>NC_052250.1:1398536-2052744 GCF_013401445.1 Tripterygium wilfordii
GTCTTAAGATTGTTAGAGAAATATGGTAGGATTGGTGGTGATTGCAACAAAACTGGTGCTTCAAGGCGCGTAGTCGCTTTCCTTAAGACAGTATTTGCCCCCCACCAAATGGTTGCACTAGGTTACAGCAAATCCGCCTCCAGGATACAATGAAGCTTGGTCTATGGACCACCTTCTTCTTGGTGCAATGGCAGTAGAAGGTCAGAGTACTTTGAGAATAATCAAGAGAAAGAAAGATACTTGTCTTTCTATTTCTGCAGCAATAGAAAAACAATAGAAAAACTTTATGAAGAGAGAATGGGAGAAAGTTGATCGAAAAATTGGATACTCAAATGGTTGGAGAATAACTCTATTTATAGAGTTTGTGGTAACTCTTCACATAGCACATGTCTTTACAATGAATGATCATGTCCTTACATGAATGATCATGTTCTTACAACGAATGATCATGTCTTTACAATGGTGACTCTTCTTTTAGGACACCGTAAAAGGACATATCTTTACAATATGAAGAGTTGCCTCCAAACCAAATAAAAACATGTCTTTTAAAATGAAAGTGTATGTTAAAAAGTCATGTCTTTTCAAAACAAAAATCAAAATAATTTTGAAAAATCTCTAACATAGGCTACACCAGATCTGCCAGGGATTCGAGTTATTTCTGTCAGCTATGTTGTGCAATGATTTTATGGGTGGATATGCCTTCCCTCTTTGCCCGTCGGATTTCATGTATCTGCGGGGGTGGTGTTCCCTCTTTGCTCTGGATAAATTTCAGGTATGCCCATTATGTTCTTCTTATATGCTTTATTTGGACTCGCAGGGTCTTCATTCAATTCGTCGCCACCTGCAGCATCCCTACCCTACCATTGTATGCCATTGTCGAACAGGTAGACTGTCGAAATATTTTCAAAATATTTTTACATTGGTAGTTTCATACCAATAGACACAACTCTTTTCTTACAACTTCTCTTGAACACAACCCTTCACAAGAGGTGTGTTTGTTTTGACAAGAGATGTCTTTCTTTTTAAACATAACCCTTCACCAAAAGGTGCATTTCTGTTTTGGACACAACCTTTCACCAAAAGGTGTGTTATTCTCTATAAATACATCATTTCAAGACATTCAAGAACAATCAAAAATCATCTCAAAAACTCTCAAACTTGGATTCTATTCTTGCAAACTAGAATTCCAAGCACTTGTTAAAGTTCTGTTTTTCTTGGTCATTCTTGGGTGTTATTCCTTTGTGCAAAGGCCGAACATCAAACGTTAAATACGTGGTGCTTCATTGTATCTTGGAAGTGTATTTGCTGCTATCATGTGCACACCAATTGGTGGAGGCAAATAACACTTTGAGAAAAGCGTTAATCCGTGCCTTGAAGCAAAATCTAAATTGTCGAAAATTCTCCAACATTCTACATTGTCGAAATATTCTCCAACATAGACTGGATTTGTTTTCAGCTGAATTATAAATTCAAAGCTTGAGATCTTTATGCTGACAAATAATTACTTCTATTAGGCAAAATCTATTTTTCAGACCAAGTAACTGGTCTTCCTTACTGGACGCTATTTTTCAGAACTCACATGCATGTATTTGTTTTATGTATGTTTGGGTGGGTTTCAAAAAGTTATTTAGGAAACATGAGCTATTTGTTTGGAGAGTCCATAGGAGGAGCAGTTGCTCTAAACAAACCAGAGTACCATGGAAATTAGTAATTGTAACATTTTTTGGCCTCTCTGCCAGACTACTCTACCAGAGCTGGACTGAGGCTACAAAATTGAGATGAGGGTCATTAGGGTGACCATGCCAACAACATTATTATGTAAGGTAAATACTCAAACCCACAAGTCTATTTCTTTCACGTTGAATATAGTTGTAAATAAATTCACATGTTCAAACCAAAAAAGAAGATAAATTCACCTGATGTTCGTGCTGAACTTCATGCTGCTGAGCCTGAGAATATAGGTGTAGGAACAATTGTCTTGAAAATCAGCTTCTTTATTTGCCATTCTATTTTATTTGCATTCATTTATGACAGTTCCTGCAAAATTGTGAAGTTGTACTTTGAAATGACCATTCCACTTGGACATTTTCGCTTCGCATGGGATTTCTACTTTCACGTGTGTTTCATTTTCGTTTGTTTAAGCCTTTATAAACATCATGCAGGCATGGATTATCCAGACCGCAAAAGGAAGGGTAATTTTGGAGGGAAGATCCTTTAGCCTGCTGCTCTGACCGCCTTACTCATTATTTTGCTGAACAGTTACTGTTGGTATAAGACATATACTCAAGTTCTTATGATTAGGAACCGTGCTCATTTTACTCTTTAGTTTGAAGAAGAATGAGCCCTTGAAGTTTAGAGCTAGGAGAATGTAAAAGTGGCTTTATGTTTTAACTTTTTCTTTCCCGAGAAAAAATTATGTCCCATTCTAAATGACCAACGTATGTTCTTTGATGAAACTCCACTTCCTGTGTTAGAAAATTTATGAAAATATTTTCTAATTTACTCAGGACTGTTCTACATTTTCTAAATTAACATACTGTTAACATGAGGGATGTTACTATATAAATATTAAAATTTTACCCCCCCCCCCCCTCCTCCCCTCGTAACACGCGGGGCTACCATTTATTATATCATGCAAGAAAAAGAAATTACACAACAATACAATAGTGTAGCTCTCAATTGAAAAGATTTATCCAACCATTTCTAGGTAGGCCTAATCACCCCTGCCCCCCAGTCCTAGGATCATGTTTCTGTGACTTTTCCTTTTCGTGGGGTCGTTTCATCCAGATATACGAACAATTATTTATTTATTATTTCTATAGAAAAAAAATAATAAAATAAAATGGTGTGATATTTCTAGGGGAATCGCTCGCTCGTTGATTATGGCTGAGTTGGGTCGTGGTTGTCACCTTTGACATATATTGCCTTGACTGTGCAATGTTTACCGAATGAATCTTCTTCCACACGTCGTAAAATAATAAAGACAGACTAAGAAATTCGCGAAAGTAAATTGTCCACTAGCGCATCGTGTCAACTGTCCAGTCGGTCGCACAGAATCGCGCGATTTCCTTTCGATCTCGCGCGACACTGCTCCTTGTGTGTGTGTGTATCTATATATATATATATATATATATATATATATATATATATATATATATATATATATATGTATTCTTGAAAAGTTAAACAAAAGGTAAAGACAGAGGCATGAGCCCTAGCTTTCCTTAAAAAAAAGAAAGCAAATTGGATGAATTCAGACATTGAAGTCACTTGTTCTCATTATGCATGCCCATAAAAATATTATATAAGAAATTGCAATCAATGCCATACAACTCACTTTTGTTCTCTTTATATTTTTCACGTGGTCTTGATTTTTTAGAATATGGGTCAGGTTGTCTAAAACTTTGAGGTTCAAAGTTTTATTCTCATAAAAGCGTTGGGATTTGGATAATTTTCATTCACTGTGATGATCTTCATACCCCTCAAACATGATTTAACTTGTGTATAGCCTATAAGTTTTTCAAAAAAGAGGAACATGGGTCAAGACCATTTGATTCTCTTCACAGAACATTGGCGATGACCCAGGCGATGGAGTTATGGCAAACCTCCATAATTGGCTTCAGTAGTGGTGCATGATTCCACGTCACACGTGTCCCCTTTAGATATACATATGATGCAAGCTTAGGTTATATATATATATATATATATCAAGCTTTATTTGATGCTTTTGTGGCCTAAACTAGCGAAGCAAATTAAGATGGCTAGTGATACAATGAAGGTTGAGATTGTTTCAAGAGAAACAATCAAACCATCATCCCCTACACCCTCCAACCTTAGAAATTTTGAGTTTTCTCTTCTTGATCAATTCTACCCTTCAATCTACATCCATTTGATTCTCTTCTACCCTGCAAAAAGTGACACTGATAAGGATTTAGATATCAAGAAGAGATGTGATGTTCTGAAAACGTCTTTATCCAAAACCCTAACGATGTACTACCCTTTCGCCGGAAGAATCAAAGACCATATCTCCATTGAATGTGATGACGAGGGGGCTATGTTTATCGAGACACGAGTCAATTGCCTTTTGTTCGATGTTCTTCGAAACCCTAATTTCGATCAATTTAAAAAATTCCAACCTCTTGAAGTTGAACTACCGGCAGCAATAGGAACATGTACTTTACTTTTCATTCAAGCTAACTTCTTTGAATGTGGTGGCATGGCAATTGGAGTTCGTCTTTCGCACAAGATCGCTGATGCAACCACTTTCACCACATTCATGAATGTGTGGGCTGCCATGGCATGTGAAGCCAATGAGGTAGTTCATCCAGATCTATTCACTGGAGCGGCTCTCTTTCCTCCTGTCGATCGCAAGTTTCCTTCCAATGATAATTTCCTTTTGTTCCAAGACGAGTCATGCGTATTGACAAGATTGCTTTTCACTGCTTCAAATATTGATGCCCTCAAGGCTAAAATTGCTGGCACGGGCATCCAACCAACGCGCGTAGAAGCTATAACAGCGCTAATTTGGAAGTGTGCAATGACCGCATCAAGATCAATCAAAGGGACGTGCTCGAGACCTTCTTTGTGTATTCACGGGGTAAACTTGAGGAAGAGACTATCGATGCCCTTGTCAGAATACTCGATTGGGAATATTCTGTCAGGAATCACAGTTGAATTTTCAGAAACGAAAATAGAATTGCAAAGCTTGGTTGTCAAGCTAAGAAAAGAAATGAAAGAGTTGAAATTGAATAGGGAAGAAATATCAGAACACATGAACAAAATGCTAGAAACAACAAGCTCAGAGAAAGAGAGTGGTGTTGTAGATGCCTATAATTTCTCTAGTTGGTGTTGGATGCCGGTGTACGAAGCCAATTTCGGGTGGGGGAAGCCGACTTGGATCTCTTTTTACAACTGGAAAGTCCCAAATGTGGCTGTTTTTGTGGATACAAGGGAGGGTGATGGAATTGAGGTTTGGGTATCCTTGCGTGAAGATGAGATGGCCATATTTCAACATAATGACGAGTTGCTTTCCTTTGCTTCTATGAACCCAAGTGTCATTAATTGAAATGACATGAACTTCTTTCTTCTTCTTCTTCTTCTTCTTCTTCTGCATCTTGGATCTTGATTTTTCAATATGTATTTCCATATTTTGTAATTTTCTTCAATGGGTCCAATGGTAGTTTGTCTTTTATCATTGTTATTTGGCAATCTACATCACTAATGTGTAAATTTGTTACTTATCTGCATCACCGAATGCTTTTATCTGCAACAACCTATTCATAATGATGTAACACTCTCGTTCTATTCATAAATTATGGACAAAAACTTTCATAAATGGCTTGAGTGGTTCATGTTCTAAGAGCATATGATCCACGACTCCCAGACGACTAAGCTCTCTTTCTTGATTTAATATATGCTACTTTGTAATTAAGTTATTTATATGTTAAATCCTATTTTACCCTTATTTTTTTTTTAAGGAAAAGGGCTTAGCCCGGAATTTTATTAATCAATGAAGAGAAAAAACCTCTCTTCGATGGGTTATAAGAAACGAGGGGGGCATGAACCTAACCTCGGCAACAACCAACCACACAACAACGAACAGAAAACCCACAAGAAGCCTATTTTCTAATACGAAAAGCTGGGATCCCCAATCTATCCATCTGGAGCAGACCTTTAACAGTAGGAGGGAGATTACAAAAATTGTCATAGACTGTAGAAACTTTACTATTGGAAGCTTTGGAAGCTACGAAGTCTGCAACACCATTGAGCTCCCTGTATACATGTTTGAAGTTGATGTCCAGAGACATACAATTTTTGGCTATAGCTCTCTTCAAGTAGATCAAATTCCAAGGGCAACTCATGCTCTCAGAAAGAATGTTAATAACAATTAATGAATCAGATTCAACAAGCAGGTTTGAGAGCCCTAAGGAAGCAGCAAGATTTATACCCTCATATATAGCCATCATCTCAGCAAAGGATAAATTAGTAAATTAAACTAATTTTCTTTCCTTTCTTTTTTTATCTATCCAAACATGGGAGAGAGAAAGATATATTATTCCTTCCATTCTCTTCCCTTCTCTTCTCTTCTCTTTCCTTCCATTCCCCCCAAATCCTTCAATCCAAACACACTCTTACTTTGGGGGTGTATGTCGTGTGGGAAGTTCAACAAACCATGGAACAACCCACGCGTGTACTGTTGAAATTCTCAGCCCAAACTATATTGCTCGCTCTGTATTGATAAAATTTATTTTACCCTTGTACATAACACTCTAACATAAAAAAAAATAAAGAGAAATTAGTAAATTAAACTAATTTTCTTTCATTTCTTTTTTTATCTATCCAAACATGAGTGAAGGAAAATTATTATTCATTCTCTTCTCTTCCCTTCCCATCTCTCCCCTTCTCTTCTCTCCCCTTTCCTTCCCTCGAAATCCCTCAATCCAAACACACTCTTAGAGTACATTTGGATTGAGGGATTTCAGGGGAAGGGAAGAGAAAGGAAAGAGAGTTTCCCTCCAATTATCTTGTTTGGATAGTTTATAAAAAATTAAGGGGAGAGATTTGGGGGGAAGATTTCAATAATTTTTATCCAAATTCTTCATTCCTCCCAAATGGAGTCATTTGGAGGGAAGAGATGACTCATTAGTTATTGCTAAGTTAAAAACATATTTTACCATTGTACATAATACTTTAAGTCCTTAAAATAAAAATAAGGATAAATGAGTAAATTAAACTAATTTTCTTTCCTAACATTTCTATTTATCCAAAAATGAGAGAGGTAAAAATGTTCTTCCTTCCCTTCTTGTCCCTTCTCTCCCTTTTTATGTTCCCTTCCCTTCCTCTTAAATTCCTCAATCCAAACACACTCTTAATCTTCTAAGAATAAGAAACTCAATTACAGAAGGGACCACAAGGCCGTCTTTGTCCATCTATGCTATGTCAGAAGACTCTGTTGTAGGGGCTGATCTACATGCCCTCTTATATTTTTCCCAACTTAAATCTTTCTTTATATTTGAGCAATATTTTCATGGCCAATTTAGTGGTCTGACCCTGCTCATGCATATAAATATATTACAAGCTATGGCGCATGCACTTTATGACTCAGTCTATTTTCAGCTGACTACGTCTAGCTCCGTTGGGCGTTTAATAACCGAAGTTGAAAGAAATTGGGAAAGGGAGATAGAATTACAAAGCTTGGTTAATCAACTTAGAATATAACACATAAAAATTTAGATTCATTAAGGATGCTGAAGATATATTAGGGAATGAATGTTTTGTTATCTCTAGATAATATATGTGTCGCTTGAGACTTTAGGAAGCTGCATAATTTTGGGTGGAGGAAACCAATGTGGGTCCCCGCCAACGCCACTATAAATTCAAGCTCATGTCCCACATTCACTCGTGTTAATGGATGGAGGAGGGAGGGTGACGGAATTGAGGCACTGACTAGTGGGTTTATGTGTACCGCACGACTTTGTCTCCACGTAATTTCTTAGATATCATAGACTTCATTTGATAGACAATTTTATCAGTAACATATATATTAACATATATGATGATAGTAGATATGATGATTAAAAATGATAGTATATATACTGTATGAAATACTGTTAGTGTTTGGTTCAAACTTATACTGGTAGCACATATGCCGTCTGAAATTCGAATTCTCGCTCGCCAACTTCTTCATCTTCTTCGCTTGCCCAGACGGCTTAGCCGCTACTCTCGTCTCCAATTTACTTCTATTCACATGATGACTGTCGTCATTGTATGGACTCTGATCCGGAATTAGGTTGTTGCCAATGTCGATTTCTAGAGTGAATTCTGGTTCTTGGTTTCTCGGTTGAGTCAGTAGAAAGAGTAGAGATAATTGATGGATTTGAATTTCACAAATTCCTGTAGGAAAGGAGCTCGAGATAGTGGAGGCGGATCTAGAATTACGTCTAGCTCGATGCATTGAATATTTAGTGGAGCATGTGCACCATGTCAGTTGATTGTTTCTGACCTCGGACAACAATTTGTCTAGTCATATGTGGGTGTATCATCCAAATCAACTAGTGTCCACTCAAACAAATCTATTTAAAAATTTTTGGTTTTTTGGAAAAAAATAGAAGTTATGACAACCAAGTCAAATTATGTGTGGTAGAACAATCTATTAATGTTTTTACCAAGCTCTAAACCCTATCATTTTAAGAGGATAAGCGGGATCTTTTGTAATAAAACAATAGTGGACCAGAGTTATCGACAAATTTATTTTTAAAAATGAAATTATGAATGTATTTTGTTCGGGTTTAGAAATTTAACGATGTATTTTTTTTTTATCCCAAAAGAAAATTAAATTCAACATGAAGAAGATATGAAAATTTTGAACCGTTAAATATAAGCCGAAACATTTTGTGCCTATAAAAAATCAATAATGACAAGTTAATTTTCTTAAAAGAATAAAACAATTAGGTGAATTAACTTGGGTGCCCATAACAAATTATTTACACAACTGTTACAAAAAATTTTGAGTTCTTAGGGCAACTCACTTGTATTTTTGTTTTTGTTACTTTTTTCATGTGGTCTTTATTTCTGAGGCAACAAAAGTATAGAGGATTTACAAACGTAAACCTCAAAAATAGTAAGATCTAGAATCCAGTAAAAAAATTAGAGAACTCTCAATATTTGATTGATTAAAATGTCAAAACTGAAAAAGGTCTCAAGGAAAGTGAGGCTTATTTAAACGTCTCAGACTCGAGGAAACTAGAGTTTACTTCATGAAATTAATGAGTTTACTCTAGGAAACTAGAGGTACTGACAGAAAATACATAAATACCCCTGAAATTACTTAATGAAATAAAATGTTATTTATCACCACTTTTCTTCTTCATCTTGCATCGATCCAATTGCTTCTCGAACACTTCTGCAAGACGTTCTATATCAATTTCTCAATATGTATTTCCTATCTTTTGTAATCCAGTTGTAGTTTCTCTTTTATCATTATTAAGTGCCATGACAAACCTCCATATAAATGCTTTGCCTATTGTTGCAGGATGATCCGAGTCACACGTGTCCATTATAGATTAGATATACATATGATGCAAGCTTAAGTTATATATATCAAGCTTTCTGACGCTTTTGTGACCTAAACTACTAAAGCAAATTAAGATGGCTAGTGATACAATGAAGGTTGAGATTGTTTCAACAGAAACAATTAAACCATCCTCTCCTACACCTTTCAATCTTACGACTTTCGAGTTTTCTTTTATTGATCAATTATGCCCTTCATTCTACATCCATTTGATTCTCTTCTACCCTGCGAAAAGTGATACTCCTAAAGATTTAGATGTCAAGAAGAGATGTGATTTTGAAAACGTCTTTATCCAAAACCTTAACCGTGTACTACCATTTCGCCGGAAGAATCAAAGACCATATCCCCATTGAATGTAATGATGAGGGAGCTATGTTTATTGAGACACGAGTCAATTGTCTTTGGTCTGATGTTCTACGAAACGCTAATTGTGATCAACTTAAAGAATTCCAACCTCTTGAGGTTGAACTACCGACAACAATAGGAACAGGTACTTTACTTTTCGTTCAAGCTGACTTCTTTGAATGCGGTGGCATGGCAATTGGATTTCGTCTTTCGCACAAGATTGCTATGAAAGTGTGGACTTCCATAGCAAGTGAAGCCGATGAGGTAGTTCATCCGGAGCTATTCGCTAGAGCTACTCTCTTTCCTCCCATAGATCACAAGTTTCTTTCAAATGATAACTAGGCCCATGAGAGCCTCATTCAAGCCAGAAAAGATCCACGAGAGTCTTAGGCCAAGCCCATAGGCTCGCGAGAGTCATGGTCGAGCCTAAAAGGTCCATGACCTTAACTGTCTACTCTACAAAGGCTCAATGCCCACATTTTCAGGAAGCTCCCTCATAGACCCACGACCCAGTCAAAACCCAAGGTTTGCAGCTCAATGCTCATGTGCACTCCACATGACCTAGACCCTTATAAATACATGAGGCCCTAGCCTCATTAAAGGATCTCAACTACTTGGAGGTATCTTGTTCTCCCTCTCTCTAAATACCTTTCACTTCTCTCACTACAAATTCCCTCACAGTTCACTAACTTAATCGTCTGAGCTTCCCCGACCAGCACCACACCGGTGTCAAGCTTCACGGTCTTCCTTCATTGTGATATTAGCAAGGTCGTCGAAGGTCTTTCTCGATAAATATTGATTGTAGATCTTCGGGTCTATAAAATCCATCAAAATGGACATATCTCAATGCACCTAATCTGACACAAATTTCTATTTTCTAATGACTGCATTGCTTTCAAAATTTTATCGAAGAAGTATTAATTAAAGGACTTTAATAGTATAAAAAAATGTCATGAACTACACTTGCACTCTCTATTCATCTCGAAAAATGAACATAAAATAGAATAAAAGGAAACTTATATTATATAGAAAGGCCATGTGCGACAAATAATGACATGAACTTCTTTCTTCTTCTTCTTCTTCTTCATCTGGTATTGCTTTTTCAATCTGTATTTCCATCTTTTGTAATTTTCTTCAATGGATCCAATGGTAGTTTGTCTTTTATCATTATTATTTGGCAATCTACATCACTCATGTGTAAGTTTGTTACTTATCTGCATCACCTATATAAATATAATGTTTTTATCTGCAACAACCTATGGAAAGAAAAAACTTCCATAAATGGCTTGAGTGGTGCATGTTCCAAGAGGATTTTTTTTTTCCCTGTACTTACATAAGTTAATTACACAAATGACACGTTTATTTTTTGGGGCAATTACCAATACTTGTTCCAATAAAGACAGCCAAAAAAAATTAGCTATAAGGCCAGAGTTGATTAAATGACATAAATACCCTTTTTTTTAATAAAATTACCTAAACAATAAATAACCAATTATTTTGATAATTGATTAGATTCTCAGCACATTAACTCTTGATTTGGGGATCTGTAAAAACAGGGACAAACACACGATTTTTGATGTTGTAGTTTCTCTTTGCCTATGTGCTGGTACATATACAAGTAAGGTCATGATGGCAATGATGACCCACACATGTAGACATTTTCTAGTCTAAAATGACGGCTTAATGTGGACATTTCCTAGTCTAAAATGACGGCCATGATGGCCTACACATGTGGACATTTCCTAGTCTAAAATGACGGCTTAATGTGGACATTTCCTAGTCTAAAATGACGACCATGATGGCCTACACATGTGGACATTTCCTAGTCTAAAATGACGGCTCAACGTCATGACAAACATATCTTCAGTCAACTTTGTGTGTCCCGATTATTCTCCTTGACATCCTGAATATCTGCTCTAACATCACTGACATCTGTTTTAACAGGATCATAAAATATCGTGTTTGAGAGTTAAGTGAGGGGAGACTTCCACCTCCTTCACTCCACTTAACTCTCTGTTCTATAAACCAAGCAAGGTGAACTTACTACTTGCTCATTAACCATCCTCACTTAACTCTCCAGAACATCAATCCAAACAAAGTTTTAACTTTATTTCAGTTACACTCTCTTTTTTTCAACCCAAGCAGGGGCGTTGGGGCTAAAATCGCCAATACAAGCTGACAAAATTATAAATAACAAAAGACATTAGGATATAGATAAAGTGGTTAATTTCATGAGAGATTATATCCATTGTAAATTTTTTTTTTGGTAACTGATAATGACACTATACAAGTTTGCCTTTTGGACGTTCGATATGGGTCTAAACTCGGGCTATCAGGATAACCTTATATGGTATAGTTCTCGGTACCCAAAAAAAGTGTACGAAACTTAATCTTACTTTCACAGGTTCAAAAAACAATTATCATGTTTTTATTGTGAAACCAGAATTCAAGACTAATCCTTCCAAATTTTAACCCTTTCAAGTTGTTCCAACCCATTTTCCCATTAATTAAGTAGGGTCTTATGAAATTCACATCTAATAATGGAACGAAAATTCAGACAAATTCTAAAAATAAAATAAATGGTTTTAAAAGATGGAAGTTATAACAACGAAGTCAAATAGTGTGTACCCAAATAAAATATGGTTTTAAAAGACGGAAGTTATGACAACCTGCAATTCAAATTTGTGGTCTTGACTTCTAGCTAGATCTTGATTTCCTATCTTGTATATAATGAAGGTTGAGATATACATATGATGCAAGCTTAGGTTATATATATATATCAAGCTTTCGTTGAAGCTTTTGTGGCTTAGCTATTGAAGCATATTAAGATGGCTAGTGCTACACTGAAGGTTGAGATTGTTTCAAGAGAAACAATCAAACCATCCTCTCCTACACCTTCCAACCTTGGAACTTTTGGGCTTTCTCTTCTTGATCAATTCTTCCCTGCAGTGTACACCCATTCATTTCTCTTCTACCCTGCCAAAAGTGACAATAATCTACATCTAGATGTCAAGAAGAGATGTCATGTTCTTAAAACATCTTTATCCAAAACCCTAGCCTTGTACTACCCTTTTGCCGGAAGAATCAAAGACCATATTTCCATTGATTGTAATGATGAGGGGGCTACGTTTATTGAAACGCGAGTCAATTGCCTTTTGTCTGATGTTCTACAAAACCCAAATCCTGATCAATTTAAAGAATTCCTACCTCCTGAGTTTGAACAGTCGGTAGCAATAGGAACAGGTAATTTACTTCTCGTTCAAGCTAACTTTTTTGAATGCGGTGGTATGGCAATTGCAGTGTGTCTTTCTCACAAGATCGCTGATGGAACGACTTACACGACATTCATGAAGGTGTGGGCTTCCATAGCACGTGAAGCCAGTGAGGTAGTTCATCTGGAACTATTTGCTGGAGCGACTCTCTTTCCTCCCATTGACTACAAGTTGCCTTCAAATGTTAATTTTCTTCTTTTCAAAGACAAGTCACGTATATCCAAAAGATTTATTTTTACAGCATCAAATATTGATGCCCTCAAGGCTAAAATTACTAGCGCAAGCGTCCAACAACCTACACGCGTAGAAGCTATAACGGCACTAATTTGGAAGTGTGCAATGACCGCATCAAGATCAATCAAAGGGACATGCTCGACACCTTCTTTGTGTACTCTTTCGGTAAACTTGAGGAAGAGATTATCGACGCCCTTGTCAGAATACTTAATTGGAAATATCGTGTCAGGAATCACGGTCGAATTTTCAGAAACGAAAATAGAATTGCAAAGCTTGGTTATCAAGCTAAGAAAAGAGTTGAAAGAGTTGAAAGTGAATAGGGAAGAAATATCAGACACAATAAACAAAATGCTGGAAATAGCAACCTCAGGAAAAGGGATCGGAGGTGTTGTAGATACCTATTCTTTTTCTAGTTGGTGTCGAATGCCGTTGTACGAAACCGATTTCGGGTGGGGGAAGCCATTGTGGATTTCTTTTGCCAACTTGGAAGTCCCAAATGGGGGTGGTGTTTTTGTGGATACAAGGGAGGGTGATGGAATTGAGGCATGGATAACCTTGCGTGAAGATGAGATGGCCATATTTGAACAAAATGAAGAGTTGCTTTCATTTGCTTATGTGAACCCAAGTGTCATTGAAATGACATGAACTTCTTCCTTCTTCCTCTTCTTTTTTCTGTTTCTGGTCTTGCCTTTTCAATCTGTATTTCCATCTTTTGTAATCTTCTTCATGGGTTCAATGGTAGTTTGTCTTTTATCATTATTTGTTTGCATTTTACATCACTAATGTGTGTGTTTGTTTGCATTTTACATCACTAATGTGTGTGTTTGTTTGTCTTCTGCATCACATAATGTTTTTATCTGCAACAGCCCTATTCATAACGATGTGATAGTACTCTTGTTGTAGTCACAAATGGCTTCAGTGGTGCATGTCCTAAGAGTATATGATCCATGACTCCAAGACCAAAATCTCTTTCTTGATTTAACATATGTTACTTTGTGTTAGTGCAGAGTGCAATATTGCCAAAAAATAAAGAAAAAGAAATTCGACTATACATAGAGTGAGGCATGGGTATCTCGCTCTGAGATACAATAGTTGAAAAAAATTAAAAAAAAAAACATTTATGAAAAAAAAGTAAACTCGCTGTAGTTTTTTTTTTTTAATCGAAAATGATATGTAATCCATTTGTTTGGTTGCCCATGGGAGCCTAACAGGTTTATTTTATTGATTTAATCAATGAAATAGCTTTATTTCACTCTTTTATCTCAGAATTCATTGACCAAAATTTATTGTTTTAATATAGACTTCACTGTTTATGAATCCATTGTTTTTGAAATTTCATTGAAAAACCAAGGGAATTAAGATCCATCTAATAGAACTCATCGACAATGGATCTTGTTAGAAAGAGCTTTATGCGCTAATTCCGAATGTGTGATTTTTTTTTCAAAATCTAACATATATTTCGAGAGTTAAAACGTTTTAAAATTTCGTTTAAGAGACATGGGCTCCCATTGACTACCACTATATAGGCTCCCTAACACTACTATTTTTTAATAGCAGACCTCTCTTGAGAGTTGAGGCTTGTTATGGGCCTTACCCAATTCATGTCAATTTCTGAAGCCCATTAAGTTGCTGAGTACTAAAGTTACAAGAATATGGACCGTGGCAGCAAGATAACATATGGCCCAGGCCCAATTATCATTTCACCAAAAGAGTTTCAAACTCTGAGTTTCAATTTCTTGTAGAAGCCAAAGAAAGTGGCCAAACTTAGATTGTTTTTTCTCTATCTAGTTTTGGTATGGTATTTGAGTGATGCAACTCACTCAACGGTTGAGAATAGGAGATAGTCTAGTTGGTCAGGTTGTCTGTCCAGGGTTCTATTCTCACCAGGGGGTTTGGGATTTGGGTAGCTTTTCATCCGCAGTGGTGGCCTTCATGCCCCTCGGGCATGGCTTAGCATGTGTGTGGCCTGTGGGGCTTTCAAAAAAAAAAACAAAAAAACTCACTCAACGGTTAATTAGGAAATTTTATGTAATTAGTGTTTATTTTGGAGTTATGGAGTTGGATATGCTATTGATTGTTCTAGAGAATGTATTGGCGGAATATTTAATTTCAATATATTTTGTTTGGCTTTGAATAATTTTTTCAAAAATGTCAGGGATCCTAGTAAAAAGTATCTCAGTAGTGGATCTTGTCACTTGATTGATGTAGGTGTAGGAGCCCACAAAACCTTGTGATTGAATCAAAAAATGACACATTCACTACTGGGATGACTGGGATGCTTCTTACTGGAATCCCTATCACTTCTATAATTTTTTAGATCTTCATTGCATCCATTAAAATAATTATTTTATAATAATAAAGAAGAAGAATAAATAAAAATAAAGAAGCTACTATTTTATAGTTTAGGGTAAGTTTTTACCTACGCTAAAAAATACTTAAACTTGTGGTTTTGAAAATCACAAGTAAATATATCACAACAACTACGGTCATATTTTCTTTACCCGCGAATAGAAAATTGTAAATAAAGCTCTTCTGACTCCCACCTAACCCGTGGTTTTGCAACCGCGGGTAAAGTCTACAGCCGTGATTTTTCATACTTATATCCGTGGATATAAGTGTATTTTGTTGTAGTGATTTGTATATATAATTAGTTTCCTTTCAAACCAGTCATTGCAAGACTTCTTCGATCCAATTTTGAAAGCACTATAGTCATTAGATGGCTAGCGCCACAATGAAAGTTGAGATTGTTTCAAGAGAAACAATCAAACCATCTTCTTCTACACCTTCCAACCTTACAACTTTCCAGTTTTCTCTTCTTGATCAATTCTTTTCCGCAACGTACATCCATTCGATTCTCTTCTACCCTACAACAAATGACACTAATCGACATATAGATGTCAACAAGAGATGTCATGTACTTAAAACATCTTTATCCAAAACCTTAACCATGTATTACCCTTTCGCCGGAAGAATCAAAGACCATAATTCCATAGATTGTACTGACGAGGGGGCTATGTTTATCGAAACACGAGTCAATTGCCCTTTGTCTGACGTTCTTCGAAACCCTAATTTTGATCAATTCAAAGAATTCCAACCTCTTGAGGTTGGACTCCCGACGGCAACTGGGACAAGTACTTTACTTTTTGTTCAAGCAAACTTCTTTGAGTGCGGTGGCATGGCAATTGGAGTTCGTCTTGTGCACAAGATCGCTGATGCAACCACTTTCATGACATTCATGAAGATATGGGCTTCCATAGCCCGTGAAGCGGATGAGGTAGCTAACCTAGAACTATTTGCTGGAGCGATTCTCTTTCCTCCTATGGACTATAAGTTTCCTTCAATTGCTGATGTGCCTCTTATCCGATACGAGTCATGCGTACTCAAAAGATTACTTTTCAGTGCTTCAAACATTGATGCACTCAAGGCTAAAATTGCTAGCACGAGTGTCCAACAACCTACACGTGTAGAAGCTATAACCGCGCTAATTTGGAAGTGTGCAATGACCGCCTCAAGATCAATCAAAGGGACGTGCTCGAGACCTTCTTTGTGTACTCACGCGATAAACTTAAGGAAGAGATTATCAACGCCCTTGTCAGAATACTCGATTGGGAATATTCTCACAGTAATCACGGCAAAATTTTTAGAAACTGAAATAGAATTGCAAAGCTTGGTTCTCAAGCTAAGAAAAGAAGTGAAAGAGTTGAAAGTGAATAGGGAAGAAATATCAGACCACATGAAAAAAATTATGGAAATAAAAAGCTCGGGAAAAGAGAGTGGTGTTGTAGATGCCTATTATTTTTCTAGTTGGTGTCGAATGCCGGTGTACGAAGCCGATTTTGGTTGGGGGAAGCCAACTTGGATCTCTTTTATTAACTTCAAAGTCCCAAATATTGTTTATTTTGTGGATACAAGGGAGGGTGATGGAATTGAGGCTTGGGTATCGTTGCGTGAAGATGAGATGGCCATATTTGAACATAATGAAGAGTTGCTTTCATTTGCTTCTGTGAACCCGAGTGTCATTTAAATGACATGAACATCTTCTTCTTCTTCTTTTTCTGATTCCCGACCTTCATTTTTCAATTTGTATTCTAAAATGATAAAAGTCCCAGCAACTGGGACCACATGCTCTTTAAATGTTGTCCATACACCTCAACAACTGGGACCACGGGGACGTCTAATATTGCTGATCTGTATTTCTATCTTTTGTAATTTTCTTCATGGTTTCAATGGTATTTTGTCTTTTATCATTATTAGTTGGCATTTCCAATTTTCTTTATCTTTTCTTTTCTTTTTCTATCTTGGAAAATCTGTCATCAAGAGAGTTTTTGTGATATCGAAAGTACAATTTATTCCAATTGCTAGGTATGTTCTTGAATTTGTACCCAATAACCCGTAATGGAAAAAAAAAAGTGTATAAACACTTGATCATATATTGTACCTTTTTTTTATTTGCAACGAGAAATCCATATATCCATGACTTGGAATTCATTCCTGCATGGTAAATTCCTGCGTCCGATAAACTCAGTGAGAAATTGAACCCAAGACCTTATATATGTCCTACCATGTCAAAATTTAAATTCTACATTGGTCTAACTCAGTCAAGCGGTTCATAAGTAAATCTCAATTCCTCACACATCAACAAGACCTTTTTCTGAGTTTAAGTATTGTTAAATGAAACAGCTCAGAAGAACAAAATCGTCTAGGCCCGATATATTCAAAGAAAATCAATAATCCCAAAATGAATAATATTGTATTGTCTAGACCCACAGTCACTTCGTCCTTAGTAGCTGGCCTAAGAAGGAACAAAGCCGTGCGTGCTCAATGTATCCTCGGGAACCGGACGACCTAAAGTGGACAATATTATTGGTGTGTATGGGAGTGTGGATTTATAACAAGATTGGATTATGGCGATCGCATTGCGGCGCTACACTGCTCAACGGCTTCCTTGGATTCACTATTATGATGTATTAGGTACATATTTTACCTTATGTTGTGGGATGTGCAATGCTGTCATAAAGGCAATTCCAACTAGGCATAAGTAGGATAAAAAATTGATCTCTTTAGGATGTAATGTTGATTGAAGAACCAGTATTCTAAAGATCATACTTCTTCAGGACAATCTAGCAGAGTAATCCTCCAAGGTGAATATCACATCAGTTTTTCCACAGAATGTGGCTGCATATTCTACCATGATGCACCATGTTGGCCAAAGTATAGTAACTTCTGAGCGCACAAAACAGGCTCCAGACTAAATCTCAACAACTTCCTCTTCCTACATTTTTGCATCTCCTTTGTAGTTTCTCCATTCATAAGTTTATTTAGATTGAATATAAGACTGCAATCTGCTGAAAGAGTGGTGTGTACATGATTTGAGGAAAATGAAGTCTTGGTGTAAGCCATGTACAATCCCTGAAATCCATACTAGGACATTGTTGGCCAGATTCTAGTATTTTTTTGGTATGGCAATTACCGTGACAAGTTTATGAATTTTATTTTTCCAGGATGATGGAGCTGATGAGATTAAAGAAGAACCCAAGCGAAATGAAGACCAGTAGTGATGCAACTCAATCAACAATTAATTAGGGAATTTTATGTAATTAGTGTTTATTTTGGAGTTTTTTTAATTTCAATATAATTTGTTTGGCTTTGAATAATTTTTTAGATCTCCATTACATCTATAAAAAAAATAATAATTTAATAAATATTTGATATTAATAAATAAAATAAAGAAACCAATATTTCACAATTCAGGGTAAGCTTTTAACCGGGGTCAAAAATACTTATACCCGTGGTTTTCAAAACCACAGTTAAAGATATCATAACAGTTGCGGTCATATTTCTTTATCCGCGATTAGAAAATTGTAGCTAAAGGTCTTTTGATGCTCACTTAACCCGCGGTTTTACAACCACAGGTAAAGTGTATAGCTGTGGTTTTTCGTACTTATATCTGTGGTTTTAACCGCGGATATAAGTGTATTTTGTTGTAGTGATTTGTATATATAATTAATTTCCTTCCAAACAAGTCATTGAGAATTCTTCGATCCAATTTTGAAAGCAGTGCAGTCATTAGATGGCTAGTGCCACAATGAAAGTTGAGATTGTTTCAAGAGAAACAATCAAACCATCCTCTCCTACACCTTCCAACCTTACAACTTTCCAGCTTTCTCTTCTTGATCAATTCTTCCCCGCAACGTACATCCATTCGATTTTCTTCTACCCTGCAAAAAATGACACAAATCGACATATAGATGTCAAGAAGAGATGTCAAGATCTTAAAACATCTTTATCCAAAACCCTAACCATGTATTACCCTTTCGCCGGAAGAATCAAAGACCATACCTCCATAGATTGTACTGATGAAGGGGCTACGTTTATCGAAGCGCGAGTCAATTGTCATTTGTCCGATGTTCTCCAAAACCCTAATTTTGATCAATTTAAAGAATTCCAACCTCTTAAGGTTGAACTCTCTGCAGCAACGGGGACAGGTACTTTACTTTTCGTTCAAGCTAACTTCTTTGAGTGCGGTGGCATGGCAATTGGAGTTCTTCTTGCTCACAAGATCGCTGATGCAACCACTTTCATTACATTCATGAAGATATGGGCTTCCATAGCACGTGAAGCTGATGAGGTAGTTCATCCGGAACTATTTGCTGGAGCGATTCTCTTTCCTCCTGTCAACTACAAGTTTCCTTCAAATGATAATTTGCCTTCTATCCAAGATGAACCATGCGTACTCAAAAGATTACTTTTCACTGCTTCAAACATTGATGCACTCAAGGCTAAAATTTCTAGCGCGAGCGTCCAACAACCTACGCGTGTAGAAGCTATAACCGCGCTAATTTGGAAGTGTGCAATGACCGCCTCAAGATCAATCAAAGGGATGTGCTCGAGGCCTTCTTTGTGTACTCAACCGGTAAACTTGAGGAAGAGATTATCAACGCCCTTGTCAGACTACTCGATTGGGAATATTCTAACAGTAATCACGACCGAATTTTCAGAAACTGATATAGAATTGCAAAGGTTGGTTCTCAAGCTAAGAAAAGAATTGAAAGAGTTGAAAGTGAATAGGGAAGAAATATCAGACAACACGAAAAAATTTCTGGAAACAACAAGCTCGGGAATAGAGAGTGGTGCTGTAGATGCCTATAATTTTTCTAGTTGGTGTCGAATGCCAGTGTACGAAGCCGATTTTGGGTGGGGGAAGCCAACTTGGATCGCCTTTATTAACTTCAATGTCCCAAATGTGGCTGGTTTTTTGGATACAAGGGAGGGTGATGGAATTGAGGCTTGGGTATCACTGCGTGAAGATGAGATGACCATATTTGAACATGATGAAGAGTTGCTTTCATTTGCTTCTGTGAACCCAAGTGTCATTTAAATGACACGGACTCCTTTTTCTACTTTTCCTGCATCTGAGTCTTGATTTTTTAATTCGTATTCGAAAAAGATAAAGGTCCCAGCAACCTGGATCAAGTGCATGTGGAGTCCACCACAGACACATTAAATGTTGTTCATAAACCTCAGCAATTGGGATCACTGGACAGTCTAGCACTATTGATCTATATATCTATTTTTTGTAATTTTCTTCATGGTTTCAATGGTATTTTTTTTTCTTTTATCATTATTAGTTGGCATTTCACATCACTAATACGCAAGTTTTTTACTTTATGCATCTCATAATGTTTTTATATGCAAAAACCTATTCATAATGATGCAATACACTTATGGGAAAACTTCCATAAATGGATTGAGTAGTTGAAAATCCCAACCCTATTCACGAAAATCTAAGCCCTACTTACATCAAAGATATTCTTATAATTACTCTGTTTTCTCTTTCTAAAAACTCTCTCAAAAACTCTTCTTTAATATTAGAACATTGTTAAACGCATTATTTGGGAACAAACCTCAATGTTTATCCTAAATAATAAATAATACACATAATTTTGATAATTTATTAGATTTTCAAGAAGATAATGTTAAAATAATATTGATATTACTTATTATTTACGAAACATGAGTATAGTCATTGATTAAAAGCACATATGTAAAACCCGCTTAACATCCAATGGAGATCATATGTTAGGGATCTCAAGCATTGTTCTTTAATAATATAGTTAGTGTGTCTCTTGAAGGGTTAAAAGCCCTATCATGGGTCTCAACCCAGTCTTACTCCCGCATTCGGCTTCCACTCTGAACTAAATTAATGACCCATTGTACTCACGGGATGGCCATCCCGGGTTAAAAATTGACACAGGGGTCACAATGTGACCATTGAGATGTGGCCTTCCCAATCACCAACAAAAGATTGTCTCTGGAGCTTGCTATGGGTATGAACCGATTCATATTAATTTCTGAAGCCCATTATATTTCTTAGTACCAAAGTTACTAGAATATAGACTTTGGTAGCCAAACTACATTGGGCCCTGGCCCAATTATCATTTCACTAAAAGAGTTTCAAACTTTGAGGAGTTAGGCCCATGCAAGGAACAAGGCACTCAAAATTAAAAGGAAATTTATGAATAATTGATACGGTGATGTGATAGTGATTGATTACATGTTCAAACCCTAGAGACTCATCAATTCTATGTTATATATACATTGGTCCCAGGTAATGCTGCATATTTTGGGATGTTGTGTCATATGTCTCTTTCAACAAGTGCAGTTATATACAGGTCTTTTAATCGAGAACTCCAGGGGGGCAGGAGAAGATCGAAGTGATGATCGGGTTACAAACTTAATATACGGGTCTTTTAATCTCAGTCGTTGATAATATCTATTAAAATCCGTAAATTAACAAAAATTGTAGGTTCGCATAAGAGCCGTTGTTATAGGAATTCTCCTATGAGGTTCTAAATTGAGTTTTTAAAATGAGGTTTTAATTTTTATGATTCACTTAGCGTTCAAATTTTTTTTAACAATTTAGCAAAAATATATTTGTATTTTGATTGGTCTAAAGAACGCAACGATTTTTTTTATTCGAAACAAAAATCAAATGCAATCTGAAAAGTATAGGAAATGTTTTTTATTTTATATTTAATGATCCAGAATTATCATGCACCTTTCATGTTAAATTTGATTTTTGTTTAGAATAAAAAATATATCGTTGGATTTGTAAGACTAATCAAAATAAAAATACATTTTTTCTAAATTCTAACAAATATTTTGAACCCTAAAAATTAAAACATCATTTTAGGACTTCATTTTAAAATCTTATAGGAGAATTGATATATATATGCGCGCGCATGCATACGTACTGTGGTACCAGAGATTGCCTAAAGTTTGTGCACAATACAGTACTTGGTCTAACTTAGTCAAATTTTTTGTCTTGGGCATCTCTCCATATGTATGATTATCTTTGTCTTCTTTTTATGAGGGCAATTCGATATATCCACGGAGATCGGATTCTAAAGTGGATAATACAATTGGCATATTTGGGGTGTGGATTTCTGATATGGTATCGGAGAAATTCAGACTTCTTGGACGTAACATCTACTCTACTTGTTGGGTCTAGCATAACCCAACCCATAAGTGCGGAGAAATGTTATGAGTTAGTCCAACAACGGTTGGGCAATGCCGAACCAATGGGTTAATATAGCCAAAGCCCACTCGTACATGTTATCTAGGCCTTTTCATGGGTTTACGTGACTTGGACCGAGGCTCAATCACTGGGCCCATGAGGAACAAACCCGTGAAGGTAATCCGATATATTCACGGGAACAAGAACCCAAAAGCGGACAATATAATTGGCATGTATGTGGTGTGCATTTCTGATAAAGTGAGGCGTGAAACAGGAGAAAGAAGAGTGAAACGGGTTGCAAACCTGATATATGGGTCTTTTATCAGATTCATTAAAATTTGTAAATTAACAAAAATTGCGAGTGTCCGCATAAGAGAACCAAAGTAGCATAGACTGAAAATTACCTAGAGTTTGTGTGTATACTGCACTTGGTCTCGCTTAGTCAAATTTGTTGTTTCTTGGGCGTATGTATGATCTTTGTCTGCTTTTGTGTGGTTTCAATTTCTTGTAGAAGCCAAAGAAAGTGACCAAACTTAAACCACCATTAGGCCTTGTTTGTTTCGGTGGCAAGTTGGGGTTTCTTTTTTCTTTCTTTTCTTTTTTTTTAAAAAAAATTAATTAGGGAATTTTATGTAATTAGTGTATATTTTGGAGTTATGAGAGTTGAATATACTACTATCGTTCTGGAAAATGTATTGGCGGAATATTTAATTTCAATATATTTTATTTAGCTTTGAATGATTTTTTTAGATATCTTCATTACGTCTATAAAGATAATAATTGAATAAATAGTTGATATTAACAAAGAAAAAGAATAAATAAAAATAAAGAACTAATATTTTTACAGTTTAGGTTAAGCTTTTTTTCGTGGTCAAAAATATTTAGACCTATGGTTTTGAAAACCGTAGGTAAAGATATCACAATAACTGTAGTTATATTTTCTTTACCCGCGGTTAGAAAACCACAACTAAAGGTCTGCTGATGTTTACTTAACTTGTGGTTTTACAACCGTTGGAAAAGTCTACAGTCATGGTTTTTCATACTTATATCCGCAGCTTTAACCGCGGGTATAAATGTATTTTATTGTAGTGGTTTGCATATATAATTAGTTTCCTTTCAAACCAGTCATTGTACGACTTCTTTTATCCAATTTTGAAAGCAGTGCAGTCATTAGATGGCTAGTGTCACAATGAAAGTTGAGATTGTTTCAAGAGAAACAATCAAACCATCCTCTCCTACACCTTCGAACCTTACAACTTTCCAGTTCTCCCTTCTTGATCAATTCTTCCCTGCAACTTACATCCATTCCATTCTCTTCTACCCTGTGAAAAATGACACAAATCGACATATAGATGTCAAGAAGAGATGTCATGTTCTTAAAACATCTTTATCCAAAACCCTAACCATGTATTACCCTTTCGCCGGAAGAATCAAAAACCATATCTCCATAGATTGTACTGACGAGGGGGCTACGTTTATTGAAACACGAGTCAATTGCCTTTTGTCTGATGTTCTCCGAAACCCTAATTTTGATCAATTTAAAGAATTACAATCTCTTGAGGTTGAACTCCCAGCGGCAACGGGGACAGGTACTTTATTATTTGTTCAAGCTAACTTCTTTGAGTGCGGTGGCTTGGCAATTGGAGTTCGTCTTGTGCACAAGATCGCTGATGCAACCACTTTCATGACATTCATGAAAATATGGGCTTCCATAGCACGTGAAGCTGATGAGGTAGGTCATCCGGAACTATTTGCTGGAGCGATTCTCTTTCCTCCTGTCGTCTACAAGTTTCCTTCAATGGATGATGTGCCTCATATCCAAGATGAGTCATGCGTACTTAAAAGATTACTTTTCACTGCTTCAAGCATTGATGCACTCAAGGCTAAAATTGCTAGCGAGGGCATCGAAAAACCTACACGTGTAGAATCCATAACCGCGCTTATTTGGAAGTGTGCAATGACAGCCTCAAGATCAATCAAAGGGACGTGCTCGAGACCTTCTTCGTGTACTCACGCGGTAAACTTAAGGAATAGATTATCAACGCCCTTGTCAGAATACTCGTTTGGGAATATTCTCACAGCAATCATGACAGAATTTTCAGAAACTGAAATAGAATTGCAAAGCTTGGTTCTCAAGCTAAGAAAAGAATTGAAAGAGTTGAATGTGAATAGGGAAGAAATATCAAACAACATGAAAAAACTTCTGGAAACAACAAGCTCGGGAAAAGAGAGTGGTGTTGTAGATGCCTATTATTTTTCTAGTTGGTGTCGAATGTCGATGTACGAAGCCGATTTCGGGTGGGGGAAGCCAACTTGGATCTCTTTTATTAACTTCAAAGCCCCAAATGTGGCTAGTTTTGTAGATACAAGGGAAGGTGATGGAATTGAGGCTTGGGTATCGTTGCGTGAAGATGTTATGGCCATACTTGAACATAATGAAGAGTTGCTTTCATTTGCTTCTGTGAACCCAAGTGTCATTTAAATGACATGAACTTCTTTCTTCTTCTTTTTCATTTTCTACATCCGGGTCTTGATTTTTCAATTTGTATTCAAAAAAGAATAAAGTCCCAACAACTGGGATCAAGTGCATGTGGAGTTCACCACATACACTTTAAATGTTGTCCATATACCTCAACAAGTGAGATCACTGTGACGTCTAACACTGCTGATATGTATGTCTATCTTTTGTAATTTTCTTCATGGTTTCAATGGTATTTTATTTTTTATCATTATTAGTTGGCATTTCACATCACTAATATGCAAGTTTGTTACTTTATGCATCACATATTGTTTTTATATGCAACAACCTATTCATAATGAAGTAATACACTTATGGGAAAACTTCCATAAATGGATAGAATAGTGCATGTTAGAAGTGGAGTTTTTTTAAGTTAAAAATCCCAACCCTATTCATAAAAATCTCAACTTTACTCACATCAAAGATATTCTTATGATTACTTTGTTTTCTCTTTCTATAAACTCTCTCAAAAACTATTGTTTAATATTAGAACATTGTTAAACGCATTATTTGGGAACAAACCTCAATGTTTATACTAAATAATAAATAATACCCATAATTTTTATAATTGATTAGATTCTGAAGAAAATAATGTTAATATAATATTGATATTACCAGAAACATGAGTATAGTCATTGATTAAAAACACACATATAAAGTCCACTTAACATCCAATGGAGATCATATGTTATGGATCTCAAGCATTGTATGGGTTTCAAGCATTGTTATCTAATAATATAGTTAGTGTGTTTTTTGAGGGGTTAAAAGCTCAATTATGGGCCTCAACCCAATTTTACTCGCACATTAGGCTTCAGCTTTAAACTAAATTTGTGACTCGTTGTGCATACGGTATGGCCTCCTAGATTTAAAATTGGCCTTAGGGACTCAATGTGCCCGGTGGGCTAGGGCCTTCCTGGTCACCAACAAAAAAGTGTGTCTATTGAGGCTTGCTATGGGCCTTAACCGATTCATGTTAATTCCTAAAGCCCATTATATTACATAGTACTAATTATTATGAAAAATGACATATTAATATCACTTTCAAAACTGTTGGACATCTAGCTACACTCCAAAAAACTTTATCCCTCATAAGTCCATTTTAATTTTTTATAATATTTAAATCATTTAAATTTTATCTTATTCTTTTTTTGTCCTTTTTCAAAGAGGAATAGATCTAATATGGTTTCTTTCTTGTTATATGCTACATCTCTCTCTTATCTCACTACATCGTCTCTCTCTACTGCGTCTCTCTCTACTGCATCTCTCTCTTATGACAACTAGTTTCTCTCTCCTACTGCATATCTCTATAATCACAACAACTTTCTCTCTCCTGTTGAATCTCTCTCTCTCTCTCTCTCTACTACATCTCTCTTTATTATGTCTTTTTTTCTCTCTCATCTCTTTTTATGGTTATCGTTTTGGTCCAAATATGACTGGGTATTATGCGTCTTTATGAGGGGAGTCCAATGGTGATGTGGTATTGCAAATTGTCTTCGAAATCGGCCGAATCTGAATTTTTTTCTAAATTGTAACACTGACCGACCAATGTTACTGTTTTGAAATAGTAACATTGGTAATATTGGGCGACCAATGTTACTGTTTTGAAATAATAACATTGACTAACCAATGTTACTATTTAAAATGCTTATATCCGGTGGCCGTTTTGGGTCGTACCTGACTGGCCATTGTGCGTCTCAGTGAGGGGAGTCTAATGGTGGTGGTGGTATGGCAAACCACCGCTGAAATCTATCAGATCTGAACTTTTTTTCAAATAGTAACACTAGCCGGCCAATGTTACTATTTTGAAATAGTAACATTGGTAACATTGGCTGACCAATGTTACTGTTTTAAAACGGCCATATCCGGTGGTCGTTTTCTATCGTACTTGGCTGGACATTGTGTGCTTCAATGAGGAGAGTCCAACTATGATAGTGGTATGGCGAACCGTCGCCGAAATCAACTGGATCTGAAGTTTTTTCCAAATAGTAACACTGGCCGATCAATGTTACTATTTTGAAACAGTAACATTGGCCGAGATGGATTTGAGGAAGAGAGATGAGAGACCATAGGCTAGTGAGAGGAAGAGACCCTCGGCTAGTGAGAGAGAAAGGAAAATCAGTGTTGTTGTTGGTGTCGACAACCTTTCCCCCACAACCATCACCACCACCGATCTGCCACCTCGACCACCACCCCCACCATCATCAGTACCTATAACATCTATCCAAAACCAATCACATAACTGGCCTAAACTGCACCTAAGTTGGATGAACCAGCACCCATATACCCATAAGCTAACCCAACCTCCTCAATACACATTAACCACTCACTCTTCGATCCTAAGTCATCACTACGATCCAAACCCAAGCAGCCAGCATAACTTCTCTCCCCTTTCCCTTGGTCTACCAAAATCCAAAAGCAACACTTTATCTATTTATGCCAACAACAAAAAGAGAGTAACAACTCTATAAAAAAAAGAAAAAAAATACGTAAGAACAGATCTTTGAAGGTGATGTTCTAGCTTGTTCAAAACACAAAATCTACACGAAGAACAGAGTGGAATGATTGAAATATTGATTTTGACTTCCGTAGTGATTTGAAAAGTGTGATTTTAAGCTTTTGTATACAAGAAGAACCGCTCATGATGGTATAAAATACGAACAACAGAAGTATAACAATCTTACGTTTTGGATTTGTAGCAGTTTATCAGTGGGATTGGTCGGCTAGTGTGAACATCGGAGGTAGTGTTCGTCTTCGTCAGTTGCAGAGAATGGAAGAGCCATTATGATGTTTTCGTGATTTTGGAGTTGGATGAGGGGTGGGAATGTACTTGAGCAAGAAGTGGTATCTTAGAGGGATAAATTGTTTTGGGCTGGACTTAAGTGTCTATAAGTTTCTAAACTGGTACCGGCCAATGATTTTTCCTAATTACTAAAGTTACAAGAATATGGACCTTTGCAGCGGACTACTTGGACCTTGGCCCAATTATCATTTCACTAAAGAATTTCAAACTTTGAGGAGTTGAGGCCCATGTAAGCAACAAGACACCCAAAATTTTGAAATAAAAACTTATGAATAATGAAGACATTATTATGGTGATGTGATAGTGATTTATTTACAGGCATTACATTTTTCATTTTTGTTGCCTTGTTATCCTCTAACACTGATGATTCACTGGAAGAGAAAGGAAGGACCAATTGTACTACATGTTCAAACCCTAGATACTCATCAATTCTATGTTATATATATTGGTCTCAATTAATGCTCCATATTTTTGTGTGTCACATCTCTTTCAACAAGTGTAGTTATATACGTTTACAATTGTTGTTAATGAGTTTTCATGTTTTGATAATACTGCATAATAAGCTCATTCGGAATTCGATTAAACATTTCTTTCTCAATGTATGTAACTAGACAATCATTGAGCCATTCATCTCTCATTTTTCAATGTATAGTTACAATTGTCACAGGTAAAATCAATGCTAGTGTTATTAGTTTATTATACACAAGTGATACACCAAGTTATAATTTATCGCAGCCATTTTCTCTACAAGACTAGCAATCTCATGAACCCTATAAATTTGATCAAACACTTTTATTTTTTTCCTTGATATTTTAGGGGAGGCGGAATAATTAAGTTAAATTTGTTATTTTTTCTATGTATATTTGCTATTAAAAAAAGTTCAAGGAGGGGCGGCGTCCACCCTTGGCTAGGGGTGGTTCCGCCCCTGATCAGATTTATTGAAGTCTGTAAATTAATAAAAATTGTGGGTGTTTACATAAGGGAAGCGTTGTTATATACCGGGGTACCAGAGATTGAAAAATACCTGAAGTTTGTGTATATATCGTACTTGGTCTAACTTAGTCAAATTTGTTGTTTCTTGGGCTTATGTATGATCTTTGTATGCTTTTGTGTGGTTTCAATTTCTTGTAGAAGCCAAAGAAAGTTACCAAACTTAAACCTGCACTTAAGGCCTTGTTTGTTTCTATGGCAAGTTGGGGTTTCTTTTTCTTTTTTCTTCTATCTAGGAAAATCTGTCATCAAGAGAATTTTTGTGATATACTGATATGGTAATTTCAATTTATTCCAATTGCTAGGTATGTTCTTGAATTTGTAAAATAACCCTGAATGGGAAAAAATGTTTAAGCACTTGTTCATGACCTGAAATTCATCCCTATATGGTAAATTCCGAACGCATGATCTGACTCTATATCGCCTATGTCAGATAAGTTATGAAACTAAACTAAGTGAGAAATCGAACCCAATATCTTATATTTGCCCTACCAACAAAGTCTCAAACCCATCACTTATTATAAACTCGTTGGGAATGATTCTGATCTAGTTCATGACCTATTAGAAGTAGAAGCCGTAGGTGAGTATAAGTCATAGGCCGCACGTGGGGGATGAATGGACATCTGTTTCAACCTTCGAGGTCTTGATGAAGATGGTTTGAGTATTGAAGGGGCATTTCTCTAACCATGACAAAAAATTCTCATGCGATTTCATCTTTCAACAAGAAAGAATACAAGATTACTTTGACCTAAATTTAGTGTCTTCAATTTCTCTCCATGATCTAGGGAAATTAATGAGATCAAACCCATTATCACTCTAATTTTTCTTTGATACATGAAGAATCAATGTCTAACCAATTAGACATTACATGTGTTTGATATCACACATGTTAGGTATGTTTGTAACCTTCCTATTTTAGGTACACATGGTATTCTCCTATAGCTAGTCTTCCTCTTTTATTTTAGAAGCACATTAGGAAAAACTAATAACCAACGGATTGGTTTAAAAGCAAGTTGTGCTGGCCCTTGGCTCATAACGGACAATATTGATTTATAATATTTTGGTTGGATTTTCTAACATGCGAATTAAGAACTCATGTATGTATTCGGATTGAATTCAAAGCCAATATACTAATAGAGCCAATGTTCTCATGGATGATGACTTTGATTGAAACCAAAAAGTATAAGATAATTAGAGATGACAGTAGGTTTAGTACAATATTAAGGAAGTGTTTTAAATTAGTACAAAATCTTCAACTAAGAATGTCAAAAATTTCCACAGAATGTGGCTGCATATATATTCTACCATGATGCACCATGTTGGCCAGAGTAACCATATGCTTTTTGAAAGTTAGCGTTTCATATTTATTTCATTAAAAAAACTCTTTTTTTTTTGTTGCCCATTTGTTATTAACCCTTAGATTAAGTAACTTAGCTTCTGTTGGGAACGATATGAACAACAGAGAATAAGCGAAAAATTAAAGCAATCGAAACAAGACACCACGACTTACAAGGTTCGGCCAATTGTGCTTACGCCCTCGGAGTTGTAGAGAGTCTTCATTATTTCAGAGAAAGAATACAAGATATGGCTCTAGGGTTACAATAACACTTATATACCCTAACCCTACTTACAAATGGGTCGAAAATTAAAATATACCCTAATCCTTAGATTAAGTACCTTCTGAGCACTCCGGTTCTAGCCTATCGGCCCTCGTCTCCGCTCAACGAAGTAAGCCTCCAGAAAATCCACTCATAGGATCCACAACAATCTTCTCGGGACGGGTCATCAAGCCGAGTCACTACACACAAAACATGCTCTATACTAAATCCCAACAACTTCCTCTTCCTACATTTTTAGTTTCTCCATTCATAAGTTTTTTTAGATTGAATTTAAGACTGCAATCTGCTGAAATAGTGGTGTGTACATGATTTGAGGAAAATGAAGTCTTGGTGTAAGCCATGTACAATCTCTGAAATCTATACTAGAACATTGCTGGCCAGATTCTAGTCCATTCCTTATTCAAATAGGGTTGCAGATTCTAGTCCATTCCCTATCCAATTGCAAGGCTTCCTTTGCCAGAATATGTGCGCAGGAGTTACACGGGCGACGAACATGAGCTATTTTCCAAGCCTCCAACGAACCCAGCAAATTAGACAAAGATTCCTCCAACACATTACGCCAACTTGACAAATAGCCCAACCCCTGCTGCACAGCCTCCACAATAATCTTTGCATCACCTTCGAATAATTTTTAGATCTTCATTACACCTATAAAAATAATAATTGAATAAATATTTGATATTAATAAATAAAAAAGAATAAATAAAAGATAACGAAATCAATATTGCACGGTTTAGGATAAACTTTTATCCGCGGTAAAAATATTTATATCTACGGTTTTGAAAACCGCATGTAAAGATACCACAACAGTTGCGGTCATATTTTCTTTACACACGGCTAGAAAAAACCGCAACTGTTGTTTTTGGCAAGTTGGGGCTTCTTTCTAATTTAATTTTTCCCGTCTAAGAAACTTTGCCGTCAAGAGAGTTATTCCCATTACTAGGTATATTCTGAATTTGTCCATAAAAACCAGAATTGGGAAAAAAAAATTATAAGCACGCGATCATATATTTCTACCTTCCTATTTTGTTGTAGTGATTTGCATATATATTTAGTTTCCTTTCAAACCAGTCATTGTAAGACTTCTTCGATCCAATTTTGAAAGCAGTGCAGTCATTAGATGGCTAGTGCCACAATGAAAGTTGAGATTGTTTCAAAAGAAACAATCAAACCATCCTCTCCTACACCTTCCAACCTTACAAATTTCCAGCTTTCTCTTCTTGATCAATTCTTCCCCGCAACGTACATCCATTCGATTCTCTTCTACCCTGTGAAAAATGACACAAATCAACATGTAGATGTCAAGAAGAGATGTCAAGATCTTAAAACATCTTTATCCAAAACCCTAACCATGTATTACCCTTTCGCCGGAAGAATCAAAGACCATATCTCTATAGATTGTAATGACGAGGGGGCTACGTTTATCGAAACACGAGTCAATTGTCATTTGTCCGATGTTCTTCGAAACCCTAATTTTGATCAATTTAAAGAATTCCAACCTCTTGAGGTTGAACTCCCGGCGGCAACGGGGACATGTACTTTACTTTTCGTTCAAACTAACTTCTTTGAGTGTGGTGGCATGGCAATTGGAGTTCGTCTTGTGCACAAGATCGCTGATGCAACCACTTTCATGACATTTATGAAGATATGGGGTTCCATAGCACGTGAAGCCGATGAGGTAGTTCATCCGGAATTATTTACTGGAGCGATTCTCTTTCCTCCTGTGGAGTACAAGTTTCCTTCAATTGCTGATGTGCCTCTTATCCGAGATGAGTCATGCGTACTCAAAAGATTACTTTTCACTGCTTCAAACATTGATGCACTCAAGGCTAAAATTGCTAGTGCGGGCGTCCAACAACCTACTCGTGTAGAAGCTATAACCGCGCTAATTTGGAAGTGTGCAATGACTGCCTCAAGATCAATCAAAGGGACGTGCTCAAGACCTTCTTCATGTACTCACGCGGTAAACTTAAGGAAGAGATTATCAACGCCCTTGTCAGAATACTCGGTTGGGAATATTCTCACACCAATCACGACAGAATTTTCAGAAACTGAAATAGAATTGCAAAGCTTTGTTCTCAAGCTAAGAAAAGAATTGAAAGAGTTGAAAGTGAATAGGGAAGAAATATCAGACAACATGAAAAAAATTCTCGAAACAACAAGCTTGGGAAAAGGGATTGGTGCTGTAGATGCCTATACTTTTTCTAGTTGGTGTCGAATGCCGGTGTACGAAGCCGATTTTGGGTGGGGGAAGCCAACTTGGATCTCTTTTATTAACTTCAATGTCCCAAATAAGGCTAGTTTTGTGGATACAAAGGAGGGTGATGGAATTGAGGCTTGGGTATCATTGCGTGAAGATGAGATGGCCATATTTGAACATAATGAAGAGTTGCTTTCATTTGCTTCTGTGAACCCAAGTTTCATTTAAATGACATGAACTACTTTCTTCTACTTCTTCTTCTTCTTTTTCTACATCCGGGTCTTGATTTTTCAATTTGTATTCGAAAAAGATAAAGGTCCCAACAACTGAGATCAAGTGCATGTGGAGTTCACCACATACACTTTAAATGTTGTCTATGCACCTCAGCAATTGGGATCACTGGGACATTTAGCACTGTTGATCTATATTTCTATCTTTTGTAATTTTCTCATGGTTTCAATGGTATTTTGTCTTTTATTATTATTAGTTGTCATTTCACATCCCTAATATGCGAGTTTGTTACTTTGTGCATCACATAGTACTGTTTTTATCTGCAAAAACCTATTCATAATGATGTAATACACTTATGGGAAAACTTCCATAAATGGACTGAGTGGTGCATGTTGGAAGAGAAGGGTTTTTCTATAGTTGAAAATCTCAACCCTATTCATGAAAATCTCAGTCTTACTCACATCAAAGATATTCTTATAAGTCTGTTTTCTCTTTCTAAAAACTCTCTTTCTAGAACATTGTTAAACACATTATTTGGGAACAAAACTCAATGTTTATTCTAAATAATAAATAATAGCCATAATTTTGATAATTGATTAGATTTTCAAGAAAATAATGTTAAAATAATTTTTATATTACTTATTGTTTATGAAACATGAGTACAGTCATTGATTAAAAACATGCGTATAAAGCCCACTTAACATGTAATCGTTGGGATGGGACCTTCCCTATCAACAACAAAAAATTGTGTCTCTTGAGGCTTGCTCGTGCTCTTAACCAATTCATGTTAATTTCTAAAGCCCATTATATTTCTTAGTACCAAAGTTACTAGTAGGGCTGTACACCGGGTCAGAAAACCCGATCCGACCCGGTGACCCGGACCGACCCGGATGTTATCGGGCTAACCCAATAACCTTTTTATCGGGCCGGGCTAAACCCGACCCGGACCTCTGTTAACAGGTCTGGGTTTCGGGTCTGAATTTCATTGGTTATCGGGTTATCGGGTGACCCGATAACCCGATATCCAATTATAACAAAAAAAAATTATAATTATTTAATTTCTATTTATCACTTGACACCTGGGCTTCTATGTCATTTTATATCTTTTTTTCTATCATTTTCTTTGTAGTTATTCAATGTGGGATATTGAAAAACCCACCTCAAAATCTTTCTTACATGTGGCACAAGCACACAGATAAGGTTATTGACAGAAAACTTCCCAGTAAGGTTATCATTGGAGATGGTAAGGTTCACAAGCTTGTCCAGCAGCTCTATCTCAAGCAGAACTGTACCAAACAAGGGATGAGAAAACACATGGAGAGCGACGACTCGTGAATCTTGGTCACATGTGACTCCGGAAAAACTTCAGTGTGCAATGGAACCTTACTATCTTCGCCGGTTCACTGCCGTTGGAGATTACGAAACTGAAGAACCTTACCATCTCCACCTCATTTTGTACTTTGTATGTGAGAGGGAGTTGTGCGTATGGAAACCCACAAGTGATACAAGTTCCCACATCGAATAAACACAAGCAAAGTACATTGAAATTGGTTTTAAAAGGCATAGAAACCCATGAGTCAAACTAGTTTTTTATATTAAAAAAAATTTTATCCGGGCTATCGGGTGAAACCCGGTCCGAACCCGATAGCCCGATAACCCGATAGCCCGAAACCCGATAACCCGAATATTTTTAACAGGGTTATCGGGCGGGTCATTCTTATCCTAAAAATTATCGGGTCAGGTCAAACCCGGTCCGATAACCCGGGACCCGGCCCGATGTTCAGCCCTAGTTACTAGAATATAGACCTTGGTAGCCAGACTACATTGGGCCCTGGCCCAATCATCATTTCACTAAAGAGTTTTAAACTTTGAGGTGTCGAGGCCCTTGCAAGGATCAAGACACTCAAAACTAAAAGGAAACTTATGAATAATGAAGACATTGATATGGTGATGTTGAAGATTGAAGTGACGATCGGGTTGCAATTCTGATATACGGGTCTTTGAATCTCAACCGTTGATCAGATTCATTAAAATCCATAAATTAACAAAAATTGCGGGTTCGTATAAGAGCCAATCTTTTGTATATATATATATATATATATAAAAGAATTCTCCTAAGAGGTTCTAAATTTTAGGGTTCAAGTTTTTTTAAAAAAATTAATAAAAATATATTTGTATTTTGATCAGTCTTAAAGAATGCAACAATATTTTTTGTTCGAAATAAAAATCAAATGCAACCTAAAAAAGTATAGGAAATGTCTTTTATTTTTTATTTAATGATCCAGAATTATAGCTTTGCTTTTTTTTTTTCAAATAAAAAATATATCGTTGGGTTCATAAGACTAATCAAAATAAAAATATATTTTTTCTAAATTCTAACAAAAATATTTTGAACCCCAAAAATTAGAACCTCATTTATATAAATATATATGCATATATGCATGCACACATACTGTGGTACCAGAGATTACCTAAAGTTTGTGTACATACAGTACTTGGTCTAACTTAGTCAAATTTTTTGTGCCTTGGGCATCTCTCCGTATGATTATCTTTGTCTTCTTTTTGTATGATTTTAATTTCTTGTAGAAGCCAAAGAAAATGACCAAAAGTTAAAACGTTTTAAAATTTCGTTTAAGATACTTAGGTTATCACTATATGAGTTACCTAACACTACAGTATATTTCTACTTTTTTTTATTGTAACGAGAAATCCATATATATTCACGACCTAAAATTCATCCCTACATGATAAATTCCGAACGCGTGACCTGACTCTATATAGTTTATGTCATATAAATTATGAAACTAAACTCAGTGAGAAATCGAACCCAAGACCTTATATGTAAATAAATATTTCACTAGGCCTTATTTTCAGTTAGGTATTGCATAGACCATCCATAATGGCTAATTAATGTCTTTATTTGAAATTGAATGTGAAGACGACAAATGTGGAAAGCAAGTCCTAGGCCGCACGTGGGACATGAATGGACATGTGTTTCAACTTTCAAGGTCTTGATGAAGATGGTTTGATTATTGAAAGGGGCATTTCTCTAACCATGACAAAAAATTCTCATGTGATTTCATCTTTCAACAAGAAATAATACAAGATTACTTTGACCTAAATTTAATTAGTAATTAACAAATTTTCTCGGGGATTCAAGTTATAATTAATAAAGTTAGTGTCTTCAATTTCTGTCCATTATCTTGGGAAATTAATGAGATCAAACCCATTATCACTTTAATTTTTCTTTGATTAAACACACATGAAGAATCATTGTCTAATTCAGTCTCTAACCAATTAGACATTAATCTAGGAGGTCACCACATGTTTTGATATCACACATGTTAGGTATTTTGTAGCCTTCCTATTTTAGGTATATATAGTATTCTCCTATAGCTAGTCCTCCTCTTTTATTTTAGAAGCAAATTAGGAAAAACTAATAACCAATCGATTGGTTTATAAACAAGTTGTGCGGACCCGTGACCCAGAACGGACAATATTGATTTGTAATATTTTGGGTGGATTTTCTAACATGCTAATTAAGAACTCATGTATGTATTCGGATTGAATTCAAATCCAATATATATTAATAGAGCCAATGTTCTCATGGATGATGACTTTGATTGAAACCAGAAAGTATAAGGTAATAAGAGATGACAGTAGGTTTAGTACAATAAGGAAGTGTTTTAAAATAGAACAAAATCTTCAACTAAGAATGTCATAAGATGCAAAGTCAATTATGTGATAGATTATGAGGAACTACTAAGGTTAGGTAATATAAAAATAAATAAATTAATTAAATAAACTAGGGTTCTAGAAATAGGTGTTTTGGAAGGTGAGGCTACAAGGTTACAAAAAGATACTTCACTTTTGTTTTCATACAAAAAAAATAGTATTATTCTTGTGAACATGACCCCCCACCGCAAATGAGCCATTGGTTGAGTGGCAATGACTTTGCATGTCCCTGACTGAGGTCATGGGTTCTAGTCTCACCTCCTCCGAATATTTACAAGGAGGTGTGTGGGCTTCGTCTGCCCCTATGTGGGCTTGATAGTCTGCCCCTGCGTGGGCTTGATTTGTGCCTCCTGCGTGGGGCTTGTTGACACCTGTACTTTAAGAGGCTTGATCTGGTGGTGTGTCGTATATTGTGTTTGTACTTGTACTCAAAAAAAAAAAAAAAGAACATGACCCCCCACCAAATTGTCCTTTTGGCATAAAAATATTGGGCCTTCACATGAATGCTGAATATATGGAAAGTTTAGTTCCACAAGGTTAAATAATGATCTCAAAATATGGATCATTCCAATCTATTTTTGGAAAATTAGATTACAGCCACTTCAATATATTGATTTGCTTTTAGGGTTCTTTTGTTTAGCCTTAATGGGATACAACGTTAGAAAAAAAAAATTGACTTTGATAGGCTGTGATAGGGGGTCAGCTAGGTAAGTTGCCCAAAACTCAGCGTTTAGTCATAAGGATATTATTCTTAATGACAAATCGAACTCGAGACTTTTTGAGTCCATAGAAATGTTCAATTCAACGTGGCAACAAGAAGTGTTAATTAGGCTAATCTCCAATTAGGTTTATAATAATTGTAGTCCATAGAAATGTTAATTAGGCTAATCTCCAATTAGGTTTATAATAATTGTAGTCTTTGTATATTTGTTGAATTAATGTTGGCAATTGCCTAACCCTTTTGAAAATAATTAAGAGCTCTAATTAATTATTCAATGTCAGCCAATGACAAACAAAACCACTATGATTAAAATATGATTTGGCAACAAAAGCATGAAGTCATATAACTTGTTCTTGATTAATTTCTATAACTTTGGTACTATTTTCAGCACATAGTTTATGCATATTTGTGGCTAAGGTCAATAATCATCACACCTAGGTCACTATCTAATGATTAATTAGTACCTTTGTATTAATTTTTTGTTTCAAAGGAAGACATAGAAATGTTCAATTCAACGTGGCAACAAGAAGTGTTTCTCTCTGTTTTCTAAAGAATATTATCCAAAGAATTGACGTTGAAGTAAATTAATCAATTCTTATGTCACTGAAGGGCAAAGAAGTGTTAATAGGCAAATATGAGAGCATCTAGTTGAGATAATGTTATGTGCATGAATGGGGTTAAATTGGGTAATCACTTGGGTGATAGCCTAGTTGGTGAGTTTCTCTGGGGCAAATCATATGGATTCGGGAGGTGCCGAGTTCGATTCTCACTAAAAATAATACCCTTGTGGCCATGCCCTAGGCTTTGGCCCAACTTACCTTGTTGTCGAGTGAGAAACTTCTGTACGTGCGGATCTGAAGGCCTGAATTTAGGCCCGTATCAGATGTCCAAGAGACATGCTTGTATGATATTATTCTTGGTTACAAAAAAAAGGGTTAAATTGGTTGCCGACAACTTCTAAGCCGAGATGATTAAGACAAATACTTGAATTGGATGGTACTCAAATTCGAGCTTCCATTCCCGCTTACTTAAGAAAAAGAGAGGTTAAATTGTGTTTTTATATTATTATTAGTGTTGAAGTTAATTAAGATAGATCATATTAAGTAGAATGATTATTAAATTCAAACTAATGACTAATTCAAAGCATATAGAGTGGAATCAAAGGTGAGTTTCTACCTGCCACTTAATCTATTGCAAGCATGTTGGCAAACTAATTAAATAATAGTTTATGTTGCAAAATCTCCTAATCTACTATATATGTAATTAAACAAAGGTCAAAGCCTACACTAACTTCTCCAACTCCCTGTATTTGGGCCCCCAAAAACAAAAGATTCCAAGCAACATAGCACATTGTTCTCCTATTTTTTATTATTCTTTTATTTGTTTCTCTCCTATATATACAAAACATACATATTTCCTCATGGAGCTTCTTCTCTAGCACCCAACACATCATTTATTCTTAATTCCAACCAATCTTTCCTGCTCTTTCTCTTTAGATCATATGGAAAACACAATGAATTCCACAAGAAAAGCAATCTCTTATAGTGAAAGAACAAGTGATCTTGAGTCGCAAGAGGAGAGTGGGTGGACTATGTACTTTGAAGATTTCTTTAACAACAAGAACAACAATGAAGAGAGTTCTTTCTCTTTTGAAGATCATGATCATTGTTGTACTGAAAGCTCTTCTCTAGTACTATCCGATGCAGCTTCTTCGGTCACGAAGAGATTTGCTTGTAATGATCTACAAGATGTTGTTGGGATGCCAATAATGGAGAAAAGGTCATTCAGTAGATCATTGAGCTTCAAGAAGAGAAAAATTGATGAAGGTGGTTTGGTTGATGATGCTTTGGAAGATACTGCCAGCTCTCCTGCTAATAGTCCCAAGGTCAGACTACATGTTCAATGTTTTTATAGTTGTTGAGTTTATAATTTTTTTGGGAAACTACTTGGATGATAACCTAGTTGGTAAATCTCTCTTGGTCAAATCGTATGGACTCAAAAGGTTCTGAGTTCGAATCCCACTGGGATCAATATCCTTTATGACAATGCATCAGGCTTTGACCCAACTTATCCTATCATAAGGTGGGAAACTTCTGTGCCCGCTGGTTTGAGGGCCTAATTTTGTACCCATATCAAATGTTCCGTTCTTAGGTACCCAAAAAAAAACATTGTGGGATTTGTGTATTTTAAGTCAACTGTTAAATGAGTTTTTTTTTTTCTTTCTTTTTTGCTTGTTTTAATTTTAAAATTGTATCATATATACCCAGGTTTGTAGTATGATGAACAAGCTGAAGAACCCAAGAGAGAAATATCATAGTCTGAAGAGTTATAATGATCAGGTAATAGACTAATCAATGAAATTTATTAAAAAAAAAAAGACTAATCAATGAAGTCTTTTGTGTTTGTGATTAGGGTTTGGCCATTGTTTGATTCTGTCTCTTTTGTTGGTTTTTGGGTGATTAAAAACTTTTGTTTCTTCCCCTTTACCTAACAAGGCATATATGGGTTTTTGGTTGGTTTTGTAGGAGAAAGGAAGCAATTCAAGGAATAGTGATGTTTCATGCACAGAATTGAAAAAAAGGGGTCTTTGTTTAGTTCCTTTGTCTATGGTACTCAATCACCTTGGTTGATAAAATTTTTTCTACATTTTTTGTCCTTTGCTCAATATCTAGCTCTCTGTGAACAACAACCTGTAGCCTTCAAGGAACAAAATCATGATGTTGTTGTTCCATTAATTATGTATGTATACGTGTGTGTGTGTGTATATGATGAGATTAAGGCCCTTCATCATGATCTATAGCAGTCAATGGATCATATTTTATGTACGTATATATACATATACATACATACATATATATGTTAGGTTAATTTGTATAATATTGTTCTCAACAGTATTTCAAAAAAAAATTGTATAATATATATTGACCGTCCCATATGAAGGTAATGGCAATATTTTCAAGTTATATTACACTAAATTTTTATTTGAGAAAAAAATGTCTCACACTATATGTGGAAGGAAAGAGGACAAGAATTTTTTATCAATTACATTACAATTGCTTTTAGTTAGAAAATGAATTAGGTAAATGGAAATTAAAGAAGAAATTGTAGTTTTTTCGGTTGTATTTTCGTAATGAGGAACCCATCAGGAGTCGGTCTATCCTAAGTCTCACCCCTGGATAGTAAATCCCGAAAGCATAATCTAGTCTCACATCCCGACGCCATGCAAATCACAGTTCTCTAGAATCGAACCCACGACCTCCTATAGTACTAGCTACTCACCCTGTCAAGACTATAATCTCACATCAGTCTGGTATAACTCAACTGGGTGGCTTATAAGCATAGCCCAAACCCTCTCACATCATCAACGTATTTTATGAGCCTAAATACCATTGACGATGACCCATGAAAAACAAAACTTCTCATGTCCAATGTTTCCAAAGAAAATCGATAAACCAAAAAATGATGATATTGTTGATGCGTTTTGGCTAATAATTTCGACACACCCTTCTTGAGTATTCTATGTTGTTCGTTCAAGAATACGTATATTATATATACATACATAATGAGCATGTGATGTGGTGTCTCTTTCAAAGTGTATCCTGATATATCACTTTCATTGTCATTGCACGAGTGCATGATTGAAGGATCTAACTAATTTCAACTATTAGGGTTCCTTCTTTTGACTGCTCTTCTTCTTGATAGCAACATTTCTTATAATAACACAGAGAAGTGTTTGGCGGAGACGTTTTGAAAATTGAAATGAATGTATTTGGTGTACGAGAGAGGAATGTTCTTGCCTCACGCTTTAACATTCTTTGGATGAAAACAATTCCTAGCTAGTGTGACAATGACCCTTCATTTTATTGGGAAACCACCATGTTTAGGAGGTCAGAGACTTGTATATATGGTAGTCGCAGGAGGTGTTGGGTCGATTCCATGTTACATCAAGAATATCGTCCGTTATGGGTCATGAGTCCTCAGGGATCTGTTCTTTATGGATCATTGCTGACGATTCTTAATTAGGCCTAAAAAATGTGTTCTAACGTGAGCAATGCCTTTACTTGTATAACACTTGATTGGGTTATGCCAATCCAAAGTGAGATATTAATCTTGACAAGTATCATAACTTATATGGTGCAGGTGATGTGAGGTCGAATCCTACATAAGATTATCCGTATAGTTATATAGATGTGAGAGAAAAAAAAGTATGAAAGATAGGATGGTGTTTTACCAAGAGTTCACAACTAAAAATTCTAAAGTATGGTGTAAGTGATGTGAGGTTGAATCTTACATCAAGATTATTCATATAAAGGAAAAAATATTTATATATTATAGTGGTTAAAAAAAAATTGGCGTTTTTCCCCCGAGCTCCAACCTTATAAATTCCTTGTTCCGCCACTGATCAAGCCCTTCTCAATCTATTTTCTAGATTCGCCAATCGTCACTGTTCATAAGAGTTTCACCACAATTTGCAAATTTAAAAAGAAAAGTTGGAAAATTACTTCCTCAAAGCAAGGTACTAGAGAATTCAAGATGAAATTTCAAAACAAATGGCATACTCCTTCCATTAGATGATTTAGATGCAGCCATTTTTTTTAACCCTTATTTACTACACAAACATCAAATTCAAGCAAACAAACTGTATCTTGAAGAAAAACTGAAGCAATTCCCATACACTATCAACCATGAACGCATTTGCAGCGAAAGATGGTTCATTATGTTAAATCCAGAGACAACCGAGGTTTAAACGGAGAATTGACAGAGAGTTCTCTTCGGGAGAGCTCTGAGCATTCCGCGCTTAGCCATTATCAAATAATTGATAGTTTTGAGATGACGATGATGATGTGGGATTTTGTTTTTGAAATATCATTGAAGAATATGTTTCACATTGTTCACATTGAAATCGAATCTTAGGTACACATATGCCTGATCCAACCTATTGTCAACTGAGCCACCTCTCGGTGGTTGCATTGTCAACCTATAATACGGTGAATTTCAATAAAAAGTTAAAATAAATAAAATAATATTTATATAATAGATACTCAACATTTTAAAAGAAAAAAAAATACAATCAATCGAAAACGCATTCAAATGCTAAATCGATTCAACACATTTGGATTATAAAAAAAGATAGATGCTTGTTCTTCGTATAGTTGATACTAATGCACTGGAAATGAGATATCTAGAGTTTGTAAAAATGTTCCATCTTTTAAGTTTCCATTTCTTAAACGAAATTTTTTATGTGTAATATACTTATAAATAAAATGAGATATCTAGAGTTTGTAAAATGTTCCATCTTTTAATTATTAGTACTTATATTGTAGTGTTTATACTTTATACGTATTATAGTGGCCAAAATTCGTGTAGACCCAAACAACTTCCAAATATGGGCCAAGGCCCAACAACTACGTGGATATGGGCTTATTCAACAGTCAAGACCACGCCCTTTGAGTTTTGGGCCCATAAACCAAAGAGGATCACAAGCAATAAATCATACGTCATCCCTGACACCCACAATGGAAGTCACATCTGACATCATCTTTGCTGTTCACGGGAAATCATTTCTTGACACAATTTAACTGACACATAAAGGATACGGCGCCATGACCATGTAGCTACTAAGGCGCCAAGACGAGTTACATCATATTCTCATTTAGGAATATAACCAAGCAATTCATACATCCTTTATTGATCTAACAGGTTACGTGTACTCATGTATGATCTCTCAATTGTATAATGTCAGATAATTCATGTATATTCAGTTCAATTCTCTTTTCTCTATACGACACGTGTCTTAGCTCCATACTTTCTAATCACCTAACCTAACACTCCCATCACTATTCAGTTACAGACTCTGACAAATTGACTTATACATGACTTTACACATACATGCTTTCGGATTCACTCAAAAAGGACACGAGTTGTTGACACCACTTCCAAGACGAAACTCACTCTCATATAAATACTCTTCACCCACCTCTAGAAAGTGGATTCGGGGAATCACCAGATCAGAAAAACATCATTCCTACCTCTTTCCAAATACTTAGTCAAAACAACATCTCTCGCCAGTCTTTCCCCTACAATCATTTCTTCCTTTCATCTTACTGACTTGATCGTCAAAACCTCTACGATCGACATCCCGCAATCCGGTCTTGAAGCTTCTCATGGTTGTTCTTTCTGTGAAGTTTACAGGATTCAAAGGTGCAAACGGATCTCCATTGAAAAATATGCTTCACATTATAATCAAATCTTGAGCATACATATACATAAATCAATCGATTGTCAATCGAATCAACTCTCATTTGGTAAATTCATAAGAATTTTTAATATAAAGCTAGATAAATTAATAATTTATAAAATTCAAAAAACAATAAATTTATTTATTTTCTATTTGTGGCAATATTTTAGAGCACAACTTCACCTTAAACATGAGTATGAATTTCCATATCTGCTAGATATTATGCATAAAAATCATTCATTTCGCGATTCTCGTCAGATCTAGAATGTCATAATTTCGAGCTCACTCTCTCACAATCCCTCGCTCTTTCTCGCCTCTCTCTCTGTCTTGCGAAATCGTATCTCGCTCCAGCAGCCATGGTTTCGACAAGCAAGATCAAATCTGTTGATTTTTACAGGTAACGAATTCACCTTGATTTTTGTTTGTGTATATAGATTTGGACGCATATATATTCCCGTAAATTTGCGACACAGACGTTACGTATTGATATTTGTTTTAATAGATGACGATTCTCTAAAAGAACACGTTATTACTTCGTAATCGATCTTTGTCGTAACGGAAATGTTATGTTGTAGTTCTTAATGCGTTTTGTTGATTTGAATTTCGACTCGAATGTATTAATTATTTGATTTGTAGAAATTGGAGCTGCTGTGTTATCTATGGAGTTTTTCTTATGTTGTAGTGAGAGTTGGGACTGGTTTATGCTGAATTTGTGGTAATTTGATTGATCACAAGCAGCGTCGTGGTTTTTAATGGTTTGGAATTAGCATGTGAGTGATCTGTAAAAAATAGCCGCTAGGTAGTTCAGTAACTTCAGTTTGGGAGGTTACAGTGGGTGCATTAGCTTGAAACGGGTATTGGTATTCTTGTATGTACAAAAAACTAAGAGAAGGCACTAATTGATGAGACAAATTTGCTAAAATACGTATACATTAGAGATGTTGGGTCTCTGACTGTCAAGATTCGCGAGAGGCCAAAGAAGGCTGTGAGATAAACAAATGGTTAGTAACAGGGAGGGAATGTCGTAAAAGCCAAATGAGAATATATAAGATGAGCATATAGAAGTTATTCATGGGAAAACACTGAATAAAGATAAGATCCTTTAACAAGACATAATTGCATCTGTAGTTACTGCTTTTTTAACTCAGTGATATTTGCACAAATGCTATGGGGAAGTAAGAGAAGCAATACCTTATGATGTAGTGTGCTTAACGCCTTATTGTGTACACAAGTAAGTGTATGAAAAGAATTGTTTCTTTTTTATTTACACATTATGGCACGAGGAATGGAGTGTGAGATGAGTAGTTAAAGACCTATGACAAGTTAAATGCCTATTGCATTCTTCTGTTTACAGGAAAATTCCAAGAGATTTGACAGAGGCATCGCTATCAGGTGCAGGATTATCCATAATAGCAGCCCTCTCAATGATATTTTTATTTGGAATGGTAGGTAGTTTGTGTCTCTTTAGTTGGATAGTATGGGGTCATTTTCTTGGGACTGGTCATATTATCTGTTGATATTGGATCCAATTCGGCATCAGCACATCCACTCATGTAAAAACTTTGTCTATAGAGTCATGTTATTTCACTTTTTAAAATATGTTTTAGTTCAATTTGATTTCTTTATTCTGAAGTCAGAACTATATGCATGCATCTATATGACTATATATACTCTCAGAATTAATTTTAACATCTATTCATACTTTTTTAATCAATTAACCACCTCGGTGATGACATAGTAGGTGAATCTCTCTAGTCCAAACCATATGGACTCAGGAGGTCCTAAGTTTGATTATCACTAGGAGCAATACCCTTGTGGCCAAGCACTGAGCTTTGGCACAGCCTATTTTGTCGTTAGATGAAAAACTTTTGTGCACGCGGGCCTGATGGCCCTAATTTAGAGAATCATATCGGAGGTCTAAAAGGCAAGATCCTATTGTGTTGTTCTCGGTTACCAAAATTTTTTTTTAATTATCAGGTCATACTGTTGTAATATCATAACAGAGAACCCTTATAAAAATTCCTTTTTTCATTTTTCAGGAACTCCATAGTTATTTATCATTAAGCACCTCAACATCTGTAATTGTTGACAGGAGTACTGATGGAGATTTCTTACGTTTTGATTTTAATATCAGGTAACTGTAGTGCATCTGTTAAAGTTTATCTATCTTAGATTATATATGTATATATCTGTGCCAACGTGTTTTTATTTTGAAATTAAGACTGATAAATTGATGATCTTGTTTGTTTTTGTTTGTCTTCATGCGACTAGCCAGACTACAACAATTATAATTGTTCTTAGAAATCTTGGATAAACAATGGGAGGATCAGTCCCTTGCTGCCGTTGGCAAAGCATATAACAGCTCTATGCCTAGGTTTAAGTGAATTCTCTTGCAGAACTCTCTCTCTCTCGGAGGGTTCCTTGTCTATTATGAGAAAATATATTGGATTTTCTAGAAATTAAAATTTGAAAGATGAAGCATGATCATTAATCTCCACAATTGTATTGCATGAGTGATTGTTTGAGTATGTATATATATGTACACATTCACACATGATTTTCATAGACTAACAATTTTTTTGCTTCTGTTGTAGCTTTCCAGCCCTTTCATGTGAGTTTGCTACGGTTGACGTGAGTGACGTCTTGGGAACTGTAAGTTGCTATCAAATGTTGTGTTTCGCGAAAAAAGTTACCTTTGTTTGTTATTAGCTACTATACTGTTAACAATGTTACATGAACTGTCATGCCACAATACCCATCTTTGAGTGACTTAGACTCTCTTTAATTGTGAAGTTCAAGTGATATTAGAAAAGATCTTGAATCTTTGATGGTGCAATTCTTCTCTAACTGTAAGATGGTTTGATACCAGCTGTCTTACATAAGGAGATTTATTCTTTGTGCAGCTCTTTTGTATTCAGCTTCTAGCAAGTTTTGCTCTTTGTTGGTGACCGTTCCTTTTTCAGCCTTCCACATGCTTTTAATTTTGTGTCTTGGATTGATTGTGTGCCCTCTTGTATTCAGAACAGGTTGAATATAACCAAAACAGTCCGCAAGTTCTCCATAGATTCAAATTTAATGCCCACTGGTGCTGAGTTTCATTCAGGACCAGTTTCACATGCCATTAAGCATGGTGACGAAGTTGGTGAGGAATCTGATGAAGGCTCTGTGAAACTAAATGCTCATAGTTTTGATAAATTAACACATCAGTAAGTGGCCAAGTCTTAAGTTGAAGACCTTTGATTAGTTTGTTCTAGTGCAATGAGCCAATGATGTTGGAAGATTTTCATTGTTATGTGGGAATTACTTGTATCTAATTTTCATCAACTAATTCTTTTTTAGGTATCCTATTCTGGTTGTCAATTTTTACGCTCCTTGGTGCTATTGGAGTAATCGACTGGTAATTCTATTGTTTATATTACTACTCTGATCCCTGGCACAATTTATATTAGAAATTGGTGATGTATAGTCATCAGCTACAGCAGCTATGCTCTAGATTATAATATCCTCACGTTCATGTAGTTGTGAACTGTGAAGTCTATTTTTCACTTGTAACTGGCTACTGTTTCTGTGTGGGATTGCATTGAAATACTTCAATCTTATTTAAGTTGATATACCCTTATTAGAATGTTGTAAATGATAGTATGGCGAAGCATTAGTGTCCTAATGATCAAATCAATATTTCCCTTTGTAGTTTCAGATTAGTTCCTTGATCTTTATAATTTTGATATGTTTGATAGCAGTTTCTATTCGTAGGGCTTCATGAACTTTAATTATCGAGTTTTCTTGGAGCTATGTGACTTCTATGTCTCGATGTTAAAGTTTGCAGTGATTCCAACGTCTTTGCAGCAGGCACACAGGGGAGAATCACTAAATTAAAGGATTTTTCTATTTTTCATCATTGAATCTGTGATCCAAATTTTGGGTTGGTTGCATGAATATAGGGTAAAAAACATTTGTAATGGAGCCTCTTTTGTCATCAATCTGGTCTGAAGCTACCCTATCCTCAAATACTATAGCATCCTTATCCTTCTTTGATGCTTCCATCCATGTCTATTTATCATCTTCATCTATAGCGACTGACAAGTTTTGTGTCTTTAGATTTATTTGATTATGTGTATAACTATAATCCATAACCCAGTTTTACTTCACGTTCTGTGAAATGTTAATTTTGGTGTAGTAGGCATAGCGTAGAATAATGCTATAAATCCAATTTCTTGTTTCTTTAACATGATTTTGAAGTTTTAGTTCTTCAATCAATTTAAGGAATATTTTCATTCATATCTGGTTAAGAAAAATCCCACTCAGCATTGCAGTCATGCTAAAAAGTGCTGCTATTTTTCATCTTCCCTTTCTAAGCGTTTAGTAGCATCTGGTTTAATTAGCAATGGTAGTAGACTCCAATAAAATTTGTCTTGAAACTGCAATTGGTGAACTGGACTTGTACAGCCTCAGACTCCTAGATTCTGAACCATAAATTATATGAATACTGGATTCTGGACTATTTGAAAATTTTAACTGTCCTTCCTAGGGGAGAGAGAGGGGGAGGTGATTGATTCAATTGATGGTGCCTTTTTCTTTCTTTTAAAAACCATAATTTAGACTTTATTCATGCATCAAATTTAAATCCACCTTCTCCCCGTCTACTCCCCTCAAGTTGTTCATTCTTATTTCTGATTTATATAAATTCCATATAGGTAGGATTCTAGTTATTCTCTTGGCTTACTTTCTTTCATTTTTGTTTCAGAAACCTTCTTGGGAAAAAGCAGCCAAGATAGTTAGAGAAAGGTAATTCGCTTTCCAAATAATTTCACTCCTCCAAAATGGATGTTTAGCCAGTGTGACATGTTCTTTAATGTTAAAAAAAATTTATTAACCTTAATTTGGTGGCAATTATGTGTACTTGTTTTTATAGATATGATCCAGAAATAGATGGGCGTATTATTATGGGGAAGGTTGATTGCACTCAAGAAGCTGATTTGTGCAAGAGGTACTTTTCTATTTTAGTTTTTTTTTTTTAATTTTAAATTTCATGCCATGCAAGTATTGATTTATGGGTTATGATGGAAATCCAATTGAAGTTTGGAAATGCGTAGGAGATGTAGGTATGGTATGACTCACTGAGCTATTTAATCAATTTATTAAGGTCCGGATGAGTGGAGGAAAAACACTATAATATCTATATACAACAACAAATGTGATATCTAAAGTTGTAACAATTATAGGGCCATTGAACTTGTGAGCCACACATAAAAACTTTGACAAAGAGTTATGTAACGGAGATTGAGATCGGTATCTACGATATCTGAAAATCAATTGTCGGGAATATCCACATGGAGGTGATATTTTTATTAGGAGGACTTGAAGAAAAAAATATAGATGGAAGGAAAAAGACCTACATTTAGTATTTTTGGACTTGGAGAAAGTATATGGTAGGGTGCCTGAGGAAGTAATGTGGTTGATTTTAGAGAAGAAGAGAGTCATGATTAGTGATATTATTAATTTATTATAATTCAGGACATGTATGAAGGAGTCGTAGCTATTGTTAGGAGTAAGGAGAAGTTATAGGAGAATTTCACATCAAAATAGGTTTGCACTAGTGGTTGACGTTAAGTACGTTCCTATTTGTTATAGTGAGGGATGAACTCACACAACATATCCAAGGTGAGGTACCTTGGTGCATATTGTTTGTGGATGATATAGTTTTAGTGGATGAGACAATATGAGTGATCGAAGAAACAATTGAATTAGATGTGGGAGAGGTAACAAAAACGCTTGTTTTCCATACTAATTGGGTCTTATAGTTTCCTATTATTATTTTGTTATTAATTTCTAGTTCATCAACTATGCAGTAATCACATACAAGGTTATCCGTCAATTCGCATATTCCGCAAAGGAAGTGATGTTAGGTAAATAACTTGTATTTCTGTCAAACTAATACACATTAATTTGTTTTTCGTATAAGTGTGTTTGCTTATTTCTTATTTTTCACTTCTCTCTGATGTCCTTGTGTTGTGAATTTCTATTCTGATTTAAATATTTTCCTATCATCTCCATTTAAAATGCTGACTTAATGTGTTCTTCTGACTTGTGGAACAGTGACTAATTTTTTTTTCCCAGTCAAATAATGATATAGAGGGAGAAGTTTGCTTGTTCTTTTCACCTAAGCATCATTTTAGTGAATTAAGGTTCTTTTGAATTGTTGTATTAGGGGAGAATCTGTAATTTCACTAACATACAGGTATTTGAATTTTGAAAAACTTAATCATGTCTGGAGTACTTTAGGAGTGTGACAGAGTGGTATAAATAATGTGAAACGCCCCAAGCCAATGAGTTAACTTATTGGGTTTATTGGCAAAGTAACTAATTTTAACATGGTATTGGAGCGGGAGGTCTTGGGTTCAAATCTTAGAATCTGCAATTTATACCCCCTACTTATTGTTGCCTTAAGTGTGGGTTTTTATGTGTGTTATTGTCCCAAGTGTGGGCCTTTGTGAGAGTCCCTAATGTTGGGCCTCGTTTTTTGTACGTATGTTAAGTCGTCGAATTGTCCAGTCCACACGTGAGGGAGAGCGTAAAAATATGATATAAATGATGTGAAACGCCACAAGTTAACTTATTGGGTTGAATGGCAAGTAACTAATCTTAACATTTATGACTTTATTTTTCAAGGAAAAAACTTGGCTTAGTGTAATTGGAGTAGTCTAAATCTAGGACTGTACTGAAGCCATATGTGCTTGCTTCCGAAGACTTTTGGAAATGGAATTTAAGGATTTTTTTTAAAATTTTGCAGGTCGAGTAACTAGTTTATTTTCTTCTCTTAAGTGCTATTCTTTTTTGTTCTTGTTCTTCTTTCATGATCATTATTACCGCTGTCTTCATACTTTCTGCATGTCATATGGATAACCTGGCATTACTGTTCACCACTCTTTTTCACAGTGTTATCTACTGTTCCTAATCTTTCAACTTCCCAACCGTATTAACTAAAATGCTTCTCTGTTATTATGTTTGTCAATTTTCATGGGCAAGGTGATTTTGTGAACAGAAACACGATCATCAGTATTTTTAGTTAACATTTTATTCTGAAATATTTTTACTACCACAGGAATGACCATGGACACCATGACCATGAATCTTATTATGGAGATCGGGATACAGACAGCCTGGTTAAGGTATATTTATGTTAGAAGGTTGCTTCTGCTGTCAAGCTTTTAACTTTTATGGTTTCAGTTAGTTCATGGCCAATAAGTTATTGTTTTGTTGCTTATTGTTAGAATATATATATATTGATGATGTGAAAAGCCCCAACTCAACAAGTTAATTTATTGGGTTGAATGACAAAATAACTAATCTTAACACTTATAATGAGTACTACATGTTCCGATATGGAGTTATACTTCTTTGCAGGCGATGGAAAGTTTGGTTTCACCTATACAAATGGAGTCTCAAAAGCTAGCTTTGGAGGATAAATCTGAAAAAACAGCAGAAAAAGTGAAAAGACCAGCGCCACGGACAGGAGGATGTAGAATTGAAGGCTATGTGCGCGTCAAAAAGGTTAATTCTCAAACTAAATGGAAATTAATTGGAGCATTTCCTAGACCTATATTATAAATGCTTGCCATCTTGTTTTACTCACTTGACTGCTGGACAATGGTCATCTCTGGAATTTAAAGAAAAAGACTATGGAAATATGCACTTGTTCATTGCCATTATCCTCATAGTCTCATGATTTACATGTCAGCTTCTCAACTTGCAAGTTTATCTAAGGGGGAAATACATTTTTCTGCTTTTGAATTTTACGAACTTCATGAGTTTTAGACAGGAGCTGTTTTGTGTGCTTCAGGTTCCAGGCAACCTTATCATCTCAGCTCGCTCAGGATCACATTCTTTCGATCCTTCGAAAATGAACATGTCTCATTTCATATCCCATCTCTCATTTGGTATGAAGATCTCACATAAAATGCTGGATGACGTGAAGCATTTGGCACCTTATCTTGGTCAAAACCATGACAGGTTGAATGGCCGGTCATTTATTAATCATCATGATGTTGATTCAAATGTCACTGTAAGTTTACTCATCCCCCCCCCCCCACCCCCCCTCCAAATTCTCGGCCAGACCAATTGATTTGGACAAAGCTATGTGTATTAGCATTTGTAAGGAGGCAAAGATGTGGATATGAAAAGAAGGATAGTGAATTTAAGTTACTGAATACTACATATAGAGGTTTCATTAATGGTGGTGCATAGATGTTATCTTGTGATGCTGAACGAAAATGTTTGTGGCTGCTTCTTTAGGGTTTTTTTCTCTCTCTTTGATCTCTTTCTCTGCTCATGTTTTTTCAAAATTTCATTTGAAACCGCTACTTTTTGTTGTAAGATAGCTTAAAATTTGTATCGAACCATTTTGTTAGAGGATTAAACGTAATGATACTCTTTGGATGTAAGGAATGCCTTAATGTTTATGTACTTCCTATTTATGCAATTGTGCAATTTTCTGATGATTTCTTTTACAGATAGACCATTACCTTCAAATAGTTAAGACAGAGGTGTTTGGGAAAGGTGATCATAAGCTAATAGAGGAGTATGAGTACACAGCGCACAGCAGTTTGGTGGAGAGCGTATATGTGCCTGTTGTGAAATTTCATTACGAGCTATCTCCCATGCAGGTTTAATGACAAACCATAGTGTGTTCATGCAACAACATTTAGAAAAATCTGTTCTGTATTGTAGATGTGTTTTCTGATGGTCAATACTTATCTTCCAAAATCAGGTTTTGATCACAGAAAATCCCAAGTCCTTTTCACATTTCCTTACCAACGTATGTGCCATCATTGGGGGTGTTTTCACGGTTAGTATTTTTGTGTCTTCTGTTTTTAACACGCGTACTCTCTTTCTCTTTCAATTTAATGACTTTGAGCGCATTTTGACAATTATGTTCATGTGCCTTTTCAGGTTGCTGGGATAGCGGATTCAATTCTGCACAACACAATTAGATTGATGAGAAAAATAGAACTAGGCAAAAATTTTTGACAGGAAGGCCCAAAGTTGCCAAGATAGAAGTTTGATTGAAACATTCCATTAGCTGTTGAGGATTTATACCATGAACAATCATATAGATTATTGGTAGTACATAATATGACTTGAAATAGAATTCTCTTTTGTTCCATTATGTTTGGTAATCGGTTCGACTTGCCGTCATGGTGGTTTGTTTGATGTAGACATGCCATTGCTTCTTGCAAAGGCAGCACCAAGACTGATATTATACCCAGGTTTGTGAGATGGAAGAAGACTGAATTAGGCATTTGCTGTTCTTGCAGTCACACTGAATAAATTTATTTATTCATTCCTTCTATACACTCTTTTTCACATGGTGAAAAGTATACAAATCCATTAGTACATAAATATATTAGAGACCAAAGCAACACTCAGCAGGGGAAAAGGGAAAACAATAAAGAATTAGGAAAATTGAAAACAAGGGACGATAATTAATTGCTTAAATCCCAATGCTAAAAATAAGAGATGAAGCAGCAAGTGCTCCGAAGCAACCAATGAAACCAAATTGGACAGAGGAGGCTGTGTTTTTTGGTTTTGTACTGACCGGAGCTGGAGTTGGGTAGTTATCGCTGGTGGTCACGGGAGCCGGAGCCACGCCTGTTATCACCGGAGAAGGAGGAGATGCAGTTGTTGTCTCGTTAGTGGTAGAAGGAGCGGGAGAGACAGCGGTACTAATTGTCTGGTTTGTGCTGGAAGACCTGTTGCTTCTGTCAGCCAAAACAACTACCACCAACTTCTGATTCTTGAGACAGTTCTCTTTGTTTCCACTAATGAAATAGTGAGGCCCAGATTGACTGAAAGTGATGACAGTTTTGCCAGTAGAGTCTTTCCGTAGAGGTGATGTGCTGGTGCAATTGGAGTAATCCTCCCTGGTCACTTGAAGCACTGAGTCTTGCCCAGGTGGGTAGTTAAACACTGCACAGTTTGAAAATCCCATAAGTGATACATGAGAATTGAATTACTATCACCCCACTCACTACAAACCAAGGTTATCCAGTTCCCAAAGATATATTGGGTCCGTACGACTTTATTCTTTCTAGGCCGGATGTCTGAGAGGGTATGGGATCTTTACTTACATAAACCACATCACTTGAACTTCTCCAAACGACGTGGGATTATAGTCTTGACAAGTACAAGCATAAATAATGGAAGACTTACCGATGGAGTCTCCAATTTGGAATCTGTTATGCTCTGCCCATTGATTATAGTTTACTCCACTGTTATTGCCAGGCGGAGTCCAGCTTGAGCCACCAACAATGAACTCTCTTGCACTACTTGTTCTCATCAACAACATGAGACTCAACAGCCCAAGCAATGCATGAAGGCTCTTGGTTTGGCTACCTAATGACCTTGTTATGGTAGTGCGAGCCATCTTGGAACAAGAAATTGGTGTAGAGAGAGATTGAGCCAAAATATATGAAGTTTAGGGTCTGATAAGAATGCATTGAAGGTGTAGGAGGGTTTTTGTAGGCAAAGTTTGGATGTAACTTTAGAAAACTGTGTTAATGAAGCTTTTGGTTGCTTTGGATTTCTTGGCTTCCAGTGCAAAGTATATAAATAAATATATATATATATATATGCACTTTTGTAAAGCTTGACAGGTTGTGCTTGTGCTTTCTTTTGAGTCATTTATTTATGAACTGGGTTTGTGAATTTATACTTTGCTTGACCATTATCAGGAATATTCACATTTCTTTTAGATTACTTGAACTACAATGCTACCAATATATATTTGTTTACATGTCAATCAGATCCTTGGATTCCTTATAAGATTAATAAAAGATATATAATATCAGCTCCAGCAATATAATGGGTATCATGGAAGGATGTGTTGTGGCAATATTTAGTATAACCAAGCAACATTATTCCGGCCATGCACCGTGTTTTGATCCAATTTAATTACCGTAAACCCAAAAAGCTGCAATTAATGAAAATGTCAAACGAGACTAATGAGAACTAAGAAAAGATAAAACTATTATTAGTATTTATATCTAATTAGTATCAAGGTTTTCATCAAAGACTTTAGACAACCCTGCAAAATCGCACAAGACGTAGACAGTGAAGTTTGGACATCGATGTAGTGTCGGTCGAGGAAGCTCCGATGGTCCAATCATTCAACGGTTGGATAATTTATAGTGAGAAAAGTGAAAAAGCTTCTTAGAGAGAGAGGGAGATATACCAAGTAATTGAAAGAGAGTCAATGAGATTGGGGCCTCACATATTTATAGCGCTATGGGTCACATGACCTGCACATGTCGACCGTACGAATGAGCCTTGGGCTTTGATTGGGCCCCAAGGCCTCTATAGGAGCTTCCCGACAAGTATAACCTTTGAGCCTTTGGGGAATAGATGGGCCTTCTTATGCCTTGGGCCTACCGAATTCGACTTAGACTCTCGTGGGTCTATTGTCGACTGGATCTTGGGCCTTGGGACTACTTAGCTTAGACTCTTGTGAGTCTGTTATCCATCGATTGGGTCTTTTGTGGGTCTGGCAATATAGTTTTAAATGATGAATGATTTTTGACGGATACAATTACCCTATCATCGAGTGAGAAATTTTTGTGCGAGTAGCTCTAACTACTCAAGTTTAAGTCCATATGGGATGTGGGCAAACTAAGCAAGAAAGAAGGAAAGAGATTATTGACTATGAATGATCCCATGATGTTGGATACATGATGAAGTAGTGGTCCCCATTACAGAGAAAGCTGCAGGCATAAATCCAACCTTTCAATTTCGGCCCATTGGGCTCGCTGTTGTGACTTATAGTAGCCCAGTCATACCACTCTGCACGTTGGAATCTACCTTTCAATTCCGGCCCATTGGGCTGGCTGTAGTGACTTAGTAGCCCAGCCATACCACTGTACACGTTCATCACACGCGCCACCGTGGGAGCATAAGGTCCAAAGAATGTAGCATTTATTTGCCGCAAAACACGAGGCGGAAACCAGGTCCCATGATCACGCGCTCTTCTCTCTTTGTCACCCATCACCCAACAAAACTAAATTAACGCATTAAACGACTGGAGTTTGGTGTCTCTTGAGATGGAAGAACCCATCTCACAATTTTGACAGCGACAACAAATTAAAAACTCCCCACCACCACCGCCACCAGCAGCAGAGAAGCATCTCAACCACCGGCAATATATACTGAACGACGAAACAAGAAGAAAGCGTATTAGTAAATAAATAAAAAAGACGACCTTTTTTCATCTCTATTTGATTCTGTCAAATCTCTCTTGCCGGCACCATTGACTGAGTCCCCCAATTTGAGTCAAAGAACGTATTTTTCTTGGAATTTTTGAGGTGGGGGTGCCAGCTTATTGGTGCTTGGTGAAGAGATTTGATTGTATTGTTGACGTGATTGATTGATTTCTTGCAAATGTGGGGGAGCGCGGCAGAGCCTGCGGATTCTTATTATGAGGTCCGCCCGGAGTGCACCGATGTGCCCAAGACCCGATTTAAAATCAAGGTTTGTTGCTCTCTTCTGTTGTGTTTTGAATACCCATTACCCTTGATTTGGATTACTTTAATATCTGTGATTGTGTTTAGTTTGAGTTTGAATGATTTTATGGGTTCTAGAGCTACATTGTGTTATTGTGTTTCGTGTAATTTAAGTTAGATCGTGTGCATCAATATAATTTGGATTCTTAATTGTGTGAAATGTGGCTTATTGTGCTCATTTGGGTTTTGATTTGAGATTTCATTGATTTGAGAGACTCAAGATCAAGAATTTTTATTTGTGTATTCAACCATGTTTGTAGATAGAGCACTTTTAAAGACATTTAATCAGAATCATATCTCTAAAGCGCTTTCGAGCTGCGGGTTTGTTTTCAAATCTGATGCACAATGATTAAGCTGAATGCTCTAAGTAGTTAGTAACTACAACTTGAGAAAGCTTTATTTGGTCTTGGTCGTTTTAGTAGTTCTTTGTATAGAAAACAATCAATAATGGGAACACTCATTTTAAACAAACAGTTATGGTGATTAGTACACAAGTTTACGGTAGAAGTTTTACCATTTTTATGAGGTGGGTGCTTTTTATTTGTGCTCGTTGGACAATGTGGATGTCTCATTATTTTAGCTAAGTGATATGTGCTGTGAGTGTGCATTATATTGTAGACAGACTTCATAAACTCAACCAGTTCTATACTTCTGTTAGTTTTGATTTGCTTTCTGTACTGAAAAAATATTTTATTTGACTTGGCAACCCTGAATCTTCCCTTTGATCTGCTTGTGCAGCCTGGTAAAACCCTTAGTGCAAGGAAATGGCAGGCTGCATTTTCCACTGAAGGATATCTGGATATGGGCAAAGTTCTAAATCGAATTCAACGTGGGGTAAGAGCATAACCACTTTATCATGATTGTTGATACTTGATTGTCTTGGAAAACAATTAAGTCTGTTGGAATATGGTATAAATGATGTGAAATGCCCCAACTCAAAAGGTTAACTTATTGGGTTGAATGACAAAGTAACTAATCTTAACATGGTATCGGAGCGGTATGTCTTGGGTTCAAACCTTAGACTCTGTAATTTAAACTCCCAACTTATTGTTGCCCCAAATGGTGTGGGCCTTTGTGAGAGCCCCTAGTGTTAAGCCTCGTTTGTTGTACACGTGGGCCGTCGGATTGTCTAGCCCACACATGAGCGGGAATGTTGGAATATGGTATAAATGATGTGAAATGCCCCAACTCAAAAAGTTATTGTATTGGGTTGAATGGCAAAGTAACGAGTCTTAACAAAGTCGAACCTCACTCCACATAATTTTGTGTCCAATTTTTGTTAAGCATTAGCTTTTATGAATATTGGAATTTATCTCATCTGTCCATGCTGAGGTACTGTACATAGTTGTATCTAGTCAATCTGCAGTGTGTAGCTTAGGCGCAAACGTCAACTCAGACATGGATTAATCCTCTCATTCTACTTCTGTTAACTGAATCTCTATCATGTTTAACTTTCTCAAACTGTGGCATTGATTTCTCAGTAATATGTATGTTTGGCCCACTTAGGGTATCCATCCATCAATTAGAGGAGAAGTTTGGGAATTTCTGCTTGGTTGTTATGATGCTAAGAGCACATTTGATGAGCGAGAGCAGATTCGCCAGCATCGAAGGTATTCCTGCTATCTTGCTTTAATTAGACATTATCAAATTGGAAACCGAAATGTAAGTTTTCTTGTCAGTGAAGCAGCAGAAAATTGAAAAGAAAAAGAAAGTCGAAGTGTCGAGCTAATTTAGGGTCTTTGAATTCACGATAAGTAGCTGAAAACTTCTTGTTTACCGTGCCTCGATTTGAAAGAAATTGTACATTGTGACCCCACTTATATTATTCAGAAGCAAAAGTAAACAGGCTCCAACTTTGTCAATTCGCTCATTAATGAACAATTCAGAGGCGCGTGTTTAGTTAAATAAATGGATCTTTTGATTTTCTCTTGGTCTTTGGAAATTCCATCTCTATGAATACAACTGGGATTCCTTTTTTCTTTACTTGTGTTAACATCTTCTGGATAAAGTAGGTGGTTCATTGGGCTGGTAATCCATGAAGCTGATGTTCTCCATTGAGTCCATTCTATATCATGCAAAATGTTTTTAAGATTAGCTTGCAACTCATACAATGTTATATTTGGTTTATTCTGTTAACCTATATTTTGTGACCCTTGTGTCATAGGGTGTGTTTGGTGCACCATTATGCACCAGCATTTATGGTGCTGCACCAAACAACATTTTTGTGGTTAGAATTCCGAGGCAATTTTTGGACTATTTTATTACCATTTCAGAATTGTTGTACAATGGACAATTTTGGGACCATTTTGGTTTATATTATCCTGCATCATAAATGCGTCTTTCTCTTTTTAGTCAGAATTTTTTTTTGTTCAGTTTAGTTGGCACGTGATTAGTAAGAATGTGTTTTCTCTAGGCACTGAGTTGGAGGCTGTTGCAATACTCAAGAAGCTCTTGTTTTCAAAATTTTACTGTTATTCTCAGAGTATTGCCTGTTTAAGATGAGAACATTTTTATTAAATAATGACTGATATTATGTCATTTATCTAGTATATTTCTTCTTAGGACCATCCTGTATTCTGTCATGAGGATATCAATTGTATGAGCATTTATCGTAAATTGAAGAAATAAGGAGATTCTACCTGAAATTTTAGTGTAAAGCTGGTATATAGCTGTGTGCATAAACTTTCTGAGATGTTTTTGTTCATAATCATATTAAATTTTCTAAGTGTCAAAATCTCCATTATTGAATAGCAATTGTCACTTATCCTTTATTCAAACCCTTGAATAATTATGGATCTCTTACAAATAAGTTATTTGAAATGACTACTATGTAATATGTAAAAAAAAACAATAACTTTCACTTTTCCCATGTGGCCTAGTGGTAGAGTTGCAGGGGTGCGCAACCTAGAGGTCACGAGTTCAATTCTTGGAAACGGCCTCTCCACATATTATGTGGTAAGGTCTGCATACATCTTGCATGTCCCAAACCCGCTAACTGGGGGACCTTGTGCACGGGTGTTGTTGACCTTTTTTTTTTACCTTCACTTCTCCCTTGGAGTACATTTATTCTTGTATTGCTTTTGCCTTTCTATCTGGTACCCCTTTTTTTACTTTAAGACTTTTCATTTGTGCTTAAATTTGTTCTCTTTTATGGGACACTTATTAATGTGATTTTTGTAAATACACGATTTAGAGAGCAATATGCTACGTGGAAGGAAGAGTGTCGAAAAATGTTTCCCATTGTTGGAAGCGGCAAGTTTATTACAGCACCTGTAATCACTGAACATGGTCAGCCCATTCAAGATCCTTTAGTACTTCAACAAACAAATCTCGGAAAGGGTCCTTTAACCCCTCAGGAGACTGCAAATGCTTCTAGTATGGACATGATTAAGGAGCTTACAAGTCGTGGTCCGCTGGACAAGAAAGTGATCCAGTGGATGCTTACACTTCATCAAATTGGTATGTTTGTCATTTGACTTTGAGTGCACGCTTCTCTTTTTCTTTCATGGGAAATTGATTCTTAAAACTCTTTTTTCCTTGCGGTCTGCTCTTCAATAGTGATTCTAATTGGTGTGCTCATAAGCATCAAAGACTTTGATTTCAAACATCTAATCGGATCAATCTAGCTTGAAGAAAGATTTTCTGGAACACTATGGCACCATAATGGGTTCTCATTTCCCACAGACGCCTTTACATTTTTCTTGTTCATGTTATAGTATGCAGATTGATGATTAATTTTTATCTGACACCAGTTTCAAAAGGCTAATAGAAAACTTCAGCTTCTTTCTAGGTTTAGTTTTGCCATTGCTTAAGGACTGAACTTTAATCACTATCTTTATATGGAATTGTTCCCGATTTCTGATGTGAGTTGTGGCACTACACGTCACTTAACGCATGAAACCAGTTTAAAAGTCCTTCTGTTAGAGTTGAATTGCTTATTTTGATTGCTTTGGTTTTGATCTCATTTGACAATTGGAAATGCAGCATCTAAGTTAAACCTCTTGCAAATTTTTAATATTATAACTTAAAACAGCATTATACTGATCCAAGATTTATTTTTGTTCAACAACTTTGAAAACAGTGACACTTTCTGCTTGGATTAATTTTCTTCTAGGTCTCGATGTGGTTCGCACTGACAGGACATTGGTGTTTTACGAGAAACAAGAAAATTTGTCAAAACTTTGGGATATTCTTGCTGTCTATGCATGGATAGACACAGATGTTGGCTATTGTCAAGGTGGGTGATCACTGATCAGATAACTTACTGTTTAGTGTAGGCCGTGTTTTTAATTGTTAGAAATATCTTTTCGGATAAAGATTCATGTCAATCTATTTTTTAACGTTAGTTGCCTTATGGATTTTCTACTCATTCTAAACTTGGTCACTCAGAAATTCTGGATGAAGTTACTTTACATTTTGGTCAGCCAAACTTCTTTAATATTTATAAAAGCGGATATATTTGTTGCAATTGGACATTTGCTAAGAGAAAAAGAGTTAATATATTTTCTAGAAAGGAATATTTAGTAATCTTTAGTTAGCTTATGGGCACAGATTGTTCATCTATTTTCTACTTTGTAAAATCTCATTATTTTTACTTCACCTCCCCTGTGCAGCAAAAAGTGATAAATTATTTTATCATCTGTATACAGTGAGTTCTTGTTTTAAATATGAAATTTATGACAATGCTGAGCAGGAATGAGTGACCTTTGCTCCCCCATGATAATGCTCCTTCAAGACGAAGCTGATTCATTTTGGTGCTTTGAACGATTGATGCGTAGATTGGTACTTTTTATTATTTTCTTGCACTATGTTGCTTCTTATGAATGAACATTCACAGCACCTGGGCTTCACGAAACTTTAGTTTGCATGGTGCATTCTCCTCCATATAATGTTTTGATATTATTACTTAAATATAGTTAGGGACAATTAGTTTCCTTCTGACTATGTTACTTTTAGCTCTCATGATATGCTGAATATATTCAATGGTTTTATTGGATGATTGGGGACTGTAGCTAGAACTTGTATTCATGTACGCTCTTGCTGTAATTTGATACTGCTTGCTGGTTTAACTTCCTGTCTGGGGATAATTAATTAAAATAAAAACTTCCATGGGGGGGTTTAACTAGTACATGGAACATTATACCAGAAACCAAATTACACCCATTGGGAATTTTACGTGGAAAAGTTCAGACAATGTGAATTTCTGTCATAACAATGACATCATCCGCCTATTAAAAAAAATAATTAGGTCGTTCAGAGATTCTGTACTGTCCGTTGTTTGAAATCTTTCTTTGATGATTAATATGTACCTCATTTTGTTATGTGATTATTAAGCTATGGTGCTTTTGAAGTTTACAGAAATGTAAACTTTGTCTTACATGATCTTGACTAAAACTGCGGTTTCTTACGATCTGTGTTTGTATGTTAAATTTTAAAGCGAGGAAATTTCAGATGCACCGAGACCTCAGTAGGGGTGGAGGCACAGCTTAGTAATTTGGCAGCAATTACTCAGGTTGTTGACCCAAAACTTCATCAGCACTTAGGTATTGATTTAAGTCTCTTTTTTTTTCCTTACCTTTTATACATTTAGGTTAGAGGATACATTATACATCAGTCAATATAACCTATAACGCTGCAACTTACACAATTGTATATTAATGCACAGTTATTCTTACATGTTTTGAAAAGGAAATAAATAATAGTTAAGTCATTCTATTCTCTATAGGGGGGAATTTCCCCTTTTTTTTGAGTGAAAGAATTATTAATCATGAGGAACCGAGAGGTTGCTGCTCATGTACATCAAGAGGATGCTAGGTTTATAGCATCAAATGATTTACCAATATAATAAGTAGGAAACCAGGTATAATGACCAAAAGAATGAAAACCACTGTTTACTGGGAGGTTGCAGAGAAGAAAACAATAATAGGGGAAAAATGTGATTGGATTGGCAACTATTATTCCTTTTTAAGTATGTATTATGAAATTTTCACCATTTTTTCTCTTATTTTTTTAATGGTCAATATGAAGTAACAGGAATTTCGTTCTTCTGATTTTGGACTATAGACACTCTAGGTGGAGGTGACTATCTATTTGCCTTCCGGATGCTTATGGTTTTGTTTCGTCGAGAGTTTTCCGTTTGCGATTCCCTGTACCTCTGGGAGGTGTGATTCAACTTCTCTTTTGTTGATCAAAGTTCATTTCACCTCGGGCTCTCACCAGCATAACTTCAGCTTCTGTTGTCTTATTCTTTAACAGATGATGTGGGCCTTGGAATATGACCCTGATTTGTTCTCCAAGTACGAAGATCCTGATGTCACAGCTGATAAGGGTGAGGGATCTAAAGGAAAGCCGAAGTCAATACGACAGTTTGGGAAGTTTGAGAGAGAAAATGTGAGAAATGGAGCGAGTAATTCAGATGCTCCACTCCCCATTTCTGTTTTCCTTGTTGCCAGCGTTTTGAAAGAGAAGAGCTCAAAGTTAATGACCGAAGCTCGTGGCCTGGATGATGTTGTCAAGGTTAGCTTAATAAGTGAATATGCTTATAGGCTTATAGCCACATAAGAACAATTGATAAAGGCCTAAAGAAAGGGAAAGACCAGAAGCTGCAAAACATGCATACTGTCAATTGCAACGTTTATAATTTGTTTTGCTGTAGATTTTCTTTCTATATACTCATTCCTTTACTTTTTTTTTGTCCCGTTCATCCTCTTTTCAGATATTGAATGACATAACCGGAAATTTAGATGCCAAGAAAGCTTGCACTGGGGCAATGAAACTTCACAAGAAATATTTAAAAAAGGTATTGTTCTTTCTTTCATTGAAGGGGTCTTACATATTGGTGATGCATTTGAATTGAGAGTGTGTTTGGAAAACGAAAGGAAAGTAGGGAAAAAAAATAAGTGGGAAATGCCAAGAGGAGAAAGTGATAAAATCTTAAAAGACATGGCGTTAGTTACGAGTTCATTTGGCTCTACATTGTAGTGCCTCAAAGCATAAAACAAAATGATTTTACAACAAAATTATTTCATTGAGATTTTGTAGTTCCTAGTGTTTGTTAGTTTAATATATTGCATACAATGTTAAATTTAACAGTTAAAGTTCATGTAATGACCTGTTGAGAGAGAGTTGCAGCTGTCGGGTTTATGTCTAGTTACTTTATGGACCAGTTTTTGGGAAGAAAAGAAAGTAGTGGTTCATCATAGTTCCATGATAGTTATGTCCTTGGTGCCTGGATAGTACATTTTTCAGTCATGACCGTGCGTGTGTTGCTGATTTCACCATTGCTTTCCTATCACTTATTTATAAATATAGCTTCTTCAAGCTGTTCTTCTCACTGCGCATTCGTTGTTATTGCAGGCCAAGAAGCCATAGTTTTACCACATAAGCACACGATTCTTTTTTTTTTTTTTTCTTTTCTGCGGATTCAGAAGAACAAGGGATGCCTATGCAGTTCTCTTTTATCTTATCTTGCTGATCTATAAGGTCTGAAAGTCTCTACTCAGGGACCACACAATCATACAATTGGAGCAAAATGCTCTTGTAGAAGCAATTTGTTGTATGTGAAATCAGTCTGTCTCATTCTTTGTACACGGAACGTTCTTTGCACATACAACTTCGCTTTATTCAATGAAATACAGAGAAAATAATATGCCTATACCAAAATCTACCATGTATCAATGAAGTACTTCTACTTTCTTTCGCTAATTTCTTCGAATAAGACGACGTGCCGATACAGATGCTTGTAGATAATATGTTCATTTTGCTGAAGCCTTCTCTTCTGCATATTGTGTTTTCTTTCATGACTTGGGATTGCAGTGTAATGGTAAAGTTTGTTTCACTTCAGTGCATTGCTTTCATGTCTTGAATGTTTGTGTTTATGTAACTTGACCAAACTTAAAGGGATTCTGGTTGTTTCTTTCTACTTTCTAGTTTGGGAATTGAAATGGTGGCTGGGAGAACATATGCCCAATGCTACAGTTGCAGTGATGGCGTAATTTAGAGGTCACAGTTTTCAATTCCCAAAAACTGCATCTTTCACATAAGGTCTGTTAGTCTCCGATCCCGCCACTGTTGAGTAAGGGTGACAAAACTCTGTTCAGTTCGGATGACCAAATTTGACATGTATTAAACCAAATTTGAACATAAACCAAACGTAAGTTGTCGTCTGAAATTTGAGTTCAAATACAAATTTCTTGTCCGGTTTAAAATTAGGTCCGGGTTAAAACGCATAAATCTTGTTTGATTTACTTGTTGGGGCCCTAATCTGGATTAGCTTATTGTCCGATTTACTTGTCCGGATTTAAAACAATCCGGTTTAGTCAATTAAGTACGTCAGAAATCCAATCTGGGTTAAGGTCCGGACATATTAATATTTTATAAACACGTGTGGTTGTCCAATACGAAACCTTTTTTTCGCCATCCCTATTGAGGAGAAGCATTATCTTCACATATTATGTGGAGATAAGGTCTATCAAATCTCCGACCAAAGCTACAATACGCGGCATCAAATTAGTCAATAAAATCAAAGCCTAAACCATTCAACTATAACGTAACCAGGGAAGACCTATGGGATACATGTTTCACTTAATTTCCATATTTTTGTTAGTTCTTAGGATACATATGATTTTAACATACCATTGTTTCACACTTCCAACTCTATTAAACTTTTTTTCCCGTGTAAGGTAAGGTTAAAACATGTAAGAAAATGCATCCAGCCCAATGGGCCGGTGCGGCTCATTTGACTATATCGGAAATAGCTACGCTAACTTAAAATCAAACTCTCAACCTCTCAGAAATAGCTACGCTAGCTTAAAATCAAACTCTCAATCTCGGACGAAATTCTTTACATCTCTGAACTTTACATTGAATTGACTCTTTCAATCTCGACGATTGAATAATAATTAGTTATTATGATTTCTAGCAAGCCGCTATGGTGAAATCGGTAGACACGCTGCTCTTAGGAAGCAGTGCTAGAGCATCTGGGTTCGAGTCCGAGTAGCGGCATGGCAATTTATACCTCTAAAAAGTTCCTATAATGAATTCAATTACTTATTTGAATTGATTCTATAGAATCCTGGGGACCTTTTCTTTTATGATATTTTCTACTTTAGAGCATATATTAACTCATATATCCATTTCGGTTGTTTCCATTGAGACAACCGGTTAGACTATTGTCAAATGATTTCTTCCCAAATGTCTAATTACCCAATTAAAAATTAAATTGGGGGTTATTGATTGCTGTGATAACCACTTCATAATTTTGTATTTACATTTAAAAATGAAAAAATCCATGGAAAAGACTCTCTACTAGTAATTGAAACTTCATAAAAATCATAATAATATCTATTTTTTTGAACTTGTTACAATCTCTGCATCTGCCTTTGAGTGTGTCAACTTAGAGTAAGAGTGGTACTAAAAACAGCCATTGGAACCATTTGTTGCTTTACATTTCTCCATTTTCTACAGCCACCCAAGTCATACATAGAGAGCTCTTCCCCTGCTGAGAAATAACAATCTGATATTATTATCATAAAATATGAACAATAAGTGTTTGCAGATAATAAAATGTCCAAGTATGTATGAAGCCGGGGGTAATGTAGCTTTTGGTCGCTGGAAGAGCTGTCAATTTCTAACTCAATCATTGAATGTTCAAACGTTCCAACTTAGAAACCCAAAGTTGAAAATTGTTCCAATATGCATACACGGACAAATTTTTCACTGTTCGAGCAAATTCCTTATATTGATTTTTTATGCCACATCAGCAATTTGATTGTCCGAATAGTTAAAAATCTGTCTAAGTGTGCATGTTGGAACAATTTTCAACTTTGAATTCTTTAGAACGTTTGAATATTTGATAACCGAGTTGGACCTAGTCAACTTTTTCCGGGACCAAGAGTTGCATTGCCCCTATGAAGCCATGGAAAACTTAGCTTAAATGCAAGAGCAATGGTTGAATTCTTACCAAAGCTAACCCCTAAAATATACTGACAAAAAACCAGGATGATCATCGATGAAAACGGTCAGCCATAAGAACGAAAGTCGCGATTGCAATGATCAGGGCAGGCAAGAACTGAACACCAGACTGATGAGCTGCTGCACTTTTCCTGGGGAATTCCTTAGGGAGTGCACACTCTTCACCATTGAAAAAGACCTTTGTAGGGAAGCCATCACCGCGGGCGATATTGATTCCGGGAGTCTTTTTCTTGGTGAAAGAGATCACTGATTGTTGCTTTCCAGGAACCCTTGGATCCTTATCAGGATTAGTCCCATTTACCTCTCCCATCAAGAAATTTGACCCTTTTAGGCCTTGAACAATTATGGTATTGTTGCCGGTCAACTTTGTACCATTGAAGGAATAGACATTTTCGTACCCCGGCACGGCCTTGTTTAGCTTAAATGCTGCAAACCAATCCTCAAAAGGCTGGTCTGCCCAATTGAATAGTGTAATTCTTGCTGTCCATCCACTCTTGTAATCAGAATTGATGTGCCAATTTAAGCTGACTCCACAATTATCAGGACAAGGTAATTGTTTTGGTATAGGCCTGTGCTTGAGTCTAGCCCAAGCTTTGGCTTTCTCTGTCCGGTTAGCGAACGGGACGAGCAAGGCGTCCGGTGGGAGGAACATTGCAGGTGCATTGGGGTTACATTTGGTGTCCTCATTGCATCCACAAGCACAAGTAGGGCAAGGAACAGCAGATTCATTGTAGTAAGCAGAGAATGATACACAACACCTTGATGCTCTAGCTTTTGGTCTTGTAATGTTGCAGACAACTTGCCAACTAGCTGCAGCTGTGCTTATAGCCTGAAGCCCGCTCGGGTCCGGAAATTCTGTAGGATCTACCCTTACTGGAGGTCCACATTTGTACTCAGGATTCAGTACTCCATCAATTTTCCAATGATGGGGAGGCTCCAGAGCTGTCCTGTTCAGATTAGGAGGCATTTTATAGACCCTAAGTTGGAATATCGACCTCGCTTTGCTTTCATCCATCAATGTAGGCAAAATGGTTCCATTTCTGCAACAATAAGGTATTTTCCCAACTTTGGTGTCGTTGGCTCTATCAGCAGGCAAATCAGACATCACCGGTCGTTTTTCACAGTTCATGACATTAGAGAAATCAAAATCCTTGTAGTTTTTTCCGGCTGGACCGTAGAGGCACTCAGAGTAGTCTCTCTTGTGGGTGTAGGCACCTTTCATGTCGTAAATGAATTCTCCATGCATCCATTCCCAGGTTAAGTTCCAGTGATCAAGACGGCCTAATGGGTGGTTGTTATCAATGGTGACTTGAGCTTGGTAGCTTCCTTCATAGGATTGAAGAACATCATATGTCATCGATAGATCGCCATTTAGACGAGGATGGAACCGGGTTTTCTTCACCGGTTTCAGCTTGAATTTTGGATTCCTCTTGCAGCATACATGCATACCAGTTTTCCCTGTATAAATATGTTGTAAATTAGTCCAGATACTGAATTACACCATTAGTCAAGACATGTTGTATCCCAAAATTTTAAAGTTCAAAATCATATGTGAAATCCGAGTTTTGGACTCAAGAAGCGAATATTGGTTGATTCTTTTCTCTCTCTTTTTTGTAACGTGAAACTCACCCAGCTAACCACCAGACTACTAACTCATAAAATACTGGTTGATTCTGCTACCATGTGAATCACCGTTAATACGAAATCCTTACCTTCCTTGGTTGGTGCAGGGCAGATATACCCATCATTGACAAGCTTGATTGTCTTAGGCATAGGCACACCGGGAGGCTTGATACCAAACTGTGTACCAGTAATTTCAATGTTGACTGCAATCTGGTTCCAATCTCCAGCTGTGTCAATAGATGTTTTCAAGTCAGGCATTGCATCTCCTGCAAATGTAGTACCATTCCCAACTGCGGCAGGGAAGTCACCACCGTCAACAATTACCGCTCCAGTGGCGGACACCAGGATCTCTTTGTGCTGGAACCCCACAAACATCTTCCACCCCTTCAACTCATCTTGTGCTGCATTGAGAATTGATGCTGTAGCCTTAAACGCCCACGCTTGCGCGGTTGCGTTTTTAACATGTGGAAACTCTTTCTCCCTAGAAGTGAATGTATAGGAAAGAAAGATTCCATTGCAGTTGTCTAATGCCGGTGGTGGGGCGGCCGGGGTGGTGGGCTCGTCATAGTCTTGGCCATGACAAAATGATGCCAATCCAATGAACAATGTTAGAAGCAGTACATTATTAACATTGTCTGTACTACTCCTTGGTATCTTCATGCCTGCTTCTGTTGCCCGCAATGGTTAGCGGAGCAAGAGAACAGGCAGTGGCGGTGGTGATGGCAAAGGTGGAGCTGAGGCAGAGAAGACAGGCCGCGTGCCACAACGCAACGCGGCGGGAGGAAAGTCTGTGGGGGAAAACCCATTTGAGGGTGATATGGAAGAGTTCATAAAAGGGGAGAGAGAAATGTTTGGAGACTGAGTCAAGCTTGCATTCTCTTCCTCTAGTTTTCGCGGCTTGCAAGGGGAGGAGAGGGAGATGAGTTGTCTGGTGATTTTTTCCTCATTGTTTTGGGCTGTCAAAAGTAGTCATTGGGACTGAGATTTTACGGTATTTTTAGCTGTCCAAACATGACTGTTTTGGAAGGTAAAAACCATCATGAACTAACCACCACAAAATTAGTGTGTTTCAGCTGCAACGGTGAATTACTTCCAGTACAAGTAGCCTGTGCATTTTTTTTTAAACTGAGGAACAACCCAGTCAACATGCCCTTAGGACAGGTGAGCGACGTAAAACTCGAACCAACAACGGACAACAGATCATTGGCTAGAATGATGAACTTGATCACGATAACTCTTAACACAAACGAGAGGTCATAAATTCAAGTATTATGGGTGTTTCCATCATCGCAATTTGCAATATTAGCCTTTGCTCAGCCCAATTTTTCGGTGAGCAGCTAAGTGAATTCCACGTTACCAAAAAAAAAAAATCTCCAGTCACCAAAATAGCCCACGCCACGCTAGCGATAGATAAGATTGGGCCGAAACCTTTTGCCCATGCAAGTAGGGACTCAGCAATGAGACAAACCCACAAAATCAAAATTCCACGAAAAATATTGAAATCGAGCATTTCAATGCTTCTGAAAAACTTAACATTGTGTGATAGTGCAGCACTAAATATCCTTCTATGTACATGGTTTCCTGAATCAGTTTACCAGTTCCTATCAAATGTAGGAAATTATAGGACCTGGCATCAAATAGTCTAAGACGACCATTGAAAAGATGCTGGCCAATCTGATATCTTTGAAATCCCACATAGAACATCCAGTCCCTACTAAATCTTGCAGGTGACGAAGCTACTACAGAGAACAAGGAGAGGAAGTAACTACAAATTTATTCAACGTTCGATAGTATTGACTACGACTGCACATCGTCGTAAAGTCTAACAAGATCATCACACACTACATAAGCCCAACAAAGAGGAGATCTAAACCAACATATAGATGATATAGACACACGAGAATACGTTCTGCCTGGACATATGAGACGCATGGACGTACAGGGATTTAGAGTTGTCGAGGCTCAGAAACCATGGATTTTGATGTGCTCCTTCTTCACGACGCCAGCCTAAACAAATATCACAAGCTGTGCATCATGCAATGCTCAACTAGATGCAAATCATATTTTTACCAAGCAATTAAAAAACTCTCACCTAGACCAGCCATGAAATTACCTGAACAAGGAAGGTGGACACATTCTTACGCTGGTCACCTTGAAGCTGAATAACCTACAAGTGCACAGAGAAAAGGTGACTTAGAAACCTACAAAAACGAGAGTAAAAGAGTTGTTTTTTAGGGGATAGAAACAAACCTGCCCCAATTCTGGATCCTGGACGACAGTGCCGTTGCAGCAAAACTCTTTCTTAAGGTCTTTCAGTATCTTGTTATAGCTGTATTCTTTCTTCAAACCCTGCACTGTTGTCAAGCTTTTCCTGCCATTCCGCTGCTGTATACGAATGTGAACATACTCCTTTGACCCAGCAGCACCCGAATCCTCAGATTTTGCATCGGCAAAGGGATCTAATTGCAAAAGTAACAACAAGATTCTTATCAGAATTTCCGAGCATGGGTGGCCAAGAAGTCAACCATACACAAGTGCATCACATATTGGGTATCATTAACATTAAATCTATCCAGAACTAATAACCCCGCAAGTCAAGCAATTAAAACATAAGCAAGCACATAATATCCTGAAAAAAGGGCCTCGGAAATCAATTTTCCAGTAACTTGAAATAAAAATCACTCAGAAACATTAGACTTCTCAAGAAGGATGATGTCAGTCCACCCTCATTTTTTGCTCCACATGATTTCAGCGATAGAGGTATAGTCATATGAAGCTAAAACAAAACATACCGAAAACAAGACTGACTACAACTAGAACAAGAAATATCATTAGGAAGACAGAAAAGACTAAAGATTGAGCAAGGCTACTGCCATTTGAACCTGTCGTGAGGTAGTGATTAAAGAAGCTTGGGAAGACACATCATTAGACAAAACCTACTCTTCCATAAATTTGGCTTCTTTATGAAGGTGAAGCCTATAATGACAGCTTTTATAGATCTTCACTTCAATATATATTTCCATTTTCCACATGATTCAGGTCATAACATAGAGAATGACAGACTACATCCCAAATAATAATCAATCCGATGGAACCATCAAAAGTAAGCTTACCAAAAGCAGCAGGAATCTGGATGTTGAGATCGGACATGAAACTTAATTGATGGAAGGTGCCGAACAACGAGAGAACTAAGACCTAAAGTAAAAAAAATGAATTGTGGGTCAGAAGAATTCCAAAGATGATGATTCAGGAGATACAAAATATCATTTAATAACCTATGTGACCATATAACAAAATAAATAAATAGATAACTTAAATAACGCAGAGTTACATATAAAGTATCACATGAGCATATCATAACAGTCTCAAGACTGTTCACTGAGAGCTAATAATCAGCGATTCATCAAAAACCCATAAAGGGAAACTAATCTCTGCCAACCCTAATTCACTTAAGTGGTCATCCAAGCACTAACAGCAAACCAAGCAAACCAAACTGAACTCAGAAAACTTGCAAATCAATGACTCAAAAGTAGGCACCAAAATGAAACCAGTAACAAAAGTGTTTCCTGTATGGATGTATGCAACAATATGCATGTCAAACATTACATGTGTACATCTAAGCACATCTCAACAATTTCCCTTCCGCCATCAATTTTCTTCTCATAATCCGATAGTACACTTCATGTATTATGTAAAGGTGATCCATCATATTGCATAATCCCACTAAGTAGTAAGTACCACAAGGCATAGTTCCAAATATCAATTGAATTGAAATCTCAAAGTAAATTTAAACGTAATCAAAGAAAAAAATCATAGCAATTATTAGAATAAGCTCTATTAACAGTTATGCTGATGTAGCTGATTCGTATCAGCTCATGATTTTCCATACTCAAACTCCCTATTTAAGCAGCAAAATACAGCACAGACAAACAAAACCGAATCATAATAATCAAAATATCCAAATCGCACCACTTCACAACACAAAACCCAATCTTTCAAGCCCAAACTGACAATTAACATGCGAACCGACAAACAAATGCAACAAAAAAAAAATCTTCAGAACAAAATCATTACAAAGAATTCCAAAACAACCGATCTTCACTAGCCACCAATAGATCAGAAAAATCTATAGATCGGAAGCATAATAAGAGTACCTGATCCAAGGATTAGGGTTTAGATATGTAAAAACTAGAGCAAACCCCAATTATCGTAACAAGCCCGGCTCTCTCTCTCTCTCTAAAGCAGCACTGTTTGGCGAGGTCGGTCGCTTTGCTTCGCTCACAACTTTCCTCGAAAATAAAGGACAACGTTGTAGTGTTTCTACTCTTGGGAGTATATTGATACAACGTACTCGCGTATAGTGACCGTTGATGTACGATTTGCCACTATAAATTCAAACGTGGCTTTACAATTGTGAGAGTAGATGAGTATTCATGGATACAGTGATTAGAAAATGTTGTTCGGTGGAGGGGGAGAATTGTCAATTGGAAAATGATGTTTGGGCCTTTGATAATTGGCGGGGATGGCAAAAAAAACCGATCCGAACACTATCCATAGGATACCCGATCCATTTAAAATTCAAAAATCGATCCTATAGAGTTTGAAAATGATTTTGGTTTCAATTTTCAAACTCATTATGATTTATGATCGGGTTTGGTTTTTGATGTCGGGTTTAGGGTACCCGAACCGTTTAATTAAAAAAGTGCATTATAGTAATAACATTATAAATCATCTATATAAAGGTATGATCAAACATATTAAATAAAATAATATAATAGAAATATAGATTATGCATTCAAACTATAACAACATGATAAGTCAAATTATTTTTTAAGAAATTGAATTATACATTTATAGAAAAATAAAAAAAATTAAAAGTTAAATGGTAAATGGTAAACAGGTACCCTATGATAAATGGTTATGAAACGGTTTCGGTTTTGAAATTTTAAATGGTTTTTTAGACGGTTGTTAGGGTTTAGGGTACCCGACCCATTATCATCCCTAATTGGCATTCTCATCATGTATATCCAGTGCTATCATGGGCCTCGTGGGCCTAGTAAATGATTTGTGATCTTGTGCTGTTTTGGGCCTCGTTTAGACTTGTCTATTGTTTGTGAACAAACTTGTAGATGTTTCTTCATGAATCAATTTTGATCATATATTCATAAATAGGTTTAGTTTTATGAATAAATTAAATTTTCATTAATGGTACTCTATGTATAACTTTAGTAATGATATGGACCTAAACTCAGCTCTGACGGCCCGCACATACAGAATTGACAAGATGAGCACATACAGAATTGACAAGATGAGTTGAATCCACTTGACGATACGATAAGTTTGTCAGATCTGAGCATACAGAATTGACGTTGTAAGTTGAATCCATCTAACAGAGTAGGTTTGTCAAGTTTGTCAGACCTGAACATAGAATTAACAGGTAAGTTGAATCCATCTAAGACATAGTAAATTTAGACCTGAACATAGAATTGACAGGGTAAGTTGAATCCATCTAACAGGGTAAATTTGATCAAATGTTAATACATGGACCCACAAAAATTGATGATTAAACCGACGAGTGATATGTTAATCATTGGGATGCTTACAGTGTCTATCATTTCTAATATTTTTGCTTTTATGGCGATATAATATTAATTAAAAACCCAGAAGCTATATACATATTGCCATAAAGTAGATGAAAGCAAGAAATTAAAGAACCACAATAACATGTCGATTAACATAGATAGCCTCAAGAGCTTGATATACAAAAAGACTCATGATGATGATACATACATACATACATAAAACTCTTACACACACACGATGATGTGCTTTTATTATTACAAACAGACAACTAAAACATGTCACACACACTTATAATCTCTATCTAGAGATATGCATGCAACCACATTTTATTATTATTATTATTACGTTATTAACTCTTCCTTCCTCTAGAACCAAACCCTAGGACTGCTAAACTGGCACTCCCTTGGCTGCAAGTCACACATGGAAGGTATGTCCCTTGCAACATCCAACATCCTCCTCTCCTCCTGAGGCTGTTGCCCTCTTCTCTGGCTCTGTTGCTCCCTGACTGCCTGCTGGAGCCCCTGGCACCGGCATCGGGTTTCCAGTTCCTCCAGTTGGTCGCAGCATTGGTCGATATCTTGTCCCTGGTGGTCACCGCGGCGGCCTCTCTGCTGGCTCTGCTGCCTTATGTACTCTTGGCAATGCCTCAAGTTCTGTTGCCTCCTGATCTGCTCCTGGCATTCGCCCTGCTGACCCTGGCCGCTAGGGTTTTCCTCGTCGATCTGGATGGTGGTGCGGTAGATGGAGGCCTCCGTGAGAAGGAGGAGGACGGCCAAGGTGGCTAGGAAGACGGTGAACTTGGCCATTTCAGTAGTTGTTGTTGTGCTTTGTGGGTGTTTGATATATGGTTCCGAGTTGTGTGAGTGAGAGTGAGGGACATGGAGGGTATTTATAGGGAAGTTAGGGTGTTTGCATGGCGAGTACGTGTGAGTTGAGATGGGAAGAGTTTTGGGTTGTTGAGGTCTTGAGTTCACACGTAGAGGTTTTTCATGCAAGTGTGCTTCCACTTGTGAAGATTTTGTATTTTTGTTTGGTAGTGACTCATTATGAGATTGCATAAGGTCACGTGCATTCAAATTAGGGCCACGTGTCAGCTTGTAAGAATAGATACAACCACGTACATATAAGTTCTAAACTTCTAATACCAACATAACCAAAAATGTTTTTCACCAACTGTTTAAAAAAATCTGTCCAAACACTATTTGATCGGGTTATGCCAATTCAATATGGAATAAAGTATTAACATGCACTCTCCCACATTTATGGATTAGGTTATGTTAGACTTAACTAGTGAATGGATAAAGGTCCTATCAAATGTACCGAACATTTTCTCCGATGCCATGTTAATTAGAAAATCCAACCACTACAAGAATCAGCATCAATGACGATACTTTGGGCCCGCACTTCACTAAAAAACACCTCCGCTTGTCTCCTTTCATGACACTTAAAGTCAAGTGCCGTAAATTTAATTGAACATTACGAGCTTTAGAAATGCGTCGTTAAAATGTTCTAATTTGATGGCGCTTAATCTAGTAAGTGTCGTAAATGGAAATGGAAACTCACGCTCGCTAGTGATATTGCGACACTTTCCATTAAAGCATCGTTCATTGACGTACGACGCTTAGCCGAGGGAAAAAGTCGTTAATATACATTATTTTAAATTTTAATGCTGCAAAGTTTTATATACGAATTTACATACTTATATGCAAATAAACTTTAAATATGAATCAACCAATTAATATACTAAACTTTAAAATATATCAATTCGTATAGGTCTAGATTTACTCAAGGGTTGTGGGTCTCCCTTTAAAAGTGTGTGTTTAGGGATAGTATGGCTTGCTGTGGCTATCAATTTTTGGCTCTTGCAAGGGTGAAAATGGAGGAATCATATGGTAACTTCTACATTCATATCATCATATGGTCTTCAATTTCCATTGATGGCAAACTGCTGTCAAAGTAAAAGTAAATTAATGAGGATTAGTGGCTGTTCATGGATTGTTTTAAGCTAAAAACCTGGACTTTGGTCATAATAATGACTGTAAACTGATTTTCTATGAAAACAAAAATTTATGGCAAATATTAATTCCAAACCTCATTGGAAGAACATAGCAACAGAAGGAGAAGGCCAGAAGGGAAAATGAAATGAAATAAAAGCCTGTTACAGAAATCTTTAACCATGCTCATCAAAAAAATTAAGAGAGCTCTCATTCAACCTCTAAGAGAATCCAACCTCTTCTTTCAACAATGCTGAGAAACATAAACAGGCTCTGCTCATCTGAAATACAGAAGTGTCGCATGTTTTTTTCAAGCTTTTGTGAATATATAAACACGAATTCAAAACAGAGGTATAACAATGGCAAGGCTAGCAATTAGCTTTACAAGTAGTACAATTAGTCTCTCTGCAATTTCTCTCTTCCAGAAATTAGACTAGCTACGAAAAAGCATAGATAAAAATTTATGGCCCGTATCTGTCCACACAGAGAAGCTCTCACTGTGCAGTCATCAGAAGCCAATTATACTTTAGGAGCGTCAAACTTGAGGACACAACCAAAACTAGAATGATCCCATACATAAAGCTCCTCTCGGACAACATGTAAAGGGAATATAACATTAACAAACCCAATACCATAATAAAAACAAGACAAAAGCAAACACAGAAGCCAAAATCGAACGGTTCAAAAGAAACATGAAGTGCTCTTATTTAACTAGTTATAAAATGACCTTAAGCCAGTCATTTCAACAACAAACACCTTAGAGAAAGTACCACAATAAACAAACCAAACAAAGTACCACAATTATAAACCAAAGACCCACAGAAAAAAGTTCAAAGCAACTATTTATTCAAAGCCATTAAGCAAGCAATGGCGACACAAGACAGACCCTTGAGCACTTAACTGAAGACCCAATCACATCTTAACAACCGCCGCGGAGACGGAGGACAAGATGCAAGGTAGATTCTTTCTGGATGTTATAATCTGCAAGAGTGCGCCCATCCTCCAGCTGCTTGCCAGCAAATATCAGCCTCTGCTGGTCTGGAGGAATCCCTTCCTTGTCTTGGATCTTAGCCTTCACATTGTCAATGGTATCAGAGCTCTCAACCTCAAGAGTGATGGTCTTTCCAGTGAGTGTCTTCACGAAAATTTGCATTCCACCACGAAGACGCAGCACTAAGTGTAGAGTCGACTCTTTCTGAATGTTATAGTCAGCAAGAGTACGGCCATCCTCCAACTGCTTCCCAGCAAAGATAAGCCTCTGCTGATCTGGTGGGATCCCCTCCTTGTCTTGGATCTTGGCCTTCACATTGTCAATAGTGTCTGAGCTCTCAACCTCCAAAGTGATGGTCTTTCCTGTGAGTGTCTTCACGAAGACTTGCATGCCACCACGGAGACGAAGCACCAAGTGAAGGGTTGACTCCTTCTGGATATTGTAATCAGCAAGTGTGCGGCCATCCTCAAGCTGCTTTCCAGCAAAGATAAGCCTCTGTTGATCAGGAGGAATGCCCTCTTTATCTTGGATCTTGGCCTTCACATTATCAATGGTATCAGAACTTTCAACCTCTAATGTGATAGTCTTCCCTGTGAGGGTCTTCACAAATATTTGCATCCCACCGCGAAGGCGAAGCACCAAATGGAGGGTAGACTCCTTCTGGATATTGTAGTCAGCCAAGGTCCTCCCGTCTTCAAGCTGCTTGCCAGCAAAGATCAGCCTCTGCTGGTCTGGGGGAATGCCCTCCTTGTCCTGGATTTTGGCCTTGACATTGTCGATGGTGTCAGAACTCTCCACCTCCAAGGTGATCGTCTTTCCAGTGAGTGTTTTGACAAAGATTTGCATCCCACCCCTCAATCGGAGAACCAAGTGGAGGGTCGATTCCTTCTGAATGTTATAGTCCGCAAGAGTGCGGCCATCCTCAAGTTGCTTACCAGCAAATATAAGCCTCTGCTGATCAGGTGGGATCCCCTCCTTGTCTTGGATTTTAGCCTTAACATTGTCAATGGTGTCAGAACTCTCCACCTCCAAGGTAATTGTCTTTCCAGTAAGGGTCTTGACGAAGATTTGCATTCCACCCCTCAATCGAAGAACCAAGTGAAGGGTCGATTCCTTCTGAATGTTGTAGTCCGCGAGAGTGCGGCCATCCTCAAGTTGCTTACCAGCAAAGATAAGCCTCTGCTGATCAGGCGGGATCCCCTCCTTGTCTTGGATTTTCGCCTTAACATTGTCAATCGTGTCAGAACTTTCCACCTCAAGGGTGATGGTCTTCCCAGTGAGAGTTTTCACAAAGATCTGCATCTGTTGGACAGGCAACAAATTCTTTATAAGAAAAGATTGAAAAGTACAATGGTTGATTAACAAATCAACAACGATAACAGAAAAACAACTCTACATGTGTATCAAATAAAAATCAGATATCAGGGTAGCAAGAAGCAACACATAAAATACATGCTTAGATCAAACAAATGCAGGCACTGGAATCAGAAAAATTCTATGATACATTGCTAGGTATATCATAGCAAATTAGTCCTTGAATGATGGTATCCCATGAGTTCTTGAATTATGGTACTTACCAACATTAAGAATTCACTTACAAATGACAGGAATTTACCAATGAATGTTATAAATTTAATCAAGAGGTATCATAGACACCCCCCACTCAATCAGGTCGTGCAGGCATAAAAAAAACCTTGGCTAAGAAATATCATTCACTACGAAAAATAGCGTCTTTACAACCTTTCATGACATGAACACACCTTGCATCAAAGCCAAAATACTAGGATCAACCAATTAGAATCAAGATTCCCTACCCTTCAATAATCTGGTCATTAATTCAAGAAGGAACAAACAATAGAAAGTAAACTTATAAATGAAGGCTGGAAGGGATAGAACGAAAAACTATCCTTCCTAACCCAACCAATAGTAATCAACGATTTTCAACTCACAGGTCAAGATTACAGAATAACATACCAAACCAAACTGATTCTGTTTTAGCAAAAACTAAAATTTTCACAACTATCAAACAATTGATTCAAAATCAAACCACAACCACAAAACCAAAACAAACGGATAAAAGAATCGGTAACAAAGAAAAACGTCTCTCCCAAACCAATCAAGAGCAATCAAGATAGATATTAATCGCGAGATTAGCTTCATCAATTGATCAACACAAAAACTTTGCAGAAACCCACCTTTATTGATCGAAAGTTCTATGATTTTCGAAATCAAACTTAATTTCAACACTAAAGCATGTCAATTCAAAGACCCAACCACTACGGATTACAAAATCGTCTGAAACAATCTAAACGAACAAATCAAACAAGGAATCAACAAACAAATCAAACAACAGAAGATCCAGAAAAGAATGATCGACAACACAAATCAAAGGATATAAAAAACTCACCTTGAGAGAGATTTCAAAGAGCTTCGGCCGAATTCCGTAGATCTGTCTTGCGTGAGGCGTATTAGGGTTCTGGTTCTTCGATTTTATAACAGGGTACGAAAATTGGAATGACGGAATTGCCCCACACCTACCTGGCAACAGTAGATTTCCACCACACACGCAACACACCTCATCAGATTACGTGTATATTGCACAACCATAACTTTAATAAATAAAATTAAAAAAAAAAACTAAAAAATTTATGATCGCTACAATTCTTGAATAATCTAAATTCGTGAACCAAGCCAAGTCCATCCAAGGTTCTTTCCCTTTGTCAAGTTTGAGAATACCAATATTCCACGTCGAACTGACATAACCTAATCAAATCAGCGGAATCATCTTTTATCAAAGGTAAACGGACACTCCACTTAAAAAATATATATATGAGAATTCATAAAAATAAATAAATAATTATAGATGTTCTATCAAATTCATGAATCTTAATGTTAACAAGTGATGCATATATCAAAAAAAAATTCGAAAGCACTGTCCTCAAATCCCAGCACTAAGTTCCTCCAATATTCCATACTAGTTCCGCCCCTGAATCAAATTGTATATGAACAAAGTCCAACTCCTCACACCACAAACAGTTAATTTATAGACAGGTGTATATAAACAAGCAAAAGGTACAGCGGCAAAACGCAATTTGTCAAGCAAGCAAAGCCATTCTTGTGCATGACAGCCACCACAAAGAATTCCCAGAAACCACAGTACACGTACTCAAAACATGCAACAGCCCAACACCTCCTATAAATACCACTCACCCCCTTCAAACCCAACTCACCAAATACTCTAACAAGTAACAACAATGGCAGCTCACACCACCTTTGTTGTAGTCTTTGCAATCCTATTTACCTTTTCCACTGCTGCTTCTGCTTTCAGGGCAACAGTCACCATTGAAGAAAACAGCCAAGAGAAATCAAGAGGCCGTGGACAGTGCCAGGAGAAGATTCAAATGCAGGACTTGAGCCACTGTGAGGAGTTTATGAAGCAAAGGATGAGCCGATCACTCATTGTGTTACCTGGAAGCAACCAGGAGGATCACAGGTCGATGTGCTGCAATCAGCTAAGAGAGTTGGGTGATGAGTGCATGTGTGATGGGTTGGAGAAAGTAGTCCATGAGGCAATGCAGGGAGTGGAACAAGAAGAAGAGGAGAAGCAGAAGATGATGAAGAAAGCAATGAATTTGCAGACCTACTGTCGATTCCCGAGGCGCTGCGATATCCAATCACCTTCAATCTGGTTCTAGAACTGCTGCATGTATGTAATGTAATGTATGTATGTATCAATCCTAAGCACACTACTGTGTGTGCTTTGTGAGTAATGTAAGCCATGTGAGCTTATCTTCTAAAATAAAATGAACTTGTGTTCTTATGGGTTTTCGCAGGGATTTAAGTAAGAACATAGGGGTATCCATCACCATACTTGTTTCTCTGTTTCTATGGATTCAAAATTGAAATCTTGAAGTCAAGCAAACACGAGGACTAATGTAACACGGGCAAACACAGAATCCAAATCCAGCATCAACACTACAACAGTCACTAAATGGAAAAAGAAAAAAAAGAGGGAGACTAGTTTATGATAAAATAACCTTAAAACAGCCATTTCAATCAAAGATCCACTAAACAAAGTACCATGACAACTAATCAAAGTAACATGATAAACAGAAAAAATGTTAATTGCAAGAACTTGTTAATAGACCATTCAGCAAGCAAATTGTGTGACACACAAGACAAAAGACCCCTTAAAACAGTTGAACAAAGACCCATTCACATCTTAAAAAACATCACCAGACATCCTATACTGGTCTGTTAAGCCAGCGTGTACGAGCGGGCCTCAACTCGGCCTGTCAGGCCTGTCAGGCCGGGCGCGTTCAAATATTTTTCACTATTGGTAATTCCAGTGAGAATAGAGCTTCTTCTCGATATCAACTCGGACTATTAGATCGGCGCATTTTTCACTATTGGTAATTCCAGTGAGAATAGAGCTTCTTCTCGGCATCAACTCGGACTGTCAGGCGTATGAGCGGGTCTCAACTCGGACTGTCAGGCCGGGTGCGTTCGAATATTTTTCACGCGCCCGAATATTGTGAGAATAGAGCTTCTTCTCGACATCAACTCGGACTATTAGATTGGCGCATTTTTCACTATTGGTAATTCTAGTGAGAATAGAGCTTCTTCTCGACATCAACTCTGACTATTAGATCGGCGCGTACGAATATTTCTCACTATGGGTGATTCTAGTGAGAATCAGCCTCCTCCTCGCTACTTAAGATTAGTATTCTCTTACGAAAGAGATGGAGGAAAATTTGAATATGGTAAGTTTGACCAAAACCTTATACGTGACAACAATGATATTGCTCGGAAATATAGAATCCAAATTTATTTTAGGTGATAAACACATGCATATAATATGTATAGAGGTGAAGTTCTAATTTCTTATCTTGAGAATATAATCTAATATTCTTTTAAAGAAACTAAATTAAAATTGAAACCCTAATTTCCAAATCACAATAGTGATTAACAAAATAGATCTAATATTGTTGTGCAAAACCGTGCTTGGTAAAATTTAACACACATATACATACATATAGATGGACGGGAATAGGAGAGTTTTATTATAAAGTTGAATAATATATGATGAAAACTACATCAAGCCCATAAAAACACGACATTCAAAGCCCCAAGAGTACTAGAAATTATTCCCCACAAGCCTCTCCTTCTTCCTTGAATTCCTTTTACAACCCATTGGGTATATTAATTGTGATCAGCAATAACTCCTTGCTGTTTTTCAAAGCAACAATAGGGATAAATTACAGAGCAACATATGTACTCAAATGGATTGGCACTGCTCCCTTTCTCAACAGCTGCCTGTGGTGGTGGTGATGGAGCAATAACTCTAGCAGCATCACTGAATTCCGCATTCATGTTCATAATCATCATAATTATAAGTATGAAGAACATCAATGGAATCATTGATTTGCTGGTCTTGAAGGCCATGATTGTAATGTATAATATCTTTATAATATCTATATAGGGTCTTTTGATATGTAGTTAGCACACATCAAAACACATACATACATACATATATATATATATATATATAGTGTTTTTCTCCTATGAGAACCATATTTGTGAACTTTATCCACAACCGTTGGATCTGATCAACGGTGCAGATGAAATCACACTTTTAACCCACTTCTAACCAGACTCTCTCACTCACGGGTTCAGCTCCTTCGTTCCTCTTCGTGACAAATTCCAAAAACAAACCCGACCTTCATCTTGTACAAATCAACATACCCATTTTGTCAACTAGTTCCTTCGATTCACACAATAGAGACTTCCAATAATGAAGAAAAAATGAACAAAAAGAACACACCCAAAAAAGAAGACCCAAACTAGCCAACAATTCATACAAACAAATCAACTAGTGTCGACTAACAAATCAGAACAGAAGCAGCTACTTAACAACATAATCAGTAACCAACTCAAGGGAGATCCAATAATGAAGAAACATTCAAAGAAAAATCCAATAATTGACATGCACAAATTGTGTGATTTTTATTCAATCGTTAGAACTTTTATAAATTTCAGAGCCCTTGCAATTAGCAGGGTACAACTTTGGATTACAAGAGCAACCCTATAACCCCAAACTTAGAGATCAAACCCCCCCCCCCCCCACTTTTTGTCGGTGCACCATTGGGTTATCGCCATCGAACCACCACCTGGGTCACCACTGGGTCTTCTCTGTCGAACACCACTGGGTCATCGCCGTCGACCACCACCAATGTGGGTCCTCACGAAGTGACCTGTGTCTAGCAATTTGGAGAGGGGTAACTAGGTTTTATAATCAAAAAAGAAGGAAGGAGAAGAGAACCTGATATCGGTGCAAGAATCGAAGAAGAAGCTTTGTTTCTGCAGATTGACGCGATATGTCTCTGATTTGTCGCAAGGTTTGAGAGTCTAGTTAGAAGTGGGTTAGAAGTGTGACTTCATCTGCACCGTTGATCAGATCCAACGGTTGTGGATAAAGTTCCCAAACATGGTTCACAAATATGGTTCTCATAGGAGAAAAACACTATATATATATATATATATATATTTGAAGTTCAAACAACTAAGTAATGAACTGTAATGAAAGAAAAAGGGAAATTTTGTAAATTGAGAAGATTCAAGAGTAGTTATATATTTTACTGCCAAAATTGAGGAGCATCATTTGGAAAACTATTTTCTTTATTTCCAAAATGAGTTTTGAGCGTTGGATCACCTCTATAACTAGAAATTAAAAGGTGTCAATTCATCATATGCATCTATACATATATAAAAATTAATTAATAGTTTTCTTAATTGAATTTAAAATATTATAGAAGTCAAATTGGGGATCTCTTAATTTTAAATATTTGTTTAGAATGGAATCAACTCCTATATATCTTCACCAATGGGAGGTGGTTTGGTTGGTAATTAACTAGGTTAGGTATATGTGTGTCCAATTTTTATCCCAATGGGAAACAAAGTTCTCAATGGTATTAAAAAAATCATATATATCTTCACTCAACAATATTTAATAATTAATATTTTTGTAAAATTTTGTCTTCTACGGAATAGTAAACTTATATAAGTCACAATTAGGTTTGTAATTTCTCTATAAAGAAAACATTTTCTGATTTTTTTTATTTCTTCCAAGATTTTAAACAATATTTCATTTTTCTTGAAATTATGGTAGTTTACAAAAAAAAATACTAATCAAATGTTAAAGAGCTTGCCACGGTTATGGTCTTTCCTTGTGCAAACCGGTGTTCCCCAATCCAACCTAAATTCATTTGTATTGGTTCTCAGTTGGTTGGATTCTATCCAACTAGTATCATCTAACCTCTTAGGAGGGTAAAGGGCCGCACTCCTTGTGATATGCATTTCCATTTTTTTGGGTTAGATTTAAAATTTCGATTTATATTTAAGAGTTTCTGCTATGGTGGTTTTGCAACCATATTCTAACTTACTTTTTAGGAAAAAAATTGTCATGGTGTGAGGTTAATTAAACCGAAAATAGAATAATTCATACCAAATCATATATTGTCCGTATATATTTACCAAACACATTGTTACTATACAAAATAAAGAATCTAAATTTATTTTAGGGAAGAAACACATGAATATATGATTTGGTAAGCGGGAGCGAGGGCTCTTACTTGGGTACCATCCAATTTGATCAAGTATATACCTTAACCACATTGGCTAAAGGGTTGTTTGCGACATGAATATAACATGTATAGATATAATCTAATGATTCTATCTTTTAAATAATATAGAGACTAATTGAACATATCTAATGTTGTGCAAAACAAGTAAAATTTAGCACACACACACATATATATATACACATACATATAGAAATACATATAGGTGAATGGAAATAGGAGAGTTTTATTATAAAGTTCAATATATGATGTAAACTACATCAAAGCCCCAAGAGTACTAGAAGGAAATGAAGCACCACAAGCTAGCCTCTCCTTCCTGGAATTTTCTTTTACAAAGCATTTGGTGTAATCTTGTCATGAGCAATAATTTCTGGCTGTTTTTCAAAGCAACAAAAGGCTACATGTGAAGTGCAGCATACAAGATTCATGAACCCAAATTGACTGCCACTCCCTTTATCAACACCTACTTGTGGTGGTGGTGGTGATGGTGTTGGAAATGGAACAATATCTCTAGCACCATCACTGAATTCCACATTCATGATCATAAATACCATGAAGAACATCAATGGAATCATTGATTTGCTGGTCTTGAAGGCCATGATTATATTGTAAGATCTCTATATAGGGTATTTTGTATAATATGTTGTTAGCACACATCAAAACACACTCATATAGATATATATATATATATATATATATATATATATATATATATATATGAAGTTAAAACAAGTAATTAAGTAATGCACCATAATGAAAGGAAATGAAAGTTACTTAAATTGAAAAGATGCATATATAAATGCACTTATTTATTGCCAAAATTGAGGAGAATCATTTGGAAAACTATTTATTTTATTGCCAAAATGGGTTTTGAGCGTTGGGCTTATATAACTAGAAATTAAAAGGTGTCATATCATCATATGCACATATATATAGAAATTAATTAATTCTTGTTTGAATTGAAATTAAAATATGGATCCGTTTGACAAACAATTTTGACAGCAGCATATATTGTAGACAATATATGCTAGTAAAAAATGGTAGCACATATGATTTTTAAAATATTGGTAGGTGTTTGGTTGTACTTTTGCTAGTAGTATATTGGTGTTAAAATTATTGTGACAAATTATGTGCAAGGGTATTATGTATTTAAGTTGTTATTGATGCAAATAAGTAGTAAAATAAATAACAAATTATTTCTAAAATAAAGATAAATTATTAAAAGTAATACAAATAAAAAAATAAAGATAAATTATTAAAAGTAATACAAATAAAAATAATCTCACTCTCTTCTTCTCCAACCACACCCATCTCTGGACCCAATAGGAACCCCTCTCCAGATCATCATCATCAATCACCATGACCAATGGGTCAAGCTTTGAAATTACGAACAACAACCCATCTTCCCCTTCTAATAATCCTTGGCCTCTCTCCATTTTCTCCTCTGATTTTAACAACCCCATGAGTCCCAATTCCAATTCTTCGTGTTCTTATACAAGTATGGTCAGTGTTGATCCAAGACTTGAACTCAGTGAATAGTCCAGTTGGTTACAATGACACCCACTTACACAAGCCAAGCTATTATGTTCCTGGTGTCTGTTTCCTAGCCTGAAGATGCGAGCTCCGCGTTCGGATGGAAGCCATGCTTGTCAATTTCTCCATGGAGTAGTGAGAGATGGAGTAATGAGAGTGGAGGGGTGATATTGGGGTATTTTTGACACTTCAATAAAAAGTGGAGGATAGTTTAGGCATGAAAACCAATATTGCTCCAAAATGGTCCTCAAAGCAACAATTTCAAATTTGTCAAAAAATGACAACCTTTATTGTCTAGGAATTCGAGCCTTGATATTGCTGTTTGGTGTGCAACTGCAACATATTGCCCATCAAAATGGTGTGTCAAAAGGGCACTATATATATTATAGAAGTCATATTGGGGATATCTCTTAATTTTAAATATTTGTTTAGAAATAAAGCAACTCCTAAGTCCTAACCAGTCTTCTCACTTCGGAGGTCGTGGGTTTGATTCCTACCGAGTTCATATATGGGATCATCATATGTTTAGTTGACACATGTGGTTCTCGGGTTATTGCACGAACCCATATGTTTATCCAATACACACCCGAAAGGTAGTGGTGGCGGATTTTCATTAAAAAAAAAAGAAATATTTGTTTATATTAATTTTAATTTCGATGCTTTAACATTAAATAGTTTTGTCAGGGTGGTTAGAAAATAATCTGAATAACTGAACCGACAAATAACAGAATCAATCGGTCAATTATTTTCAAAAAAATTTACATATTTCTTTCATAGAATCGACTGATAATCGAAATAACCGATCATCCGTTGGTTAAATTTTGGGAAAAAACCGACTATAACCAATTATTTACACCACTAATTTTGTCAGCGGTCTTGAGGCTTTAATTTTCAGTGAATTGGTACTAGCTTGTTGATTTAGATCAAGCCCATGAAACAAGGTTGACATTGGGCTTTTAGTTTGTTGGCCCAAGCCCATCGTAGATGTCTTCGTTTATTCAAGTACCTCTGTAATTGAGGGCAAAAAGTACCTCTGTAACTTCGATTCGTGCACAGTTAGGCATCAGATCCCACTCAAAGCTTAGTACAGTCCACAGATCTCTGTGATGCCTCCCGTTGCTCCTCGATCCGGTGATGCAATCTTCACCAGCGTTGAACGCGTGGTATGCCTTTTATTTTATTATTATTTTTTTTTTTACTTTCCCGCATTTTATCGGTCTCCAAACGGAAAAACTTTATGTTTGATTCTGGGTTTTTCCTATTTAGAATGCGGAGCTGTTTACGTTGACTTATGGGGCGATTGTCCGTCAGTTGCTTACGGATCTGGAGGAAGTTGAAGAGGTCAACAAGCAGCTTGATCAGATGTACTATTTACTGCTTTGGAAATTGGGATCTATGTTGTTTCTCGCTGTTTTTATTTTTTTTTTCCAATTATTGCTCATGTTATAGAATTTGTAGAATTTAATTGGGTAGAACACTCACTGATGATGCATTAGTTGTAGAGTGTAAATGTGATACTAAATTCAAAAGTGGCATGGATGCATCACTTTTGGGCAGAAGGTTCAATCTTCAAGCAAATTACTTTATATTCAAATGTGAATACTGAATAAGTAAATTTGCAGTGTGAGGAATCAATTTGCAGGGCACCTTGCAATTGATCCCCGAGTTTACTTTTATGATAAATGTTTCTATATTTCCTGCATCATGCTTTACAAAGAATGTGTATTTGTTGTTGGTTCTTTGATAGTTTCCTACTGTTCATGAGTGGGTTATAGTGGAGTGGGGTTTTGGGTTTGCCCAGAAGTTAGTTTAACTTGGAAAAGTTTTATGATGTGCAATGTTTCTGTTCCTTTTTTACTAGTCTCATATAGCATCAGCTGATGATCACAGGACTTATGCGGAAATTCCTTGCATTTTACTTTCTGACATTATCAAATTACTTTCCAGGGGCTACAATATTGGAATTCGGATGATAGATGAGTTTCTAGCAAAGTCTGATGTTTCACGGTGTGTTGACTTTAGGGAGACTGCCGAAGCGATAGCAAAGGTTTACTTTTTATTATACCTTTCAACAGTGATTTAAGAGTGTGTCAGATTACACTTGCATCTGAATTGCTTTTGTAGCCAATTGATTATCTTGCCTGCTTTTAGTCTGAATTTCCTGTGTATTTCATGTACCATTCCCAAATAATGCTCATTTTTCTCATATTTGCATTACTAATTTACTACTGAATACTGATTGCATTTTTTATGTTATTTTATGTACGATGTAAAATATAATGAAAGTGATGGTGGCTTTATTGATAAGATGAGTAATAAGGTCTAGCTTAAGATGACTGATAAGTCCATCACCTGAAGTAATTTTGCCTCCACTTAATTGGTCTATGTCTTCGAAGTGCATATCTTTTGTTTCTTACATAGTTATAGTAAAGTTTTACTAGATTAATTGTATATTCGATGTGAACAATGGCTATTACTCCCTAGGTCTGTCTAGATTTTTGAAGGAAACTTTAGAATCATAAAGAAAAGTAGTGAATTACAGAAGCCAAGAATGAGACTAGATTTGACTCTTCTGATTCTTAAACCTCCAACTTGTTTAGGGGCTGATTGGATTAAGTGCCTTGATTCAATTGCTACCTGTCTAGTTTATAATGAGGGCATGACAACACATATCATTGGAAAATTTTAAAAGAAAAAAGAAAGGGGAATCTGTTTGCCCTGTAATCATATGTGCTGGCAACTAAAATGGATATATTTGAGTATTGGAGATGGGTTTCCTGCTTGAATGGACCAGGGTTGTATTGAAGGAGGCATTGCAAGCTGGGTAAACTGAGCTTAGAACACGTTAAAACCATCAGCATCTGAAGGTTGAGTTCTGATATGAAGCCTTAAATGCACGGCTGTGGTCAAATTTTGTGCACATATTTTACCTAGGAGAAATTTGCTCAGTTAATTTTGGTTGATATCTCCATAAATTATTCTTCACTTGTTTATTTCTGTCATAACTGCAGAATCTAATGCTGGTACAAGCTCCGCTAAAACCCTTACCCTACATATCTTAAAGCCCATTTAATGTTTCACAGCTATGTGTTCAGTGTTCCAACTGTAACCAATCACAATAATGCTTGCAAATCCATTTAGTTGCTTATCAGATCTTTGAATATTGTTTGCAGAGCTTTTACTAGATAAGGACAGCACTAAGAATTCCCATTTCCAAAAAGTGGTATTTGAAAATGTCTTTTTTGGTTTTATGGTATTTGAAAATATTAGTTGTGGCATATTTGTATTGTTGTAATTTAATAAATCTTATGCAATTATCTTACATAATTATGGATGATCTTATATTCCTATCCCTACAGGCTCTAACATGCCTCATGTACAGGTGGGTTTCAAAATGTTCTTAGGGGTCACTGCATCTGTCACCAATTGGGATGCTGATGGGACATGCTGCAGTATCGTTTTTGAGGACAACCCCCTGGTAGAATTTGTTGAGCTTCCCGACACATGTCAAGGTTTAAACTATTGCAACATCTTAAGTGGAGTCGTTAGGGGAGCCCTAGAGATGGTAAGCTTTTTCCAGTTCTAATAAACAGCTGTGATCCCCGTTTACCTTTCTGAAAATGTATTATTTGCTCATTTGTCATTTTCTTGGTAAAACATTTGTTTTTAAGCCTCTTCTGAAAACTTGCAACCCCTGCTACTTCAAATTGTGCTACTGAGCCTTATAGTAGTAACTGATGTTGGTCTATACAATAATTAGTCTTAGTTGATGTCCTATGTGTCTGAGATGACTTACTCAAAGATAAATCTCCTGGTGCAATAGTGTAAGAAAATTAACCATCTTCCGTTGACATTGGTTATCATCATTTCCGGATGCATTGACATGGGCGAGTGTCATTTTTTAATCTACTGTATCTGAGTTCCTTAATACATGTATTCTCACAGTATTTTTATAGATGGGAAATACCAATGTTTTTCTCATTTTTTGAGAGTTTTGAGGGTCCCTTGAGTAACAATATGGCTCGAGCTGATGCGGGGTGTTCTTGATACCTACTCCTTTCTCTCTCTTCTATCCTCTGCATGCAGGTATCGATGAAAACAGAAGTAACATGGACCCGTGATATGCTTCGAGGGGATGATGCATTTGAGTTACAGGTGAAACTTGTAAAACAAGTTCCGGAAGAATATCCATACAAGGATGATGAGTAAAACATTTAATGGTCCTTGCCTTTTGATCTGTAAATACTATACTATACATTGTTTATGTTCTGTGTATTTTCCTCCAAAAACAAAGTCAATTCACCCCTCTTCCTGTAATGCAGAATATTGAGGAGACTTCACTTTTTATTTTTAGGACCATATCATATTTTGATTATCTAGATTATCTTGATTGGATTTGTGAACAACAATTATTCGATAGGGAAGGCTCAAGACAAGTTCTTGAATATATCGGCTAATGGTTATCGAATTCGACGGGGATCCCCCGCAAGCTACCTTGGTGAGCAGGTTTTTGTGGTCTGAATCCCTCCATGTATTTGTCTCGGAGACTTCATGTGTATACAATAATTATTAGGATTCCAGCGGTTGGTAGGACTATTCATATGGAAAGGATTCAAATGAATCCGTAGATTCAATATGTCCTATCTGTTGCACATGAAATCTTGTGCGGTTGAGATCATTGGGATATCAACGGTTGAGATTTCTATGAATCCGTGGATTTCACATATCTTACTTGATGTGCATGAATCTTCTGGGATCATTGGGATATCATCAATTGAGATTTCTATCATAACTAGCTGAGATATTTATCGTAACTGTTGTGAATGATAGCAGAATAGTCAAGGGTTGGTAGATTGAATTGCTTATCGAACCCAAATGATTAAAATACTGATTGACCTTGACCCAGATGACTTTATGATACCTAATTGAGCAAAGTAGTGTGCCATGCTAGCACATGACCTTAGTATTATTAATTATTATTCTTCTTTTTGATTATATGTCTACTAACTCAAGATACCATTTTTATGATTTTATCTGCAAAAGAAAAAAGGCAAATGTTCAGAACTTGCAAAGTATTTGCCTGGCAAAAGCTAAGACAAACGGCACCGTCCTATCTCACCATTGGTTGCTAGGGTCAAAACAAGTTCTGTTCTCATTGGTTTATATGTTCCCAAACCTCACCTACATGTGATGTTATCAGGACCTCAAAAGCATATCAGTGTTCACTCACAAGTCTTCTCTGTTAAAAGCAGAGCAAAAACTTGATTGATTGATTGATTGATTCCTCTCCCTCTCTTCATCAAATTGGAGAGACCCCTTTTCGCCGGAAACTGCTTTTACACCGGGAAAAACCATGTCAGGAGGTGGTGGTGGTGGTTGCTGCCGGTGCTGTTTCAGCTTCATTTTCACATCGGGCTTAACAGCTCTGTTTTTGTGGCTAAGTCTGAGACCTTCAAACCCCAAGTGTTCAATCGATAAATTCTACATTCCTGCCCTCAACAAAACCTTAAACTCCACAAAAAACACTACCCTCTACTTTGAACTCAAGCTTGCTAACCCCAACAAAGACAAAGGCATCTACTATGATCCTCTGAATTTGACATTCTTTGATAGTTCTAATAGGAGTCACAGGTTGGGGAACTCTATTGTTAATCGGTTTTATCAGGGTCGCCAGAAGAAGGCCTTTAAGGGTGGCAATGTTGACTTTGGGTCGGCGGTTGTCCGGGCTGTTTCGAGGAATGGGTCGGCGGTTTTCCGGGTAGATATGGTGACTAAAGTAAGGTTTAAGATCATGATTTGGTTCAAAACCAAGAGGTATATGATCAGGGTTGGGGCTGATGTTCAAGTCAATGACCAAGGGGCTAAAGTCAACCCCAAAGATGTCAAGCTCAAGTCCATGGCACCAGTGATTGAAGGCTGTGGAGGTGGGCAATTGGGGATTTTGGTAAATTTATTTGTTCTGATTTTGCTCAACTTATAAAGTGTTGATGTTGTTGTTGTCGTTGTTTTGAGAATGTTTTAGATCGAGAACGATAAAGATTTCAGTATTTTGCTGCTCAGTCGATGCACAAGATTGAAGTAATGCGCATAAAATCTTGTGCGTGCAACTCAATAGGATAACTAGGATACTAGCTCCCTGTCATAGCTGGTTTTAGATTGTGTAGTGATTCTTTTCTTAGTTTTCCTGACAAATTGGAGGGGAATTTGTATGCAAGAAATTGAGGTGATGAAGTTGTAGAGATATAAATCATGATTTAGTCATAGTTACTTCCCATTTTTCATTGTATTGGAACAATTGGAATCAATTCATTTTTTTTTTTTGGCTATCTTGGGTGATTATTAGTTAGTTTAATTGCTATAAAAGGCACCAGAGATGATATTTCCATGATTTGATGATAAAGTAGCAATCTTGTTATGAAAACCATAGTGAATCAAGAATCTAATTTGAGCATGAGATTGAAATTTCTGAAAATTTTACTGAATGGATTGATATTGAACACAAAAGGGTAGGTTTTTCTTTGCAATTTCACTGCAGTTTCCAAACTCTTTCTGGGAAATCTCTAAAAACATCAGACATTTCTTTCTGAATATACAGAGAATTCGATGGCTACAATAGCGCAGGAAACTTCTGAGATGTGAATTGATGAATTAAAGAAGAAGAAGATAAAATCTATCACTCCCTTCCATATCTACAGAAACTTAGATGATCAATCCTACAATGCAATACAAATTTCAACCTACAAAACCTCTATAGTTTACTGATAAGATGAGTTGCCAGTCTGCAGATTTAGAAGTTTGGTCTGTTTGCACAGACACCTCTTTACTCTTAAAAACTAGAGGCGATTTACGACAGGAAATGAGCGTCTGCGCAAGCAGACCAAAATTATGGAGTTTGCTTGCATAAGACGCAAAAAAAGCCCCGCTGACTGATGTTGTGTTTATCTTCCTGAATCATTCAATCCACTCTTCAATAAAAAATGTCATCAAACTAGATTTCAACCTGAAAAACCCGTCCACCGGGTGAAATTATCATCAAGTACAAGTAAAAGACAAAAGATCAACACGCCACATTATTCTTATGACAGGTATTCTACTATGAATATCGCCTGAAAGAAAACATTTAAACATTATTATCCTTCTAATGACAACAACAAATGCGTTTAACTAACATATGACAGTTTTTCCTGAGAGATGCAGTTCCTACAAACTCCTGCTTTATTAGCATAAATGATTGGACTCGCTGTCTGTCATCCCAACGGGCTGCTGAATTCACTTGCTCCTACAAGGAACATTACTCAATGTCAGAAAAGATGTTGAAACGCCCGTGTTAATCAATCATTGAAAGAAACAAGGAAAATCTTTGTCAACATTAATGAAAAGTGCAAATCAGATAAGCTTAAAGCACAGCATATTCAGCCAATATCAGACTTTTCTTGCTTCCTACATACAGAAGCAACCAAAAACCTTCCGCCAGTATCAGACGACCTTGATTCTTCTTATTTTTGAGTTTAACACTCTTAAAGCCATGGATGAAATCCTAATTTCTAAATAAAAAGTCAGATAACAAGTTATAGCATAGTGTATGCTAAACTTTCTTGCCTCACATAAGCAACAGAAACTAAATGCAGACACCTTCATAATCTCAGAGCATGATGATTCAGCAGCTGGTATATTTCCCTTGTTTCATAATGATGGAGACAACTCAAGTCTCTTTTTTCTTAAATATAAAATAGATAACTCAAGTTTGATACCACAGGGAACGATTCAAGCATAGATAATGAAGACATCAATCATCATATTACGCTGTCATTTCTTCGTAACAGCAGGCATGTATAGAACCTGGGGGTAAAAAAGAGGAGCCTGTTTAAGCAGTAGTCTTTTATTATGCCAATAGTTTTACATCACATGCACCTTTGTAACAATTTCCTGTGAAGAACCAAAATTTTTTTTATCTTGTACCAGTAAACTGCAGAATCACAATTCAAAACAGCACAAAGACGAATCAATACAGACACCACAATTCATCAAACGTTCACACTAAATGAGCAACTCCTCATGGTTAGCTAAGCAAAGACAATAACGCATCTCATTGTCCAACTTTCATCTCTACCAGAAATGTAAACCCCGAATCACTGTCAAACTTTCATCTTTGAGACACATGTTGTGCGCAATAGAAAATGTACGAGAAATTGGAAAGAAAAAATTTGCTAACTGAGAGAAAACATGAGAGGTAACTGATTGCAACCATTAAAAAAATCATTTTCTTCTTCTGGAAAACTTGTCCTATGCTTCGGGAACCAAGCGACCACAACCTGTTGAAATCATATTGATTGTCAGAAGTAAGAAATTCATAACCAGAGACACATAAGTACAAGTAAACTGCCTGGAAATGAAACAAATTAAAATATAACTAGACAGACACAATTTCTGCGAATTAAAATGTAAAATATAATAAAAAATAGTTGACTTACATCGGAGAAGGCTTTCTGTATACGTAAACACAACTGAAGTATTCCAGCGGAAATTCTCAGCAAGATCAAGCTCCCGCCAAGTCTTACTGTCTATATTGTAGAAAAAGTAATGCTCTGAAGTGATGAAAAATTTTTCACTATTCTGAGCAGCCACAGAGCAAAGACATTCATAATTTGAAAAAGGAACAATGGCACTGCTCCTCTTTTCCCAACTAGACTCGCTGAAGTGTCGTAAAATCCATATATCAACAGTTTCATCTTCATTGTCCATAGCAACAAGGGATAAACAGCATTCGAGCTCAATTAAATATGAGTGCTCAGTGACCTCCACAGGGAGGCTAATTGTTCTAAAATTTTCCTCCCAATCAACTGCAAGGATGGAGCCCGGGACAGTGAGATCATTTTCTAACGCAGTGAACCAAAAAACTTCTCCATTGACATATACATGATTAGAACCAGAAAAATTGTTGCAAGAACGAGCTGGCCGGTGCAATACCCTTCCTATGTCTCTCCAACATCCAGAGCCGGAGGAATAAACTTCACATTGATGATAATTCTTTGGGTTGTAGCTTCGGGAATGGAAAAAACGAAATACTTTATACTCATTAATTTTTGGACCAAAAGCCACTCCATAGACTGGCCTTGCTTTAGATGTCTTACCTCTAGGAAGTAAAAACATATCTCGAGTTGCAACATTGAAAATACGAAATCCTACATCACTGAGGTCCCCAGTCGGAGGAAGGTTGATACAACAGATCAAACCATCATGAGAACATATCACGTAGAGGGGGAAAGGACTTTTTAAACCTGGAAGGATAATCATCTCAATGACTTCACCATCCCCTTTCATCAATAACAAATTCCTGCCAATTGGATCTAGAGAAACTATATACATAGGGTTTTGTCTGGACCATCTCAAGTGCATATCTACGAACTCCTGACTGCATATCAACTTATTCCAGTGCTTAGAAACAGTTTTTGATACTAACACAGACTTAACAGGAAGCCTTGAGAGAATACAGGAAAGGACATCCTCAGATTGTATTTTATGCCACTTATCATTCCGCATATGGAAATGTTTTCCCCCATTCCTGTCCGTCATACTCTACTCCAACAGATTCCCAAACAAAACCAATCTGCAATATGGAGACATCAAATATAATGTTCTACCATGCAATAATGCAGAACATAGATGCACATATGTGAGCACAGCACAGCCGGGAAAGAAAGAATCTATGCTCGGGAATTACTTTTTTATAATCATGCATCAACTCCAATTCTAATTTGTATTCCTTTCCATTTTCACCAAAAATGTAAGTAATGAGGTCACATAATTCTAAAAACACTCAAGAATCTAATGTCCAGAAATTAGAGGGGCCAACTTGAAACAAAAATTCAATCCAAGAACAACTAAAATGAAATTGAAAAGCATGTAATTATACACATTTTTGACAGATGAAATTAAAGATCTAACAATCTACAGAATTCAATCCAAGCACAACTAAAATGAAATTGGAAAGCATGTATTTATATACATTTTTGACAGATGAAATTAAAGACCTAACAATCTAAAGAATTATAAAGAAATTTTCATATCCTTGCTCATGAGGAACCAAATCTATCTCAATCCATCCCCGTCAGCAAACAACCAAAACAAAGCTGTCAGACTCCATTTTATGTGGGGTGAAGAAAAGATCGCCTTGGCTTTCAGGATCTAATTTGCATCAAAAGGCTGATCCTACGTATCACAACCCATAGTGAAAATGATGAGGTATAAAGAAATTAGAATTACCGAGTAAAAAAGTGCTTCCAAATCAAAACTTTTCATAAGTATTTAAGGGCAAAACAATTTCAAAAACAAAAGTTCACCATCTCAATTTAATAAGCATGGTACGAACCATCACAGACAGCCCTAAATTTGAAGAGTGACCTACTCAATGAAAAGTACTTTGAAGGCATAAGCTGTGATATTCCAGCACATAACAAACAAGCTTTGCCAAACCAAAAAAGAAAAATAAATCTTGAGAAAGAGGAAACCTCACCAAGTATAACAAGCACTAAAAATTACCTTGATAAAGACAGACGACTGAAAAAGGGGTTCCGGATGAATCATAAACAGCAATTGAGGGCTTATAAAGCCATGAAATATCAGTGATCGTTTCAAATATGGAAAATGAGTTTCTCAGGAATCCAACAGGTGGCACGCGGAATGGTTTAGGTTAGCGATAGTCCCAAAGAATATAAAGATAATAGAAGGGAAATATTTCACACTAAATTTTGTGATCTTGCATTGCAGAAAATAAAGAAAAATATCATGAAACATTTTCTCCCTATATGGTACATTCAATTATCTAGCAATCAACTGGCAGTAAAATTTTATAAAATCAATTTGTTATTATCTATTCCAGATGGCAAGAAGTAATACATACAATACTTGTATGGTCATGAATTAAGTGGTGAATTAATTTCTGCCTTATACATTACACGACATATATGCACAAATGGAGGCATACCTATATGACGAATGGGGCCTATTTAGCAATTCATATAATATTCCGAGTATAAGGGCAAAAATGCAAGAACTTTGAGTGTCAAGGTGCAACTGAACAACTTTAACAAAAATAAGAATTCGTAAGTCAATGAAACCTTTACTAAACTTCAATAACATTCCTAAATGCCAGAAACATGCATCACATTAAATAGCTATCATCTCCTACTTTTCATTGTTCTTTGAAAGCAAAAGCAAACATTGCCTCAAGTAACCTACAACAATTGAATGCCAGCCTTTCAATCTCTTTAAACTTCTGCTAGATAAAACCCACAAATGAGAAGTCTCAGATCGCTTATGAGAGGAGTAATTTTCTCCTGTAGATTAGTAAGGAAATAGCTTCTTTGCACCGTGATGGTAGGCTGCTTACATCTGCGCTTCTTGGTCCATGCTCAACTGGGGGAGTATGAGCTCCGGGTATGGTTTCCTTACTCTACAATGTAAACATGACGAAAAATAATTACTTACTCTATCAATATATATGTGTGTGTGTGTGTGTGTGTGTATATCATACCATGCAAGAAAAAAAGAAGAGCAATTAAACACATTCAAAATCACGGTGGCTACAGTTGCAAGAAAAACAAATTAGGAAGATGATAATTGACATGATAGGTAATTGTAAAAAGGAGAAATTTCTCGCCATACGAAAATAAAAAAGAAGCCTACGGATGCATCCTTACATGAATCATCATCGTCATAGTACTAGCCTTTATCTCAAAAATTTGGCGACTACATGAGTCTAAGAAATCAACAAGAATCCATTACGTGTGTTCGTTTCCATCATTCATGTCTATCTAGGATCATAATGTGTGAGTATGAGATAATAATGTAGTTAACAAGGGATTATGGAAACACCATTAGAAATGACCCTCGGGATAAGAATAATGTATGAAAACCGCAACCATGAAGTTATTGGGAGCGGTTGTATCAAAGCAGTACTAACAGATATATGAAGGACTGCATGTTTGGAAAGAGAATGGGGATGTGAAGATCAGTGTGAAATATCAGGCTAATGGCAGGTGAAAATGATGATTTCTCTTTGATTTCCCTCAGAAGTCTATCAGGAAAGCAAAAGTTTCTTGTTTCTTCAATTGGTGAGCCACTTTGAGGTAAAATCTTGAACAGCAATTCATCTATTCCTGCTTAGTCAAAAGATGCAGAAGACGCAAAGTATCACGCATTGAGGCAGAACTCATGCACACAATGCCTCGAGGGAAAATTTTCCTATCAAAAGTTTTGCAACTCTAGAAACCTCTTCAAAGGCATAAAGAAATTTGCTCAATTTCCAATTCTGGAACCTCCGCACAAACAAAAAGTCCTTAACTGCATCGCAATACATTCCTCTCTTCAATAATCTTTCAATACAAATTCAGGTCCTGTAACAAAATCATGGCCCGCCCCTTGTTTTTACGCCAAAAACAGTTCTTCTTTCCATAAGTACAACAAATTACCCAGTTTGGAATCAAATGAAGCAGCAGCCGTTGGAATCATAATTCAAAAATTATGAACTGGGTATTCAAATTTCAAAAATTCACCATCATTTCGACTTTCTAGCAATACAAAATGGGTCAAATTCAAAAATTCAATATTCCTTGATTCAGTTCAATTCAATTTTTCGCACAGTACTCCTAAATTCATAACCCAAAACATTGTAGTTGGAGAAATTTCTTAAGGAGTTCCACGATTGACTATGCATGATTGAAGAGTAAACCCTTCACTCGATACTGAAGACATCAAAAGTACAATTAATACAAGCATGGTGGGACAAGTGCATACAAATGCACCGAGACTAGTAATCGCAGAAAATGAAAGGGAATCACGATGAAGTAAAACTGTACCCGGAATTCAGTATTAGAACAGAGTCGACCCGTAATCAGTGAGACTTCCACAACTGCCAATCCGGGTGTCTCGCGGAGAACGGAAAGATAGAACATTTGTGGAGATTTATGAGAGCGAGAAGTGCAAGAAGCAAGTTGCCGTTTCGAAGAACGGAATGGGAATTGAACAGTGAATACGTGACTATAACGGGACGGAGCTGGCTTGGCCGAGTCTGTGGCTGGTGATGAATACCTTCCACCTTCCAAGTAAGTGGCTGGTTTTACTCTGGATAGATTTACAGTTACCACAATTCCAGAACACATTAAAATATTGCCCAGCCCCCGCACAAGTTTGTTCCTCCAGACTCAATATTCTCATTTAGGCCCCAAAATTTAGTTGCGAGTTTTTCTTATTTATTACCGCTCTTTACTCATTCTTTTCGATGTGAGATTTTATCACTGGATTGTAACTTGAAAACTTTTTGGCAACAATCTGGAGTTATACCTCTTGATAAAATGCCAATGAGATTATGGTTATGTATAAACAAAGTTTTGTGCCTTCCCTACATTTGCCCCCCTCCCCTGAGTCTTGTCTGGGCTATGTGATTTCTTTTCATTCAGAAATGTGAAAACTAAGAGAAAAAGAAGTGATACTTCAAGTATTCATAATTTCACGAAAAAAAGGAGAGAAACATCGTTGTTTACCCTAGGACTACCGAGGGTATGAGCCTATGAGGGTTTACTCCACCGGAATGGATATAAAACTCCCCACAAAACGTAGTCATAAACCCAAGCTCCGCCATATTTCAAATATGTACACTAAAAAATAGTTATGAAAAACAAAAAACCTATTGGGGTCGGGCCGAGCCTCAAATTTCTCAAACCAAGCCCGGCCCCAAATTTAAATTTCAGGCCCAGCCCACAGGAAAAATAGTTATTCACCACAGTCCACAGACCTGTGAAAATAATCGAGACGCCATGTTCTTTTTTTTCCGGGAATTTTGTAAAAATGACCCTCTCAAAAAGTCAAACCAGAGAAATGATCCACTTTTTTATAAACCGCAAAAATGACCTAGTTTTATATTGCAAAGACCAAATTATCCTTAGAAAACATAACCCACCCTTTGGCTTTTCCCCTTCCCACGAAAACCCACTTCTTTCAAACTCATTTTGCTCGTCGGGCTGCTCGACGATTACCGTACAACTTTCGATCATCAATTTTTGGCAACAGATAAGAGATTTTTCCCCCTCTGAGGTTAGTATCTTACTGGCTCAGTTTTCTGCCTAACATATACTCGATTTTAACTTGGTATTACATGAAAAGGTTTGCATTTTGGTACATACCTATGGCCGGCTTGGGTTTTTGGTGAAACTCTGTTTAATTGGGTGACATTGTGGGTGAAGTCTTGGGTTTTTGGTGGTGCTTGCATGCAGGTGGTCGAACATTATCTGTGTTCCAGTATTCTTAACTTTGTAGTCGAGCATGTATGTTCTGTAGTCGAGCATAATTATTGTGTAGGTCGAGCATTAGTCGAGCAGTTTTATTTCGGTCGGGCATTATGAGTGTTCCAGTTTTCTTAACTTTGTAGTCGAGCATAGCATAACTGTTATAGTCGAGCTTAATTGTTGTGTAGGTCGAGCATTAGTCGAGCAGTTTTATTTAGGGTCGGGCATTATGTGTGTTCCAGTATTCTTAACTTTGTAATCGAGCATAGCATAATTGTTGTAGTCGGGCTTAATTGTTGTGTAGGTCGAGCATTAGTTGAGCATAGCAGAATTGTTGTAGTCGAGCATTGTTGTTGTAGTCGAGCATTTAATGTTGTTAATTTTATGTAGTCGAGCATTTTATGAAACTGTGGTCGAGCATATTTATTTTTGTGGTCGAGCAAATGTGTTTTTTTGGTCGAGTATGATGATTGAAGTGAATATTAATTTGGTTATTGTATTTCTTTTCAGATAGACAATTTTTCAAAGAAATGGATTACATGATTGAAATGAAAAATCATTTCCCAGGTAAGGTTAGTGTTTTTTCAAATATATCTGAATCCATAAGCAAAGTCAAAAGGAAGCTTAGTGAGGATCAACTGGAGATGTTTAGCAGAACATGTTTTGGCATGTTTCTGGATGTGGGGCACATGAATTTCTCTGGCCAGTTGGTACATCAAGCTCTACTACGACAAGTTGTAAACTCTGTTAAAGAAGAATCTGGTGTGATATTATTCAGGTTCAAATTTGCTGGAAAGAGGGCAACATTTTCTATTGCTGAATTTGCTCTTATCACTGGTCTGTTATGTGGTGATGTCCCTCCCCTGTCTAGCTTGATTGACACTTCTGTGCATAGGATTAGGGACTTGTATTTTGGTGGAAATAAGAGCATTGGTAGAAATAAGTTAGATGAAGTTTTCATGAGTTGTGATCCTGAACCTGGAAAGGAAGAAGATGTGTTGAAGCTAGCTCTGGTATATTTTTTGGAGTCTGTTTTACTGCCTAGGGAGCGTAGTAGGAACATAGATATCCAGTGGTTGCAATTGGTTGATAATGTTAATGTGTTTAATAAGTATCCATGGGGATCTGTGAGCTATGCACGTACTGCAAAGTCTCTTGCATCTGTCATGGTAGGTCGTGCTGAAAAATTTAAAAAAAGATCGACAAAGATGGAAAAGTACAGCATATATGGATTCCCACTAGTACTTCAGGTAGTACTTAAATTATTTTGAAACAAGTTTATGCTTTGTTTGTTGTGAATATATCTTTGAAAAATAATGTTGTTTGCAGATATGGCTTTATGAAGCGGTGCCGCGCATCGGTAAGTCTTATGCAAATGTGAGGGAAGAAAACTGGTTTCCCCGAATATTGAACTGGAGGCACTGCCACTCCAGAATCTAATGCTATTGTCTCCAATATTTTTGATATGAAAAAGGTATATATTGCATGGTATATATTGCATGATATATATATATATATATATATATATATATATATATATATATATATATTAATGTTTTCCATGCTTATTTGTTACAGCTAGAAGTGCATGATACGCTTGTCCCTACTGATTTAGAGTTAGGGCAGGAATATTTGAGTAGTATTGGGAGCCCCAAGTTAAAGGAGACGACCAATGTTGTGGAGAGCTCCAAGACAAAGAAGAAGAGCTCAAAGAAGAAGAGCAATGTAACGGATGAGGGCAATGTTGCGTTGGATGCGTTTGAGAATTTGTTTGGATATGAGGACAATAATCGCCACAACCCTGAGATTGAGCGGGAGGATGATCCAATGGGAAGAGTAAGTTTATTCTTTGTTTTTTTATGTTTTTTTGTGGTCGGACATTAATTCTTTGTTTTGTTCTTAGATTAATTCATTTGTTCACATTTTTTTTCATTGTGCAGGTTATTGAGAAGTTACTTGGTTCAACCAACATACGTAAAGCCCTTTCATTCCGCTTTGTCATTTTTTTCTCAACCTTCTTGCACAATTGGGACGTTATGGATGCCGCTTTTGTACGACGCTCATGAAACCACCTTTGAATTAAGGATCTCAATTGCTCAACCAACATTGTTATTGGAAGACCCCGCACATCACGTAGTGCAGCATTCATACTTTCTGCAATGTTGGTAGTGAGTATATATCCGGGAAAATGTGCACGAGACCACTTATCGAATCCGGCATCCTCTAGATATTTATATGCCTTGCCACCTTCAAAACCACGGATCTGTGTCATTAGATGTTCAAAATCTGAAATACGGTAAGCCTTTGCTGCCTTGAAATATATGGGAAACACGGCATCATCAATTTTTTTGGCCTTCATGTTCTGTTTGATATGGTGCATGCAGTGCCCATGATAAGATTCCGGAAATACAAGTGAAACACCTCTCTCAATACTTTTATGCCTATCCGATATCAATGATAGTTCCGAGAAATCTTCAAGTGCAAGTGCAACTCGCAGTTTCTCGAAAAACCATTCCCAAGATGCATTATTCTCGGAATCTCCAACCCCAAAAGCCACTGGATAAATTTTCTTGTTGCCATCTTGAGCAGCGGCAACAAAGAGCGTGCCCATGTACTTGCCCTTTAGGTGAGTACCATCAACGGCGATGACAGGTCGCATTGCACTCCAAAATCCTCTTAACGAAGCACCGAGAGCCATGAAAAAATATTTAAACCTTTTCTCGTGATCGGACTCTATATAAGTTATCGTACCAGGATTATTCTTCTCTAACTCGGCACAATAGTGTGGCAAGTAAGAAAAGGAATCTTCAGGTGTTCCTCGCACTGATTCCAAGGCAGCTTCCCTAGCCCTCCAAGCTTTATCATAGCTAATATTAACACCAAATTCCTGCCGCACATCCTGTATTATGTCTTTTGGTCGGTAAATACGACCAACACCATTATATTTTGACTTAATGCATTCTCCAATAACCTTTCCTGATGCTTGCATATGACTTCGATTAATAAAGTCCAAAGAGCATTTGTGATTGTCATTAAGCCTCGTCACCTTAAACAACTCCGAATCCTTGACTCTTATAGATCGCATACGCCACTCGCACCCTTTAGCAGCACATTGAATCATAAAAAGAGTTTTGGTCGACTTAATAACGCGAAATTGGAAGTTCTTGCTCATAGCATCATAGCAATATATTTTTGTAACTCTTTTTTGTCTGAATAAATCTGCCCAATCGCAACTTTACCACCCCAATAGCTATTGCTACTATTACTCCCAACAAAGTTCGACGTACCAAGCGAATTTGAGCCAATGTTATTGTTGCTAGGAGGCCCATCCGCTAAGTTACCGCCCGCACGTGGAGGCGGGTGTCGATGAAGTACCGAACTTTCAATCCCATTATTATCCACTTGAAAGTCATCAACCTCAATATTTTCTTGATAGTCATCAGCCCCATCATCAATATCTGCATTATCTTTATCGTATCGATTAAAACCACATTCATTAAAACTCATGCATCCGGCTTGCGGACTAATCGGATCGTTGTCAAAATCAACATGTAAAGGTAATTCACTGCCACACTGTCGCGACTGCTGCGTATTAGGAACAAAGCCCACATCTTGTGAATGAAATTGTTCCCGCTGAGCAGGAACGAAACTTACATCTTGAGAAACAAACTCTCTCTGATGAATTGTTACACAAAGTGGAGTTCCAAGTCTTCGAGGATCATCATTTTGCCTAAGAAAGAATTGCAAGTCACGGTCGTTGCCTAGCACCATCGGTTCCATATCAAAATGTGTATTATAAGCAAATTTCATCAACAATTCACCAGCACTACGATCCACTTCAATCAACTCATATATCAAATCCACAAATTACACAAAAGAAATTGTTTCGAACACTATTACACCTTGGCTTTTCCCACCTTTGTATTTGCAAATCCCTCGACAAATTTCCCATTGGCCACCATAGAGGATCACAAATCAATAGATGTCATTCCTGAAAGTAACAAAAAACCATAAAAAAAAAAAGTATAATAAGTTGCTCGACCATAAAAACTTAAATGCTCGACCATAAACAACTTTGCTCGATCATAAAAACACAAATGCTCGACAATAAACAACTTTGCTCGACCAAAAACAACTTTGCTCGACCATAAACAACTTTGATCGACCATAAAAACACAAATGCTCGACCATAATACAACTTTACTCGACCATAAAACACAAATTCTCGACCATAAACAACTTTGCTCGACCATAAAAACACAAATTCTCGACCATAAACAACTTTGCTCGACCATGAAAACATAAATGCTCGACCATAAAAACACAAATGCTCGACTACATATATATTTGTTTGACTACAAACTCAATATGCTTAACTACACAGACGCTATGAGTAGATAATGTGTTCGTTCAGAACTTCACATGCACTTGAGAAACATATGGAACAAAATTACTCAGAATATAGATGTACTCGCTTGTCAAAAGTGATATGAAATGTTCACCAACGAACCTCTCTTCAGACTTGCGATAACGAAGATCACAAATAACTCAGAACCCGAACCTGATCTGGCTTTTTCGAGCTCTATAGAACAAATAAGATGATGAGAAATAGCCGATCAAGTGCAGATAAGATGATGAAAAATAGCTGTTAAGAGGGTTATGTGTATTCTGGTATTGTGAGTGGAAGAAAGGATATTTCAACATTAGGGGTATTTGGGTCCAAAAAATTACAAGGTAGGTCATTTTTGCGGTTTATAAAAAAATGGATTATTTCTCTGGTTTGACTTTTTGAGAAGGTCATTTTTACAAAATTCCCTTTTTTTCCCCTAAGAAAACCCATGAATGAACCCATCACTTAATGCAACAAACCCCAAATGCCCGCCTCCAAAGGCAGGAACTTGGTCTCTCTCTTCCGTGCTAGGGCCAAGACCACCCTCAAGTCCGCCACCACCAAAACCTCACCGGCCGGCGACACAACTCTCAAGCAGTTTGTGTCCTCACTTGACCCCTCTTCCCCAACACTCTCCACGACATTCATTTCTAAGTCTCTTAGCAAATGCTCAGCTAAATTTCCGAAGCCCAAACCGTCTGTCCCTGAACTTTCAGGTCAGTGGGCCATTCCTGGATTGACGAATGAAGCACCGTTAAGTTCTGGTATGGCAGTTTTTTCCGGTTTATCGTGTTAAAGCTTGCTTTTTGGCAAATTTTTAGATATTGGTAGTTCATTGTTCTTTGTTTGGCGGCCGAGAAAGTTGAGGAATAATTTGAGGAAAGGAATGCAAGATTTTTTTTTCCTGAGGCATTCTTTGGTTTCTGGTAATGGAGAATTTGGGAACTTAGCTGGGTTTAATAGCGGGTCCCAATCCCCTGCTTGAGAAGGTTTGGCAGTTAGCTTTAAACTCTGCCAAATACTGCATCGTGAATCAAATGTGATAAAGGAATTTCTTTTATGTATTCATGGAGCCAAACCCGAGTTTTTGTGGGATTGGGACTTTGATGGTGATGATAATGAATGGAGAATTCAGTTCATCAGAGAGGTTTTGTTTTTTTTGGTGTTCAAAGTTTGTTTTGTTGTTGGGGAAATGATCAGCAGGGGAAGTCATTTATGAATTAACTGTTTGGATGACAAGAACATTTAAAGGAAAATTATGGGTTCTGTCTGCTTTGTTTGTTCTCAGTGTTAGTTATAGTGTTAAGTTCCTTTTGGATTTTTCTATGTTCATCCAGCAATGAATTTCAAAATTTTCTTTATATGAAGAGGGGTGGAAAATAATGTGTTTTGTCTGCGGGTCTCTAGATAATAGCTAGTTGATGAAGTGTTTTTAGTGCTTCTTTCTTCTTCTTCTTCTTTTTCTCTCTCTGAAAGCTGATTAGAATATACGAAAAAATTTCAATGAATCTGTTGTGTTCAATCTCATTCTCATGTCTTTAATACAGAGGATTCAACACAGCCGCTATCACAGGAGATACGTTACATATTATCCGGTATGTATGCATATAGCATGCAACATAAATCAGATTTTCATGTTTTGAATGAATGAACCAGTAAAGTGTGTTGTTTTAATTTAAAGTTATTGTTAACATTCAAAAAAATATGAAGTCATTGCTATATTTTCTTTTCAATTCTAGTGTTCTCTTGACAATTAAACTAGGATGATCTTGTTATAATTGCTGAATTCACAGTTGTGAGAGTAATAGCAATATATTTTCACTCTCCCTTTGTTATTCTGCTTTCGAAATACCAATTTTGCAGGCAAGCATGTGGAAAATGTTCCTTAATTATCTGCAAATTGTTTGCTTGCAAACTTCATTAGAACTTTGACTTTTATATAATTTTGATCATAACTGTCTTCCCATGCGAACGAATTTCTGCTTCCATTATTTTCCTTTGAGTTCTGTTATCTGTAGGTATTGAACTCACCAAATTAAATCCGTTTGGCTTACTGAAATTGCATCCAAGTTGTTTAGTGTTTCATTCCCTCTCCCTCTTATGCAGGTAGTTCACTTGATCCCCAAGAGACCAAGAATGAAAATTCTACGGAGAGTGTGTTGGACATTCCTTGGATTCCAGATATTTCTCGTAAAGACTCCCCAACTGGTCAGAAAGGAGTATCTCGTGAAAGGAAAAGTAAGTGGGTTTTTAAATCTGGCCAGGTTAATCGTTTTAACCTCTTAGTTAAAATGTGTGCCGATAGACTGGGGACTGATGTCACTCTTGAAGTATTTGGCAAATTAGGACGAGAAACTGGTGTGAAGGAATACAATGCTTTAATAGGAATTTGTATAAAGAATGCTAGAAACAGTGACGATGAAGAGGTTGCGATGGAACAAATTTCCAGGGCATTTCAGCTATTTAAATCAATGAGGGGACAGGGTTTCCAGCTGAAAGAGGAAACTTATGCTCCACTTCTTATTTATTTGATTGACATGGGCATGATAGAAGAATTCCATTTTTTCTGTGGGGTTGTTAAAGATGAGAATCCTAGTTCTCTTTCAAAATTGGGTTATTATGAGATGCTGCTGTGGATCAGAGTCAATAATGAAGAAAAAATTGAGGAGCTTTGTGATTACATTGCAACCCAGGACAATGTTGATGATAACAGTGTACAAGGTATGTAATACTGGCCATACCTTTTAAATTATATCACAGACTAACAGTATCATGCAAATCTGATTTTTCTGGCAGAAAAGTTCCAAGTCCATCTTGAGGCCACAGTTGACTGTTCTCGTCTGGAATTGTTGGAAACTTACGAATGATTTCAATTGCAGAAAATTATTTGTTGGCTCTTTGTGAAAGTGATCGAAATGCCAACTTTCGGCGGTTGATGGAGATTATAGACATAACAAAAGTTCAATCAATGGACCTTGTAGCAAGTATCTTCAAAGCTTTGGGGAGGCATTTGCTGGAATCCTTTATGGAGAGATTCCTTTTGGCATTTAAAAATTGTGGTATGTTCACTTAGTTCCCAGAACTAAGTAATTCTCTACTAATACGCTCATAAGTCGCCTGTATTATGGAGTTACAAGTGGCAACTGGCTTTTGAATTAGACTTTCTGCTTAAGATTGATTTCTTTTATGTATAATTCATTTTTGGGGGTTTTCTTCATTTTTAAAACTGTAACTTTCTAGGGTAGTTTGATGGATTTAATTTTTAAAGTTTTTTTACTAAATGTGGAGAAATTAAATTAAAATAAATCTCAATAGGGATTATTGTACTAATACATCCTGAACGTTTGTGGTTCTGTGTCTATCAGTAACAAAAGTAATTAGTATGCTGTATTCTGCGTTTAAAAATATACAAAAATGATTAGTTATGACTTATGAGTCTCGACTCTGTAAAAGGTTGATAAGATTTGAGCTTCGTACAAGTTGATACTTGGTAGTTTCTTGCAGCCTTCTGGATTAAATATATCATAATTGGTCGTCTTGATTAACTGCAGAAGATGGAACAGAGAAGATTTCAACTCTAATTTTTTGTTATGCTGCTCACATTCCAAATTTAGCGGTGAGGAACTTCCCATGAATGCTGCTGGTAACGTCTTTGAGGCCATAATTTTGTGAAGCACTTCTGGTTTGTATGCAGTTTGCTTCTTCTTGAAAAAAAAAATCATTCTGTTTCAATTATATGTAAATTAGACTCTGGTTGCAGAAACTGTGTTCTATTGTGATCATTTTTGTATTGGGGTCTTGAGATAACTAAGCATTTGAATATAGATCTTGGGCTTAAATGATGGTAAAGTTGGCAAAGAGTCGAAGGGAAATTTGGGTTCCTTTTTCGACATATATTTGTTTGACGCTATCCTCTTCGTTGAAATTATTATTATTATTATTATTTGTCGGTTCTTTTAAATGTACCATTTGAACAAGTCAGTGTCACTGACCAAATCTTCTAGTTGGGAACGAATGATCATGTTGAGGTCTCTTGCGAACAACGAATGTGTGCTTAGGAATGTTATGATAATATTTTAAGCCTGTCTTTAGCCTATACTAACCTCTATGACTCTATCTGTATCTAGTCAACGTCCATCTGTTTAGTTCAGAAACGAACTTCGTAGGTAATTTGATATCTTCAAAATATTTAAACTAGCTAAGAGTGCTCTGTTGTTTTTGCTCACTGTTGTGCCAGAAAATGGAATATATTTAGTAGTACATGATTTTTGCTGTTAATTATTTGTATCTCTCTTTACTCATGATTGTTGTCTGTTGAAGGTGGAAGAAGTTGTGTCAAAATTCAAAAGCTTGCATGCACAATATGAAGTTGCACCCTCTTCAATGTCATACGAGAAGCTCATATCATATTGTTGTGATTCACTCAAGGTATGATTGAGGATGGAATGCCCTTTTAATGTTAGGGAACTATTTGAATGATAAAGTATACTTTTTTTCCTCTGTATAATAGTCATTTTTTAAAGATTGACATGATATTGATCTATGCTTCTAAAACTTTCTAGGTGCACATCGCCCTTGATATTGTAGATCAAATGTGCAAGACAGGATTAACCATATCCACAGGGACACTAAATTCCATATTGAATGCTAGTGAGGGGAGCTTTGAGTTTAATCTGGTATGTTGTCTTTGTTCTCCCCATTTTTGCAGTGTTCCCATGTGATATTTTGATGTTATGAATTTTTTGGAATATAAATATATGGAAAGATGTAAATCCCTCGTTCCGTCATTCGTGGAAAAGATTAAAGCTTTATCTAGTTTTATGGTTTAAGCTAACTGAATGAATGCGAGGTTGTTCCTCGAAGTTTATGTTTTTAGCTTTTTAGAAGTTAATAACATTGGAGCTTTGCAACATCACCCACTTACCCACAACAACTCTAGTATGAATGAATTGATATTTCTTTCTATTTTGCATTTGAGAAAGGAATGGAAGGAACATGGAAATTTGGACCACTGATTAGGTTTCTTAGATGACGTTGACCGGAGAATCACTATGTGGTTTAGTGTTGAAATCCCATATGGTGGCCTACTTAACTTTGAACCCCCCCCCCCCCCCCCCCCCTCTTGTCTGTTAAAAAAAGAAGATGAAGTTGATCTATGCCTTCTATTATAGTAGTGTGGTGTGAAATGTGTTGGAAATCTATTGGCCTTCGCATTTATCCGTGTAAAAATGCATGCAGGCACAGCCAGGGGTATGGATTGAGTCCGGTTTATAATTATGTTCCAATGCTAGTTAGTTGCCCAGATGCATTTCTCATCTCTTGTGACAAAAAATGCCAGTCTATAATATATAAATGATGTTTCCCTGGGTTTTTGCATGCTCAAGATACAATGGAAGTGTTACTTCTTTTTTCATTGATTCAATGGGGGGTGGGGATTTGAACCCCTGTCCATAGGGAGGTGGTGAAAAGTTAAAGCACTCTTGACCTTTATTTTGTTGTTTCTACATTAATTTTCATGGGGCCAGCAAGGAAGACATTTACTATGCATTGCTGATCCTTTTTTTTTTTATGTGCTGATCCTATTGATTAAGCCTTGCTGTTTTTTTTTGGTCTTTCCCCTGTAATTTAAACTATTTCAGGTTGAACGGATCCATTCTTTGATCATACATCATGACCTGAAGCCAAATACTGAGACTTTCAGGACCATGATAAGTTTGAGGGTGAAAATGAAAGATGTATGCTGCTACCCTCTCGCTCCCTATCTCTCTCTCTCTCTCTCTCTCTCTCTCTCTCTCTCTCTCTCTCTCTCTCTCTCCTGTCTCTTAGGCTGCATGTGTGTTTCATGCATGTGTACAGATATGCAGAAAAATCTTTTTTGTGTGTTTTGTGGCACTGTCTCTCCAAAAGATTAAACCATATGTACAACTTTTCTTGATTTTTGTTGTTCTTATTTGATGCAGTACATTGGTGCTTATGAGCTGCTCAATAATTTGAAGGAACTTAATTTACCACGCACAGTGAGTATGTATAATGCTATAATGGCAGGATTTTTTCGTGAGGTATACTCAAAATTTATACTTCTATATTCATTATTTGTTGATTTGATGGATTTTCCCTGAGAATGATGGTCATTTCTGTTGCATTCTGCATTGTCATGCACTCATGCTATTTTATGTCATAAGTGAGAATATAAGTATCACAGAAGGAAGTGATAGAATACATGCTTTCTCAAGTTTGTTGCCATGTCTAAAGAAGTTCTATCATATATGTTAGGTTTTTCATTTTTTCCCTGAAGTGGAAAAAGTAACTTTTAGGTTCGTTGTTATCTGCTGTCCATTTCACTTTGTGCTCTTGTTCAATAACATTTCACGTGGTGCTCTTTTTCAATAACTCATTGGCTTTGTTATTTGTTGCCTACTTGCTAACTTCTAATAACATTTGCAAGGTTGGTGTTGCTCTGAGGTTTCATTTAACCAAGCTAAATGATGCTTTCAGTAATTTTGTAAAGAGTAATCTCATGAGAATAAACCATTTTTCTGGATGTGCTTTTCTGGTTGATTATGGGTGCAGATGAGGTCATGTGCATTGTGTTGTCCATGCTTAAGTATTTTCTCCTCATGTTTTCATTGTATGTTTTTTGTCTGACTTCTTTGCATCCTCAAAACTATGCAGAAAAACATAGTCGGGGGCTTTTCGGTTCTCAAGCAAATGGAGAATGCAGATGTAAAACCAGATTCCCAAACTTTCAGCTACTTAATAAGCCATTGTGATAGTGAAGAGAGAATAAATAAGGTAGCCATAATTTTGTTGCTTTATGTTTTGAGTTTTGTTTACTGCTTGTGAAGAATATGTTCATGCAGTTTTTTATGATTGAATAACATAGTTCCTTGCATAGCTGATGGATGTGTTTTCCATAATACATGAAAGCATAGCATGTTGAGTTTTGGCATCTTTGCTTGCAGTACTATGAAGAAATGCAGTGTGTTGGAGTTCAAGTTACGAAGCAGGTTGTAATGGCCCTTATTAATGCATATGCAAGTATTGGGCAGTTTGAGAAGGCAAAACAGGTAGCTGTACATATGTTGTTCTCTTCTTTTGGCAGGAATCTTGCAAATTAATAGAACTCTCACTATTATTTGTGGAACTTTTGGGATTATCGGGACCAAATTTTAAATATCACAAGAACTTGAGTTATGCCTTAATTCCATTATTTTCTTTTCGAGTCAAATGTAATATCTAGTTGCCCTCCTAAACTTTTAACAACTTTAGTTGAATTCGGCCACCTTGTTTTCACATCATTGTCCCTTCCATTTTTCTTTTGATGCATTTGGGGTCTTTTTTCCAATCTTTTTCTTTTTTACTTCACCTCTTCGTTGAGCATTGTTATACAGCCAATTGAAAGACGGTTTACTTTTTCGAAATTTTGCTGGACTCTGTTGTTGTATGTAAGCTAGGATGTAGCTTTCAGTTATAACATATAATTGCATATCATCTGCAATGTTTTGACAGATACCATTTTGTGTTGCAGGTACTCGCAGATAAAGGGGTTTCAACCCGGGGCTTAACTGAATGTAAAAGTGCGCTCGTCTCTGCACTCGCATCACATGGACAAATATCTGATGCCTTGCAAATATACAAAGAAATCAAGGACGCAGAATGTGATCTGGAGCCGAAAGCTATTATAAGTCTTATAGTGAGTTATGCATAGAAAATTACAGTACGCTTTAATTTTGCAAACATAGTGACATTTCTAAATCATCTTAGGAGCACACCCAATCTGAAGGAGAAATAAGTAGATTGTTTAAGCTGCTGAAGGAATTGCATGATCAAGACTATTGGGTGGATGGTTGCTGCAGAGTCCTCTTGTATTGTGTTCGGAATAAACATACAAGGTCTTATTGCAATATATTTCATTTTTCCCAACTTGTTCATGTGCATTACCCTGTTTGCTGACGTTCTTTTTCTCTCAAATTAGCTCTGCTATTGATTTGCTGAAGCAACTTGACGAAAAACTTTGCAATGATGAGTTAGCTCTTGGAATTATTGTTGATGAGGTTTGCTTCTTTCCTTTCTTAAATGTTATTCTCTCTCTTTTCTCACCTTGGTGTATCAGCATTTGTTGTGAATTACGGGGAATTGTTATATGTAGCAAGTTTAGGCTTTTGTTTCCATTTTCTAAGATACCTTTATTTCATCAAGTTCTCGTCATTTAAATGTTTCACATATCTGGTCATCCTTGTAATATCCAGTACGCTAATCTTACTGATGGCGTCAACTAACTTTCTTTCTCACCTCATCAACACGTTTGAGCAGGTTTTCTCTATTGTGGCCGATACAGACGATACACATTTGGACGTTTGCCTGAACTTGCTTCGAGCCATAAAGGATGAGCTTGGACTCTCCCCTTCGAGGAAATGTCTTGATTTTCTCCTTAGTGCCTGTGTTAATGCCAAAGATCTCCAAAGTTCTCTTTTCATTTGGAGGCAATATGAGATAGCTGGTCTTCCTTACAATGTTGTGAGCTATTTGAGGTGCGCCATATGCATGTATTTCTTCCGGTTTGGTTTCAGTGTCGTAATTTCGTAAATGCTGAATCTGTTTCTCTCCCATTTTCAATGTTTCATTTTTGGATTGTTGCAGGATGTATCAAGCTCTATTAGCTTCAGGCGCTCATAGATCGGCAAAAGATATGCTGTCTAAGATTCCGAAAGACGATCGTGACGTTCGCTCCATCATCCAAGCGTGTCAATTGGCTTTCAAGCACACCATTGCAGAAGCTAAACCTAAAACAAAAAGGAAAAAAAAAGGTATAGGAATGTAGTAGCAATTTTATACGAGGAAAGAAGAGAAAAAGATCGGTTTATCATGTCGAATGCTGTCGAGTATGAACACACCATGTATCCAGGAATTCATATGCATATATTCCTTTGTTCGGGAGATTGACTGATTTTTATTCATCTGCTATGTAGAAATAATGTGGACAGTTCCCTCTCCTCCACCTCTAATGACCCTTCAAAATGATTTAGCAACTAGCATAGCTTGCCTGCACCTTGCCTTAGCCTGGTCAAGCCTGTCACTCAGAGTCTCCTTTCACAGCAGCTTTCACCATAGCCAAGTCCATCTCCATCAACTTCAAAACCCTAAACAACTCAGTCACCATGCCCTTCATCTCTCAACCTTCTCTTCATCTCTCAACACCGCTGCCTCCTCTCTTGTTCTCTCTGCAACTATCTCTCCAACTTTCTCTGGCAATTCTGTCGAACCGTACTCTCTATCCATCAACTCTAACAGCTTGTCCAAGAAGTCCATTATTTCATACCCTACTGGCTTCTCTATCTCAATCTCTTTAGTCCTCTTCCAGCCTATCTCATAGTTTGGTGGCTCAGGCTTCACAGGCCCAGTTTCGGCCATGCCATTATACCCAAACTTTCAGTTCAAATTAGGGGAGTGGAGCTAAGCAGAGTTGAGAGGTTTGTTATATTCGTTTGCTATGCTTATTTTCTGTTCTTATTTTTGTAAAACAATTCTGAAAACACGTTTGGTTGTTGATTTAAAATACATAAGATAAAAAAACCCACGTTTGGTAAATTTCAAAACTGATCCCAAAATGACGTTTCTGCTATTTTGAGGAGTGTAATGAAGATGCTCTTACTTGATAGCTTAGTTGGTGAATCTCTTTAGGATCAAATTGTATAACTTGGGAGGTCTTGAATTCAATTTTCATTGGGAGCAAATACTCATGTAGCCACGCGTTGGTTTTGAGTCAACTTACCATGTTGTCAGGTGAGAAATTTCTATGCACACGGGTCGGATCGTTCGAGTTTAGACTAATGTCATATGTTCAAAAAACAATATTTTTGTGGTCACACGTTGGTTTTGAGCTAACTTATCATGTTGTCAGGTCTCACGCATTAATCCCTACAGGTGCCTGTAGTAGGCCGACAGCAAAACCCACCTGTCGAGCAAGGACGAAAGTAGGCCTTAGTGATCCGACAGTGCCGAGTGGAAGGGCCGTCGCTCAACGGATAAAAGTTACTCTAGGGATAATAGGTCGATCTTCCCCAAGAGCTCACATCGACGGGAAGGTTTGACACCTCGATGTCGACCCTTCGCCACTTGGGGTTGTAGTATGTTCCAAGGGTTGGGTTGTTCGCCCATTAAAGCGGTACGTGAGCTGGTTCAGAACATCGTGAGATAGTTCGATCCATATCCGGTGTGGGCGTTAGAGCATTGAGAGAACCTTTCCCTAGTACAAGAGGACCGGGAAGGACGCACCTCTGGTGTATCAGTTATCGTGTCTGAAAGTGGAAGGATAGGCCGATGTACTAGAAGAGTGCAGATCGGAATCCGGAGAGTGAAGAGAGGAAAGGTGAGAAATTTATGTGCGCGCAGACGGATGGTTCGAGTTTAGACTAATGTTATATGTTCGAAGAGCAATATTCTTGTAGTCACACGCTGGTTTTGAACCAACTTACCCTATTGTCAGGTGAGAAATTTATGTGCGTGCGGACTTATGGTTCAAGTTTAGGCTAATGTTATCTCTTCAAAGAGTAATATCCTTGTGATCACATGCTGGTTTTGAGTCAAACTTACTCCGTTCTTAGATGAGAAATTTCTGTGCACGCGAGGTGGATACTTCGAGTTTAGGTCAATGTCAACTGTTCAAGGATTAAGTTTGTCTGGTATCCATCTTGGTTATAAAAAAAAATAGAAAAACAAGAAATCACTTGAAAACAAAAACACAAGAAATCACTTGAAAAAAAAAAGGAACAAATACATTGTGGAAAATCAAAAATAGAAAATACCAAAAAACAGAAAACAAACGAAATTACAAAAACTTGGAATTCTTTACTAGCCTAAAAAATATGATTGGTTCATTATTTATGAAAAACCTAATTAATAAGAGGAGGAGGAATTCTTGTCCGAGGTGGCCTGCGCTTGCCCTTCAACAGCTAGAGAGTGGACGGTGGTGTCGTGGCGAGCGGAGATTATGGCGAAGGTAGGGATAGGGTGCGAGCCGGTTGTGGGTTCTTTGACTCCATCGAAGAAGAGAGATTACAGAGTCACTAATCGCCTCCAGGAGGGCAAGCGCCCCTTATACGCCGTCGTTTTTAACTTTATCGACTCTCGCTACTTCAACGTCTTCGCCACCGTCGGCGGCAATCGGGTCAGTCTCTCACCCTTTATTCACATAGCACGTTCTGGGAATAACAGCCGGGAAAAAAGTCGCCTTTTCTAGGCTACCAATTTTTTTTCTCGTTTTTCTAGAATACCAATTACACCATTCATGTACTTGGTTCATTTTTGTTTTCTGAATCCCTGTGAATGCTGAACAAGGATTTTTGATTGGGGATAAAGTTTGGAGCTTAATAAGGGACAGTGAAATTGTGTGTACTGCTGATGAGTATATTTAAGGTTCTTCAGAACTCAATTGGAGAAAACTTGAAGCCAGTGCATTAATTTTTAACTGCTGATGAGTTAATAGTTTTCCCATGTCACATTGTGCAGTTGATGAAGTTCAATTTAACTTTATAATGTTTAGATGGAGATTTTGTTCATATCAATCTGCTCTGCAATGTAAAGATGCGAGCTTTTCTTAAGACTGGTTTGGGTTTAGGTTTGGGTTTGGGTTTGGGTTTGGGTTTGGGTTTGGGAATTTGAAGATGGAAGACTGATAACAATGTTTGTGAGGAGATTCGAGGAACACATTCAAGCTTTTCTGGAGCTCGTCTTGGTGGCTCAATTGGAGTTTGAACTATGTGCAACTGGAGTTAACTTCTGCCCAAAAAATGACCCTTTTGAATTGAATCTGTTTTGTGAAGATTACACTGAGGCTGTTTTTGCTCATTTTTTAACATTCGATGCTCGTAAGTTCTAATTTTTCCTACAAATCACCTGAATTTAGGTCAGCAGACCTTTAAATGCTTTAGCATTGTCACACGTTTTGTTCGGGTTATGTGCTGGGGGAAAAGTATTCATATGCATTTATTTGCACATTAGAATGTGTGTTTCCATCCTTTTACTTTCTATTATTTAAATTCCTGCTGTGATTTACGTTGATAGGTGACTGTTTATCAATGCCTCGAAGGTGGTGTTATAGCCGTGCTGCAATCTTATGTTGATGAATGTAAGAAACACACTGGCCTCTGATCTTCTTTTCAAATTGTTGGATAAATTTTAGCATGTGTCCTTTTATCCGCTTATGAGGTGTTTTCTTTTGCACTCAATAATTCCTTTTACAAATGTGACTTTTACTCAAGTACAAAACATGCCTTTATAGAAAATTGAAATATTTATATGCTATCTAGATCAGAAGGATGAGTCTTTTTACACGGTGACCTGGGCTTGCAACATTGACGGGAGCCCATTTGTTGTGGCCGGAGGATTTACTGGTATCATCCGTGTCATTGATGCCGGTAATGAGAAAGTCCACAAGGTAAGAAAATTCTTGGTTCTAAGACCTTTGCCTTTGTCTGTGATAGTACCTCAGTCTACTGAGAAAATACTTTGTAGTTGTTGCTCTTATTTTTTAAATGACATGGATGTTAGGGATGCAGAATGCCGATACCAATTGGTCATCATTAGTAGGCCAGGGAAAAGAGAAAGGACCGTGCTTTTTCTAGTACTGGTTCCGACATTGGAGTTTTTCCCCCTATCCCCTCAATATAAGTGTCTCCCCATGTCACATTATGGCCAAAAATCCATGAGACGGGGGCCCGTAATCATATGTGGTGTGTTTAGTTAAACATGTGTTCTGGGATTAAAGGAAACCAGTACTTGAGGTAGATAGTTCTAAAGACGAAACCTGGTTCTTTATCAGCTTTGTTAACTTCTGTACTGTTACTTTTTACGACTTGAATTTTAGCTGAGAATTCCTTACAGTTAGCCTTCATGGTATAACTACAAAATTTTGTTCTTTTCCATTCTTTTATATGCCCAGAGTTTTGTTGGCCATGGGGACTCGATAAATGAAATTCGGACTCAGCCACTAAAACCGTCACTTATTGTGTCTGCCAGCAAAGTAAGTAATAACTTTGTTCAATGTCAGATCTCTATTTTTATTAACAATGACTAAATGTTTAAGACTGGACCAGGATGAATCTGTTCGACTGTGGAATGTTCATACTGGAATATGCATCTTGATTTTTGCTGGTGCTGGGGGTCACCGCAATGAAGTCTTAAGTGTTGTAAGTTTGAACAACTTATAGAGTGGTAGCCCTCTTTACTCCCGGGGATAAAGAAAATTGAGTCTGTTTTTGTCATAGATTAATTAGTAAAATTAGCGTCAAGGTTGTTCTGCCTATTGTAGGACTTTCATCCATCAGACATCTATCGCATCGTTAGTTGTGGTATGGACAATACCGTCAAGATCTGGTCAATGAAAGGTACAACTTTTTGCGTTGCTCATTTATGTTATGTTTTTATGCTAATTGAATGTGGTGGATAGAATTGGATAAATAGGCCCAACCATATTCACTATTCAGTAGCACTTCATTTATTTCAAGATGCTATCTTTTGTAAGTAAGAACTATTATGAAATTTACCATGCAGAATTATAGGCAATATGTGAATCACTGTAAGATTGGTTAATTGTCCATATGCACAGCTTGTTTTGCATGCACACAATTGTATATCTTATTTACTTTGACAACCAAGATGATATAGTGCTTCCTGAGCTGACTCCTGAGTGTATTTCAGTACATTTTCCCATGGTAATTAGTAATTACTTTAGTATCACCAATTTTGAATATACTTTCCTCTATTATAAAGGTGCGAGTTTGAATCTTCCTATATATGTATACACACATACGCGCTCCTTTTCCTATTAGCAGTTAAGTCAAACCTAGCACATATGGCCTGCTCATCCGTGCTTCATAATTAGAAATATATATATATGCAATTGTGGAGATGTTTATTGTTTGACCTGGACATTTTCTCTATTTTATAGTTTGTTTTATTCTTTTCAGTTTGCATAATTAATAATTATATTTCATTTCTTTTTTCCTTTATGTGGCGAATTGCTTGACAGTTTTGGGGTTATGACTATGAGCCATATAATAATCAGCCCAGGCCTTGATTTTGGCAGTAACTGGGTGTGATAGGGTAGGTCTGTGGACTAATCCTGCATGGTACCCGAAAGAGTGTAATGTGATCGTTGGCCTCTGACCAGATATCTGACTTATCTTCATGATCAGTTTCATATCTTCTATGCCTTAATCCCAACTATTTAGCTCTGGCTACATGTATATAGAGTGGAAGTTATATGGAGTCTTCTAAATAGATCCCTTTTGACCATTCAATCTGATCTGCAGTTACACTTTCCAGTCTTTCATCCATATCTTTCTTTATTACTCTCATCCGCGCCCTTCTGGGCCTCCTCATAATTAATTTATCTTCTTTTGTCATATTATTTGACTTTGATGCAGAGTTTTGGACATATGTAGAGAAATCTTTCACATGGACAGATCTTCCTTCAAAATTCCCCACAAAATATGTACAGTTTCCTGTGAGTAGCATCCTGGTTTGGTTTGCCCCCTTCCCTTTTAATTCAAGTTTGTAAAAGATGAAAATTTTAAGTCCCAGCATGTAAAGCACTTTTTGTTGTTTTTAGGTGTTCATTGCATCAATTCATACAAATTACGTTGATTGCAACCGTTGGCTCGGCGACTTTATTCTATCTAAGGTAAGTTGTTACTTGAGCCACCATCATCTTGATTCATGAATTCAACTTGAAAGCAATGTCCTAAGGGAAAATCACCATTGCTGTTTTAATACTGAACTAAATCCTGTTATGCCTTTTCTTATTGTGTTTTGGGTGTGTGTTCAAGTTCATGTCCGTGCCCTCATATATGTTGGAATAGCAGGTGAGGCTGGTCTTATTTGGTTCTGATGATGAAAACTATTGTATGATCTTTCAACCAATGTCTCCCTTTGGACTTGAGAGTGGACATTAACTTTTTGTTCAATGACCAACATTAATTTCTGAGAGAAGCAGCAGGGAATAAGACGTTCACGAATTACATTGCTTTTAGAATATTGAACAGGAAAATAAAATCTCGCAGAAGTTTAGTTAAAAGTTTTAGATGATGCTTAGCACATTTTAAATGATGTACCATTTCTCAAAAGCTGTATTTCATTTATTTGAATGCTTCTAAATGTTTTCTATGCTGTGGATTTGTAGAGTGTTGACAATGAAATAGTGTTATGGGAACCAAAAATGAAGGAGCAGTCTCCTGGAGAGGTAGAATTTACCCATTTCATTTCAGTGTTTTTTTCCTTCTTATTTATTTTTAAATATATTGCATTCCATCGCATGTATTACATGTTTTTTGCTGCATGCTCCTGTAGTGGACCTCTTGTTGGCCAAGCTACCATTGTGATGCTTGAAGTAATTCCAATGCTTTTTCGTGTTTAGGGTACAATTGACATCCTTCAGAAATACCCTGTTCCAGAATGTGATATTTGGTTCATCAAGTTTTCTTGTGACTTCCATTATAATGCAGCTGCTATAGGTATTGCAACGACTAATAATCTCTCTCTCTCTCTCTCTCTCTCTCTCCTTTCTGCATCCGCATGCATGCATATGCAATTCAGCTATCTATTGTATAACTGCATAATGGATCGCATGCAATCTTATTTTCAGTAGTTTGTTGCTAGCGGAAGCTTCTGGACTCCAAAGTTAGTATTACTTCTGTTTAGGCTTCATATGTATGATTTGGAGACTAAGCCTTTGTTGTGTCTGTCAGGGAATAGGGAGGGAAAAATTTTTGTCTGGGAATTGCAAAGTAGTCCTCCGGTTCTTATTGCAAGGTTGGCTGTTCTTTCTTCTGTGTCAAAGGAAACTTGTAGTCTTTAAATTTTGAAAGGGTATTCACCTTATTGTTTATCAGGTTGTCTCATGCTCAATCAAAATCTCCAATTAGACAGACTGCGATGTCTTTTGATGGAAGGTAAATTATGCAGATCACAGATGGTCTTTTCTGTGTGTTGTTCTGTGGTCTTGTTAATGCAACCTTGCTAGTGGATACTAAATTTGTTTATTCTTTGCTCCAGCACCATTTTGAGCTGTTGTGAGGATGGGACGATATGGCGTTGGGACGTAGTTTCTAGTTCTTGATGCTGTTCAAGTTAATCCATTGAAAGAATCCTATCACAGAATCCCGATGAGAGGCCTGTTGACAGATGCGCCCAAGGCAGGTCTCATATTTGTAATCACTGGAGCTGCTGCCCCGTTAAACGCATGCAGGGACAGAATGTCGCGTGGTTATGCATTATGTTGCGTGGTTTGATCCCTACATCGCTTACCCCCTGTAACCTTATACATCTAGTAAATGTTATGTCATATTTAGGAAGAAACGGTTCTTTATCTTGGATTTGGTAGTATGAGAATGTGTGGACTTTTGTCCAGAATTTATCATTACATTGAAAGAATTGCTGCAAAGAAAGCAGTAGAAATCTGGCAAGCTTAACATTTCGTTTAAAACCTTTTGTGGATACAAAATTTGGATCATGTGTGAGATGAGCTCTCTTCATCCATGGAGCAATAACTAAAGTGGTCATATCTCTAGATTTTGGTTGTTAAAGTGGACACTTCAAACCTGGAGTTTTCCTTGTCTCGTGGGCTCTAGGCCCACTTCTGGGAGGGGTAAAAGCTCTATTTTCATGTGGACTTCAACTCAATCTTATCTTTCACCACCGTGAAACAATCTATTATGGCGTGTTGGATTGGATGGTTTCTCGATTACCAAACAAAAAGAGAAGATTTTCTCTCACACTCAACTTGCATCTATGTGTTATATACAGAAAAGAATGGTAACTATAAAATTGGGATCCTTTATCCCAATATTGTGAAGTGACTGATGGTAAAGAGAGTAGCAAAATCAAAATTGGGTATGTAATTGCGTCAATAAACTCTTCATGCTTTCAAGTTTTTGACTGAGTTCTTCAATGCTTGCAAGATGCTGGACACAAGATCCCGACGAAGTCATTTCGGTCAACATGGCATAACACTTGGCCTGTGAATCCTTGATTACTTCCTCAAGTGAAGCCACTGTTGATGGCAGTGCTGCATTTGGGCTTCCAGTAATCAGACATGATGATGGAGAGTTCCCAATGCTGCCAGAACTGCTACCCCCATTGAGCTTAGGTGAGAAAATTTTGTCAAAGCCCTCACTCCCTGCAATTAGGAATTAGTTAAGTCACAAAGCTCAAACAAGATGAAGCCTGGCATGGCAAAGCCAACCAGTCTAGTTCCAATCACATGTGAACATGCATCCCATAGGTCACATGTTCAATTCTTGGAAACAGTCTTTCCACATATTATACGTGATAAGGTATGCGCACATCCTACATGTCACTGACCCCTACCCTTTTAAGTACCAGCCTACCAGGTATAAAATGAGGTCTGCTAACGTTCAGGTTCAAGAACTTAAATACCAAGAATTATGCAAATCCGCAAATGAAATACTCAGATACTAAAATACTTGAAGACACCATTAACATATGTAGCATCTTCTCCGAAAGATAGGCGCTGTTATTGTCCAAGATCTCCATTAGTACAATATATGAGAGGAATACACAGACAGGAATCCATCTTTGCCTCGTTTCTTCTAATATATTCATTTTTTTAAAAAATTTTACAATTATAACTAAACTTCCTATTCTTTCTATTACTTAACCACACAACAAGAGGAGAGTGAAATTTCTTTTCCCCTCCATTCATACTATCATCAGATCCAAACAAAGGAAGGATAATAAGTCCCTTTCACTTTCCTACGCATCCCACCTTACTTCCACTAATAACCCTCACAAATCCATTTCCTTCAAACTTTCTAAGAGACGTTTAAGGTCAGAATTCCCGTCTCAAAATGATAAATTGCACAAACAACAAAAGAACTGATAAAATTTTTTTCAGGGACCATTAAACATACCAAGGTTGCTGAGTTGATCAATGGCTGCCTGGCCAACAGATTTTTCCAGCTTGAGCAGACGCAGGATTCCAGCAGCTATCCGACCCATCGAATCAACTTCAGACTTGCACATAAAAGCAAGGTGCTGGAGCTCATCTTTGGTCACAACAGCCTCAATCTACAGCATAGAATGAATCATGAAGCATAACATTCACACTAAGACGAAAAGCAGTTATCATACATGTAAAGTTTGAGTGTTATTACTGGTTGCTTGACAGAAAATTTCATGTTTTCCACCACCCAGTTGGCCATTTCATCATCAGCACTTTCCTCTGATATCACAATTCGAGCTTCAAGATTTATCCCTCCAGCTCCCTCGACAATTTCTTTGATTCCATTTGAAGGTATGTCAGCATGAAGATTCCCCTTCTTCCTTTGGGGCTTCAATGTCTGCAAACCTTCCACACCAACCTACAAGATTGTGCATGATAGATCTATATATATAAAAATGCAAGCAAGTGAAGGAGATGGTTTGCATTAAACTAATTGGAGAAAGAACTAATAGAGGGAAATACTAAAGAAGGATTTGCCTCTATTTTGGTTTCTAAGATTGAAAAGAAAAACAGTCTCACCGAAACAACCTTTGAGCTAAACAAACCTGACCAGAACTTCCAATTCCAGTCAAGACTTTGCTAAGTACGTTCAACACATGACACAAAATTCACAACCCTAGCAGTTTGCCCCGAAACAGGCATGCTATTGAAATGCTGGCACCTGTCAATACCCTAAATTATTCACACCAGCTGACAAAGTATTTCTTTTGGAAGACACAATGATTTTCTATCACTAATACACATAAAGGGGACGAAAAAAATTCTATCCAAGGTAGTGCAAAGAATTCATGCCACTATCCATTAATATCTGCTAAATTTCAGTGAACGTAGTTCAAAATCAGTGTCCTTTTTTCTATGATAAAACAGCCTCTAAAACTCGTAACATTGTCAAAGCCTCATTACACACACCCACACACATATCAGGTGTCCTAAGCCATCGTGCCAAGGGGGTGGTTGAGGAAGGAAATCCTCACCGTGATCAATTCCACAGGATATTTCTGTCTTCCATTTGATTTTTCTTTGCCATTCTGTAAATGTTTTGAACTACTTCTGCCTTTCACTAGCAGACTCTCAAATGTAGTCTGCCAGCACCTCTCTTCTCTGCCCACATCTTCATGGTTGTAAAACCACCATCTATCTGCTGCCTCCTGCGCACCTTCAAGTGCAAATAACCAGTCTTTTAATTCAACAGATATCTCAACATCATCAGGCATTCCCAAGTGCGAAAATCCATTATCTTTTGCATTTCCAGAACTTCCATCTGAAGAAAATTTGAATACTTCAAGATAATTGGAAATAAAAAAAGAAGAAATAGAAAATAATAACCAACTAAATTAAATTTCAAGAGAATATTTTGTTCAATACCCTTGCCTAGATCATCAACCATGAGAGGCGATGCTTTGAATAGTTTTGACAGTGGCCCAGCCGATAAATTCTTTAACCCTTTAGAGAGCCCTTCCCCAGGACCACCATCAGGACCAAGGATTCCAAATCGATGAAGCAGCACTTCAGCGTAGTGCATTCCTCCACCAAGGCGAACACCAGATGCACAAGCAGACACATTTAAACTGTGGCACTCCCTGTCCTGTTCGTCAAATGGAATCACCTGTACCACGCCTATATCCAGAAACGGAAGCTTCCTTCTGTTGTCTACCCAAAAGACAGATCTTAGTTGAGGGTGTCCATTTGCAACTACCAGAGGGTTTTCAAGAAATGTTAACATAGTACCCTTACACAGCACCAAGTTTCCCTCAGCATCTACACAGTCCATTTCAACACTCTCCCAGCGTAAAGTCGAGGTAACAGCAATTGCACCACCAAGAGTTCTGTGAGTAACTTTAATGAAAAGGTCTTCTCCAATAAATTGAGCCAAAGGCATACCCAGGAGATTTACTGAGGAAGATTCTATAAACCTAAGCTGAAGGTCCTTCACTGCTAAGCTTGCTGCAGTATCACAAGGAACCTTCTCCATCAGCCTACCACCCAAAGATTCATCCTCTCTACGCTTTGTAAGTGTATTGCTCTTTCCAACTAAGGCAATCTTTTCACTTACTCTACCAAAGTAAACATAGAAATCCAGGACAAAAAATAGTTGCTCAACTGAGGTGTTGGAAAGAAAATGTTGACAAGCAACCCCAACTCTAACAACACCACCTGGAGGAGGAATCTGTATTAATGGTCTCCCATCAGCAGATACCATGGCTACCTCAATAGAAGCATCTTTAATCTCGACACACCTCCATAATCCTGATGCCCCCACATTAAAACTCTGGCATTCAGTTAAGCTGGCGCATAATTCCAAAGACAAACTAAGTTCCGCTGCTGCGGCTGCCCATTTTTTCTGGCTAGCATCAATAGGTTGATCCTCCCAGAGACAAAAACAAGCAGGATCCTTTTCCAGGTTCAGTAGCCTGACTTTCAGTGAAGGTGACTCTGAGAAGAACAAATTCTTGATATGCAGTCTCGCACCAGCGAAGGAGTTATAGGCAGTAGAGTTCCCATTGCTCAAAGGATTTTCTGACTGGGCATTGTCCAGAGGAACTGTAACATCCAACCCTTTCAGAGTGACCATAAGGGAATTCACTGAAAAATCCGGCAAAATGGCACCAGGATTAACAACAATGCCATCAGCTAAAAATGAAGATATCCTCAAACAGGATTCCTCCTGAAGATTTATCTGAGCAAGGAATGTGAAAGTGATCAGTAGAGTAATAATGTTGGTACAAAAAGGTGAAAACAATTATATGTTGGAACTTTGGTGCATACCACAAGAGGTTGACATGTGATAACTGTCTGTGAGGCAAAAGATGGCGGTGCTGGGGACGGCTTAACCTGAAGAGAATGGAGGCATATCAAAGGAGTAACCTCATTTGACTGCCACTGCTGGTCTCCCAGAGGATATATAGGTGGCAAAAAATCATTAGCTGTTCAAACAACCAAAGTAAGAAAGATCAACCATGTGCTACATTATGAAATACAGATCACACCATTTTGATGTTTATCTTCTCAAAATCATAGACTAAATTCAGACGATACCGAAGTCAGGAATGTGCAAAAGTTGTTCTATGGTAGCCTCGATTGATGGTTGAATCAGAGTGCACGAAGGGCGTGAAAAAGTATCCCTGCATTTTGGCAATTCGAAAGGAAATTATGTTCCAGTTATATGAGAATCAAGCTAAGATAAAGAAAAGAAGAGGCCGGAATTTCTATAATTTACTACATATATCAAAATATCTTTTCTTCACGGTTACTACACCCAATATTCATTGTTTCAAACAGTAGTACAAAAACAAATGCCTCAACAGACAATAAGTTAGCATCTACTCAACTAATTTTAATCCCACTATATGGGTCAAAGCCTCTTCAACTTTTCACTCATATTTGGCAAAAATTTTCTATAACGGAGAGAACTACTGGTTGCAAACTAAATAGACAAAGCTACGAGATACGCACCACGTGCACATTTGGGAATGCACAAAGCTTGAGATTAAAAAAAAAGTATATATAGACACACAAACGTATAATGACAGTAAGTTATAAAGATAGAAGTATTGACTATTGAACAAAAACAAGATATGGTATATCCGATGGCCACAATCTGTAAAACAGTATAATTACTACAAAATTTACCTTAGAAATAGTCCGGCAATCATAACCTTGGTCAAGTTGTCAGAATTTTCTCCATCAGATAGACTTGCCTGGAAGAATAATGCAGTCAAGCACTATTTGAAGAAGCAGAAACTAATGCTTCAATATATTCAAGAGATCTTTGCGCACTCAAACCAAAATGAGTTCTTAATAAAACATTACAAATACAAAGAAAAATAACATCCAAACTACACAGAACGTAATAATCAAGTCACACCAATTCACACCTCTTAAAATGAAAATTTTATGTTACATCTATTTCTCACGTATTGGTCATCAGTTACCATCGATATAGCTTGCCAAGGCAAACATACTAATTTAGTTAGTTTAAATATTTAGAACTATTTAGTTAAATATTTAGGGTTTTCGGAAATACCCGAGAAAACAAGAGCGATTGCATCAATAATTCAAGCTGGAACTCTGCGGCAAATAGAACTATTTAGTTAGTTTTCAATGAAAAAAAAATTCATGACTAACGAGAAACAAAACACTTAAGAGAGTGGAAGAGAGAGAGAGAACAAATCAAACCAGCGTCTTTTATGCAGAGACATATGTGGTCCACAACAATACAGACCAGAGAACATCCTGCTGCTTCAGTAGATCGCTGTCAGGAATCAATAAAGAGAAAGAGAGCAACTTGGTTTAGATTTAATCACAGGCAGTCAGCAAACAACATGCAAGTTGACTTCAAAACTAAATGAAAGACATATTACAACCTTCTGAGCCTGTAGATCGACATCTCCTCTGTTAAGACATACATATAATCCAGTCAAGAAGCGAAGGAGAGCACGCAATCCTGCTCATATAACAGTGTCTTTAAGCACTTGTTATGTTGACAACATATAATATCAATTCCAACTGAAGGATAATAGAGTAAATTAACATTTTATTTTTACGGGTTCACTCAGTGCAGGGCAAACAGCTTCTGTAATATGTAGTTGAACCTCAAGCCCAATTGGACTGTTAAACTCAGTCCTCTGCACTGTGATCTGATCAATATTTCATAGTTAGAATTCCTGATGACGAATACTACAAATCTTAAAACTAACCAGATATCTCTCACGCCATATTTTTGTCAAAACACACTAAGAGGTTGCACAAAGTATGATTTTCATTACATGAGCCTGTCCAGATATTCCTTCCAGAAAACGTTCGCCGCCAAAGAAAACTCTCTTTGCACCATCATCATCTCTTTGATTTCCTCCCTTTTGCGAGCGTGCTAAATTAGCATCAGCAAACATATCAGGATGGGGCAGAAGATCAACAGATAAAGATTCCCATTCAAGTTTCTGGCAGCAAAGAATTAAACATTATCAGATGCTATTACAGCTGTTTCATTGGTACTTTGGAATAAAAGTAGTGGGAGGAAATCAACTCACAAATACTGAAAACTTCTGTGCATTAAGTATGTGTAAATTGTGTATGCTAATGAGTGCATGCACCCATGACCCTCATAACCACTTAATTACCTTGAAAACATATATAAATTTTGTGTTAGTCGAGAAATCACGAGCTTCCTTGAGATTCACAACCTGTAGCAGAATAAGTATTTAAGTAAGCATATATGCCTGCATAAGCAGCCGAGAAATGATATCACAAGCATATAAAGAAACTCACTTGCCAATTTTCATTTGTTGTATACAGTGAAAGATTGCGCATGGTGATGGATGCTAGAGGTGATGCCCTGACGAAAAGAAGAAACGAGTTTCAATGAAACTTTACAACAATGAATTTCGATAGTACCCTATAGAAATGTTTAAAAGGGTAGCAAGTTTGACCTTTATCGTAAACAAATTATAACCCATAGTGTATTGGCCATTCCAGGTAATGTCATTTCCATGTTAAGCAAACAAATAGAGGACTAAAGTAAATAGATGAATCCAGAAACAATTTTATTATAGAGATGATAACCAGACATTAAACACTTAGGACTTGAACTAGGACAAGGTTTGGGCCCTATCTCACGCTAATAATAATACTAATAATAACAATAATAATTAAAAAGTACATACCTTTTTTTTAAAAAAAAAAACAGGCATTAACACAGAGACTATAAGGGGAACAAAACCTCACCAAGCTGCCCCTCCTTCACGACAAGAACCTCCACGAGTTTCAAGTAGAAGATTAACGGTGCTAACTTGGACAGTCATTCCATCTGCAATCTGATAGTAATGGTAACAATAGGTCACTAAGTAATTTCATTCCAATTCCAACATTTCTGTTTATAAAATTAAATACAAGCTGGCATATTGGAAAGTCGTGCAACTTCTGGGACCATAAACATTTTTCGTAAAATATCTGCTTGCTAATAATATCAGTTGTACACTATGAGGAGGAGAAGGGGAAAATGGGAGACAGAGGATCTAGCCTTTACGTGATAAAATCTAACTTCTGGTAAGCCTTCATATTTTTTAATGCAAAGTTATATCGTAGCACTAGCCTTGCAAACACAGATAGACATGCAAGTGAGTTCACATAAAACTCATAATTTTCAATCAATTTTTAAACAGTACATGTTTCTCCAACATATGTTAACAGATAAATTATTTATGTCTTCTTTTATAGCCTCTTCGCTATGTTCATGAATTGGTTAGCTTTCGAGATAAAGAAGGTCCACTGGAACAGATTATAAATTTAAGGGATATCTTTGCAAGCTAAAAGCCATTTGTAATCTCTTATTCTCTTCAGTCTTCCTTAGGTGAGACTGTCACCTTGTACATGCATTTATTCAGTTTACCATAGGGTGTTATGAAAAATATATAACCAAAGAAAACTAAACTAGCAAGTTTTTGAGATCTAACCACAAAAACGTATCGACCCAAAGATAACATCAAACCTTATCTGCAAATCCATAGCCACTACCCTTTCCAGAAGTTGAGGACGGCTGGGTACTGCAAACACAGAAACCAGAGGCCAGGTTACTTAAAGAACAATGTTAAGCTTTACAGCACACCAACTCTACTTTGAAGAGTAACCTGTCGATGGATGAAGTTATATTACCTGCTAGCACTTCTACATGCATCCACATCTTGATTCTCTTCCAGAACTAAATCGAGTCTATCAATTTGCACCATAATCGGCTCTATTTGTACATTAGTCACATATGGAAGCTATAAAAGAAATTAGACAAATGACTATATTAGAAAAAATGCATCATAGGGGGAAAAATGAAAATCAAGCAGAACCCAATTTAATTCCCAAGAAACTAAAGCTGCTAAATTACAAGGAGGGATTCTACCCATATCGAGTTTCTTTCACTTCCTAAAAATGATGGAAAATTGTTCACTAAACTTGGAAGCCAATACTAGTTGAAGCAATCTAGGTTCTCTGATAAGTGATAAACAAATATCAAGTAAAACCAAAATATGAGTCTTTAATCCGCATCTAGATGAACCAACAGGGGCAAGAATAATAAAGCAGATAAAACAGTCAGAATAACACATATGCCCGAAAATAACAAACCCTCCCCGTCACTGTAATCTAACACAATGCGATTTATTTCAACAATCTAGCTTTAATTTTCCCAGTAGGAATCTAAAATATAAGACAACAAAGTTATTTCCTCTCCTTTATGAATGCGTCAATGTTTTTCTCAAACCAAAACAAGAAGAAAAGTGGAAAGAGGGAAACTTTTTTGCGAATGTAAGCGAAGGGACGGAAACAAATGTTGAAATCGGTTGCCTTTAAAATCGACCGAATATCAACCATCCTATTCCTCAACACTACACCCTCCCTGTAAAACAAGCATATTCAATCAATTTTACTCGAATACAACTGCTTCACCAGCTCAATATCAGCAGTATCACAATCTCAGGAATTTAAATCAAACAATCACAGTATGCTATCTCAGAACTTAACCATTTCAATCATTAACCAAACACAAGAAAAGCTACGAGAAACAAAATTAAAGCAGAATATACTAACAATTATCTCCAACTTGCCAACTTTAGCAGTAGTCACATTAAGTGCCGGTGGCAACCCCATGCTGGCATGAAGAGCATCTCCATTGATATCTATCAGCACAAAATACACAATCAACTTCAACATCTCCCATCTAATCAAAGACTTAATCCACAAAAAGAAAACTTCCAAATTGAGAAAAACAAGAAAGTATTTACATAGCCATTTCACCTAAATTGGAAAGCTGTACGGTGTGTCCCTGAAGCTTGAACTGATCTCTGGAGAACGACTTGAGCCAGTACTTGAGCGTGTACTCCAACGCCCTTGCCAGTATCGATTCCATCACCGCCCCTTCGACTACAGACCTTATTGGGTGGTTTTACTTCCACTGTATCACATCGATTCAAATCGACGAAAACCCTCGAAGCGGAGGTGGGGTTGATGCGAATCAGTGCATTTGGCTTTGGGTTTATTGTCGTGTGAGAACTCTTGCTTCTGTTTCAGGTGGAATCTGAAACAGTGCTTCGCACGTATGAGAAGACAAAGTTCCGCATGTGTTTGCAGGTACTCCACGCGAAGGTGTCCGGGCGACAAAGATGCCTTGGATCGGGCGGAACGGTGTCAGGAGACGCTTTGTCGATGTGTCTGATTTTTTTTTTTAATTTTTAGAATACCACATAGAGTTACGTTTATGATTGAAATCGAACCAAAGACAAATATATAATAAAAAATATGTAGTAGTTGCATCCGGCATGCATGCCTAAATAGACGTTCGCAAGGTGTTACATTTAGTTTTTTTCCCCCGATTTTTTGACAATAATTTAACCGATCGATTAGTCAGTTATCGTCGGTTTCGGTCGGTTATTTGGGTTATTCGATTAGTTCTCACTAATTTTTTTTTTCAAATAACTGATTGTTCGGTTGATTAACTGTTTGGTTATTCAGGTAATTTTCTAAGAGCCTTACATTAGTGATGTTGTACGAAATCAATTTGTAGCGAATATATGAGATTCATGTTCCTAATTACAACGATATCCCTTACTTCAAAAGGCTCTGAAAAGAGCTACTTATTTGATTTGGAAAAATATTTTTACTACATGGAAGGTGAAACTTGCGTCACATAAATTTAATGAATATATAGCAAGATGATTAAGATTTGAGTCAATATCGAACTCTCCATGAGATTTATAGTTGCATTACTTGTAACTTCTTTGTTCGTAGAAAAGTGAATTCATAATCGTCTTTCATCCAAAGTATAACTTGTTTCTATGCCCTTCATATTCGCCTAGAGTTCGCTCTAAGAAATATAGTCACCTCTACCTTTTTTTGGTTATCGAGAATTCCTAACCCAATATACTAACTGGACAGCTCTAAACTTGAGTCACCAATCCCGCCCACTCCACGCTCGCGACAAATAAGACCAAACCAAAATCCGTGGAGGGAGAACGAGACCGAAAACCACAAAAGATAGATAATTTCTTGTCAATTTGGATTTTATAATTTTAATATTTATGTGACTTTGCAAAAAAAAAAAATCTTTGATGATGAGTTAATAATATTTTCCCAGATTTCTCTTCGTTTTCCCGACATAATCGTTAACTAACCAATCGATATATCATAATTCCTCACAACTTCACCGTTAAATCATCACATAACATCAAATGATTCCACGCGCAACTCATGCAAAGCAACGTACAAAGATTGTATTTGCAGCCACTTTGTGGTACGAGAGATCAAATGATGTTAACGTGGAATGTAAATCAAGTAAGATTGTCGACAAAGTTGCCTTGACAATCATTTTGTGGCGCGCTTCGAATGTTGCAAATAAGCTGAGGAATCCGGCAACACTGCATGCATGCTTCCAACATAGATTGCTCGATGTCTCGATGATGAAGAAGAAGAGACCAAGAACATTACGAGTTAACGGCCCCAACAATGGAAGTCACTACAATGGCCAGAAACATCTATTCAATCTATCACTGTGAGACCTAGTTTGTTTATTTTATTTTGATAAACAGACTGAGACTAGACAACCCTGATTGAAACTGCATAAAACGGCATAGTATCCTATTGCAAATAGGATCCCGTCTAACAACGGTACAAGATCGTTTTAATTACATATGGTTGAGAGAGTCAATTCCCAAAGTGGGTCTCCCTTTTTTTTTTTTCTACCGGTTCAAAGCTTTAATGGAAATCTAACTTTGTTGAAAATAGCAAAAATAAATTCATGAACACAAGTCATGATGTAGATCATTAACAATGAGTACAAAAAATTCATTGGATTAGACATCACTTTCTTTATAAGGAATTTAGTGTATTAATGAGGATGCTTGCATGAATAAAATCTTCATGTCAATTCATAACCTCTTACGTTATGGGGTAGGGGGCTTGTCACTAGGACCAATCTTAACCCTAATAAATCTAACTTAAATCCATTTTCAATTAAGGTGATCACCTTAGGTTTATCTATTGTGGGGTTATTTCGTCCTGTTTTATTAAATTAATTAATATAATATAATATTTGAGAACATTGTTGCTTTTGCATTGTAATTAAAAATAAAATTTTAGTTTCTTATGATAATGTATAATATTTAGGCGTATCTTACGACTTAAAAAAATCACATCAACTATGAATGAGAATGGATGAAGGGACCTCACAAGAGATAAAACTAATTACAATGGGTGTTTCTCAAATTCCTACGCTATGTTTGGTTGCACCGTTCTGGATGAATCGGAACGTTGAATTCCGTTCTCCAAAGGATACCTTTATTTGGTATGACATACACCACCAGAACGGAACGCTCCATTCCCCTCATCTCCATAACTTATGGTGCATGTCTCCCCCTAAGTAATCTGAGGTTCAAGTCGAAATGGGAACTTGTTTGACACATGTAATGACAATTTTATCCCTTATCATAAACAAAATTATCATTTAAGTATAATACGCTCTCAGGGATAATATAGTCTTTTATCAGTTATTCTCATTCCTATTCTTCAAAGTTCTTATCACAATTCCTTCACCAACTAAACATTGAAATCATTGGAATTCTCATTCATGTTCTCGTTCTCATTCATGTTCCCATTCCCACTATTAACCAAACATAACGCTAGAATTATATGAGATGTACCTAGAAATGACGCAAACCAGAGGGGGTGTTGGTATCATTTAGCCCAAATTAAACTTCAACGCCAATGATTATTATTATTTTAGCCAATTCCACTTGAACACACGTAAAAATTCGAAGTCCCCATGGGCTCCATCACAATGATATACCTTTTATAATTTTAAATTATCATAGAAAAAAAGTTTCTTATCATAGAAATAGTGAAATACAGAAAGAAAGTGCATTTCCTCAATTGTAGGTGAACAAAGAAAAGAAATTATAAAAACAAAATAGGTGAAATTGGTTTGACACAGTTTGGATCCAAATAGGAAGCCGGAAGACCAAACCCATATCAATGAATCCAAAGAGACGTACGCACTGTTCTTTTCCCCAAAAACATTTCTTCTTATTCGTTATCCGAATCCCTCTCTGAATTCTCTCTATATTATGCCACCCCCAAAATTTTCGGCCATTTTCCCTTCAAAACCCTAAAAGGCTAAAATCTTTAATTTCTCTCCCAAAATCCTTGTAACCATTCAATTCGATTCTAATTCTAATTTCATCTATATCTTCGATTTTTTTTTTTGGTTAAATTCGAAAACCCAAAATCCTTTTTTGTTTTCCCTTGTGTGTTTTTTTTTTGTACAAATTTGGTTTGATTTTTTTTATTGTAATTTATAAAAATTTTAATATAAAAGCTTGAATCTTTTCTCTGCACCGGTTTAAGCACAGAGACAAATCTTTGTTGTTCTGTTTGTTTTCTTGGAAGCTGTTTTTTAGTTTTATTTTCCGGGACCAAAATCTGCAGCGGATAATAGTCGAATCGGTGTTTCTTTTTGGCTCTGAAGTAACGGAGATGGGGACTGTTTAGCTGCAAAAGTCGGGTTTTGTTTTTGAAGACTCAGCCTGGTGTTATGCTTAGAAGAGAAATTGGAGAATCGGCGATTATTTTCGTCTGGGTATTTGGTACTTTAATTGTTTGGGCACTTGGGATTATGAGGAATAGCGGTGATGCCCAGAAACAGATGGGTGGAGCTGTAGTTCCAAGGCCAGGGAGAGCTGGATTGTCTCGAACTATTTCAAGCTACTTTAGGATTGTCTCGTCTGGGGCGTCTACTGTGGCAAAGTCTGCAGCGTCAGCTGCGGCTTCGATTGTCGATAAGATGGATGATGCCAACCACCTTGACCAGGTAAGGTAGTGGAAATTTTTATCAAGTAGCTTTGCTGTAAGTTTGCTTACTCAATTCTTATGCAAATCCACAGTTTTGGCATTCTGCCATCTTTTTGGTGCTATTCTTGGTATTCCATTGCTAATGTTTGTATGTCTACCGTCTACGTGCAATCTATGAAGGAATTCGATACAAAATTCATCTTTTCATGTAATGTCGCGATAAGCAGGTGGATTTTACTACTGAGGTCTTTTAGGAATGCGGTATTAATGCTAGCATGCCATTTTATTTATGAATAGAATTTAGATGCAGCTCAGTCATGATAGCCTAAGTGTTTAAAATGTAATTTACTGTGGAAAGATTGGGTTGTGGAAATGTGTAAATTAATTTGACGTGCGCTTTGTCTGTCCTGGTGTTTGAGACTTTAAGTTTTGCATGCAATTTAGGAATAATGCGTTAATTCTTGAATGCCATTAGTTTAATGTTCAATGATTATTGGGTGCATTTAGAATGATGCATTCATTCTTGCATGCCATTAATTTAATGTTAAGTATGGTGCAGTTCATTTGTGATATTCAAAGTATTTCGTTCTGGGGATAGGAATACACATATTTCTTTTGCCTGAAGCCAAGGGACATCTCTCATAATTACTATTTGTAATTGTTACACCCTTTGAGTGCGCCTTTTGAATCTATTTACCTAGGGCTTAGAAAAATATTGTTCGAGCCACGCTGTTTCTGTGGCTTGATTGACTTGCAAAGTAATGCAGAATTTCTGTGTTCAGTTTGTCATTTATTTCTCATCAATGAGGACACACTAAAGTCTGAATGTAATTACTTATTTCTTGATTTGTGGGTGGATGAAAAGGATGAGATGGAGTTCATAATTTCCTTGAATTTGATTCGTTTAGCCTTTGTCTCTACCAATTATGGGACAAGGTGTTCATTGCATGAGAGACTGATTATTTTAATCTGAGTATGTGTAATGAAAGCCTTGCACTTAAAATTGTTCACGTACAGGTATCTGGATATTGTAAAATAGTTGTAATAGTTGAGGAATTTAGCAGGTCCATGTGATGTAGAATGTTGGCATTATTGGAAATTTTTACTTGTTTTGATGAACTCATGTTCATTCTATCAGGTACTTTTGCTTGTTCCTTTGCACTGTTAATGATCAAGTTATGCACGGTTTAGGTGTTGATTTTATTGAACTCTTTTGGGATTTCTTCAAATAAAGTGGTGACAACGGGCTTCTCTTATTTTATTTCTTTGTTGCAATTTGAAGGTGCTCTGGGCTGGGTTTGACAAGTTAGAGTATGAGGGGGATATAGCCCGGCAAGTTCTCTTGTTAGGATATCGCTCTGGTTTCCAGGTTTGGGATATTGAAGAGGCTAACAATGTTCGAGACTTGGTTTCAAGATATGATAGTGCTGTTTCTTTTATGCAAATGCTTCCAAAACCAATAGTGTCAAAAAGTTCAGGTGACAAGTTTGCAGGCAGCAGACCACTTCTGGCAGTTTGTGCAGATGGGTCCCGTTCTGGAGGTTGTAACATTCAGGATGGGTTAGCCAGTCCTTGCAATGGGAGCATCCCAAACCACCAAGAATTGGGAAATGGCAATTCCATGCCTACTGCGATTCGGTTTTATTCATTGAGTTCTCACTCTTATGTACATTTTCTGAGGTTCCGTTCTATTGTTTATTCTGTGAGATGCAGCTCCCGAGTTGTTTGTATTTCTCAAGCAGCTCAGGTATTTTAAGTTGTGTTTCTTTTGCACCTTCATTACTTTCCAAATCAGAATGTGAGAAGTAAGTTTGTATGCTGCAGATACACTGTTTTGATTCCTCGACATTGGAAAGGGCATATACTATTCTGACAAATCCTATCGTTACCAGTTGTCCTGGTCCTGGTGGTATAGGCTACGGACCTCTTGCGGTTGGTCCCAGGTGGCTAGCATACAGTGGTAGTCAAGTTGTAGTCTCCAATTCTGGCCGTGTTAGTCCACAACACCTGCCACCTTCTGCTAGCTTTTCTGGTTATGGTTCAAATGGGAGTCTGGTTGCACACTATGCAAAAGAGTCTAGCAAGCAACTTGCTTCTGGGATTGTTACTCTAGGAGACATTGGATATAAAAAACTGTCGAGGTATTGCTCCGAGCTTCTGCCTGATTCACATAGTTCTCTGCAATCTAGGGTTCCTGGCTGGAAGGGCAGTGGAACTGTTAATGGTCATTATCCAGATTCAGATAGCATTGGAATGGTAGACGTTCTTCATCTTTAGTTTGTTTACCAGAGTTTTTTCATGGTCATTTATCTCCCTTTCACTTCTGTAAGTTTGATTAAAGTGACATATGTAGTCTTGACTTGGTTTTAAGCGCGGTGAATCCAGGTTTAACGTAATCTGAACTTTCTGATGGAAAAAAATATAGTCATATAAAAATATTTTATTTTGTTTCCTCTTTCTGTTTGTTGATCCTTATTTGTCACTCTGATTCTCCGTTCTTTAATTTGTTTGTCAGGTCATTGTTAGGGACATTGTCACTAAACAAGTTATTGCACAGTTTAGGGCACATAAGAGCCCTATTTCGGCATTATGTTTTGATCCTAGTGGGACCCTTTTAGTCACAGCCTCAGTTCAGGGTCATAACATAAATATATTCAGAATAATGCAAGGACTTCCAGGAAGCTCATCTGGTGCTGATGTTGACACTTCTTATGTACATCTTTACAGGCTGCAACGTGGTTTTACAAACGCAGTAAGAACAGTATAATTGTTTTGGTATTTATATTGAAGTTTTCATTGGTAGCAACATTCTTTCTAATCCCGTATTTTAATTCTTTGGGGATGATTTTTTAGGTTATACAGGACGTAAGTTTCAGTGATGACAGCAACTGGATCATGATAAGTTCCTCAAGAGGTACAAGCCATCTATTTGCTATCAATCCATTTGGCGGGTCAGGAAATTTTTTGTCCACTGATGCTGGTATCACCAATAAAAATGGTGAATTGGGTGTCATGACTAAACCGGCAGTTCGTTGGCCTCCAAATTCGGATGTACAAATGTCTCATCAAGAAAATCTTTTTGGATCTGGTCCCCCGGTTACACTCTCTGTTATAAGCAGAATAAGAAATGGCAATAGTGGTTGGAGAGGCACAGTTAGTGGTGCAGCAGCTGCTGCAACTGGCAGGCTGGGTTCTCTGTCAGGAGCTATTGCTTCTTCTTTTCACAATTACAAAGGTAACCTTGGTCTAAATGTTGATAACAGCTCTTTGAAGACCAAGTACCATCTTTTGGTTTTCTCTCCTGCTGGTGTTATGATTCAATATGCATTGCGAACTCCAGCTGGTTTAGATTCTGGAACCCTTTTCTCTGTATTGAACTCTGCATATGAGCCCGCTCCAGAATCTGATGGAAGATTAGTAGTTGAGGCAATCCAGAAGTGGAATATATGCCAGAAACAAAATCGACGAGAGCGGGAAGATAATATTGATATCTATGGTGAGAATGGAAATTCAGACAATCATAAGATATATCCAGAGGGCATGAAGAAGGGGAATAGTATCTATCCTGAAGCCCCAATAGCAACAGCAAAGATCAGCCCCGAGGAAAAGCATCAGCTATATATTTCTGAAGCTGAATTGCAAATGCATCAAGCTCGGGTTCCTTTGTGGGCAAAACCTGAGGTATATCATCCAGTCTGCTGGAAATAAATTTTGTGCGTGTCCTTTTGCTTATTGATGTTCTTTGATTTGTCGTGAATGATGCATTATGATTGCTTACCAGATATACTTTCAGTCCATGATGATGGATGGCACAAAAGTGGATGAAAGAAAAGTTTTGGGAGAGGAAATAGAGATTGAACGAATTCCCACTTGTGTGATTGAAGCAAGGTCAAAAGAATTAATTCCTGTATATGACTATCTCCAAACTCCCAAATTTCATCAAACGAGGTAGGATGATGTTGTAGTAGATTATAAGATTGGAATCTGTTTGTTATATTCAATGCCTAATGGTTTTCTTTGTATACTTTTCTTGTTTTGCTCCCATATATTGAGGTTTCTATTGATGTTAGTGGGACATGATTGCATTTTTCTAGGGTTCCTGCTGTACATAGTAATATCAATGGGCAACCGCTGCACCCAAAGTCTGGGCTGTCTGGATCTAGCAGGCCTTCACATCAGAGCAGTTCTGGCTCTCTTGAATCCATGGCTGAGATTGGTGCAGTGGTGAGTGAAATCCAGTATGGTGTTGAAGAGACTGGGTGGGATGGTCCTGGGATATGTATAGAAACCAAGGGCTTTGTAAGTAGCAATGATAGCCTAAAAACAAATACTCCACTCGAGATTGTAAATAATAGAGAGAGCTTGAAAACGGAGTCTCAACTCAAGTTTGTAAATAATGACATCGAAGGCCTGACGGAGAATCGTTTTGAAGACGGCGATGAACTTGATTAGAGGTAATTTCTTTAATCTTCATTGATTTAAATATTTAGCTGGATTATTTTGAGGAGTGCCCTTTCAGTACTTTGTGGAATGCGGGTAAATTTTTGCCTGAGTAATGAGATTATTTTACTACAATGTAGTATATATGCAAAAATGTGGACACTCCCGAGAGTACAATTTTTTTTTTAAAATCACAACTTTTATTAATGTTGACATTCCATTATAACTTGGTAGTCATACCATATCCTGATATCGAAGATGCCTAGTATTTACTTTCTACATTTTTCTGTTCCCCTGCTAGTCTCCCTCAGCTGCTGTCCCTTAAAGCTTAAAGTAGACCTTTTTGTTGATGACTTATTTATAATCAATTTTCTATGCCACATTTGAGGAGTAAGCGTAGAGAATCGAGAGTTCAAAAGGTTGGAAGTGATAAAGATTGGAGAGAGCCTTGCACGTAGGTTGAAAATCGAGAGACCTGCAACAGAGGCAAGCATGTGACCCTGTGGTAGAGTTGTAGGTTTCAGTTCCTAGTAACAGTCTGCTTACATCCTGCCTGGACTGTAGTTTCTGTTTCTGAGTTACTAAGATAGTGTTCCAGAACTTAAATGATGCATTTGCATTTGTATTGATTCTCGTCCCCCGCATCTAGCTTTCCTTATTGTACTTTAGAATCTTGGGAGTAAACTGAACTCTTTTCTTTTTCTTCTTGTGCAGTTCAGGTGTGCAGTTATTCTTTTATTCTCCAGAAGACTTGATTAACAGTGTTAATACCATGATGGGTGAAATGTAGACAAGAGTGAGGTTTAGGGGAGGGTTTCCGGATCGATGATGAAGTAGAAATTGTGGATACCATGTGCTTGGGGTTTCTATCTTCAGTGAGATGAACATTGTAAATAACAGACAGTACATTCCCAATAATCATTTGTAATATGTAAATAATAGCATTGCCCTTATAACGCAACCACTGTTCTTATTCTACCAAGTCTTGTTTTTATCTCCTACTCTTCTGCTTCTGTTGCAACATATATATGCTATGAAAAGAGAACCTCACACTGCAGGTACAGAGGTGGATTATCATAATATTGTTTGTCTAGTTTATAGACATGTTGAAATGCTGCTCCAAGACATTTTCTTCCACTTCCTCTGCCATGGAAATCGCGGCAGCGTTCATAGATGAAGTCTGTAAATCAACAGTCATCTTCTTCACTTCAAAGATCACCAACCGCGTAAAGTTCAAAGGCAACATCAAAGCTTTCCACAATGAATTACAGAAAGAGAAAAGGAACAAAACAGAAGATGATATTAGATTGGGCAGCACGGAAGGGAAGTATCCAACAGCACAAGTTAATGGTTGGCTCAAAAAGGCTCAGGAGATCGAGCGTGGAGTGCAGGCGATGCTGGATGAAGGTAGTTTTGTTGCTGTCAGTAGGTGCAGTGTTGATCCAGCGCTGTGTCGTCGCTACCAACTAAGCAAAAATGTGGCTGAGAAGTGTGATGAAGTGAAACAACTATTGATAATGTCAAAAGGATCTCTGTATGGGGAATGGAAGGGATTGGGAAAACAGTCTTCAGTCAAAAAAATTTCATGGAGTCCACTTCTTTGATGGAGTCATTTGATATGGTCATCTGGGTTACAGTTTCAAAGGAGTCAGATACCAGGAGGCTTCAGTCTCAAATTGCTAAGAGCTTGCATTTGGAATTCGATTAAGGAGAGAGCGTAGAAGTGAGCGCGAAGAGACTTCACCAACGGTTGATGATGAAAAAGAAGTTACTCATCATTTCTGACGATGTTTGGGAGAAGATTGGCTTGGATTCTATCTGAATTCCGCAAGGCGATGAACAAGCAATCTGTATGACCAATGCAGATATCAAACTGGCGGAATTTGTTTGCGGAGAATGAATGGGATATGGTTCAGTCAGAAAGAGTTAACGCAATCAACTTCACCATCCCAACCAAAGCTTCTTTTGTTCCACTGGCGATCACAACAATGGGAAAGTCCATGAGAAACAAAACCATGATTGAAAAAACTTGCATGTCAGAGGAAGATGAAGGTGATAGAACAGTAAAGGTTAGTAATCTGAGAGAGCTAAACTTAACTTGCAGACAGCAGCTGGAAAACATTGAAGCAGGAACAATAGTTCATAAAACTTTTGTTCTTTTACAGACTATAAAAGAATCCATAGCCCTTTCTCTGACACCCTAATTCTACACCTAACAATTACACTTGTACAAAGCCATACATACACCAGCCATGCCAACGCAAGAAAAGCTGTGAAATTAACACACACATGTCCAGTATTTTGCAGCCCTTTCTTATATTTCTTCTGTCACCTTCTCTAACTCTTCAACTTCTTCATGTTCACTTGCCTCTTAAGATGATTGTTTCTTTGGCAACAACATCGTCGTCATCATTGGTGCCCTTTCTTGTATTCGTCATCATCGGCGTGCTCTTGAACTTCCTGTTGACATTTTTCCTGCCTTGATCTTCTTCATCTTAGGGATTTTTTGGTGAATTACTAATCCGATATAGGTATGGTTGAATCATATGGCTTCAATCTCTCGTCTTCATCATCATTATCTTCTCCAGTCTCAAATCTTTTTGCACTCTTGGCTATCATGGTTGATGACTGTGTTTGTATTTGTAGAGTTGGATGGGAGATAGTTATATCACAATCTATGTTCATATAGATGTGTTTTTTGAACCCTCCATGTTTAGAACATAAGAGAAAAACCGTCGGTATCCATAAGATAATGGTGATGTAACCGATGTATTCCTAAGAAAACTGCGGGTGCATGTTGAATGGGACTGATGTATTTTAAGCTAAACCAGGGACGCCCATTGTATGAGAACATCGTAATCGTAATATGGTTTTGATATTATTGTAAATATTATTTTATTAAAAATATATTCAATTATCAATTTTAAAATCATGTATATCACATAATTGCTTAAAATAAATGAGAGTTTGTTTGCAAAAAACCTTTTATTAAACAAGAGTTATTGAAACCTAAATAACCTAGGACTTCTCCATTATCATCTAACTATTATAAGATGTTGATTAAAACGTGCAAAAAAATGTTTATTTTGAAAAGAAAAACAACTCATGTTTAGTTGTTTAGTATCAAGATTGAGTTTTATTTATTATGAGATGGCACTGTCCTGATTGTCTCACTTAAAATAAGAACCTAAAATGCGAACTTATATGCACAAATAAGGACCTAAAATGCAGAATTCTCTCATGCGTACTTAAAATAATAACTTAAAATGCAAACTTATGTTCTCACCATTGATTTGGAAGATGCGTCACCCAAAGAGTAGAATTCCTATATATATATATATATATATGATGACCCCAACATGACCACAAAAAAGGATTGTTCTCAAAGGGGTTGACTTGATGGGAAGAGAACTTGAAGGGTTATTGTGCAACGCAAGTGCCCTGCACCTTGTTGTAATATGTGGGAAGCATTAAGGAGCCAGTTATCTGAACAAATTAAGGTTTGGTGACTGTCCAAGAATGAGAAGCCTTATTGCAGGTAAGGAGTCAATAGATATGAGGAATATGGTCAATTTAAGGTCTATCCGTTCAAGAAGCAAAACATCAGCTGCCTCTATCAGCAAGCAATGCAGAAACCATTGGAGAAGTAATGGGAGATATGCAGTGGTGGAATAATATTGAGTGAGAAGATGATTAAGATTAGAAACATCGATCCTTCAGTGTAGTCTCTTCATAAACTACCACAAAGAGCAGCTAGACAATTTTATTTTCTGGCATTGTTTTGTGTTATATTATGCTGCAATATTGCAACATAGTGATGAAATAACTTGAATGCTTCCAAGCAAAGAGATTGATGCTCCAATGCAACCTCAACTTCATGTGTCACCAGGACCCTCCATTTGCTGTTCAATTCCTGCATCTTGGACCAGTTGAGATATTTTAAACCAACCTTACAAATCCCATGATAGTTGTGTCCAAACCTTGTGCCTCCTGAAGACACCTTCCAAGTAGGGATACTTGGACAAATCCTTTTCTTTACCAACATCTGGACCTTCTAGTTTCTCACTACCCCATATCATATTTGCCAGAAGAAACTCTTGATATTCATGTCGAAGTTCATGGCGAACCAAATCAAGTATAACCAATGCCCAACATGGGTTCTTGCAATTCTTGGTTGATTGCCAGATGAAATAACCCAGAAGAAGAGGAAGAGCTTCCATTTTTCTTGCTCTTTGTTGGGTTGTATAAATAAATAAAAGAAATGCGGCTTCATATATCACCAAGTTTGAGCCTGAAGGCATGTAACAGTGCTTCCAGGAAAAGGAGTTAGAGAATTCATCAAAGTGAAGGTTGGGGGTAGGTGGCTTCGTATCGAATGCTCTTCTATTCCCTTCTGTTCTTCACACTTCTTGTTTGACTCGTGTTCATTCTGTATATTGTTTCATTCATCTTAGTTCTGTAGACTGTCGATAGCATTGATAGAGAAAGCAAGTGTTCTACAATTGGTACATTTTAATGTACTGTTTTTTCTATAGTTTAGTTTGATTCGTGTTATATTATGATTTACAATGAGAGGTACAACATTCTTTTGTAGACATACAAACCCTAAATCTACCCCTAACAATTACACTAGTACAAAGCCATACATGCACCACCATGCCAATATATGAAACATGTCCAATTCGTTTTCTTGTATTTCTTCTTCAACTTCTTCATGTTCATCATTGGCGCCCTCTTGAGCTTCCTGCCTACATTTCTCTAGCCTCTCTTCCTCATCTTAGTGATTTTTTTGGTGAAATACTGATCCAATGTTGTATGGTTGAATTGTACGACTTCAATCTCTCATCTTCATCATCATTATCTTCTTGAGTCTCAAATCTTTCTGCAATCTTTGCTATCATGGTTGACTACTTGTTTGTATTTGTAGATTTGGATGGGAGATAATTATGTCACAATCTATGTTTATATAATATGTTTGGAACCCTCAATGCTTAAAACACAATAGAAAAATAGTAGGCATCCACAAATAACAGTGATTTAATCGATGTATTTTTAACAAAACTATGGACACCTGTATTATTAACAAAACTGCAGGGCCTAAGAAACAATAGATAATAGTGATGTGACCGATGTATTATTAACAAAACTGTGGGTGTCTGTATTATTAACAAAACTGCGAGCTCCTAAGCATCATAGATAATAGTGATGTTACCGATGTATTATTAAAAAAATTGTGGGTGCCCGTATTATTAAGAAAACTACGGGTGCTTATTGGATGAGACTAGATAATAGATAGTGATGTAATTGATGTAATTCTTAACAAAATTGTGGACACCAGTATTATTAACAAAACTACAGGTGCCTATTGGACGAGGCCGACGTATTTTGAGCTATACTAGACGCGTCCATGGTATGAGAACATCTTAATCCTAATATAATTTTGATATTATTTTATTAAAAATAAAATTCATTATAATTTTGAAAATCATATATATCACTTATTGTTTAAGATAAACATGAGAGTTTGTTTCCAAATAAATCTTTTAACAAACAAGAGTTATTAAAACCTAAATAACCTAAGACTTGCTCCATTTCATCCAACTAATATAAGATGTTGACTAAAACGTGCAAAAAATGTTCATTATGAAGAAGAAGAAAAAGCTCATGTTTAGTTGTTTACTACCAAAGTTATAGTTTTATTTATTGTAAGTGATTATTAATGTGCAAGACAAGTGTCCAAGACCATGAACAAGTTGTCTGAACTAAAGGGCGATGCCTTTCCAGGTTTAAAGATTAAACAAGTAGTGAACTGTGAAAGACTTAGGAATGTAATCTCATTTGCTATCTATCAATAACAATAAACTAGTAGGCAATGCAGAAACCGTTGGAGAAGTAAAGGCACATATATATGTAATGGTGGAATAATCTTGAGTCGGAAAATGATAAAGATTAGAAATATCCTTCCACGTTCGATTCAAAGCACGCGGTAGGAGATGTGAGTGATATCCACTACAAGAAAACAAATTATTTGCGATGAAATTTTTTTTCATCGCAAAACAGCGAAGTTCCATCGCTAATAATATTTGCAACGGAAATTTGTCCATAAAAAAACTCTCGTCACAAATAATTAGCAACGAAATTAAGCAACGGCATAGTGATGGACTTTTAACGACGGAATTAGGTTGCAACGGACTTTGCGACAGAATTTCTATTGCAAATTAATGGATAAAAATTTAAAATTTTAGGTATTAGCAACAGAATATGACACGGATTTTGCGACTGCATATTCCGTCACAAAATATATTAATTTTTTGAATTTTTAAATTTTTTTTTTTGTTAAGAGTAAAATTTTCACATTTCTTGTTCGATTCCCTTTTATTCTTCACATTTGTTGTTCGATTCGTGTTCGTTATGTATATTGTTCCATTCGTGTTAGTTCTGTATACTGTCGATAGCATTGATGGAGAAAGCAAGTGTTCTACAATTGGTACATTCTAATGTACTGTTTTTTCTTTCTATAGTTTAGTTTGATTCGTGGTATATTATGATTTTACAATGAGAGGTACAATCTTCTTTTGTAAATGTAAAAACCCTAATTCTATCCCTAACAATTGCACTAGTACAAAGCCATACATGTACCACCATGCCAATACATGAAACATGTCCAATTCGTTTTCTTGCATTTCTTCTTCAACTTCTTCATGTCCATAATTGGTGAGCACCTGAGCTTCCTATCAACATTTTTCTTGCTTCTCTTCCTCGTCTTGGGGATTTTTTTTGGTGAATTACTGATCCAATGTTTTTGGTTGAATTGTCTGGCTTCAATATCTCGTCTTCATCATCATTGTCTTCTTCAGTCTCAAATCTCTCTGCACTCTTTGCTATCATGGTTGACTACTTGTTTGTATTTGTAGATCGGATAGGAGATAGTTATGTCACAATCTATGTTTATATAATGTGTTTGGAACCATCAATGCTTAAAACAAAATAGATAAATAGTAGGCATCCACAAATAACAGTGATGTAATCGATGTATTCTTAACAAAACTACGGGCACCTTTATTATTAACAAAACTGCGGTGCCTAAGCAACAATAGATAATAGTGATGTAATCGATGTATTCTTAACAAAACTGTGGGTGTCTGTATCATTAACAAAATTGCGAGCACCTAAGTATCATAGATAATAGTGGTGTAACCGAAGTATTATTAACAAAACTACGGGCGCCTGTATTATTAACAAAGCTAAAGGCGCTTATTGAACGAGACTAGATAATAGATAGTGATGTAAATGACGTATTCTTAACAAAATCTATGGGCACCTATATTATTAACAAAACTACGGTTGCCTATTGGACAAGATCGATGTATTTTGAGTTATACCAGGCACGCCTATGGTATATGAACACCTTAATCCTAATATAATTTTGATATCATTTTATTAAAAATAAAATTCATTATAATTTTGAAAATCATGTATATCACTTATTGTTTACAAAAATGTTAAGGACCTCAATCATCCCAGTAGTGAATCTTGTCCCTTGATTGATGTAAGTATAGAGGCCCGCAAAACTTGGTGACTAAATGAGAGAGTGACACATCCTTTACTGGGATAATTGAGATCTCTATCACTTCTGTATTGTTTAAGATAAACATGAGAGTTTGTTTCCAAATAAATCTTTTAACAAACAAGAGTTATTGAAACCTAAATAACCTAAGACTTCTCCATTTCATTCAACTAATATAAGATGTTGATTAAAACGTGCAAAAAAATGTTTATTATGAAGAAGAAAAAAAAAATACTCATGTTTAGTTGTTTACTACCAAAGTTTCAGTTTTATTTATTATGAGTGATTATTAATGTGCAATGCAAGTGTCCAAGACCATGAACAAATTGTCTGAACTGAAGGGGATGCCTTTCCAGGTTTAAAGATTAAACAAGTAGCGAACTGTGGAAGACTGAGGAATGTAATCTCATTTGCCATCTATCAGTAACAGTAAGTCAGTAAGCAATGCAGAAACCATTAATGGAGAAGTAAAGGGAAATATATATGCAATGGTGGAAGAATAATCTTGAGTGGGAATATGATAAAGATTAGAAACATCCTTCCGCGTTCGATTCAAAACACGCGGTGTCTCGAATGCACTGCACTGACAAGAGGAGATGTGAGTGAGATCATATATATTCTCCTCATAAACTACCACAAAGAGTAGACAAATTTGTTTTTTGTCATATTATATATACTTTACAGGAGAGTTACTTTGGGTTTAGGAAGAGTAGTTGGCAAGCATTTTGTCAGATGTATTACTCCTCTAAGACTAATAGTTGTCAATGTAATCTTTTAGCCACAAGACTTCAAAGCAAAGCAAATGATACATCAAAGCTAACTTAAGTTATTTAAAAGGATACAAGTTAAGATTTCAATAATCATAAGTGGATTCATGTTGCAATGCAACCTAGCTAGCTAGCTAGTGCTTATAAAATAACTTGATCAGTGCTTCCAAGCAAAGACATTCATGCTCCAATGCAATCCCAACATCATATATCATATTTCCCAGAAGAACTCGTTCCCACACACCTTTCTCACCTTGTAATCGTTCTTCAGTGGATCAACTACAACACCCATTTTTTGAATAGATCACAAGCAGCTTTTCAACTCGTTATTAAAGCATTCTTGCAAGTCAGTTGTGTTGTCAAAAGGGTATCGGCTTGTCTTGTCTTTGTACCCTTATAAAGCCTAGCAAAATATCAAAATCACTCAATCTGTCCATTGAATACAGCAATGCTTCATCTTGATCACCAAAACTAACGATTCGTAGAGGCATTAAACTCGGGTGTTTTATATATCAGTCAGTTTAACAATAACTCGACAATTCCAAGTCCAGTCTTCTGTTTTCCTGCTACTTCGCCTGTAATGACTTTAGGCCTGTTGCTTATCAAAGAAAGAACAATAACTCAACAAGACTCCTTCATCATGCACAGACTAGCATGCACCATTAATGCACATTTTGAAGTAGTGGAACCAGTTTCTATCAATGTGAGAAACTACATTAACAACAAAACCCACAAATCATATGTCCATGATTCATCATATATATATAAAGGTAATATTATGTATTTACAAATCACTGTCTTCAACTCCATATGTAAGTCCTTGAATCAAAGATGAACACTAAATCACTAATATTGATCATTGCTAAACTAACACCAATGCATATTTTTGTAGCAGAAACTACATTAACAACATAACCCACAAATAATTTGTCCATATACACATTTTTTAAGCTAACCCCATATCCTACAGACTAGTTCATAGGCCTTTTCCTTTGGAAACTTGAAGAAATTCACATTCGTTGGCCTTTTTCCGGCATTCTTGTATCGATCCCTCAATTTCTCCAGCATCTTCTTGAATTCATCGAAAGTAGAGCGAACACGAAGCCATGCCAATGCAAGAAAAGCTGTGAAATTAACACAGGTCCAATATTTCAAAGCCCTTTCTTGTATTTCTTTGTCATCGGCCTTCTCTAACTCTTCAACTTCTTCATGCTCGCTTGCCTCTGAACTTGATTAGTTCTTTGGCAGCATCTTGAGCTTCCTGCCTACATTTCATTCCTTTCTTCCTCATCTTAGCGAATTTTTTGGTGAATTACTAATCCAATATATGCATGATTGAATCGTATGGCTTCAATCTCTCATCTTCATCATCATTGTCTTCTTCAATCTCAAATCTTTCTGCACTTTTTGCTATCATGGTTAACTAATTGTTTGTATTTGTAGATTGGATGAGAGATAGTTATGTCACAATCTATATGACATATATAGATGTGTTTTGAACCCTCAATATATAGAACAGAAGAGAAAAATGGTAGGAATTCATAGGACTACGGGCACCTGCTTGAAGAGACCGATCTATTTTGAGTAATACCAAGCACTCCCACAAAACTGTGGGCGCCAGTTGGATGAGACCGATGCATTTTAAGTAATACCAGGCACTCCCACAAAACTGTGGGCACCAGTTGAATAAGACCACAAAACTGTGGGCGTCAGTTGGATGAGACCGATGTATTTTGAGTAATATTAGGCACTCCCACAAAACTGTGGGCACCAATTGGATGAGACCGATGTATTTTAAGTAATACCAGACACTCCCACAAAACTGTGGGCACCAGTTGAATAAGACCACAAAACTGTGGGCGCCAGTTGGATGAGACCGATGTATTTTGAGTAATATTAAGCACTTCCACAAAACTGTGGGCACCAGTTGGATGAGACCACAAAACTGTGGGCGCCCGTTGGATGAGACCGGTGTATTTTGAGTAATACCAGGCATTCCCACAAAACTGTGGGCACCAATTGAATGAGACCACAAAACTGTGGGCGCTAGTTGGATGAGACTGATATATTTTGAGTTATACCAAACACGCCCATTGTATTAGAACAACGTAATTCTAACATAGTTTTTTTATTTTATTTTATTTTATTAAAAATATAATAAATTATCAATTTTGAAAATCATGTATATCACTTAATTGCTTAAGATAAACCATGAGAGTTTGTTCGCAAAATAAATATTTTTAATAAACAACTACTATAAGGTTGATTATTGTGGTAAAATTATGACATGTCAGCAAATTCCGGTAAGCAATTGACCGAAAGTGGACCGTCATGATCTAATTGCTTACAATTAGAACATTGAGTGACCCAATTTGAAAAATTTTCCTTTGAGTGACCTAATTGTAAACGGTAGTATCTTTCAGTAACCTATTTACACTAAACCCGAGTTTTATACAAGGCACGGCCCAGCATACTTATGACGGGCTTGGCCCAATCTGCCATGTCTTCTGTGCTCTTATTAAACGGCTTCACGTTGAGGCAAAGCTAAGGAACACCAACCAATTCTCCCTCTCATTTGCTTGCACTCATACACAAAAATACATACATACATACATATATATATATAAATGATTGTGATTCAAACAAGTAAGCAAGCAAAATCTGGCCAAGATACAGTAATTCAATCTTTCTGAAGAAACCGAACCAAACCGTTTTGCAAACCAAAAACCGAACCGAAATTTAGAGATTGGTCCGGTTTTTCGGTGTGCGGTTTCGGTTCGGTGTAGGAAATTTATTTTTTTCGGTGTTCGGTTTCGGTTAGGTTTAAAAAATAAATTTCGGTCTAAAACCGAAAAACCGAAGTATATGATTGATTTCTTGTATTTGTCTATTTGAAGTCTTATTTGAATTTTTTTCCAGTTTTTGTACTGTATTTTTGAACTCTATAAACTGTAATATTTTTATTTTGAGTGAATTGTCCAGATTTTTGAGATTTGTATGAAGAATCTATATTGGCCGGTTTAAACTGAATAAACCGAACCGAAACCGAATATTTCGGTTCGGTTTATAACGGTTTATACTTCATCAACGGTTTGGTCCGGTTTGATTAGAATACAAACCGAATAAATTCGGTTTTTTCGGTTTCGGTTTGAAACCGGACCGAAACCCGATATTTACACCCCTAAATCTTTCTATCTACTCAACAATGACTTTGGCAGTAATAATAACAAGACATACTGCAGATTCAATTTGGTCAAAAAAAAATGTTGCAGCAGAATCAGTTACTCTCAAATAAAACTAGATTCCACAAAGCTTCAGATGTACATGATTCACCATATAGTTCAAACTGTCAAAATAAAGACAATGTCCTTCAATCAAAGACGAACACTAAATCCCTAATGGTTTCTACACTAGCATGCACCTTTTGAAGCAGAATCAGTTTCTGTCAATGTGAGAAACTACATTAATACCAAAACCCACAAATCATATGTCCATGATTCATCTATATACTACATATAAAGTGGCTGAGGCAAGCCAACTTGCCGACACCGATCCTATATTTCTCTGAGTGGGATTTGGCTGAGAATTAATGAATTGGTGGAGGGTAGTTTAGACTTTTCAAACTGTCTGTCGGCAAGTTTGGCTGTATCAATCTTCTATGGTCAAGAGTTGGGGGTGGAAGAATCAGCTAAAGTTTGAGGTGAAATTCATGTATTGATAGCATTGAGCGCAATGAGCATGCTAGTCATATATAAAGGCAATGTGTTTACAAATCACTGTCTTCAACTCCATATATAAGTCCTTGAATCAAAGATGAACACTAAATCACTAATATTGATTGCCAAACTAACACCAATGCACATTTTTGCAGCAGAAACTACATTAACAACATAACCCCCACAAATCATATGTCCATGTATAGATTTTCAAAGCAATGTCTTCAACAATTCCCACTGGAAAGTAGTTGAATAAAAGATGAACATTCATTGGCTTCTAAGCTAACAACAATGCAGATACTTCATGTATGGCCCCACAATTGATCGGCTAGTTTGTAGAACAATTCTTCTTCAGGAGAATGTAAACAACACACTTGCCTTTCTCTGGCTTCCATGTATTCTTTCCTGTAGCTCTTTATATTGGACATCAATGTTTTTGCAGAAATATCCAATTGAATCCATTCGTTGTTGAAATTGATAACATCAACGACATTATCAAATGGGTACCTCCCATGATCCTGATGGAAATCAAGAATCTTTCTCAAGATTGAAATCTTGTTATTCAATGAAACAGTACTGCTAGAATTTTTCTTCATCATCTTTCTCATTGCAGTACAACAACAATAGTAATCGTCGTCATTGCAGCGTTTCTTCGAACATTCGGGATCATCAGTCGAGTAACTTGTCTTGAGGGCTGGTTTTTCATTGCTGCCCCAAATCTTATGAGCTAAATCAAATGTCTTATCTTTCTCAGGATCTAAGCGATCTAACTTCCCTTCAATTTCATACAATCTTTCTTTGTACTGTACCTTGAGTACCTTAACTGCCTCCATCACATCTTCCACAGAATCATCAACTTGTAGCCAATCCCTGATGAATACATTCATGGATTTAGAATCCTGGGACTTGGAATCCGCAAATGGGTAACTTTTGTTCAATTTATTGTAATCAATGGCACCTTTGAAGAAACCAATCTGGGTTTCTAGATCAGAAAGAAGCCTTCTTGTGTATGAATCCTCTTCTGGTTCTTTTCTTGGAGGGTTTTGCTTCTCCAATGTAGAAACAGATTCCAAGATTACAATAGTAGCATTACCGCTTGGCTTCCATGAATTGGCACTTTTCTTGAGTGGAGTCTGTGAATCTGCCACATCATTTCTGGGTTTCCGATTTTCTTTCTTGTTCTCCACATTTTCCCGAGAATCATCTGCATGAGAAAGTAAATTCACAGCAGTTGGGTCTGTAGGAACAGAGTCCTTGATCGGCAAAGGAGCACTGGTTATTGAGGACTCTCTGCAAATTTTCTTGAGAGGACTCTGAAAATCTTCCACTTCAATTCTGCATTTCTGATTTTCTTTCTTGTTCTCCAAATTTTCCCGAGAATCATCATCTACTTCAGAGAGTAAATTCAAAGCTCTTGGGACTAAAGGAACAGTCTCCATGATTAACAGAGGTGCACCAGTTATTGAGGTCTCTCGGTACATTTTCTTGAAACGAGTCTGTAAATCTTCCACATCATTTCTGGGTTTCTTATTTTCCACATTTTCCCGAGAATCATCATCTGCATCAGAATGCAACATCAAAGCAATTGAGACTGTAGGAACAGAGTCCTTGGAACTAGTTACAGAGGACTCTCTGCAGATTTTCTTGAGAGGACTCTGAAAATCTTCCACATCAATTCTGGGTTTCTGATTTTCTTTCTTGTTTTCCACATTTTCCTTAGAGTCATCATCTGTACCACATTTTCCTGAGAAACCAATCTCTTTTGCTCCATCAGAAACTAGCATATCTGCTATTGAGTCTGCTGCATCAGTTCTTGATTTCAAATCTTCTTTCTTCTTCTTCTGATTTTCCCGACGAGGATCATCTTTACTTTCTTCTCCTTGGGCAAACATTCTTTCTTTCAGAGAGAAGGAGAGAGATGAAAGAAATGAGGGGAGGGTTTTAGATAGAGAATCCAATACTATCAAGTTTGTGTAGGAATGGATGAACTCTGAAAATTCATATTCTCAGTATGTTTTCTAGCTACTCGAATCTGAACCGTCCAAAATATGCAGGAAATAAAAATCTGACTATATAGGAGCTTGATTTTGAACTTTTAAGAAATTAAAAATCAGTAAAATTGTAGGAAAAATATAGGGCATTGAATTCTAATGCACCTGACCTGATAATTCTCCATTTCTACAGATTACTACATAATTAACGAAAAACCAAGTCACTAGAAAATTATTGGAATCCACATAATAAAGGGTTTATTTCCACACAAACTATAAAGTTATTGCTTTCTAAGATTTCAAAGGAGAGGGTCAATGAAACTTAAAGCTGCAAATTAACAATACCCTTCATGAAAGGACAAAATGTTGCAGGAAAAAAAGAAGACAAGAACGATTCAGTTCTGTATTCTGAAGCTAACCCCATATCTTATAGACTAGTTCATAGGCCTTTTCCTTCGGAGACTTGAAGGAAGTCGCATTGATTGGCCTTTTTCCTGCATTCTTGTATCGATCCCTCAATTTCTCCAGCATCTTCTTGAATTCATCAAACGTAGAACGAACAAGAAGCCAATTCTCCATGAAATCAATCGCGTCATTCTCATCATAGAACGGGTACCTCCTTCTCTGAGCAAGGAAACCAAGAATGCTAGTCATGATTCTAATGTCAGCATATGTAAGGGTAGCATCCTCCGAGCCCTCTTCATTCTTCTTTCTCTTTTTCACTGCACCCTGAAAATCGTCGTCATCGTAGTTGTCATTCCCACTCTCTGAGATTTCGATTCCCTGGGGGTTTCCCCATATCTTATGAGCCCACTCAAACACCCTTTCTTCATCAGGTCTCCAGTACTTGTCCAACTTCTGACTGACATCACTCAATCTATGCTCGTACTGCAACCAGAGTTCTATAGCAGCATTGAACACCTCCTCCACCGAAACATCAACTTGAAGGCCATATTTTGTAAACCATCTCAAGGAAATAGCATTGTCAAATGGATATATCTTGTAGACTTCATAGTGATGAAGAGCTCCTTTGAAGAAGCCAATCTGAGTTTCTACGTCGGAACTCAGCCTCTTCAGGTATGGCTCCAGCGCCCCATTTTGGCGAGCATTCTGCATCATTTCCTTGCTCCACAAACTGAAACACTGTTCTAAAGGGAAGGGATTGGAATTTTCGCTTGCAGACGGGTTTGCAGATATTATCTACCCGCTTCACGAGACTATTTAAAAGATACTACTCACAAGAGAATTACTGAACTTCAGAATGCATTCAAAGACTCTTGTTATCCCGAAACGACAATAAAATAATTTCCAATCTAACATTATCTTTCCTACCACAATTGTTTAGATGCGGATAATATCGGAACATTTATGGAAGAACCTGAATTGCAATAGCTATTTCAAGAAGTATATTTTTCTTTTCATGTATCACGCGAAGGAAAGAAATTTATTGTTAGACCATAGACCTCTTGCAGAATTTCATCCAAATGGTTTTTTAGGCAAATTGCTAATGTAGGTGTCGCTGTAAAAACTCTTAAGTGGAATTTAGTTGTCTCCGCTCTACAGCAACTATCATTAAAAGGTAAACAATTACCGTACACGAGGATCCCGCAGTGGGCAGGATCGGGGGTAGGTAGGATGTACGCATACTTTACCTCCACATAATATGTGAAGAGAATGTTTACAGGAATTGAACCTGTAAACTCTAAGTTGCTCCCCTACAACCCTAAAACAAATATCATTAACTATGTGAAATTTCGTTTTCATCATCATCCTTATGAGGATTGATAACGAGTTGATGACTCCGGTAGTCATAAACGTAATGTAAAAAGAAGAGAAGAAAATGACAAAGAAATGAAACTCAAAATAACATACATACTCTAGATTACAAGTAGGCAGAATGTTACGGAACAATCAGCCACAACAATGAAGCAATAGACACTATGATCAAATTAATCCCACAAAGCTTCAAAACGCACGATTCATCTTGTGCATGACTATCAATGAACTTTTGAATATATTGTTTTTAAAATGCAATGTTTTCCCCTAAAAATATGAATAAAATATGAAAATTGAATTCCAGTCTAGCATCAATGCAGCTACTTCGCCTATCGTTTTATCTTATATGCCAACTCTTAGAAGGTCGGTCACTACACATGATAGTTTTGCCAAAAAAGGGAATTATTGGTGAAGATATGATGTGCATCAATTGTTTAACTCTGAAGCAGAAACTTGAGGCCATGTTTTACTAACTTTTCATGGACTACGGCTCATCTGGTCTACGACTTTAAACAGAGAGCAGAAAGGGCAGCTGTCTAGGGGACTTTATTCTAATTTATGCTGTCATGTGGACATCATGGAAGATATGAATTAGTTTATAAACAAAGAGCAGCTGAATGGTGCTATATTTACTACCCAATCTTCATTAGATTCTTGATCTTGGATAAAGGCAATCAATCCAGACTTCCCATACTCAGGAGTCGATCTCATAGATTATGCAGAAAAAACTCAAAATTGGAGATATGCAGCTTAGAGTGGAACCTCCACCACAGGGCTTACTCAAGTGGAATGTTGATGGTTCTTCTTCTTTAGGCAAGCCAGGTCAAGCTGGTATCGGCAGCATTTTCAGGGATGATGATGCCAAATTTCTATGCATTTTCTCATGCTTGCTGTTATTGGAGAAAGTTCGTTATTGGCAAATGGTTTATGTGGCTATTAGTGTCAAATTTCTATGCATTTTCCTAGTTCAGGTGCAACAATTGATTGCTACAAAAAGTTCAATGTCTTTGAAAATCTCTTGGACAGACGTTATTCTGGTCCTCTAGTTCTGGGTGGTGAGGCAGGGTGTTCTTGGATGAGACCAGTGACAAGGGGTGGGTGTGGTTTCGGCAAAGGGGGAGGTCTAAGGTTGGGATCTGGTATTCGTCAGAAAGTTCAGCTCAGTTAATTGGCAAGGCATGTTTATGGTTGGGCTGCTGATAGAATTGACTCTCTCAAGTGCACTGTGGATCTCTATCTAGATTTAGCTTTTCATCTGGTCATCAAATCCTCTGAATCATTTCTGGTCTACTTTCTTCTTAGAGTTTCACTGGATCAGCAATTTGTATTGCTTATTTGGTTTGTGCTCTGGGTTTGTAAATTGACTAATGGTTTGTACAGAAATCGACAACGTATATGCAGAATCAATCGAAGCATAGCCCTTTAATGACAGAGGAATAGTTTTGGGTTTCAAATGTGATGACAGTTCTCCAAGATTGTGTGTGTAATTTCTTGAGAGGTGTCTGATCTGTGGATTGTTCAAAAACAGCCTCAGCAATCATGGTTATAAACTTGATCTTCTAGAGGGATATTCACGGCAGGGTTTCCAGGAGACATTCATAGTTTCGGGAAAGCTGCTTTTATTTTAGAATCCTGAGTTAGGATTCTGATTAAGTTGAATCAGAATAAGTGGTTCCTTAGTGAGTGAATGTAGAGCTTCCTCAGTTCTGTTTCTGGGAAAACATAATCAAAGCGGTATTAACAGTGGTATTTTACGATCATTAAGTTGTGTTCGATATTGCTTATCGCTAATCCCTTTTGACGAATAACTATAGGAATGGCTTATATAAGCGGCTTGTAGAAACTGAGACTCAGAGCACTAGACATTTTTATTTGGAACCTAAGTAAGCTAACATCATAGAACAGAGGGTCGTTACAAGAGATGCTACATGCACTCACTTCAGCTTTATATGCCAAGTTAAGTGCTTAGGAAACCACAAAAAATGAAAGACATCTTCAAGGAAACGAGTAACTTATCATTGAAGCAAATCACATTCATTGACAGTAGTTTTCTGATTTCAAAACTGTTTCTGCGACAGATTTTTTTTTAATCCAAGTTATCAACAATATATATATATATTAGTTGACAAAGAATGAAAAATTAAAATAAATAATCACATCTATCTACTAATTCACATATTGGTTTGTTTCAAGATACTTTGAAATCAAACTGTGGTACCTCTACCCATGCCCTCCCGTGATGATAATGCTGACCATATACTGGTGATTGTGTCAAGCTATACAGTCAGGCAGCAGGAGAAACTTTGCCCTAAAGAGAGAAATGAGAACCCCCACCAGATCCGCACCTTTTTTATTCGATTCCGGCTACAGATACTGTATGCATAGGAGTCCTCCAATTATAACATCTGCCTGCATATTTTGTACGACAGGAAGAACTTAGATTTCGACAAATATGCAGCCATCCAAAGTTCATAACTATATTTTTGAGATGCATTGTAAAAAGAAAGGAACACAAGAATTTCCAGTAACAATGTGAAGAGGGCAGCCCTACCTTCTCCAACTGTAATCTATCAACTCTCTTCATCTGAACTAGAACTAAAATCCATCCGTCGATCTGCGATTGCTGGGAAAAGACGCTGGCGTGGATCAGGCGATGGTTGTTGAGGTGGATTGGAGGAAGTTGGTGCAGTTTGTGAACTTTTTTTCCGTAATTTTTCTTTATTTTGGGACTCTCTTACCTCTTTGCATACCTTATCTAAGATCATCAAAAAACCTCGTACTACGACAAACAAACGTAAACCCTCATCCTTGGCAGCTTTCCCATGGAAGTAATCACCCGTACTCTTCACCAGAGTCATAATTCTCTTTTCTTCCTCCAGCAACCACATAACATCAACTTCCGCATTCTGCACAAAACTCTTCAATGTTTGATGGAACCCATTTTCTTCGTCAATACTCTTCATGTCTTTGTTCAGGAAATCACGGGTTTTTAACAGTGCTTGGCCAAGTTTTGCAACAGTTCCAGTTAAGCCATCAGCATCTATAACTGATGCTTTCTTGACATTTTCAAGTTCACTGCTCAAACCTGAAACCACCTGAAGACCAAGGTTACGATGGTACTCTTCTGTTTCATCAGTAGTTTCTTCAAGCAGATCATCTGTATTGATGCTTGATATGCTTCGGTTCTCCCTTGCTAATCGGGCAGCTTTCAAACCTTCAGAGCGAGTTATTTCCTTGACAACAAAGTGCAAGAGTGTTGTCTTTCCATCTACTCCTTTTACATCAGCCAATTTTAAAAGTGTGTCAAGTTTGAATGCTTGTGCCCCTCCACGGAAAGTTCCATCATTCATGCGGTTGCCAGTTTTGAGAACAGCTTCAAGAAGCTTTAGGAATAGTCGACTGTTTCTGAGTTCCTTGCAGGCAACCTAATACAGAAGATGGAAGTTGAATTCGTATTAGAAACTCTGCAAGACGGATATCATAAAGACCAAAACAGAAACTACATTATCTGGAGATGTTTACATGCACATCAAATACAGGAGTAAATATTTATGTATAACCACATATATTGCATTGGGGCTATCGCACTATACAAGTATTAGGCAACCTAGAACAAGTGTTGCTTTCAAGTCCACCACCACTCACTTCAACAAAACACCAAATAAAAACCAACTCTTCCAGGACTTGGCGCTTTGACAGACCATGACCAGATACAGGAGGACAAACGTGCACTCATGCACAAACATGCCCATATTTTACAAATGTCACATACTACATACATAAATTTTAGTGCGCAAACATGCAAATGCAATTATGCACACGTGTCCATGTTGCAAGACAGCTAAACTGGAACCTTAATATGGACTGAGTAAGCAGTATGGGCTGTAACCTATCAAGTTAAGATCACACAATGTTAAGTGGGGACCGTAGATTTGCAGTCATAAGACAACATAAGAAAGAAAGAGGTCAAAAAGTCTATTTTCACATGCTGCCGCACTTGCTTGAGTACCATATTGAGTAGCAGGTTGATGCTTGGGAAAAAGGATTCAGCCACGATCTAAAATCTAATTTTTGTTTTGATCATCTCGACACTTCAGGTGTGCGGGTCACTTGAGAAATCAAACAAAGTTGGAGCTTTATGGTTTCAAAATTTTCAGTAATCGTTTATACTTAAACATCCATTTTTAAAATGGATGCTTTGGAACTGCATGTTTCTATAATTTACCAAGGTAAATTTAAAAGTGTCATTCTCCATAGGTATGCATGCTTTCTGGTCCTTCAAAAAGACATAAGCACTTTGAGTTAAATTTCATGCATCATCCTATTTCAATCTCATATGGCAAAGTGGCAAAGTTCTAGATAAAAAGCTGCAAATAATAAGCGTTAAACAGCTCAATAAAATGAAATCTCGTAACCTACCTCTAATGTTTCAAAGGACTCTTTAGTCATATTAACATCCTCCTGAAGGGTACCCATGAAAAGCAGAGCCTCCATCCTTTTAAAAGCAAATGGAATTTCCACCATGGCTTTTAGGAACCTCTCAGCAGGACCGAGTTGAGAAAGTTCACCACTGAACAGCCTAAGCTTCAGTTCTTCATCTGCAGTAGGGGCCATCTTCAACAGAGTTTGAAGAAGTTCCGCAGGTAGCTCATTTCCTGACATAACTAAGGTTAGTCGGAGATGCAAGGAAGCACAATAGGAGCAGAGGTAGAAATAACAAACAACAAGAACTGCAAAAGACTCAAAAGGCCTGCATGGCTGCATCCCATAAGCAAGCCACTTAAGCATATCAATTTCTATATCCTCTTTCAATCTTTTACCGTTCAGAGAGGACTGAAATTGTTTGTGCCACTGTATCATGGCAGTGTATCTGCCATTTTGTACGGAATGGAGTCATACCATCAAAAGATAGACAACTGATATCTCAGGAGTCAAAAACTGATAAGTAAATGGTCCGTTTAAAATTTTAAGGCAAAAGGCATATCACTTCTTTTATATATGACAAAACATAAACTATGTATGCACGAATGCAAGTATGAAACTAATTAACATATGTTGTTTGCTGACTGTCTCTTGGGAAGAACAGGAAAAAAAAGGAACGAAGAAAGCAAAAGCATTTATGATATTATGATGTAGCAGTTCCTTTCTTTTACAAAGAAAAGAAAAAAGAGCAAACTACCTTCTTGAAGGGCATCGTGAACTTCTTCTATTGTCACATTCAACGCGCGCAAAAGAATTGATAAGTTTTGTGCTTTCTTTGGGTCAAGGATCTGAATGTACTGGGGTGAAGGATCTTGAGAGGAAGACTCTTTCTTGCGGCCCCCTTTGTTTTTATCAGCGGGTGTATACCCAAACATAGTTTCTATCATCTCCTCATTGAATCTGTAAATTATTTAGATGACTCAGTAGCTCAAATAATATAATACTCCACAAAAACCACCATATCGAAGAACTAATAAGAATAAAAGATATGACTTACTGGAATGATCCAGACTTAATCTGATGCCAAACCATTGACTGATCAGGGTTTGCTAGAACTTTATCCCAGAAAAAGGGCTTCAGCTTCGCTTTAGAACCATCATCACTCCCTGAGCCAGCTCCTTCACTATCTCCTGTATTTGATGGATGTTTTAGGCCAACAGGTGGCCGAGGAACCTTAGAACCTAAGGCCATTGGTTTTGGAGGTCGTGGGGGAGCAATACCGCCTTTTGGGGGGGGAGGAGGTGGGCGAGAACTAGGTTTGGCACCTAGGGGGATGGGTGGTGGAGGAGGTGGTCCAGGAGGTGTTGGGCCAGCACTGCCAAGAGGTTTCAAAGTGAGAGGTGATACTGAAGGGGGAGGGGGAGGGGGAGGGGGAGGGGGAGGGGGTGGGGGTGGGGGTGGGGGTGGAGGAGTGCCTTCCATGCTTCGAGGAGGCTTAAGAGAAGCACGTGGTTCGGGAGGGAGAGGCTCTGCCTTCCCAGGAGGGGGCTTCAAGGTAGGCAGTCCTGAGGAGGCACGACTGAGCCTTCCAGGAGGAGGTGGTAACTGTGTACCAGTACCAGATGTTCCAAAGGATTCAGTAGAATGTTTTCCCGCAACAAAGTTCCCTAAGGAGGAGTTTTCATCGATTGTGTAGATTGAATTATTCCCAAAAGATTGATGACTAAGCTTCTGCTCTTTAATTGAATTTCCTAATGCAAACGACTGGTGTGAAGAACCTGAACATCAAATTTTTACCAATATCAGAATTTCACCAAGTAAATAATTGTCAGTCATGTGTGCAAAAATAATACGTAGATAGCAGATCTCATATGTCGGACATTTTGCCACTTATTCTAAATTCTCTTCCACCATTAATTTATTCTCTTCATCTTGCTTTATTTTATCCCTTTTTGTGGCTACTTGCAGTTTTCTTACAAAATTAATAACTTGTCATGCAAGAAATACTTACCAACAGAATAGTCACTTAAGCTTAGGCTAAGAAGGGGCCTCTCATCATTTCGTTTAACTCCAGAGCCAGTTCTACAGATCTTTGAACAGCAAAGAAAGAGGAATGCTGCGACAAGAAATGTCACTGCTGCAGTTACCACAACAGCAATGACAATAGTTCTTTTACTGCTTTTGTTCTTATCCGCATTAGCATTAGAACCACTACTGGGACCCGAAGAAGATCTGGCATCAAATGGAGGAGGCACACTTGGTTCAGGGGGGTTTTCAGATGGAAAGAAACGGCTTTGTGGACCCAGATCAGGACTAGCAGATGGGGCGACATCCGGGGATGGTGATAAACTAAAACTAGGTGATCCAGCAGCAGGGGAAGGGGACTGGGCAGGTGACACTGCAATGCTCTGAAGCAAGATTCTTTTAGGAGCATGAAGCCCGGAAAACATGGGCTCAAGATGCTTCCCATACCTAGTCCAAAGACCAGTACTGTCTCCAGATACAGGTACTTGAAGATTTTTTTCTCTCACACAATCTAAAAGAGTTTGTCGAAACTGAGGTTGCAGGAAATCAAACAATTTCTGCATGTTTTCTTTTGCTAGAGACCTACTTTTTGAACTGATCTCATCTTTCCACCCACAAGTTCCTTTTGGAAAACAAAACTTGAGTTCTTCATTAGCATCCTTCAAATGGATCAAATCTAGCCTGCAACTGACCCATAACTGCTCTGCCTGTGACCAGTGAATCAGAGATCATAGAGTCAATTTTAGCATCTATTATGCACTTTCAAGCACCAACGAATAAATAAAACTAACATATCAGAAAACTTAGCCAATAGACACATGATACGATAAAAATAAGTATTAGGCATGCTATTGCATACATGCATAACATAACTAGATGCAATAAAAAAAAAGTTCGCAAGAAAAGCATGAATGCATCTATTTAGGCAACTGTGCATTCAGGAATACGTCAGAAATTGGGAAAATGACAGTTAAAATAGAAGAATGAACAAATTACATACGATGACACTACTTTTCATGTTCTGAGAAGTTCTATTCCATCTTTCTTTCATTCTCTTTTTCTTTGTTGCCAACGTGGACTTGGGAGGGAACCAAAACATAATAGTTCCACAAAGAAACAAAATGACAGAGTGCTTACAATGTATTCTTTGAACCTGCACCTATATATACTGAAGATGATACAATTCTTGCAGTTGAAACATCGCTTATCATGACATAATAAATCAGAAGGTTCTAAAATATCTGAGGTTTTGCGCACAGGTAAATCAAACACCAAATCTTTGAAGCAATGTAAATTCAACCATAAAAAGAAACTAAACAGTACTATTTCAAACATGCAGCCATTTTATGTTTTATAGATACTTAATATGCAATGACTATATCTTAACCTACAGGTGCAAAATGTTAAGTAGATCAGTCCCTCTTAAATGTTGGAGAACACATCACATGACACTTGAACTGGAGAATGAGCTGCCATTTTACTCACTGAACATTATACGTCCGCGCTCAATTCCACTAGTTAATAAGATTTTCAGATGATACAAAGGACCAAGTCTGAAAATATTAATTCATACTCCCATAGTTTTTTGTGCCAAATCTTTCCCTCATCAGATTCTAGAATATCAATAATATCGGTCAATAGATGCATCTTTTAGTCTTACTACTCTTTACTTCAAAGCGTGTTACCTCAAACTAGTCATTGAAACATCATCTCATCCAAAGATGTAACTATTTGACATGACAAGCTATTAGTAGTGGCATAACAATCCGTATATTACAAGCACATTGATTACACAGAAAGCAGAAAACGTGACAAATGTCCTACCATTTCCTCATCAACCTCACCGGTGGCTGGATCAACCAGTTGGCTGAAAAATGCTTCCTCTGCTGCCTTCCTGTATTCGATGCCCGTAGTCTTTGTTGTGTAAAGAAAAAGCAGCAAAACAATGAAACAACTCATTCGTATGAGACCAATTTGAGCTTGAATCATCATGCCAAACGAAAACTATCCTTTTCATTTCATCGAAACCTAAACCCTCCACAGGCAAAACCCTAGAACTCCCTTACAACAAAAATAACCACAAAAGGTTCAATTCTGCTGCATTTAATAGATACCCAATTCGATTTTGCTCTTGAAAACCCTCAAACCACCCAATTCACCAACCTGTATATAGAACTTCTCAAACACCCGGATGCAAATTGTTCTCAAAGATTCAAGCTTTGAACCAAATATAACCACCCAGACCTTATGTTCCCTAAAAACGCCAAAATATCAATCAAAACCTCATTCAAGGATAACTCGGAAGAACATTAAAATCCCCAATCGAAATCAAAATATGCCTTCCCTTTGGACCTATACAGACCACAGAGACACCCTTAAAAAGATCCACAATGTAAAAGCCAAAAAAGCTTGAAAGATTCAAAAGGGTGTTTCTATTGCTAGTTATGACCAGATCCAATCAAAAGGATGCATAAAATAATTGAGCTGTAGTAAAAAGTTTGACCCGGGAAGAGAAATTCATTTTCCAATTAGGTTCCGTAGGAGAAGCAGACAAAAGACGGGAAAATTTGAGCTTGTGAGTCGTAGATTTTCTAATGTGATTTCAGGGATTTTGAATTTGTTCAGACTTCTTGCCTGGTTCGACAGGACTTTTCAAAGAGAGACGAAAATACGCGCAAAGAGAAACAAACGTTCTGTTGTGGGGCCTACGTGGCTGATTATTTTCTCTATCATAATTAATGATGATAAATATTGATTAAATGATGTGTTTAATCTCAAATTTTAAGTTCTCGGTAAAATATTTTTATAATAATATTACTTATTTTTTATATGTCAATAATTCTTTTATTTTCGGGGTGAGAATTCACAATTTGAGCGTGCACTGAATAGACTTATATTTTAAGTATGTACAGGCGAATATCTAGTCTAGTGGCAATGGTAGGGGTGAAGGGGTACAATCTAGATACCATAGGTTTAATTTCTGGAAACACCTCCTCACATATTATTATGTGTAAATAAAGGTTCGAGTACATCTTGCCTATCATCATCCCTGTTTAGTGCGGAAGTCTTATGCACGAGAGCTTTTAAATGAATATACTATGCATTCCAAATAAGAAATAAAATTACTTTGTATTTGGATTATGAATTGAGGAGCACATGTGGGATGTGACCTAGTTTTCAGTTTTTCACAAGCTCTATACCTATGCAACGTTCATAAGACTAGTGTGTATCACCGAGCCATTAGTTGAAATGATAAGACTTGTGTGTATCATCCTAATAACCAGAGTTTGAATTTTCCTCCCCGTTTCAAAAAAAGATTAATAATATAATCGTGCATGGTTTTATATTGTCATAGGCTATAAAAGAATAAGAGTATGATACTATACCTATCGCCATCACAATTCCAATTTTTGTACCACAATACTTGACATTTTGGTACAATTTGGGACGAGTTCAAAGCCATCATCCTCCCCATTTGTTGAAGTCATACCCTTTTTTTTGTAGTTTAATTCAAAATTGAAAGCTATTATGTCATACCCTATTAGAGCAATTCCAATGGTCATATTTTGCTGGCCAACAAAAATCAATACTAGGTCCACCTCTATTACATAAAAAGTCAAGTCAAACACTTCTCTCAATACAATACAATCACATCAACAAAACACGTCTCCCAATATAGCCACATCAGCAAAACACAAATTCTTATACATTTTTCCTTCCCACGCAACATGAAGGCCAACAAATTCTCATGCCCTCTATATTGTCCACAATAAAATTACACCAAAACACAATCTTCCAATACAGTCACATCAGTAAAACACATCTCCCAATACAACCACATCAGCAAAACACAAAACCCAATACATATTTGTTGGTCCAGACAAAATAACACCATTGCAAGTGCTCTTAGCCCCCTTTTGGGTTGTTGAGTTGACATTGATCAGAGCATATATTTATCCTACTTTTTGGAGGAAGAAAAAAAAAAAGACACAAGATCCAAAACATGGTGGGAAATTTTTTTGAAGTATTTATTAAGTATATCTATAAGAAATTTACACCCCATTTACATACACTATATTGTTTGCTCCGTGATAGGTATGATAATACCTATTGTTTTTGGTAGAAATATCCCCCTCTTAAGCTTTCTTTTGATAAATAATGAGTGTATTTATGTGTTGATTTGTATTTTGATAGGTTGATTGCGGTTTGGATGAAAAGCGACGGAAAAAGGGCTGAATTGAAGAAAATGTCCACCGACCTTCGTATGTTCAAATAGTCATAACTTTCTGTCACATTATTGGAATTGAGCGCAACAAAAGGCATTGGAAACTAGACATCTCAAGCTTTCCGTAGAATCTAAAATCATGCAAATCGGAGGTCATATGGAGAAGTTATGGTCATTTGAATCATGTGCCTAGGGGTAACGCGCCTAGGCACACAAATTGTGCACGCCCAGGATCACTCCTGCACGCCTAGTCCAGAGAGTTGGACTTGAATTTTAAGTTGTGCACGCCTAGGATTGCGCCTAGGCGTGCGCCTAGGCGTGTGCCTAGGCGTGGTGCGCCTAGGCGTGAAAACAACGCGCCTAGGCGTGAAAAGCAATTTTCTGGGGTGTTTTAAGTCGCGATTTGTCCGAGCTGCGGGGACTTTGAGACCTAGAACAGATTTCTGGAGAGCGAAAACAGAGGGGGAAGGTGATTCTTGGAGCTAGGAGGAGAGATTCTTCAACTCCACTTGGATCTACTCAACTCATTGGGTTTATTCATGCCTTTCTCATCTATTCTCTTGTGTTTTTCTCTCATTATGTGTAACTAAACCTCTTGTGCCAAGGCTAGGATGAAGCCTTGGGTTTGATGACTTTGTTTATGACTTGATTTACATATATATGAGTTGATTTGGGTATAAATCTTGTGTTTCTATGTTTGATTGCAATTTCTTCATGCTTGTGGTGTTTGGCCAACACCTAGGTTTTTTGGATGAAATTGTTTGGAGAATTTGCTTAGACAATAATATGTCAAGTAGATTATGCTTCTTGAAACACTTGATTATGAATGTGTCTCCCTTTAATTAGGTGACAATTTGTATGAATCCTAATCTCCATAGAACTTCATGAATTCCTATGCATGTTTAGACCAATAGGATGGCTAGAATGTATTTAGGAATATCCGACCTAGACCAATAAGATGGCTAGTAATCGATTGTAGGGAGATTTGGCTTAAGTGCGCTAAAACCGACTTAGGTACGGATTCGTTATGCCCGAATTAGCAAATATGTGTGTGAATTTGTGTCATTGCAAGTCATTTCCCAAGGGGGATTCCAAAGCCTTGGTGTTCATCTCATTTGCATTAGTTGCATCCCTATTCTAAGAAAATACCAAAAATACTTTGCTCTTTACTTGTCTTAGTTTAATTACCAACCCAAACAATCTTGAGTTGATCTTTACTTTGTTTGCATTGTACATACATACATACAAGTATACATTTGGATTAGACATAACTCCATCCCTGTGGATTCGACCCTTGCTTATCATTGTGCTGTAGTCGCCGACTAGTACACTTGCTAGTAAGGTTAATTTAGACCCAACACTCCGGGGTTCCGATTCCCGTGAATATATCGGATTACCCTCAAGAATTTATTCCTCATGGGCCCGCAAGTGGGCTAAGCCCAACTCATTAAACCCATGAAAAGGTCTAGTTGAGTGTAAGAGATGGGTTTTACTAAGGGGATAAATACTGACATGGCCCCCGAACTTTCATGAATGAATCAATTTAGCCCTGAACTTCATTTATGATCAATTTAGCCCTTGAACTTTCAAAATTGTATTTCATTATAATTTTCGTCTATTTAGCTAATGTGACGGCAAGTCTGAAAGTCACATGTCATGTTAGTAACGGAAAACAAATGTTACATCAGTAAAAATTAACGGAAAATGGGCTCAAGGGCTAACGGACTACATTGTTGGAAGTTGAGGGGCTAAATTGACCATAAATGAAGTTCAAGAGCCAAAATGATCCTTTCATTAAAGTAAAGGGGTCATTTGAAAACTTCTCCCTTAATATTTTGGTCTTAACATCTTCAAAAGGATTGAAAGTTGATTTGAAATCTTTGACAATTGGTAGTTTGCTCACCACATTTTGTTTGTTATTTTGTGAAATTGCGACGCTGACAATGAGTGAAACAGAAACACGATGGACTTACAAGAGACCGAAAAAAGAGTGAGATACTCGTTTGCTTCGTTTTAGCGTTATAAACTTCTTAGGACTGCGTTTGTATTAAAAATAAGTGGGTTTATTTTGTATTTAAGTATTTAGTAGTATACTTGATTATTTTTTTTATTTCCAAATTTGAAGGTGGGCCAGAGTCCACCCTAGGCCAATAATAAATCCGCCCGAATCGGACGACTTCAAAAGCATTATTCTCCCCAATATTTGTTGAAACCATACCCTATTTTTGTAGTTTAATCAGAGCATATACTTATCCTGCTTTTTGGAAAGAAAGAATGAAGATGCCAAAACAAGGGGCACTATCACTGCAATGTACACACAACCTTACATTTATTTGAGTGGTCTCTAAAACTATATGTATCTACTCATAAAGAAACAACACAGATATAAAAATAAAAAAATAAAAAAAAAGTGTATATATGTATATATGTATGAAAGAACAGGTCATGTGGCAAGTAATGGACATCCAGTGCAGCAGCATATATTCCTTTCACACAGCCTTTTCGTTTTTCTGAAACTCACATTCATGAATTCAATTATATTTTTGAGTTTTTGTACTGGTTTTCTGCATTGTTTGCATTAGACAAGATAATTGTCATTTGTTGCAGGAAAAGGAAAAAAAAAAAAGGTTCTCTCACACTTTCCAGCAAATATTCCAAGAGAATTTGTTCTAAACTTTCTCTAGTGGCCTTCTTCAGTTTCCACACTACTATAAGACCCTGAAAGCCTCAAAAACTCTGCGAAAAATTCTTTTGGAGACGTTCGATCGAGGGTCTAATTCTGCTGTAATGACTAGTTGCAGACAGCTTCAAGTGCAAACAGATGATCAAACTCCACATAAATGGAGTGTTTCATTAGGTGAAGATGTGTATAAAAGGTTTTTCTCTCAGGGAAGTCCAGTAGTGCAAAAAGTATTCGGGGATGGATCGCTGTTCAGTCCATTTTTGTTTGGAAAATTCTTTGATCCTTCTGATGCATTTCCGCTGTGGGAATTCGAGTCTGATGTATTGTTATCGAGTCTCAGAAGCTCCGGCCAGAGTACCGTGGATTGGTTTCAGACAGATCAAGCTTATGTATTGAAAGCAGAACTCCCAGGTAACTTCTCCTGCACCTCAAAAAAGGGCTAGACGTGTACCTTCAGCTCTGTGTTTATCTAAATCGCCTTAGTAAGAAGTCGAATGCTCAAAATTTTTATTTTTTCTGAAATTTAGGTTATACCAGAAACTTGGCGATAAAGCTGCAAAATTTAGTTACTTGGGGAAGGGTTTAGGGTATACTAATTGAATCATTTGTGTTGGTAAGAGTTTTTTGAAAGCTGTCGAATGCTCGACTCTGCATAAATTTCTTGGCATCTGCATCATCCCACTCTACCAAATAGGCAATTAAGATTCATCAGACTATAAACCTAAATTCAAGCAGCTCGAGGACGGGTTTTTTTAGGGTTTAGGTCTAATCCGACCATTTTTGTTTGTTGCAGCAGGAGTTGGCAAGAACAACAGTGTGGAAGTTTATGTGGAGAATGGGAAGGTTGTGGAAATAAGTGGGGAACTGAAGCAACAAAAAGAGTCCAAAAAATCCAAGAACACAAAGGATTGGAGGTGTGGACATTGGTGGGAACATGGATATGTAAGAAAGCTTGAGATACCAGAAGATGCAGATTTGAGGGCAACAGAGGCTTATGTAAGTCATGATGATGTAATTTTAGAACTCAGAATACCCAGAAAGGCTTCAAGCTCCAATGATCAAGGAAATGAAGAGTCTTGATTATACAAACATGGTTAATCCCTATGATACCTGGACTCGGGTACGGGTGTCGGGTATGGGTACATAAAGCTGCCATAAAGGGAGGCAAGGTAAAGTGAAGAGTCCGGGTATCATAGGTTAATCCTTGTATGACATATATATATAGGCATATAGAAATATAATCACAGTTTTTTTTTTTCACTTGCATTGATAATCTTTGTTCTGCAACAAAGAATAATGATGATGTGAACATTAAGCATTGTATACCTAATGAACTAACAAACATATACACCTAATGGATCACATGAAACAACCATTGATGAGCAACAACTTAACTGAAACCCAAATTGGTTATAACAAAAACATCCAACAAGAATTGAAGATTTATTGTTGTCTCAGTGTACAAGTGTATATTACAAAAAAGTATTCATATGTGACAACAAAGTCATGCACAACCATTTGGCGATAGCCTAGTTGGATCACTCCGCACCTAAGGCATGAATAATCTCATTCGAGATTGGAAGTTCGATTCTAAGCTGATGCAATTATTTTCAAACGGTTTGCATATGGCCTCAACCCAACTAACATGTCAAGCAGATTTATGCGTGCCTAATTCGGCCTGAGTTTGGGTTTCGCGTATTGTTCAAAGTTTCCAAGTGGTTTGCACTGGATCTCGGCCCAACTAACATGTTAGGTAGATTTGTGCGTGTCTAATCCAGGCTGAGTTTGGGCTTCGCGAACTATTCAAAGGGCATGTATGCAGAGTTGCTCTGGGTGTAAAAAACAAACACAATCATGCACACTTTCTCACCTTAATTTTCACTTTTTCAGCTACCAAGAAGGCTAAATGGGCCAAATGACTTCGGTACTTGATGAGTCTGGGTTCTCTGGCCTCTTGGAGTCTAGATATGAGCCCCATTGATCCAGTATAACTGGCCTGGGCCATCAATTGGGCAGCACCTAGCCCAATTGGCCCACTACATGAGTGACAGTTTGATTTCCATTCTTTTTTCTTAACTGTATATTTATTTATTTTCCTCTTAATTATCAATTGGGTTTTTAAATTGTATTAGTATTGTGACTTCTCCAAACAGATTAGGAGTCAATTTTGACAGCTACTTCCCTTCAATTTTCTTATGAAGGACATATATACAAGAGGAATTCTCTTATGCGCACCTAATTTACGAACTTAAAACACGCATCATTTTTTAAGAGTGTGGATGACTGAAATGATAAGTGAGACTCACTGCTTTGGGTCCCACATATTTCAAATCAATGGTGAAAACATAAATGCGCATAAATTAGGTGCGCATGGAAGAATTCTTATATATATATATATATATCCTCTGTATAATTCAATACTTCTTCCTCTGAAAATGACACATGGCCCATAAAATCTACCTAAAAAAAGTACTATTTTATTTTCTTGCAGGCTATCCTCATTGAAGAGGCCAAAGAGCAACATATATTTATATCCAACATTTGGGGGATTTGATAAAATAATAATAATAATAATAAAGGGGTCAGTCAACAAGAGCAGTCCGGGGCCATGCGAAATTAGACTTCAATGCCATTTGGGTTAGCAGTAGAGATTTGAGAGACAAAACTCCAAAACAAATTAAACGACAAAATTTGGGATAATTAAATAATTAATGTTCTAATCTAGGTGATATAATCCATGAACAAAATGCTGGTTGTCTCTTGCTAGTGATATCATACTTCATCCCTGTTAAGACTTATATTTTACATCGATTAAGTGTAAATCATGCATCGATCGTTGGGGTTTATAAATAAAGATATAATCTAATCCTTTTCAATCAAGATGGTCATTTTAAAAACAAAATCATGCATGCCTTATGTCTAGTGCGAACAATACATTTCCGAATTGTTTGGATTGAATTTATACAATACTCTAACGAACATCCGATTTATATCACCTATGTGCCAAATTGACTCTCACAATCACATCTCTTTCTTCTTCTTTTTTTCTTTTTTATTTTGAATCTTCTTCAAGTTGAATCAAAGTTAGTACATTAGGTATACCATATGACAAAGCTTCACACCTAATCTTTGATAATCTACCAAAAAAAGGCAAGCCATGAACATCAAGAGCTTTGAGAAAAGATGTATGATCTCCTGGCTTGTTCTATAGAATATTTTGGGAGGTGGAAAGTGATATAAAGAAGTAGTAGCTCATGTAACAAGTTTAGAATAAAATCTAACTTGATAAAAATATATAATCATGAATACATTTGAGGTGAAGAGGAATGAAAGAATTTGTATAGGAGAGAGTAGAAGACAGTGGGGTAGACCTAAAAACACATGACTTGAAGTAATAAGAAATAATATGAATTTAACAGGAGTGGATGAATGCATGATTCATGATAGAAATGAATAGATAAAACAAATACAGATAATGGATTTTCGGTGATGTTCTTATAGACTCGTGTAGCCGACCCCAAACTTTTGGGATAAAAACTCGGATGATGATAATAATAAATCATGAATACATCTAAGCACCAAAAAGACAAAATAGATGTTCCAATTACTTGTTTTCACCATGTGAGATGGGTCACACTTTCTGATAATCTTGATTAAATAATCAAGTACAAGTTTGTTTGAGTAGAAGAGAATATTTTGCAAAGAAAAAGATAGGAATAAATTAACCATACAATCATGAGTGCATCTAAGCACCAAAAAGACAAATAGATGTTCCAACTACTTGTTTTCACCATGTGAGATGGGTCACACTTTTCTGATGATCTTGTTTAAAGAAAAGAAAAAAGGTTCATCAATATTGGGTAGTTTATAGGAGACTAGCTAGGGATTTGTTTAGTTAAAGCAAGTGTGAAAATGAACCAAAGAGAGTTGTCATGAAAACTCCATCTAAGCTTGTATTAATTATTATGTATGCAAAATGACATACAAGATTAGGGGTGTACTAAAGAGAGTGCGGGTCTGATGACCCGAAGTTAGAGTTATATCGAATGTCCAAAGGGTGAACTTGTATGATGTCATTCTCAATTAAAAAAACCAACCATAGAAATTATAGCCACAAAAATGATATCATTTTTTTTTTTCATTTTAAGTAGGGTTTAATGGGGGCGAGAGGAGTGAGAGTGAGAGTGAGAATTAGAATTAGAATGGCTCGCCCTTTATTCATCTTTTTACAAATCTTATTCGTTGTAATTTCATCATCATCATTCGGGTCTTTATTCCAAAAATTTAGGGTCGGTTACACGAGCCTTTATTCGTTGTAATTTGTCACATTTAAATTGTAAGTCCTTTTTTTTTTTTGTGAAATCAAACACTTAAACAAAAAAATATTATTTTATTTCAAAAAAAATATTAGAATAGAAATATATGACTAAAATAAAAGGGCAATCTAGGCATAACAAAAAAATTTAAACTGATCTCTCTCCCTTACGAACACTGCCAATGCCGGATACAATTAAAAAAAAAAATTTCAAAACCTCAACGGTAATAATAAAATCTACATTTCCTTTTATATCCCTGAAAGAAATATACCGTCAGTGTGAGAGACAGACGATCTTTTCTTCCTTATTTTGTTAATTATTTTTCAGATTTTGAATAAAAAATTAATTTCTTTGTCTCCCAGAAGTCAGAACCAGTCGCCCAGCTCTTCTCTCTGTTCTGTACTTCCTGCTCGTAAAAGCAACGGCTGTGATTGGAATCGGTGGCTTCCAATGCAAACATGGCCCCACATTCTCTCTGCTAGACCGACTTACGATCTCTAACCCCCTCTTCTTACTGTTTTGTCTCCTTCATAATGGCCTCCAAGAACCAGAATAGGCCTCCAAGAACCCATAAGAACGTCACAAGTTCACCAAATGTGAGTTGTAATACCATTTCAAGATTTGGGTTTTAGTCTTCGTCTTCTGTCTATTGATGGGTCTCTTTAAATTTCCAATTTTTGTAATTTCTGTTCAGTAAATTTTCTTTGAGTGTCGGAGTCGCAAAGTGGGTTGCTTCAATTTCCCCTTTGCGCCTTTTCCTTGGCGGTGCTTCTAATCGTTATTCTTTCTGGTGAATTATTGTGGGGTTTTCCTTTCAAGATTGTGTTGCTAAATGATCTTCTTGACTTCTTCTTTTTTGTGTGAATTTTTGTGGGATTTGTAGGAGAAGTGTATCGGTGACGAGATGAGTATTAGTAGGTGCCAAAAAGTTGAAGAAATGGTTGGGCCCACAAATAACGGCATAATCCGGCGAGCATTTTCGGTTGTAAATGGCGGCCAAGATCTTCTCCCAAATAGTAATCCAACGAGTAATGCGGGATCAGAATATGGTGGTTTTGAATTCACAAGAGAGGATGTTGATGCATTGTTGAGTGAGAAAATGAAGTACAAAAACAAGTACAATTACAAGGTTAGCTTTTGTGTGATTGTGTGCTTATTTCTGATTTAGCATTCAATCTTAAATGGAAATTGTAGGTTTCATTTAGTTGTTGGAGTATTTGGTAATGCTTATGATATTATTTGTCTCCTTTTTTTTTTTTGCAGGAGAGATGTGATAATATGATGGACTACATAAGGAGGCTTAGACTCTGTATCAGATGGTTTCAGGAGCTTGAGGGAGATTATTTGTTTGAGATGGAGAAGTTGAGGAATGAGCTAGAATTGACTGAACGACGATTAGCTGAAATGGGTATGGTTGATTGCTGTAGTATCATTGAAGTTTTGATTGAATTAGTCTTTTAAAATTTTTTGTATTTGATTGTAGAGATGCAATTAAAAAACAAAGATGAAGAACTGAATTTGATTATTGCGGAATTGAGAAAGAGTCTTGCTTCTTTACAAGAGAAACTTAGCAAAGAAGAATCAGATAAATTGGTAAGAAATTCACGTTAAAAACAAATAGGCAATCATCAAATTCCTTCTGCTTCTGCTTATTGTTGTTTCTTATGCATTTTTTCCTCTTTTTATTGATATGTGATATAAAAATCAGGTTGCAATGGATGCTCTTGCAAATGAGAAAGAGGGTAGAATTAGTATGGAGAAGTCACAAGCGAATCTCTCGGAGGAGCTTGGCAAAGCTCAAGGAGAGCTCCAAAGTGCTAATCAGAGGGTAACATATTGCAATTTGATCTGAATTCAATGAAATTCTTTTTCCCAGTTATCTTTCCCATTTCAGTTTCTATATGACGTGATCTAGTTTGTGCTCATGTGTTTCTGCTCTGCAGATAGCATCCATCAATGATATGTACAAGTTACTCCAGGAATACAATTCAAGCTTACAGGTGTACAATAGTAAACTTCAGACAGATCTTGATGCAGCCCATGAAACTATTAGGCGTGGAGAGACAGAGAAAGCTTCCATGGTAGAGAACCTTAGCAACTTAAGGGGTCAATACCATTCTTTGCAAGATCAGTTTACTTCATCAAAAGTAAGCCCCTTTTTTTTTCCTCTTTCCCTTCTATATAATCTAGGCATCTGGCAATCAATTATGCAACAGCGTTGTAGGAACTTGAGCCTGCCAAAATAATAGATATTTATCCCCAGGATACTAATCAAGTAATCATCAAGCTCCTTGTCTAAACGCAGGCTTTGTTTGTGCTTTAATTTTAATTTGTACATACAATTTTCATGACATTTATAGATTTTCAGAATGAAATAAACTGCGAAGTTACAATGTAATAAGAGTACAAAAGCGAAAATGGGTCAAAGTCAAACTAATGTTAGTTTTGTATACCTGATCCTCAGTAAAATAATTTACCAACTAATAGTGGATGAGCTGTGTATGGTGATCTCCAAGGTTTTTTGTCAAGAAAAACCTCCACAGTTAATTAAAACTCTTTTTTATTGAGCTCTAGTTTTCAGACTTGTTGCCGGAGAAAACATAAGCTGAAAGTGATTGAAGTTTTTAATGTCCCCTTTAGCACCTAGAAGTGGGTGAATGAGAAAGGCTAATTTCTTAGGCACTGGTTCAATAAGTTTTGATGTAGCTTTAATAAACTACAGTTTTGAAATTTTGAGTAAACGGATGAAGAGGAATATGTTTGCACTTTTGGAAGTCAGAACCCTTTACCTTCTCATAAATTTTGATGGGCAAAAGGTTCACTTGCTGTTTTTTTTTTGTGTGTGTGTGAGGTTCAAGGTTGGGGGCTATAGTAGGGAAGGAGGGTGGGAGGGGGAGGAGAATGAATGACCATTGTCAATGAGAAGAAGTTCTGAAGAACTGAAGTAGGTGACTTTTATGCAATAAATTAGATGGTTTGCATTTCCTAATCAAGAGATTTCATCTGGCATTCCTGACATTATGTGCTTGTGCAAATGTCGGTACCTACCTAGAACTGTACAGTGTACATACCTCTAAGTCTAGGATCATTAATAAAGTCATTAGTCTTAAAAAATTCACTTCTACATTTAAATATTTTTTTACATGTATGAAATTATGCAACTTCGATGATTTGTGAATTGAGTATATCCTTATGATTGTAGATTTTTGAGGTTTTAGAAATGATTTCTAAGAAATAACTTAAAGACCAAAAATTTCCATCTTCAATTCATTCCAACTTGGCAGTTGGATATTTATCTTCCATTACTTTCTTGTGTTGTTTGTAAATAAATCTGTTGTTTGATATCTGATGTATTTATATTGGCTTTGTAATTTATTAGGATTCCCTACTTGAAACCACAAGACAGAAGGATGCTTTATTAAATGAAGTTGTTAGCCTTAGGGCAGAGTTACAACAAGTTAGAGATGATCGTGATTGCCAACAATCGAAAGCGGAAGCTTTAACAACGGAGTTGGCTAATTACAAAGAAATGGCAACAAAATCAAATGAATTAGAGGTATGTTTTTGTGGCTATTATTTGGTTCTATATGAAAATATTAAGTAAATTTAACCTCATAATCTATCTGAGATCTACTATTTCTTCTGCAGGGAAGATGTTTATCACAAAGTCAACAGCTGAGGATGGTGCAGGACCAACTAGAAGCTGCAGAGAAGAAACTGCAGGTATTACATGCTCTCTTAGGAAATTATGAATGCTCTTAATTTAAGGTGCCATTAACTTGTAGAATTGGCAGATTATTTTCTGATAGTTATTTACTGAATTTTTAGATGTCTGATATGTCTGCATTGGAGACAAGAATTGAATTTGAAGGGCAAAAGCAGCTCTTAAGTGAGATGCAAAGTCGCTTAGAAGATGCAGAATTCAAACTAATTGAAGGAGAGAAGCTGCGTAAAAGGTTGCATAACACCATATTGGTAATGATCTTACACCTTAATCGAACAAATATTTGATGTCTGTTTATCTTACTGAATCCTGTTTGCGCTACAGGAACTAAAAGGAAATATCCGAGTATTTTGTAGAGTACGACCTCTGCTGCCCGATGATGTTTCTGGCACTGAAGGGAAGATTATATCTTATCCCTCTTCAACAGAAGCTCAGGGACGCGGGATTGAGTTGCTGCAAAATGGTAAATTGTAATAGTTCTATGCTACAAAAGAAAGGTTATTTGTGGAATGTGATGTTATCTTGATTTTGTTCATTATGTCCAAACTGAGGAGCTAATATCAAGTTCATGTTGCCATTAGGACAAAAACATTCATTCACTTTCGATAAAGTCTTCACGCCGGAGGCAATGCAAGAGGATGTTTTTGTCGAAATTTCACAGCTTGTTCAAAGTGCTCTAGATGGGTATAAGGTATATATTGAAGTTCCATCTGGCATATCTTGAATTATTTGAATAAACTTTCAAAGTTTATTTGCTAGTCCTATGTGGAAAGTCTCGATGATATTTTTTATTGGCTCTCATCCATGCTGTTGCATATATTAATGATTATCACCAAAATCTCATAAAGTGGAGATGGTTTTTTTCAGCCGATATGTAAGCAGTCACTGGTTCAATTCTTGAAAATAGCCTCTCCACATATTATGTGGGGGTAAGGTTTGCATACATCATGCCTATCCCTGACTCTGCTCATTGCGGGAGCCCTATGCACGGGAGTTGTTTACCTTTTACCTATGTTAGCAATGTGATGTTTAGATCTTTTGCGTAACTGGCAAAGACACCATGATAAAATGTTTATGTTCCAAAATATGCATTTGCATTTGTTGTGTACCACTCTGATATGTCAATTTGAGATTTTAAGTGATAGCTTTTGATCCTGTCATAATCTTCGTCGTGCTGCTGCTCTCTGCTGTATATTTCCAATTGACTTGAGCTTCTCCCTTATTTTCTTCAATAATTATAATTATAAAGAGAAATAAGAAGTATGATAAGTATATTGCTAGCATTATATGTTCTTAATAAAGTAATGTTACTTTCCTTTCCCAGGTTTGCATCTTTGCCTATGGCCAGACAGGTTCAGGAAAAACATATACCATGATGGGTAAGCCAGGACATCCTGAGCAGAAAGGGTTGATACCCCGATCATTAGAACAAATATTCCAAACCAAACAAGCCCTTGAAACTCAAGGCTGGAAATATGACATGCAGGTAATAATTCTGGATTGTAGGTGTCAATCAGCCTGGAAATATATGGCATGCATCTTTGCATAGATGCCTGATTTCTATGCATAATACTGGATTTTATTTATCATTTTCTAATTTTTGCAGGTGTCAATGCTGGAAATATACAACGAAACAATTCGTGATTTGTTGTCAACAAATCGAGATGCGTCACGAATAGAAAATGGTACAGCTGGCAAACAATATGCCATTAAACACGATGCAGATGGGAATACTCAGGTATCTGATCTCACTGTTGTGGATGTCTGCACTAAGAGAGAGGTTACATTTCTTTTGGATCGTGCTGCTCATAGTAGGTAAGTAAGTTAGGATAAACACTCCTCTAGTTAATATCGTTATCAAATGTTGTAATTCAGTTAATCGTTTTGATTTATATCCTTATGGATCGTGGTTGGCGGTGCTTTGCATTTAATGAACTGTTCATGTTACTGTTATAATAATTCGATTCTAGGCAAAAACGACAACTAGACAAATCAAAAGCATAAAAGAGAACAAACTATAACTCATATGTTTTACTTGGTTCGACAGCATGTCTGCATCCAGGGGAGTTAACCTTATTTTATTAATAGTATATTAAAATTTGGATCTTCAGATAGGTTTGCAATATTCATATCCTCAAACTCAAATGAAACAGGGATATCTTGTATGAAAATTCTCAAAATATACTCCTGTATTATACTGTCGCAAACCCGTGGTTGCTATTGTCAAACACACACATTCATAATTAGGTTAGGAGGTCACTTTTTTTTTCTTCTATGAAAACATCGAACCAATGTGAAGATAGTCAAAGAAAATGCTACACCATGCTGGTATGTTTCATACTCGTCTTTTGTTGCCCCCGAGGCAAAAGAAATAGGAAGTTTTTGGCTCATTTTCAATGATTATACTCACATGTACGTATAGATTTTGTGACCTTTATACCTTTGGGGAATTAAATGTTTTATATTTTTGAGCCTGTTAGAGAATACATTTTGGTTGAAACAGGGGGTTTGGTATTAGAAAACTTGGTGCAATACATGACATTATAAGTACTACAAAAATTATTACATCTTACTTTTCTTTGACTTGTTGATTTGATTTGAGAGGATTTGGAATCACAAATTGAGTATCTGTTACTCTCAGGTCTGTTGGCAAGACCCAGATGAATGAGCAATCATCAAGAAGCCATTTTGTTTTCACATTGCGGATATCTGGTGTCAATGAGGTGATAAAACTTGTCTCCGGTTATACTAGATAATCTAAATTAAAGTGTTGCACATGGTACTATTACATTTTCTTCTTTAATTTTCTTGTTATGACTTTGGTTGTTTCAAAATTACTATCTTTAGAGCACTGAACAACAAGTACAAGGTGTCTTGAATCTCATTGATCTTGCTGGAAGTGAACGTCTTTCCAAGAGTGGCTCAACAGGGGATCGATTGAAGGAAACCCAAGTATTTGACAAAACTATAATTTCTTACATTTTCAATTTGATTCTCATATTTCTTTTTTTGTGGCAATGATTTTTCCCCCTATATTATCAGGCGATCAACAAAAGTTTATCATCTTTGAGTGATGTTATTTTTGCTCTGGCAAAGAAGGAGGACTTTGTACCCTTCAGAAACTCAAAGCTCACTTATCTGCTTCAGGTAATTAATGATATGACTTCTCAATATGTTTTATTTCAGCTATTAGTTATTATGCTATCCTTTGTTTTCTTGTACAAGAGATCATGGCGGAGTCTCATGTTTTTTGCCTTAGATATACGAAATCAAATCTCTTCATTATCGAATCGCCGATGATCACCCCTAGGCAGAAAATTATTATTCAGTGAATCATATCGGAAATCCATCTTCTCAAGCATATGATTCAATGATGTTACGATAGGAATATATTGGTTTGAAGAGAGACAAGTACGTGATTCAGGGTATCCTTGGAACAAATGAAGGTAATATGGAAAACAGTAAAATACAACTTGGCGGACTTTCAGACAAACGTCGTCTCTGCCCTTTGACTGTTTTTAAAGCAGCTTCATTTGGCTCAAGCATAAATAGTTTTGGATTGCATGTCCATATCTCTGAGCTATGGTTGTGTAACTTTCTGGTACCAGAAGAATCCCATAAATAGCATCAGGTTGAGGTGAGGTTGGTGTTGTATCAGTCTTTTTACTAAAAAATGCTTTGAGTGAAATACTGGAGAGTGGTCTTGATAGCCGCCCCATAAGATTTCATTCATCCCTTTACTGAGCTACTTTTTTTTGATCTATGAACACTTGGTATGAATGAGGAGGATCCGGTTTCTTATGCTTTATTTTCCATTATACTGGTTTGATTCTTAATCTTCTGTTTTTCTTTGGACCCATACTAAACCAGCCATGTCTTGGGGGAGACTCAAAGACCCTAATGTTTGTTAACATTTCTCCGGAGCCCTCCTCAATGGGTGAGTCGCTGTGCTCACTGAGGTTTGCAGCAAGGGTGAATGCTTGCGAGATTGGTGTTCCCAGACGACAAACAAATGTGCGCACTTCAGATTCTCGGTTGAGCTTTGGGTGATATATGTAAGCTAAAGCAGTGATTCTGTGTCTCCCTTGGATTAGTATAGTTTATCTGTACGCGTCCCAAGTACTCGTAAATTGAAGAGAGTGACTCTTAACATTTATTGGTCATAACTTGTATAGCAAAGAAATCATTGTGCTTGTATACCATTGACGGATTCAACCATTTAACTAATATCAAATTTATCAGTTCTGCTGAACTGGGTTCTCTGGAGAGTCATCCATGACTGGAATTTCTACTTGGTATCTAGGTTACCTTTTCTAGGGTGGTCGAGAGGCAAGTCTTGCCTTTGGAGAATTGCTTCATCTTTGGAGCTTGGTCGGGTTGAAGAAGATAGGGAGGATTGACTAGATAGAGAGCAGATTCTGGGTTGGGAGAGAGGTGAAGGAAAGAAAGGAAAATGATAGCCATATGAAACATTCATGATCAAAGCATAGGTTGCCGGATGAAATTATTATAATATACATCTTAAAACCAGCTAACACTTTATAGAAGATCCAGAGATGCAGTGGTCAGTCACCCACAGAATCCAATTACAAGACTTCAGAGAAAACTAATTCAGTTGAGAAACAATTACACTTGTTGGTGGCAAAATGCAAACCAAAATCAATGCAGGCAGCCAGCTTACGCGACTGGCGGGCGCAATACATGATCTTGCGAGGTATCCACCGCAGCAGGTGGCATGAATTGCCACATTGCAACTCCTGGATAGCCAATAAAAGGCATCAATTTGTTGCCAGGAGCTTGGCCTTGAGCAGCAAATGCAGCAGGGATTGCTGAAGGGGGTGGCATGAAACTAGGTTGTACATTATTAGTCTTCAGGTGCTGCTCTAGCTTCTCTTTCTCTGCCTTTAGTCTCTGTTTCTCATCACGAAGCTCATTCTTCTCAGCCTACACAAGAAAGAAGTTTAGTGGACCTGGTGACAAAGTAACTCAATATGCTTTGCTGTCAATCTTTATCGGGACATATCATTAGTTTATAAAGCCAACCACTTCCCGTAAATAAGATACAGTGACTAACCTTCAATTCTTTAATCTTCTCTTGGAGATTCGAATTTGAGTCCTTCAACGCCTGGGCTTCACCACGTAGTTGTGTTACCATTCGGACAGCATCAATCAAAATAGCAGCCTTGTCAGTTTTGGGAGGCCTTCCAGGCTCCAGAATAGAGCCCAATTCCACAAACCTATCACGTGCACAAAATATAAATTTTCATGTCCTTATATGTGTGTGCATGAGAGAGACAGAGTGAGAGAGAAAGTACTTGTCATTTAGCCTATCCCTCCGGAGCTTCTCCCTGCACGCTTTGGAGCTAGACGCAGCACATGATTCAGATCTACCCCTGCATCAAGAACAAATATGAGAGGAAAAGGCAGGACAACATTCCTCATAAACTACGTGATAAGCCAAAGTCTGTACATACATAAATAGAAATCTAAACTAGTATAACCTCAACTGTATGCTCCTCTCATACTTCTGTCAAATCAGTTTGGCATTCATAATGCAAAGATGTTTCAAGATATTTATATCAATACCATCATATCAAGGTCTTTCATAATTTCATATTGCCAATGCAATGCAGACAGTATAGCAACATTGCAGGAAGATTATATATTGCAGATCAGTTCAAAGGATATTCAATCAATGCAAATACTCCAAGAAAAGTAACACATTTTCAATATTAAAAAAATAAACAAATAAAGACAAAGTTCTATTCCAAGGCGAACGCCAGCAAACAGGTACAAAGATAAATGCGAGAAACACATTAGAAGCGATCAGGTAACATTATTATCCATAGTGGCTTAATATCTCCCAGATCAACAACAATGCATTGCCTGAAAGCGTGTTGATAAGTGATTGGAAATCATATGTTAATAGTCTCCCACCCCCCAACACCAAACCATCACAAAAATAAAGGGTAGGTGAACAAAATTGCTGGAACTTAGTCAAGTGAACAGAAAGATGATGACCAATATTATAAAATTTCACCAAGAAGAGTGACAGTCGATTTTTTAAAGAGCATTTCTCAATTGTTCCTTTAAAGCTAAATACAGAAAGTGGCATGACAGAAGCTGAGTACCTCTTCTTTGAGTTGGGTTCCTTATGTACATCCGCATCCCCAAAAGAACCATCGATTTCCACGCTAAGAATCAATCACAATAGAAAAGGAAAATATGAGAGAATACATCCCAACACAGAGAAATAACAAAATGGAACTGTAGAAAATCAAAGAAAATACCGCACGGATCAAATTATCAGTCAATTGAGAAACCCTAATTTAACAGACCAAAACATCAATCAATCGAAATTCAGAAACCCTAACTGGAAAAAAGAGATATTATTTACCCGCCATCGTTAGAGGAGCCATTGAGGGCCTTTACGGGCCAATTGAAGCCGGGAACAGGGATATCGTCCATAAACCCAAAATCCGACAGCCAATTGGTGTTCTCAGGGGAGACCATTTTTCCGGGTTGATGGGTGCTTGAATTAGTGCCGGAAAACTAGAACGATTTTCCGGCAGTGGATTCTATCAGGAAAAATATTTCTATGTGGCAAAATTCAGCGTCAATGGCGTTTGGGAACAAAGAAAATGAGATTTGTTCTCGGGAAAGAGAATCTTTGACTATCTGAACTTGATTTGATTTGATTTGGGGAATTCTTTTGGAGGTTCGGTTCCACGAGATGGGGGCCATCAAGCACTCATCCAGTAAACGGCTCCGTGGGCTTGGGCTTTCAGGCCCACCCATATCCGTAAAGGTAAGGAAACTCCATTGATTTTAATTTTTAAAGACATTTTTTTTTAAAGTAACCCACTTATCCATCAGATAACTGACTGATAAATCCCGAACCATATGAAAGACCCTGCAATCCACATTGACCTGGAAAGATAACGCAGATGACATTAGCACACAATGGGTTGAGTAAGGATCAATCTCGCAAATTATGATAATGAAAATACTCACGGGACTTGAACTCACTATCTCTTGTTTGCACTAAGAATATCTAGGTCAGATTTATCACTTCAGTGAAAATGTATACTGTATTTACTTAATTATTTGCCTTTTTCTTGTCAATTGTTTAAACAAATAAGATAAATGTCTATATTTTGCAAGCCACAGAACCTGGTGGAATTTTTGTTTTTGTTTTTCCCTTTTACTGTACTGATGCATATATGATGTAAGGTGGCCATAGACTGTCTGAAGAGACAAGTATGGATGTCCATGAAACTATTATATATGATTATATGGTTGACGATATGCCGCATCTACATACAGTGCATGGATGGGATTGGTGCAAGTTGGCAAAGTACAACTTGGGCTGAAATTTTTTGATCCAATTGGGTTGTAAAGATTTTGAGAATGTGTATAACAAAGGGAATTTTTGAAATTCTGACCACAAACACACTAATAATATTATTGTTGGATTTATGGGTCACTATAGATACATCGGTTTTGCTGGGCTTTATTCTTTATAGGTTATCGTCAACGATACTTAGACCTAGAAAACGTGTTGTTAATGTGAGGTGGAAACTACAATTACGATTAAACCAATGTTTAATTAAGAGAATAAGCACTGAAATCCACGAGACAAGAGAGAAACACCTCCAAGTTTTGATTAGTTTATTAAAAGCAAAATGTCCCTAAAACCCTAAAAGACTCATGAGAGGCCGAAAGGGTCTAAACATGTAGAATTTGACAAAAATATGGTGGAACTAGTGGCATAGCGACTAGTCTTGAGATCCGCATTGAAACGAGTCTCTCGACCAAGTTTCGGGCAACTCTAACAATCTGTCTTTTCAATCCTACTAGTCAGTTGTTTTTTATTACTCTTGCCACTAATCCTACATCAGAGAGGATCTGAGTTTTACTTATAAACCACTCGACAATTAAATTATGAGTTATAACAGACCGATATGAGATTATAGTCTTTAACAGAAATAAAAGCAAAATAGCCCCTCTAGAATACACAAAGGGCCGAATATTTTGCTTTTATTGGAAGGCTTTGATGGTATCAAGTGGTTTTCATGTTTTGAAATATGCATAAATGACAATTATAAAATGAGAGTTTCATGTTGAGTTGGACAAATCAAGTGGTTGAACACACGTTGTCAATTTGATTCAAGATTTATTTATTTTTTCCTTTTTGGGTTTTTCTTGAATATTTTATTCTTTTGAATACAAAAATGATTTGAAAAATATCAATAATAGGAAAAAAAAAATGAAGAAATAAGAAAACCCATTTTGCTTCTATGATCTTACACCTTCTGCATTGAGGAGGCCTGCCTCAGATTTGTGAAGAACTCCACTTTCACTTTCTCTCATATACAAACAGTAGATATATATATATATATACCAAGTTTAAGATGGCCTTATGTGACAGCCTTTGATGAACTTATCTGAAAAATCTACATACTTAGCCCACAAAGGTCTTAGCTTCGGGAATGCTATATCAAGCCAAGGCTTTGCTCTCCCATTAAAATGAACAACACCAGCACTTTGAGCATCTGCATAGCTAGTATTCTCTTGGTACCCTAGCCCCAACATGTGCCAGAACCCATCGATAAACTCGACATGTCCATGGAATGCTATTAGACCTGGGGGTAATGTCCCCAGCTGCCACAAACTCAGGTCGGATTTCAAGTTCTGCAACACAAACAATGCAATGGTTATCAGAAATTTTTTTATGCAGAATTAGTTCTGAATTGAATTGCAGAGAGCTAGACCGTTTTCGTGCCTTACCTCTTCAACCCAGTAATGGTATGTAAGGCTAATGTTGGTCTTCCTCCAAGCCTCCAAGTCGAAAATGTTCATGCCATAAGCCCAAGCACATTCATTTGGATAAAAATTCTGTGCTATGAGAGGATGTGAGAAGTTCAAGTAGCTCTTGAATCGTTTCGACATTACAAACTTATCTTCTCCTTTACATGTCTCCACTGCCCCGTTAACCTTCCCCTTCATTTCGATGTCCCAAAGAGGCGATAAATCAGTTTGAACCACAATGTCATCATCCAGAAACACTACCTTGTCAAGACTTGGGAACAACTGCAAACAAGAGTAGATTTTGACTATTGATTCCATGGTTAATGGTACATGACAGTTGAATAAGAAATTGAATGATGTAATTGGTACCTCCGGTAGATATATCCGGATATGATTCATCACTGAATTGTACTTAGGACTTAAAGCTTGAAGCTTTGCTGCAATAACATGAGGTTTCTCACTATTATTTGCCACAATTGCTGATGATCCCCCTCTAAACTGTGACCGAACCTGCTGATCTTTCTCCATTGCTTCCAAAACCGGTACTTTCCCCCTCGAAAACCACTCAAAATGTTGCAATGCCTTGACCTCAATTATTGCAGGCGATAATTGATGCAGTGAGAACCATGCCTGCATTGGGTAGTAAGTCTTCCTATCTGTTATTATGTGCAGCACGAATTTGTTGGGGCGCAACGCGTTTTCAACGACTGATTTGGCAACAACAGATGCTGCAAGCACATTGTCTGAGGCCAGCACAAAGTGGAAGTAGGAGTTGTCTACAAGTGTAGGAACTAGTTCTGCTGACGGGAGCTGGAGGCGAGCTGCTGCATTGGTGGAGTGCTCATTTGCTAGTCTTAGAGCTAGGCAGTGAAGCTGTTTTGGTATAGTACTTGACGCGACGTGACGATACAGATATTCTTGTATTTTGGCTGTTCTAGTCCTTTGTTCCATTAGACAGACCTAAAAGGTATACCATAACACAGCATTGTAATGTAATTGAACAATTTTTTCTGATATGCAAGGTAGGAGAAGAGTGAAGTACCATTTCCCTAAGCTTTAGTGCAAAGGTTCTTGCATCTAATCTGCTGTTCTTGACTTCACTGATGAATTCCTCCATTGATTGAGGAATATCAGATCTTCCTTTTAATTCATCTTTGTTAATGGGTTCTTCCAACACTTGGTATATGACTTCAGGGACCTTCAACAAGAATAATCAGTAAACAAATCATTATTAGCACTAAAGATATCATTTATGGTTTAGGAGATTACAGCTGAGTCAATCCTTCTTCCGAAAATCCCCGGCCCGAGCCTCTTCCCCAAGCAACCTACCATTGTAATCAAAATAAAGATTAGGTTAGCTACTCTAACTTAGTAACAACCACTCTTTGTTACAGTTATAATCAAGGTTATATAGCAGAGAGAACGAATCATTGAATTCATAGAGAATTCGTGAGAGAGAGCTCGTTTTCAGTTTTTTTAATTTTTCCGCATTAGTTAGTTGCTAATCGTATTGATCGTGAACGTCTTGAACTATTTCCCCGCACAACATGTTATTGATTGACATAATACAAGAAAAGATTAAATTATAACTTACATTGCTGACAAAAAAAAAATGGAATTCTGTTTTTCATTATAGATTGAAAAAACAGAAAATGAAGAACGTGAATGTAAAAAAAAGTCATGGATTGAAATGTACCAATTGTAGAACACTTGCTTTCTCCATCGATGCCATCGACAGTAGATAGAAGGAACACAAACCGGGCTAGGAATGTGAAGAACAAAAGGGAATAGAAGAGCATTCGATACGAAAACCGTCTACCCCCAACCTTCACTTTGATGAATTCTCTAACTCCTTTTCCTGGAAGCAATGTTACATGCCTCAAACTTGGTGATATATGAAGCTGCATTTTCTATTTTGTTGTTTGTGAAAATTTATACAACCCAACAAATAGCAAGAGAAATGGAAGCTGTTCTTCTTCTGGGTTATTTCATATGGCAATCAACCAAGAATTGCAAGAACCCATGTTGGGGAATTGCTGTAAAAGGAAGGATTTTTTATGTGAGTTTGTTGCTATCAGTCACCTAAACTTGCTTAAAATGTAGGCGAGACACATATATGTTTATATATCTATACACACACACACACACTTATATATATATATATATATATATATAAGGCAGAAGACGGGGGTTGTTAAAGAGAAAGAGACATGGGACTTGCAAGAGAGCTTGTGCTTGTCTTCTGATGCTGGTTTTATGGCTTGGTGTTGAAGGTGGGAAGTTGAGAGACTAGAAACCAGAAAACAAATAAAGAAATGATATATATATATATATATTTGTGCATATGTGTAAGCAAATGAGAGGGGGATTGGTTGGTGTTACTTAGCTTTGCCTCAAAAGGAAACTTTTTCATAAGATCACAGAAGGGAAGTTTTGGGTTGTGACAGAGTACAGGGCTTCCAAATGGGAAAATGACCCTTCCTCCTATTTGAACTTTGTTGGTCAATGGAGTGAAATTACAGGAACTGTTTGCACATATATATATAACATTTTATGTAGATAAAGAGTTGTTAGTTGTTATTTGGTTGCTTTAACTGAAAATACGAACTTGAAAGGTTCATGGGCCTTTATTTTCCCGTATTTAGGCACTTATGGGCCTGACCCACCAACCCATTCATCTCCAATTTTTCTAGGCCCATTAGAATATATATATATATATATATACATAAAAATTCTCTTATGCGGAGATCCGCAACTTAAAAACTTGCGCACTCCACTTTTTAAGTGTATTCAAAAGTGTAATGGCAAGTGGGGCCCACTACTTTGGGTCCCACGTATTTTAAATCAATGGTGAGATTGAGGTGCGTAAGTTAATATAACTTGCGGGTGCCCGCATAAGAGAATTCCTGTATATATATGGATAGATAGGTAGATAGATAGATAGTTTTAATTACTGCTTCTTGGCCTGGCTTTGCAAACTTCTTGCTTACTACTTGTTTGAATCACAATCGTGATTGTGTTGGATATATTGGGGTGATCATTATGCATATATTATGTGTGTGTATGTATACATCTTATAGTAGTTGGATGATAATGGAGAAGTCCTAGGTTATTTAGGTTTCAATAACTCTTTTATTAAAAAGATTTATTTGTAAACAAACTCAAGGTTTATCTTAAACAATTAAGTGATACATGATTTTTAAAAGTGATAATTGATTATATTCTTAATAAAATAATATCAAAACCATATTACGATTACGTTGTTCTCATACAATGGGCGTCTCTGGTATAGCTCAAAATACATCAGTCTCATCCAATAGGCGCCCACAGTTTTGTTAATAATACAGGCGCCCGCAATCTTGTTAAGAATATAGGCGTCCGTAATTTTGTTAATAATATAAGTTCCCGTAGTTTTAATACAAGTTTTCGTAGTTTTGTTAATAATACAGGCTCCACATAGTTTTGTTAAGAATTTATGCGACCACAGTTTTGTTATTGAGGGTTCAAAAAACATCTATATAAACATAGATTGTGACATACTATCTCCCATCCAAATCTACAAATACAAACAAGTAGTCAACCATGAGTGTAGAGAGATGTGAGACTCAAAAAGAGAATGATGATGAAGACGAGAGATTGAAGCCATACGATTCAACCGTACATATATTGGATTAGTAATTCACCAAAAAAAATCCCCAAGATGAGGAAGAGAGTTAGGGAAAATGTGGGCGGGAAGCTCAAGAGCGTGCCGATAATGAACATGAAGAAGCTGATGAAGAAATACAAGAAAACGACTTGAACATGTTTCATGTATCGGCATGGTGGTGCATGTATGGCTTTGTACTAGTGTAATTGCTAGGTGTAGAATTAGGGTATGTATGTCTACAAAAGAAGATTGTACCTCTCAACAGATTCAAGAATAACTAATAAAAGTAATTTGAACTTCCTCTATTTCTCTTTTATTGCATCCATCAAGCATGTTATTTTTCAACCTTAACAACCTTGTCCAACATTAGTTGTAGGCCAAAACCTCGTTGGTGGAATTCATTGGTGTGATCAGCTGTAAAAGTGTGCTTGCAGACACCGATGCTGCTACTGCCGCCATAATCAATGTCTGTGTAATTGTGTTGTGGCAGGAGCAAAAAAGCTCTTCCTGAAGTTAATTCATTTTCTTTTGCAGATGTAGATGTTCTTTTGGGGTCATTCTTCTATTCTGGACTCAAAAGTTTCTTCTTTTTTCTATAACACATGATAATATTCACGTACGTTAGACTGAGTAAGAAACTCTCTCACAAACTGCGATAAATAAACCCATAGGATTTGTCCAATTGCGCTAAAAGTTATTACAATCAAATTCACAATTACAACCAACTTCCCAGTCAAGTTCACCATTACTTGATCTCGGAATTTGTCCATTTACACTAAAAGTTACTACGATCAAATTTAAAACCAACAAACTGATCAAGTTCAACATCACAGATTTACAGCCACACAATCACAACCAACATCCCGGTCAAGTTCACCATTACTAGATCTTGGGATTTGCCCATTTGCGCTAAAAATTACTACGATCAAATTTACAACCAACGAACTGGTCAAGTTCAACATTACAGCCAACTACCCGTTGTTGTGCTATTATGTGCATTGCCTTCACACAACATTCCATTACTTATTCCAGGACCACACACTCAGAAATCACATAGGCTTAGATTTAATGAACATTCTGCAGAATTCCAACACAATCAAGGAATGAATGCCCAACTGAAGATCAAACTCATATGAAGAAGAATTAGCAGAATGCTAAGCTAAAAATCTTCAATAAATGACAAAGCTTTTCCATTGAGAATCAAAGTTGGATGTTTCGTATTCATATCACTTCTAGCAAGAGCTCCAAAATCTACAACTACACTTGCACCAACAGAATCTGAAAAGTACAAATTGAAATCTAGAACTATAGAAAAGAAACTACACTATGATAAGAGGATCCCAATAAGCCTCTCCTTCAGTCTTCTAACTCTCATTCATCATCACCACCACCAGATGCCTTGCCTGAAGCACCAGCCTTCCTGGGAAGGAGAAGGTTGTGGATGTTGGGCATCACACCACCATTGGCAATGGTCACATCTCCAAGCAGCTTGCTCAGTTCCTCGTCATTCCTCACAGCCAATTGGATGTGGCGAGGCACTATACGTGTTTTCTTATTGTCTCTGGCTGCATTTCCAGCCAACTCAAGGACCTGTGCGTATCCAAAATCACACAAAATCAGAACATATTGAAGAACTTCTAATTCATGGACTCAAATCAGAAAAACCCAACAAGCCCACAACCCTAATCTCACAAAGGAAAAAACACCAAGCCCACAGCTGTTAATTAACATGGCGAAAATCACCTAATTGAATTTCAAATAGGTCAAATCCAAAAAGCCCAAAATTAAATGAAGCTAATGGATTTGGAACCTAATTCAAAGAGGATTTATCAGAACAAAGCTAATAATCTAAAATTATACGGTAACACAATACACGAAGTTCAATTTACATCATCAAAAGCAGTAAACCACCAAATTAAACTGATTTCATCACTTCGGATCCCTAATTCACCAAAAAGTCGAGTTTAAAGAATAGAATTTCACTGTAACTCAGATCCAAAACCCATATTATTCACGGAGAATTGAACTCAAAAACCACAATTTTCCACTTAATTTTGATGGTTTCCGGTTACAGTACCTCAAATTCGAAACCCTAGATTTCAAAATTAGCAGTGATGCACAAGCTTATGGATTAATCCGTCCAAAAAGAAAGTTAATCATACCTCGGCAGCAAGGTATTCGAGGACGGCGGCGAGGTAGACAGGCGCTCCGGCACCAACACGCTCGGCGTACTTCCCGGCCTTCAAAAACCTCGCGATACGACCGACAGGGAATTGTAGGCCGGCCTTGCTACTCCTCGAGGTGGCCTTCTTGGAGGCTCCAGATCCCAGGGTCTTCCCTCTACCGGCCATTGAAACACTACAGAAAAAGAAAAACTACAGAAACTACGATCGGGTTCGAGAAGCGGCAAAAAAATATGTGAAGATAGTGCGTCGTTACTGTTGGGATAACTGGGTGCGTTGGCGAATATATAGGGAAGATGGTGAAGGAGATGGACCAATAAGAAATTAGTGCGAGGATCGATTGTATTAGCCGTTGAATGAAATCCGAATGGACGGTTAAGATTGGATGATTAGGTGCGTCACCGCTTGTAGCTGTCTAGATCGAATCGCGTGGCAAGAGGGGTTTCAGCGTTTGGTGAATTGACGAAAATAGCCATGTCAATTATTGCTTTATCACTTTTAAAACGTACTAATATTTACCAACGAAAAGTGACTCGATTGACAATCAATTAGGTTAGACATGCGTATGTCCAAAGCTCAATTTCAATTACGAACATATTTCGAAACGGTATTTTAAAAATAAACCCAATGGGCCCATCCAAATCAACCTTTTATAACCAAAAATTAGGTGCCACAACATTGAATATTGCTGAAACTAATTGAAATGAAACCTAATCATAAGCTTTTAACTCACTAAGCTAGATTGATTACCATATTAGTGCTTTCTTTTTCTACATTAGATTACATCTCTCTCATCTTCTACTTAAGATAAAGTCAAAGAGACCAACGAGAGGTGGCTCGATTGGCAATTGATTGGGTTAGGCATATGCGTGCCTACGGTTTGACTTCAACTGTAAACATATTTCTCAATGGTATATATATTAAAAAAAGAAATAAAATCAAAGAGAGACTAATTTTCAGGTAATTAAGGATGATTCATCTCTTCTTGTCCAATATTAATGGTCCTTTAATTTCCAAGACTAACTATAGCAAAAATTTATAAAGCAACAGAAAGCATGGCATGTATGAAGCATGAAACACCACCAATGAAGAGAAGATGGTGGTGCTTGATGATCATGGATGAGATTGATTTCAACTTCTCTAATATCCCCATAATCAGACCAGCAAATCCAATCGCTGCGATAATCCTGTACAAACTTTACTGTTATAATTAATTAAATAAGTTTTACGGTCAAATCATAATCAAGATCGACCACACACAAAATCAAGATACTCTGTATTCAGGCACGTACTACTCTTGCTACTCTTTTTTTAGTAACGTGGAACTCAGGGTGGCATTCCATATACTGACCTGATCAGTAAGGATTCATCTCGTAAATTGCGATACTAGAAAAATTCAATGGTTGAGGGTTGTAATATTAGGCCCGCTCGCACATAAGTGTTCCATATGACAACAAGTTAAGTTGGGTTTTGACCCAACGCGAGTTACCATGACGAAACAAGACAAACAAACCATAATTGCCTGGAAGCAGAAACTCTTTCCAAGTCTTGCATGCAATTTATGCAAATACACCCACCAAGCAAGTTAGAGCCAATATGAGCAAAACCCAAAAGTGAAGCAGCTACTAACCCAAGCTTATATGCATTCATCCTTACCCTGATCACCTGTTCAATAACTCTTTCAAGGTTTCAATAACTACTCTCAAACTAATTCATTTTAACACAATTTGAAGACAACAAATTAAATTAATTAAGGGTAAGATAATTAGTACCTTATTCTTATCGATTTCTGCTTCGATACCAAGTATGCTAGCGACAACATCCATAATCACGATCAGTACACAAACCATAACACCAATTTTCGTCATTTTTCGACCTTGAAGCCGTGATCGAAAATGGGTATGAAAATTTTACCTTAGAAGTTGGATAAGTTGGATATGGTGGTGGTGGTGGTGGTGATATGTGAAACACCAAACTACTTCATTGGCATTGTTTTCTCTTATGAGTAAACACACTCAATAGTGAAAATGAAAGCACAACTTACTTTCACATGCAATATATCTGTATCTTCTTTGTTTTCATTCTCCATGCATTTTCCACCCCTTTTGGATGGTATTCAAGTGCTTGTACTTGTACTCTTCCAAGTCATCATTTTATTGGGCTTGGGCTTAGGTAGAATCCACAAAAGTTTGGGCTTCAAAGATGACCTTATTGGGTTGGACTCGTGGTTTCAAACATCATCATTGATGGGCCTTATCCATTTTCAAAAGTCAAGAAGATATTTGGGCCTTTAATTGGGCTTCAAAAGTTACAAAAAAGCCCAGATGACCTTATTGGGTTGGACTCTTGGGTTCAAACATTGTAATTGATGGGCCTTATCCATTTCCAAAGCTCAAGAAGATAGCTTGGGCCGTTATATTGGGCTTCAAAACTTACAAAAAAGCCCACACAAACTATGTACAAACCTGTGTCAGAAATCAATTTTTTTCCCCTCAAAAATGGTAATGCACTTTAGCTAAAGGATTTTATATGCTTAAATATTTTTGATCAATAAAAGATTCTTACTTTGGCCCAACTTCAACTTATTATCGTTTGAACTTAAAATGTTTATGTCAAGTACTATTTGAGTGGTCTTTGTACAAAACTTATTGGCTTCATCATTTTCATTGTCAATATATTAAAGAAAAAAATACTTCATACTTTGAATGAGATGAGAAATAAAATGGCAAAAAGGTATTTTTTATCCCTCAATTATTGGTCGGGTTTCTTTTTCGTCCCTTAACTTTTTTTTCCTCCTTTTTTTGTCCCCCAATTATGGAAAAGTACCATGTTTGACCCTCGAATAAATCCAATGATGGAAAAATCCTATGTGGCATCTTATTGTTCATCAGATCAGATTTCTTTGACGTGTCACATATGTGCCACGCAAGCATTTTCCGACTTCAATCTCACTTGAAGGACGAAAATGAGAGGAAAAAAAGCTTAGGGAAGACAATGAAACTCGTCCCATAATTGAGGGACGAAAAATACCTTTTTGTCTAAATAAAATACCAACAACTACTCAATTGAGTTGGTTAAGGTATATACTTGATTTGGATGGTACTTTAATTTGAGCACCACCCCATTTACCTTAAAAAATAAATAAAAATAGGCAAAATATTATAATTGTATATCCCTTTAGAGCAACATATATATTGAAGTCACACATGTGGTTGCATTCAATAGTTTGAGAGGAATAGCTTGCTGCATGAGGGGAGACGCACGGGGCAAGATTTTTTTATGCAAAAAGTGTACAGATTTTCGACTGAGTTTGAGGCTTGCAGTGGTCAGCCTAGGAAAGTTATGCAGCGTAATGAAGGGATCAATAGTGCTTGGTCTGGCCCAGGTCCAGGTATGATCAAACTAAACATTGATGGAGCTGTTTTTTTGGAGAATGATGCTATTGGAGTAGGTGCTATTTTGAGAGACCAGCATGGGAGTCCATTATTATGCTTTTCTGAGAATGTTGCTGGACGAGTTGATCCCACCTTTGCAGAATTGCTGGCTGTTAATCGAACCCTTACCTGCATTGAAGAGAGGGGCTACCATGATTTTATCCTAGAGTTGGATTCGTCCAATATTGTTCAGGCTTTAGGTTCTGATGACTGGTTGGACTCTCGTATGGGTCATTTTGTGAGCGACACCAAGGCTATTATGGCTAGACTTGGGGTTATCAAGTGTCAACATGTTTGTCGATCGGGTAATGAAGTTGCGCATACATTAGCAAGAATGGCAAAGTTTAGACATGGGAGTTCCATCTGGGTTGCTTTCTGCCCAATGGAAATTGTTCCCCTTGTTAGGAAGGATATTTCTTTCCTGTGTAATGTTTCTGATTCTTAATGAAGTGTTTTTTTCCTCAAAAAAAAAAAAAAAAATAGTTGCATATGCACCTACACTATTAACTTCTGATTTTAAAGCCTCCACCTCCACCACCACCTCTATTTTTGACTACTTTCATAGTTTTTTTTTCCCCCTAGCCCAATACTGGCCTTTGGTAATAAATAATAATGGAGTAATATCATGCCACTTCATTCATGAAAAAACTCAAAAAGAAAAGAAAACAATTTGTAAAAAAATTGAACCCATAGTTTTATAAATAATAATATGCCTCTTTTTCACCCACTTTTAGGGTTTCAAAGTTGAATTGTAAAGTGGCTTGGAGATTAGTGCTCAAAGCTAATAATGAGCTCTTATTTTCTTACATACTATATTATAGTTTCGATTACATTGGAGTTGGGGTAAAAATCTTCATGGTTATTGTCTTGAAATTATATAGTAATGGAGATAGCAACCCCCCCTAGTTGCCATCTTTTTATATGATTTACTTATAAGTTTTACTAAGTATATCTTATATATGGTTTTTGGACCAACTTCTGAACAACTAAGAAATCCATTCAAGTAATTTCAACCGAGATAATGAAAAATCATTTCATTTTTTTTTTCTTCTTATAGTAACTTTTGATTAAAATGAGGACCATAATATATACATTGGGGGGGACCTTATAAATTTTTTAAAAATGTTTTTTGATTTCATTATCACTTCACTCCTTTTGGATACAAAATAATTGAAGTCCAATATAGAATGGAGACAAAATTGGAAGCTCAACTCCCTTTTCACTTCTACAACCATACAACATTTGAATATGTCAATCTTTTTTGTGGGGTGGAGAATATTAAAATTTAATCATAGGGATGTTCATGTACTTTCTAGTCATCAATTTAATTACACATATTTTAATTTTGTTATTGCATTAAACAAATTTGAGTTAACATGAGAGGACTAATGACTTAATATGAGAGGGTCAATCAATGGCTTTCAGAGTAAGAATTTGTCATTTATTAGTCCCATTTGAACATGGGATTTTTCATGTTGGTTGTCCTGTCCCCCAAGAGCCAAAAGATTCTCCATCTCTTGGTTCCTCTATCATTATCTTTATAATCAATTCTCCCTTCAAGTTTTGGCCTTCACTCCTCTTTCTCTCTCTCTCTCTCTATAGCTTCCAAAACCATTTTGTATCCTTTGCACAAGCTGAATGGTCACTTAATTTCTATTAGATTTTCTACTTCAATGTGTACAAGATAGCTATGTTCACTGATTGGTTTCTCAAAATGGGAATGAAATTGCAGGGAAAGAAAGTTTGAGTATGAGAGGAAAACATGCTTCTTTTTCAGATTTTCTGGTTGAAAAGTGAAGAAAATGGATTTGCTTTTGAAGGAGAAATTGGAAATAAAGCTACAGTGAGTGAAGTGAAGCGTTGGGAAGTTTGAATTCAATTTTGAAGCCCCCAGAAGCGGAAAAAGATAAGTATGCCAACAGTGTGGTTTTCCTTGAAGAGATCTCTACACTGCAAATCAGAACCATCAGATGTTCATGACCCAAAATCAAGGAAAAATTTGAGCACAATCGTGACAAGGAAAGCTGGGAGGTCTGGTTGTTCAAGGTCTATTGCAAATCTCAAAGATGTTATTCATGGAAGCAAGAGACACATGGAGAAACCCCCAAGTTGCAGCCCAAGATCTATAGGGAGTAGTGAGTTCCTAAACCCAATAACCCATGAAGTGATTTTGAGCAACTCAAGATGTGAACTCAAAATCACTGGTTTTGGTGGGTTCCAAGGTGGAGTTCCAAGTTCTGAAACTAATGGGTCTAACAATGGTGGAAGTGGAAGTAATGGTGGTGGTGGTTCAACATTTGTGGGTACTCTAAGGCCAGGTACTCCTGGACCTGGAGGACACCCAACGATGCACTATTTCAATCCTTCATTCAAAGCAACAGCAACTCCACCAAGAAAGTCTCCATTTTTATCGTCTGAGAGACAAGGGGGTGGTTCTGTTCCTTCAAGTAGAAGGGTTTCTCTTGAGACTGACTCTAATGGGTCTTCTGCAATTTCTTGCCATAAATGTGGAGAACAGTTCACTAAATGGGATGCTGCTGAAGCCCACCATCTCTCTAAGCATGCTGGTAAAAAACAACTCCTCCTTGCCTTTGCTTCTGCTAATTTTAGCTGCTCCTTTTTTCCCCAAATTTTGTTCTCATTATTCTATGTAAAGCATCTTTGTGGGGGTTTTTTTTTTTTGTCTTCATGACACAAAAATTGTTTCAAGAGTATTCTTGTATTATCCTTTAGTACCAATCACTAACATCTGTTGACCACAAAATCCAGTGAGCGCCACTAGAAAAGAAGATAAAAGATTTTCTCTTTGTTTGCATCTTCACTTTTTGCTTAGGCTGTGAATGTTCTTTAGGCTAAGTTACTTTTTCGGCCTTTTTGACAATTAAAACTAGTTAGATTCCTCTGCAGTCATTTTATGTTCAAACATTTTAAACTTTCTTGCAATACCCATCACTTAATTAGAAAAGAAAGTTAGAGAAAAATATAAAATCTCATTGTGCACTTTCTCTGTGTTTGCAGTAACAGAACTTGTTGAAGGTGATTCGTCTAGAAAAATTGTAGAGATAATATGCAGGACAAGCTGGTCAAAGAGTGAAAACAATTGTGGCAGGATTGAGAGAGTATTGAAAGTCCACAATATGCAAAAAACTCTTGCAAGATTTGAAGATTACAGAGAAATGGTGAAGATTAAAGCCAGTAAGCTCCAAAAGAAACACCCTAGATGCCTTGCTGATGGGAATGAACTCTTAAGGTTCTATGGCACTACTGTGGGTTGCAATCTTGGCCTAAATGGCTCATCTAGTCTCTGTGTATCTGAAAAATGTTGTGTTTGTCGAATAATTCGAAATGGGTTCTTTGCCAAGAAAGAGCTGAAGGAAGGGATTGGTGTGTTCACAACTTCTACAAGTGGAAGAGCATTTGAATCCATTGACATAGTTGAAGATGACCCAAGTATAAGAAAAGCTTTGATTGTCTGTAGAGTGATTGCAGGGAGGGTTCATAGGCCTTTGGAGAATATACAAGAAATGGCAGGCCAAACTGGGTTTGACTCATTGGCAGGGAAAATGGGTCTCTATTCAAATATTGAAGAGCTTTATCTTCTAAACCCTAAAGCTCTGCTTCCTTGCTTTGTGGTTATATGCAAACCATGAAGATAGAAAGAAAGAAAGATTGAAATTTGCATATACAGAAAGTTATGTGAGTCATTTTTTGCACTTTGATTCTTCTTTGCAGCTCCTTGTTCCCACTTCTTAGTACATATCAAAAGATTTGTGCTTTCCTGGTGTTGATTATGTATCTTGTCTCCTCTTCTTACATTAGCATAGCTCATGCTGGCTGCTGCTGTTGTATGTTCCTGGGCAGACATTTATGAGGATTGTTTGTATTCTGTTGTCCATTTTTTTGAATATTTTCACCTGTCTGTAAATTGAATAGTGACAAATTAAGGGTTCTTGGGCAGATGTAATTTCAAACATTGAATAGTAAACATCATCCAAGGATACATGTCCAAAGTCCAAACAAAAGGGTTAATGCAAAGCCAAAGACAAAATCAAACTGGATATTATATGTCCTGTGATCACTGTCTAGGCAGATGTTTGTTCAATTTTTTTCACCTGTGAATGTCTACTTGTGACTGTACATGTTGTTTTATCCTGCTTTTGCTTTGGAGCCTGTAGATCCTCTTTTTTGTGAAGGATCAGCTGCCATTGAAGATAATGATTTTTTGGGGACCCAATCCTCTACCCTTTTGAATTTCATAAAATTGTAACTTTGTTAGAGACTTTACAAGACACTGGAAAATCTCTTATCTGGTTATCTGTTCAAAATCTTTTTTTGTCATTTTCTTTTACTGGTACTCTTTGTTTTTGGACTACTGCTACTATTATCAATGCTGGCACATGCAGCTCATAAATGTATACTATTTACAACAACACTTGGGGGTATGAGCCCAGAAATTTGAATGAGACTGCAATTGCTAGTATTAAATGTCTTGGGTGGTAGTTGGCTTGACCCCATGATTCAGACTCTTCAACTGGTGCAATTGCTGTCTTGTTAAGCCAAAGCCCAGTTTCTGTCATCCTTCTTGACTTCTTTTTATTGTATTATTGTGCAGATACCATGTCTAGGGCTTGATAGATTTGTTGCATAAACCAACAAAGAACAGGAAATGGAAACTGAAGAACATTCACAGTAGAATCTGTGATGAAAACTGTAGTATGGTCCTCGCAACAACAATTTCTTCATCTAGAGTTTAGTGAGTTGGTTGACAGTCTAAATCAAATTTATGGAGTGTGATTGCAGTCACTCTTACTATCTGCCTTGCCAATTAAGCCTCGTAAGTACATATAGTTATAAATTTATTCCATTCAGTTCTTGAATGTCTACTTTGATTGTTGGCACAACTACTTAATGTTGACCGATTGAAACTGACATGAACTTATAGACTACTTAAGTTCTGCAACTAAATCAGCTCTCGCCGCAAATCACTCCGTCTGGTTTAGACGGCGCAAATCACTCTAGATGGTCCAATTCAAACTAAACTTCAAGGGATCTGGGCGCATATTACCCGTTGAAAAATACTTGAGACTCTCCAATTTATGACCCCCATTTTACCCTCAATTTAAGTGAAGATTGGGGGGTCTATAGCATTGCTCTTTCCCGTTATGGTTAATTTTTTTTTAAAGAGAGCAACAAATGCAGTGGTCCAAATCATGCCAAATTCAAACTCTCAGGAGTCTCAGACAAAAATTGACCAAAAACAATATATCCTCTATAAATCACACATCACTGCTTCCATATATGAAGAGCACTAATACAATGTAACATGAAGTCTGAAAAAAAAATTGACCAAAAACAATTCATTGAAACTTGTGGCCAAAGATGAATAAAAGATGAGGAAGGAAATACAGCTAGAATTGCAAGAAACCCATAAATGCTTAAATCAAGGATGCGATACTAGGGGGCAGCAACAGCAGCTTCCTCAACTTTTCCTTTTGATTCCTTTAATTTCTTCCAGTTTTCAGCACTGTCAATTACTTCTCCAGTTTTTACGAGGTAACGTACTTGCGTCCCATCTTCAAGAATTTTATGACCCACTCGGCTTGCTACATTCTTATCTTTTGAATAAAGCATAACATTTGAGCTGTGAATGGGTGCCTCAATCTGGAGCATAAGAAAACCATTCAATTGCGTGAGACGTACATTTATGCTTCTTGATTAATACCAATAGAGGAAGTTAAGTAAAAAGTTTTCCATGTGCATCTAATGTAATTGTTTTTTTAGTAACCGAGAATTCCCCGGCCCAACATGCCACCGGACAGCTGGGCCAGCTCTAAACTCGGGCCACCAGCACCTAATGTAATCGTATATCAGTGTAAAAAAGATATCATATTCTGTTCATGAATGAAACAGGAAAGCTAAGGAAACAAACCCTGATGATCTGTCCAGGTTCACCCTCTTCCTTGCTCTTCATATGCTTTATCTTAATGTTTATATCTTTCAAAAGCACCATGCTGCTGTGCCTGAAAACTTGAGCTATCTCTCCAATTTTACCCTTGTCCCGTCCAGCTATTACTTTTACTGTATCTCCTACCTTTACGTGCATTTTCTGTAAAATCGGAAGGCTGTTCGGCTTACATTTCTTCCTCTCCCATCGCTTAAGCTGCAAGAGTTGCGTGAGAATACAGATTCATTAAAAGACTAGCAAAGCGGTATTGAAGAACGAAGGACTACCAAATACCAATTTGATAATCTAATGTCTAAAATCCACACATTCACGAAAAAGGACCACTCAGGGACCTTTATGCCACCAGTGGAGCTAGTGAGCTACTAAAGCCAGCTCCCTTTGAAACAAAAAGGCCACTGCATACTCTTGCCAGACCTGCCTTATGAAAGTTTTATTAGTTGTGTCAAATATAAACCTAACATTTCAATGGTTCATAAGGAAAGAAAAAATGACTTAAAAGAAATTCAGATGGAAGAAAAGCCCTGCAATACAAACCTTCGCTACAACTTGACAGGGCTTCAATGTTGGTTTAGCCTGCAGGAAAAACACCAGATGGATCATTAAGAAATACCACGGAAACTACCATCCCTTTTATACTGCATACAAGGTTGACTTGAAAAGGTAGTTCTTCAAAACTAAATGAAAATGCACGCTTAATAAGATAACCCAAACAGAGATACCACATAAAAATCAAGAGAATGCTCAGCAATTAGTTTTCTCTTAGGACAAATAATAGTTGGTTAAACAGAACTCGTTCATATTATAAGAACTTTGGTGTAGTCAAACAAGCAATAAAAGTGGTATTCATTATATTAGTATGGTTAGACCTTTGTCATTGACTAACGAATACTAAGCTTGATTAATGTATAAGATTTTGAAAAACAATTTTGGGTTATCAAATAGTTGCGGCATGAATGAAACTATTGTTGGACAGGATTTTTCATCTGGCTGATTCTGTCCATAATCTCTCTCGTCGAGTTATTAGTGCACATGAGATTAAAAGCTTAAAAGTTAAAAACTAATCAGACTTTAGATGTGGAATACATTATTGAGAACTTATCTCTTATCGCTCTATGTTTTCATAACAAGGAGACTCCCAAGTTTAGAGAAAGAAACCAATGTGCAACGTGGCCCAGGGGATCAAAATCACAATACAAAACAAGACCGAGAAATCTTAAAGCCAAATCCTAGGCAAGGTTACAAATTCCATGATAGGCATACAAACTGAAGACCAGAGCAGTAAAAAATGTCTCTCTCCTTAGTTTGAACTTTGAAGGTGTAAAATGCAACTTTGTCAAGTAGCATCCTAAATTCAGAAATTTAATCAACCCAGCACTTGTGTAAGCTAGCAAAACACAGACGCATTTCTACAGTGAATAGAGCAATGACCATAAGCTACAGAAGCCAAGCCAGTTAGTTAGGATTAGATAGTCAGTTTTGTGTTAATACAAAAACATTGTATAACTCCTGATCAGATAATCCTATTTCCATTAGTGTAAAGTGAAAGCTCAGAGTGACTGATAGACAGACACAGTTCAAATTAAAATCAATCCAAACACCCACAAGCGAGAAGGACGGATAGTACTATCAAGAAACTGAGTTTCTATTGAATTCAACATCAGTACTAGAGCAATCAAAACAGAACCCATGTATCATCCCGCCACCCATTGAAGGTAATCGTGGAACAGAGAGGCAGAGAGTAAAAAAAAAAACTAGAAATTCATTCTCCAGACAAACCAAGCAACAAACCGAAACTCCAATTTCAACAACAAAAACAAAAAAAAAAAACACTTTAACCAGCTAAAGTGTTCACAGCTGCAATTTGAGCAAACCCATTTCAATTTCATCATAATTTGATAAAGATAAATAAACTGGGACCTGGGACAGAAAAAATAACTCGGAAAGGACTGCAAAGTGGAACGAGTTTGAAGAGACAACGTACAGGCAAAGGTGAGAAAGAGGGCAGTGAGAGGCGCTGGCCCAAGAAGGAGTTCGAGGAGAGAGAAAGACCGGCCATTGAGCTTTGAAGTGCAGCCATGGCTGCCATTTTCGCTTCTTCTTCTTCTTCTTCTTTGTTGAGCTCTATCCGATGATTTATTACGGGATAACAGAATAGCAGGCTGCGGAGGACATCACTAAATGGGAAGTGGGCTTGGGCTCCAATATTTTTGGGCCCATGGACTAAATTTTTGTAACCAAAGTGGATTAATTAAACTGTCTCAACTCCCCATCACTAATTTATTTTCATCTTTAGATCCTCTAATCTTAAATTTTAAACCCTAAATTCGAAAGCCTAAAAAAATCATAATTAGAATGTAAATCATAATGACCTTAATAAAAATTTATCTAAAATCTTGAATGGACAATTCAACGCATCGATCGCAAACTCAATTCAATTAGTATCAAAATGTGTTGATAATATTGCTTCTTATGCTTTCAGCTTACCTCCGGATATTCATTATCTTACAACTCCTTCTTTTAATTGTAATGATCTTATCTGGGCTGATATCTTAGGGGTTACCTACCCCAAAATGATTTCTGAATAAAGTTTTCTTCCTTTGGATTAAAAAATGTGACTTAATACATGTGAGGAAAAAAAAAACAGTAAAATATACTTACTAAGAAAATTTGAGTTTTTTCATTCATTTCATTTTTGAGGTATTAATATGAAAATTTTAGGGCATTGCCACATTAGTAGGGATGGCAACGGGTCGGGTACCCTTCCAATTAATGAATACCAAAACCGTTTCCATTTAAGTTACTCAATACCAAAACCGTTCCAAAACCGTTTAAAAAACCATTTAAATTTCCAAAACCGGAACCGTTCCATAACCGTTTACCATTGGGTACCTGTTTACCGTCTAACTTTTAATATTTTTATTTTTCTATAAATGTATAACTCAATTTTTTTTAAAAATAATATGACTTATCATGTTATAGTTTGAATGTAATATCTATATAATTATATTATTTTATTTTATTTAATATGTTTTATCATGCTAAAATTTAACATTCTAGTAATATACCTTTATATAAATGATTTATAATGTTATTACTATAATATACTTTTTTAATTAAACGGTTCGGGTACCCCAAACCCGACATCAAAAACCAAACCCGACCCTAAACCATAACGGGTTTGAAAATCAAAACCAAAACCGTTTCCAAACCCTATGGGATCGGTTTTCGGATTTTAAATGGACCAGGTACCCTATGGATAGTGCTAGGGTCGGTTTTTTTTGCCATCCCTACACATTAGTAAAACAGAAGGGTTGAAAAGAAAGGAACCTGTTCACCTAACTATGTTACACAATATATTACAGAGAGCTAAGTCTGCTAGCAAACTAGATATTCTTTTGAACCAAAATCAAGTTATGTGACAAATGAGTTGATGAAAAACTTCATCATCTAGACTTCATATGTATCAGTACTGTCCATAGACTCCTCTCTTCGATGTTCAGAGACCGGAGTCCTATTCTCTGGTTGGTCCATATCAATGGAAACTTCATCTGTTGCAGCAGATATGGACTTCTTGTGATGAGCCTTTCTGTTGTGCCTTGATTTAACAACCCGCGATAGCACTTGCACGATGTCCCTCATGGATGGTCGTTTTCTTGGGGCACGGTTGATGCATTTGTATGCAAGGGCAGCGACTTCATTGAGCTCTTGCACGCCGAAATTTCCATCAAGACGAGCATCCACGAGTTCTTCCCAGCCCACTTTCCCCTCGGTATTCATCGCTGCCTACTCCCCCATATCATAAATTTGTTAAAAGTTTGTTCACAAACATAATATGGTAGGATTCTCACAAGGAAATACAAGTCTCAACTACGCGTAAAAGTAACTGAATAGTTAAACATTTTATCAGATTCAAGATAGAGGGCTTACAAGCTCAACATACTCCATGAGACCTTGCTGAGGATTTCTGCCAGCTAAAAGTTCAAAAAGCAAAACGCCAAAACTGTAAACATCACTTTTCTTGGTGAAGGTTCTCGTAGATACATATTCAGGATCAAGATATCCGAATGTTCCTCGTATAGCAGCATGCTTGTCTACCATCTCTTCTCTTGAAAGTCCAAAGTCGGATACCTGCTCGAGACCAGTATAATCAAACACAATAAAAAAACTACGAAAGCCTGACTACAAATTGATGAGGAATGCAAATATATGGCTTTTAGACACGAAAATCAATGAAGTTTCTAAGGTAGCGAAAAAGAAGAAGAAGAAAATACTTGGGACATACAGACAACTGATCATATAATAGAAATGTCTAGTATTATTGAGCTAAAAATGATAATCAGCACCACACATACCCTGGCTCTCATACAATGATCCAAAAGGATATTGGAAGATTTTATGTCCCTGTGAATTACAGGAGGAACTGCCTGAAAATCGTAACACGAAGATTATTAATCACAAGCTCATGAATACCAACGAATACCCAACAGTTACCCTAATAAGTCCTTGAGAGGAGAGCTTACCCCATTGTGGAGATACTCCAGGCCCCTCGCAACATCTAAAGCAATATGGACCCTCACATCCCAGTTTACGGGTTCATAACTTTCATCTGCATAATTGAGGAACAAAAGCACATTACGTTTCACAGAAGGGGCTTGTGTAATATTCAAGAAATCAGCATGAACAAGATATTATAATTATCCTTGTTAACGTAATATATAAAAGATATCAGCTTAACCTTTTGGGATAAAAGAACCAAACTGAGGAGAAGACATTAACAGACATTTCTAAAATTTCTGGTTGTGATACTGATTTATGGGTAAGATGTTTTGAACCATTTTAATTAAGAGCCCCAGTCCGTCTACAAGTACAATTTTCATTGAAAATGGTAGAAGTTAAAGAATAAAAAGCTTTCATTATAAAACAATTCAATTAAAGTCTTCACCCTACACAGGCGCAAATAGCATTTGCTAAATGAGTATAGCCATCCCAGACCAGAATATTGAAATAAAATCCAGATGGTGAATGATACAACTATGAACAAAAAAAAAAAATTGAATCAACTTGGTACACAGTCTCTTCTTAAATTTCACCAGCCATTTGAGCCGAAGAAATTGTCGGATGAAAATAATTATCCCTAGTATCAATTACAGCCCTTAACTTATGGGGTAAGATGTAGAAACATAAAAGAACATACTGCAATGAAATTGATTAGTTTTAGGCAAGAGCCTTTTGAGAAGACAAAGCAGACATGACAATATACATTTAGAGCAAGTGCACCCATGCAAGTACAGCCTTCAAATAAAAAAATTAATTTCCAGTCGATTTTTTGACAAATAGTTGTTTGTCAACTTACTGTACAAATGAGAAGACAAGCTGCCTTTACTCATGTAGACATATATAAGTATATGTTGACTCTTTTCTGCACAATATCCAACCAAATTCACAAGGTTTCTATGATGCAACCTTCCCAACAGCATAACCTGTAATGAAAGATGGTTAAAGAATAAACAAATGAAGCATATGGTGACAGGAAAATACTAGTACACGAAGTGAAAGACAAAGCTTTCAGGTAAATGATGCTATGCAGAGGAGGAAAAAAAGAACATCTTCCCTGGGGGTTCGTCAAGCATGCTCATGATTTGCAACATATGGGCTATGGGTGAAAATGACTCAGAAAAGGTCTTCCATTAAATTAAGAATCTGATTACAACACCATGTATTACAATATTTTCCATGTTTTGATCCCTTAACTAAACCCTTGAATATCGATACTAATTTCGCAGTCATAATGTACCAAAGGTGTAGTATAGTCTTTATAAAAGAATAAGGCGTAATAGGTTATCTTCCTAAATTTTGAGTTTTGACAGCATGGTTATGATAGAAGACATTACCTCTGTCTGAAACTCTTTCTCCCCTTGCCTAGAATCTGCTGCAAGCACTTTAACAGCTACAGTCTCACCAGTTGGCATCTGAGCTTTGTAAACTGGACCAAATGCTCCTTGTCCTATTAAGGTTGTAAAATTGTAGGTCGCCTTTTGCAGATCCCTGGATGAGTATTATCAGGACCAAAATTATAATCCTAAAATTAAATGAATTGAAGAATCATTTCAAGTGGTTCTGAATCAAATATATCCCACCTTTGTGTGTAGATAGTTGCTTTTAGAGAATAAGCAAACACATAACAAGTTAACCAAGGTTTTTATCCACAACATTCTAAAGCGGCAATTCTACAAAAACGAGCGTGCCTTAAAGCCACGGTTTCCATTTTCAAGTGTTTTAGCATCAAATATGATGGAGTATTCCCAAATTAAAAAAAATTTCACTACTCAGAGGTGCATAACTTTTGCTATACATCAGCAATCCATTGCAAATTTACGACATATCAAACTACCATTCTCATCAAAAGAAAATGATGAACAAAATCAGAAGACATGCATTTGACAATCGACCATGTTTCATCATTGCACAAGTCAGAAGAGAAGCATACTTGTATGGATACACTGGAATCCCAGACATGGAGACCCCATTACTTTTCTTGAATCCTTCAAGCCAGAACGGCATGCCATTGCGTCCAGATTTCATTGGTGATTCGGGACCAATAGTTGAGTCTGACAGTATACTACATGAATCAGCACCATTTTCTCTGATAGGAATTGTAGCTGCCCTCCTAGAACTGCTATTCCCTATCTGCGACCGCTTCCTATGGTACCTAACACATAAGAACGCCAAAATAGCCAAAAGCACACCGATCACGACACCTATGGAAATCCCAATTATCAATCCAGATGACTCCCCTCTCATCTCCTCGTTTGCAATTCAATATCCGCTACACAAGACTCCAATCCATTGACAACGCTGCAATATAACCCACAGGTCAAAACAACGCCGTTTGAATTGTATTGCACATTTGTGCTATTTTAACACAAGAAGCTTTTACAATTGAAAGGTCAACTTTAGAACACTCGTAAAGCATATTCACAGCCACCAAAGAAGTCAAATCTGAGACCAAAATACAATCTTATGTTCAAAATGACCAAATCCAAGACAAGTTCATTACGCAATAACTAGTTTCATAAACCACAGAACTTCTGAAGCAAATTAACCTGATCTGGGAGTGCTCAAATCTAAGCAAAACAGCAGAGCTCTGTTTGGTTGCCGAGAAAAAAAAAAGGGTCAGATCAAAATTGAGTGGGAACAAACAATTTCGACCAGAACTGATAAAGAAAGTTCCACGCTTTCTGAGCAACCAAACAGAAAAAACTGTCCACCAAAAGAAATCAACGTAAACCAACCTTCCATTTACAGAGCAGAAACCGGAAATACATATACCTGTGAAGAAGAGAAGGGTTGAAACATAAAGTTCCATGCTTTCTGGAAGGCGAAAACAGAGTGAAACTGTAAGCAATGTTGCTAGAAAGCGACCGAGAAAAAAGAAGAAGAAGAAAGCAGAGCTTTGAGTGAAGTGCAGAGAAAGGAATCACAGAAGAAGGAGGCAATTAAGAGAGATCTGCTTCGGGAGAACACAACACAAACAACAAAAATTAATGGTAGCAAATACGGATTACGGTAAGTGTAGAAAGAAAGAAAGAAAGAAAAACAGAGAAGAAAATAATAAATAAATAGAATTTCTATTTTTAAATTCCGTGAGTCGCCGTTTGTGTTATTGAAGCAAGAGAGAGAGGGCCAGAGGGGTTACCTTATTATGTTTCCCAAAATAGCCTTGGGTTCTGTGATATGACAGTTATGTCCTTTCTTCATGGAATTCATGTCGTGGGCTGAGTCTCTTTGATTGATGTGGGGTGGGGCCTACTGTAATAACTAACACGTAGCATTAAAAAATTTTACAACTAGTTTTTGTAAGAAATTGTATTTAGTGTCATAATTCAACATCATCATCCTCATCCTCCAATCCTTTACCCCAATAATTAAAGGTCGGCTACACCAATCTATGAGAACATCATCAAAAATCTATCATATGTATTTGTTTTCTCCATAACGCCCTAACGATATTCTCATTTTCGTGTTCATAAATTTGATAAAATTTTACGCTGACTGCTAACCTACAAACAAATATAAATACTCCACAACTCAACTCTTTTACACCCACATGATTTAAGTTCGATTGATATAATCTCACATTGGGTAGGTGCCCATAAATTATAACGGGGTGTTGGCAAGTCAACCTGACCCCATATGGTCCTTCCTTGGTAATCTATCCCCACAAAGTAGTTGGTGTGACATTATATGTCCATGTATATCTGCTTAGATTTGACCTTACAATCGCTACATTTTCTATTTTGGCTTTGAATATGTCTGGAAATTAAACACCAACTAATTTCAACAAGGTAACAATCTTCTTGTTTGACCTAAAATGTATTAGATAATTAACAGTGAAAATAATTTCAAGAGATTTTGGAAGAATATGGAATGTCATCGGTGGTCGAGTTGATTGACGATGAATCCTTTTTATTTGGAGGATCTAAATTTAATGTATTATAATTTATATGTGATTTACCAACGCGTTTGAGAAAAATAAGATAATCCAAATACCTGAAAATTTGTGAGAAACTCGTATTCGATTACTTCATTAAAACGCACGTAAATATAATTATATGTATTTTGCAATTCCCTTTTTTGATAGAAATTTTTTAATTGAGCATTAATATTGGTTCTAGATAAATAAAAGAATGACATAATTTGTCACGCCCCGTCCCAGGAACGTGACTTATTGGCAACACGTGTGTGCACTCACGTGCCGCCACTCAAAAACCAAGACTCAATACATTTAACTCACCATTATATCAACACAAATTTTAAACAAAAATTCGGCAGCACCTCCCCGTATATCGGAGAATGCCTCATGCATAAAACATAACAATTTAAAATACACAATTCCCATAACACCAAACTAAATATCCAGGGCCTCCGGCCATATCATCTCAAACATAACTCATCATACACACATACATACCCAGGCATCAAGCCTAACCATCCAAAATCATCATTCATCCCACACATTTCGTATATATCCCAATATACCATTAAGCCTAAGACCAATCAAAGACCACACAAAATAAACAACAAATCATCACAAGTCCAGGCCATCCGCGTCACGCTCCTCCCTGCTGATCCGTAGTCGGAGCACTAGCGCTAGTACCTATATCACCTGAGGAGGGGGAAAAAATGAAACGGTGAGCAGGAGGCTCAGTAGGGATACCGAATAGGAGTATAAATAAAAAAAACGGTCCGGAATATTATAAGGAAATAACGCAATGCAACAATATGCCATGTTGTCAAACAAATGCAATTCCGTACATCCAACCGAGCCATGTTGCTAGAGCCAATTAACCGGAACCACTAGCACATGCTCGCACAAATATTCCATATCATGCCACTAGAGCCAATTACCGGAACCACTAGTGCACGTTGACGTACATACCAAAATCCAACCCACCACTTTCACCATGCACAAATGCAGCATCACACATGAATGTCATGCAACTAAATTCATTGCGCGCAATGTCATTCAACCATGTAATCAAGAATATCGACTACTCGATAGATGACCGAGTGTCCACGGGTAATGCATTCAATATTAAACACACAACATATAAATTTGAGTTCACAATCGCACCCAATCCAAGGCTTGTTTCCCCTTGACCAAAAAGGCGGAAACTAACAAATTTAATACATAATTCGGGTAGCCAATAATGTTTGAGATTAAGGGTTAAGAAAACCCCTACCTCGTTTGAGTAAAATCTCACCACAATTCTAGTCACCAATCTTCCAAGTTCAATAACCTACACCATACACGCATTTGCAATTCAATTGACATCCCAAAATTATTATTTTCCAAACCAACTACTCACATTAATCTCAAAATTTGAAGGTAAACTACTCACCTTGCCCAAATCTTCAAACCCTAGGACAACCACCTCTCCTCCTATCTCCACACTTCAATACAAGCTCAAATCTAGCATTAATATACATAAACTTTGATTACTCAACAATCTTTTACCCCAAAACTTCTAATTTCACGAAATCCCACAAAACCCATAAACCCTAGCTTGAAATCCATGGAAATCTTACCTCAATCTTGAAGAAATCTTGAAAACCAAGCTTTAGAAAGTCCAAATCCTTCAAGTCAAGCTTCTTTCTCCTTGATTCACACCAAAATCCTTCTTCTCTCTAGTTCTCTCTCGCTCTTGGCGTTCTCTGTCAAAACCAGTGAAAGAATTAAACCTAGAACTGTCCCAATGTGTTTTAAACTGAAATTTATCGTCGAGTGTCCGGACGGCTCATAAAGTGTCCGGACACTTTGTGAAGAAAATGAGACAGATTGCATATCTGCTCAAAAACTGCTCGAGGTGTAAGGACACTTGTTTGGGTGTCCGGACACTTCACTTTTTTTTTTCTTTTTTTTTTTTTGGGTTTTCACATAATTAGAAATCAAAAGATTAAGCACAAAATATTATAATTAAAAGAGAAAAATTTTAAGGTTGGTATGTCAAACAATTGTTGTATCAGCACATCTGACCTTTGATGAATGTGACTCTTATGCACTGTATCAGGATTGAGATATCTTGAAAACATTTCAAACACTATATATCACCAACTAATTATAAATTGACCACTCCATTGTTGAATATTTTCATTCTACTATATACCATATATGACTTTGATTATTGAGTATAGTTATAATTTTATCCTTAATGTAAATTAGAAAGAAATATCTCAGTATGACAGATGAAATAGAGAGGGATAACGAAGTCACAGAGAACTCTCTAGATTAAACTTAAGGAGGAGTCAAAGTCAATCCATAAAAGTCATTATCAAGATGAATCCTTATATCTCAACAACCCTAACGACAATATTAAGATCAATACACCTCAACGTCGAAGATCAAATCAAGATCCTAACAAACCAACAATCGGGATAAGATAATCCCAAGAAACATATAGCACTTATAAAAGGAACCATCAAACTAAGACGAGGTAGGGATTTTGAATTTACAACATTTAATACTTGATTGATTCTTGAGAAAGACGCCGACTTGAGTGTCGAAAGTGTCCATAGGCCACGAAGCACCTCCTTTGTTCTTGTAGGTCAGAAATTTTGTCGTCTACGTCATAACTTTGGACCCTAACTATTGACGCGTGATCATGCATGCATAATAATCACGACTGGGGTCTATATACACAATCTTTGACATTGTGTCTAGTTGCAATATTTTTTTGCATATATTTAAGTAATATATTATTCCATTCTAATAAATCATATGTGGTGGAGGATCACGATGTTGGAACACACACAATTACACTTATCTACAAGGTCAAATTTGTCATTTCACAAACTCAAGGGATTGGAATGTTTTTTCATGATGCCAATGAATAATGCTTCAAGAAATTAAAGGCAACCCAAAAGAGTCATGAAATCAAATTAAGTAAAGTTGATATTGATTATTACTAAACGGTCAAATTGGTTCTTGGAAAAAAAGCTCACAAAGGAAAACTTTAGGGTTTAGGTATGAAGAAAAATTTGCCAGTGATTGTCCCAACCAACAACTGGAAAGTGACAAAGGCCACTTCTTTACATACTTTCCTTTACAAAATCACTAATTTGCTTGATTAGTTTGTCTAAATTTTGCTTTTTAGCTTATTGGGTTGTGTGCATTTTTTTTTTTGTTTTTCAAATGGGTTCTTTGATTAAAACTAATTAATCAATTAATAATTGGCCAATAGCCTATTCACTTTCTCTTGGTTTTAGGGTTCACAAGAAGAAACAAAGCAATTAAAAGTGGGCATCCATGGCGCTAGCTAAATTTGTATACAACAATATTCCTTTTTTTTCATTAGTGAGCTTCAAATTCTCCCTCCTAGGTTTGAATTTTATTGCAAAATGTTATATAATGTTATACTTACAAAAAAAAAAGTTATATAATGTCACTTATCACGACTGAAATGAGGGCAAGGTTTGAACCCTCTTTCATATTAATAATAATATAATAAATAAAAAACAATCGCGCAATAGATACATAGGTCAAGGAATGCAGGGCTCTACAATTTTCCTTGAATTTTTAGAATTTGAAATTATCATCTGATGGCACATATGATTCCAAATCATCTCCTTTTCTTTTATAAAGTCAAAAGGTATATGTGCAAGTTGGTTAGGAAAATTTTTGTCACCACTTTTAATACATTAAAATTATGGGTATTGATAACGTATACTTACCAAAAAAAAGTGGGCATCCATGGCGCTAGCTAAATTTGTATACAACAATATTCCTTTTTTTTCATTAGTGAGCTTCAAATTCTCCCTCCTAGGTTTGAATTTTATTGCAAAATGTTATATAATGTTATACTTACCAAAAAAAAAGTTATATAATGTCACTTATCACGACTGAAATGAGGGCAAGGTTTGAACCCTCTTTCATATTAATAATAATATAATAAATAAAAAACAATCGCGCAATAGATACATAGGTCAAGGAATGCAGGGCTCTACAATTTTCCTTGAATTTTTAGAATTTGAAATTATCATCTGATGGCACATATGATTCCAAATCATCTCCTTTTCTTTTATAAAGTCAAAAGGCATATGTGCAAGTTGGTTAGGAAAATTTTTGTCACCACTTTTAATACATTAAAATTATGGGTATTGATAACATATACCCTAAAAACACCTGTTAAGGTATATTTTTTCATCCTTATATCTAGCCCCTTAGGATATAAAATCATTACTCACTATATGGTAATCATAAATGTTGCTCTCTATGAGCACCTCGAGGAACAAAAGAAGAAGTGGAGCATAGCATTACAATACATTACATGGGATCATGCAATATATATATACTATTCTCTTTCATGGGTTATCAATTATGGTCAAGTGTACTTGGATACAAAGACACACTACTACTATTTAATATTTATGGTCGCATATATTTGAAGCAAGCATGTATGTCACTTGGGGTCCATACATGGTTTGCATGTGAGAGTCACATGTGTTTGCATGTGCATATGTTATTATGTTTCTCTTTGGTGTCTCAAGCACAATTTCACATTCCATCTTTGAAGGTTATATATAAGATTAGTTGGATTTTCTCATTACATTCTTCCCCTTTAATGCAAAAAAGGTGGTAGTGGTCCAATACTCCATTAGTACTTGGACCCCAATTGGATCTATGATCATTTTTTTTTTTTTGATAAGCATATATGATCATTTGTATATATATTAATGTATTTGTTTGATTCAAATAACTTCATTTCAATGTAGATCTCGTAAATGGAATTAAGGAAGCATCCATCATAGGTTTGTTCTTAATTAGTAAAACCAAGCCTTAATCTAGCCATTCGGGCTCGGGCTCGATTTGAGTTTCGATCGATAAAAACTCGAACTACTCTTGAGTTATGTAATGGGCTCATTTATTTATCGAGCCTAAACTAGAAAGTGAGATAATTGGGCTCGAAAGCTCACGAGCTCGGCTAGATAAAAAAAAGTATAGAATATAATAGAATAATTTATTTGATTTTAAAATTTATTTATTTATAACTTGAGTACGAGTTCGAGACTTTTGGTGAGCTCACACAAGCCGATCGAACTCGAACTTTACATGCATGTTTGTTCTCGAACTCAAATAGCAAGCTTGGATTGAGCTCAAACTTGAACTCAAGCCCTGTAAATATAGCTCGAGCCGAACTCGAATACCCAAGAGTTCGGCTATAGTACAAACCCTAGTTCTTTCTCAGTCATGCCATGGAGTAATTTGAGATTTGAGTGGTGCTAGCCTTGAAACATTATGGGAGTCCCATTACACCTGTATATTACACATGGCTTTGGGTTTGTTGATCTTGGGCCTTGGACAATTAGGGTCTGAAGCATGGGCTTGGGCCCATTCCATTGCTTAAAGCACACAAGATTGGGCTACTATACCAGGCCAAGCCCGTGTCCAATGCATGGATTTGGGCCCACAGTATACAGCGCTTCAGCAACTGCTGATATCATGTGCGAAAGCATGGGCTTGGCCCTCTTCTTCACTGTTGCATAGGGTACTTTCATCCTCAGGTTCTGTGTCTCCCCGAGTCACAATACTTCATAGCGGTTCAAACATAGGAACGTTCGCATCTTGACCTTTCACACGTTGTAGTCTTCTCCATTGAACAAAGGTATGACTTGCATCTTGTCATTTGAGAAAGCCATTTTTGAACCTCTTGACAAATTCATGTTTTCAACCTGCTCCGATACCACTGATGATTGCAGATGAAAGTAACAACTAACAACAAATTAATAGAAACAAGCTCAATCTATTAGAACAGATTCTAGAGTTTTCTTCCTCTTTCAAACTTTTTTTCATTCAAAAACAACTGGATCAAGATGAGGGTAGACCTAGACAAATACATCAAAGAATAAATTGCCCTTCTAACACATGGACATAATAGATATAAATGCAAGTTCACTTACAAACATAAAGTTAAACATAGTGAAAGATGCAAGTGAACCAGCACTTCACACACCCCCCCAGTAAGCTACTTACCTTCCCCATCCTCCATTCCGGCCATGGTATCGTACAATGGCCGGTTTAGTGTCTCCGGTAGGTAAAACGCTAACACTCCTCCGAGAATCCCACATATAGCAAACACCAAAAACGGCAAGCCACCCCCCAAAACCACCACAAATGGTGCCAATATCGCTCCCGTTTGCGCCGCCTGTGCTACACAACCAAGCGCTGCACCTCTCACCATGGTCGGAAACAGCTCTGTCGTGTATACAGTCAGCAAGTTATAAGTTCCTGCCATCCCAAATATCCCCATAACCCCACAAAACATCCTCACTACTTTCCAAATCCCAACACTCCTAATCATCATCCCAATCAAACAAAACACCCCACTAAACCACATTGTCCCTATTGCCAATGGCTTCCTACCAAACTTGTCTAATAAAACTGCTGTGATCGCAAATGCAGGCATTTCCGCTACTGCATTGAGCAGTACATTAAGGTATAGATTGGTTTCGAGATTGACAACGTTCAAGCTAATCCCGTAGTACACAATGGTGCATAAGAAGTTGATTGCCACCGCCAATAGTAGGCGACTTCTAGTCATTGGAGACCTTATAACATCAATTAAAGAGCCTGTTATAGCTTCTCTGCTATCCAATTCTTCTTTGAAATTCTGTTGATGGGTTATGCTAGTGTTGATTGTTTCATCGTCGAGTGCTAGCATAACTCCATCAGGAAGGTGATTCCCATTAGCTTTAGCGATTGTTTGCATTAGATCCATAGCATCACTAGTTCTCCCTCGAATGAGGTACCATCGGGGGGACTCAGAGATAAAAGGGAGAACAAGGAAGAGAAACAAAAGTGAAGGTATGGATGTCGCAATGTAGAGCTCTCGCCACGACTGAAAAATATAGGCAATGCCAGAAAGTGATGCGATTCCTGTAGAGAAAAAGTAGAATGTGGACATGCCTACAGTGCCGCGTTTCGTTGTTCCTATTGGCTCTGTGGCGAGCACAAAGGCGCAGAGGCCAATGCCACCGGTGCTGAAGCCAGTTAGGATACGGAGGAGGAGATATTCCCAGTAAGTTTGAGAAAATGCAGTTGAGAAACCAAACAAGGCATTCAAGATGCAAACTACTGTTAGGGAGCCTTTTCTTCCTAGTTTGGTGTCTGACAGATGCCCAAAAACTCCTGCACCTGAACAAGTTAGGGAAAGAATACTTATTAATCCTCCTCTTAACTGAAATTCATGGCCACGACACACACACACACACAGAGACAGATATATATATATATATATATATATATATATATATATATATATATATATATATATATATATATATATATATATATATATATATTGATATAGTTCTAAGCACAATTTTACCATAGGAGATCCAATGTATAAATGTACTATGGTTGGTGAATGCTTCAGTTAGTTTCAATAACAATTTATTAAAGAAAAAGTAAGACAAATTTTAAAAATAAAAAAATAAAAATGTGGTCTAATTGAGGATTATTCGCTCAAGAAAAGTATGCCATAAGTCAACATAAAAGATAGTAACATAAATAAAATATAAACTGTGCACAAAAGGGGGAAAATTAAACTTTTTAACACCTATGATTTTCTTCTGTTCTACACTAAATTAATTATAACAATCATGACTTGACTTTGTAGAGGGGTAATACAATTTTTAGCCATTAAAATAGTTGATAGGTCTAACTTGGTCATCGAATTTCAAACGTTCCAACTAAGAAATCAAAAGTAAAAAATTTGTTTCAATATCTATATTCGAATATATTTTTCAACTATTTGGATAGTCAAACTGTTAATGTGACATAAAATATCAAAACAAAAAATCTATCCGAACATGAAAAATATGTCCGTGAATGCAAATTTGAAACAATTTTTAATCTTACGTTTTCAAGTTGGAACGTATAAACAAACATTTAGTGGCTGAGTTAAAAAGTGACAACATTTCAATGAACAAAAAGTGTACTGCCCACTTTGTAGATAATAAATACTGTAACTGATTACTTACACACACCAACCCCTTCGCAGACATGGAAAGTTGACCAAAAATTAAATAGAGTAATAAAAAAATATTAGCCTAGAAATTTAATTCAATTGTACCAAACAAGGCACAGAACAACTCACCGACCATGCAGCCAACGAAGAAGGCGGCCTGAACAAGCCCAACCTTATACTTCTCCCCACAAACCAACCCCCACTGTGCCACTGTTGAGCTTCCGGGGCCTCCGATCCACTCCCACGAGCCCGGTTCAAGCCCACAAACACTCTTCTCCCTCTCGTCGCAGCCGGCCAAACAGCGCCAATCGGGCTCACGGTCCGCGAAAATCACGACCATCGTGTGAAAGGCCTCCAGTGCCCACGCCAGGTTGGTTAGGACAAAGTGCCGGAGCTGCCACCGCCCGAATTCGCCGCAATGTTTCTTGAGCATGTCCTCCATGCATAGCTTCTTAATATTGTCTGGTGGTGGGGCGAGTAAAGGTGACCGGAGCTCACCCCGACCGGATGATAAGATGGAAGCCGACATCTTTTCTAACTCAAATATAAAATACCCTCTCTCTCTCTTTCTCTCTAGACTTCTCCTCCTCCCATGAAATGAAAGTGAATAAATAGTTGAGTGGGTGAGTTGACTATGTGGTTCGTATAATTAATAAAATGGGAAAGGAAATATATATATATATATATATATATATGTATATGCAATCTAGGAACTTGTAGTACGTGTTTAGACGTGGATGTGAATTTTCTTGTATTTTAGTTGTTGTTGTGTGGGCAAGTAGACTATGATATTATGGGATCCCTCAAATCAAACATTATTAAACTAGTGTAATACTCACGTTACGCGCTGTACAATTGTTCACCAGTTTATTTGGTGTTATAATTTCTATTACTGTTGGTGAGTGTCGTAAATTTACAACCGTAGAATTTTGATGTTCACACTAGCTAATTATTACAAACAAGAATTATTGAAGCAGGGCCATCATTCAAACGTACGTCATTGTCGTGGCTCCAGTTCAGTCCCAGTAACTGACCAAAAAAAAAAGATATAAGAATAAGAATATCAAAAAAATAAGAATTAATACAGTGCTTGACTTTGAGATTACACATTCAATTGATCAGCCCAATCATGATTTATTTTTCTTAAAAATATTTTCCACCTGACATGTATAAAAACAATCAAATCGCCTAGCTGGCTTCACAAAATTGTGAGTACACTTTCTCTCAATTTCCATCATATAGTATTATATAGATATGGATAGATAATTAAATATATGACCCTTGGGATTGAAGAGAGAGAATTTTTGGAGGATTCCATCTATGTATGCCACATCAACAAAACACAAAACCCCATACATATTTGTTGGTCCAGACAAAATAACATCATTGCAAGTGCTCTGACTCTGTGTTGAGAACAATCATGATTATCATTCTCTCTCCCCTCTTTGTAGATTGTTTGTGGCCTCTATCGATACATGATCAATTATGACAAGGACCGAATTAGGGCCAGCCCTTTTTTTTTTTTTAAATAGAAAATACAGTTAAGAACAAAATAATCCAGTTTTTAAAACATTTTAGAAAGTAGATAGTTATGATATCTAGCTCTCAGATCTCAATGACATGGCACGTGACACCGATCATTATCTTTATTCACCATTCCATTCATGACTAACACGTGACTTGCGTTTGGGTAAAGAAACCAAGCATTAATGGTTCCGCTTTGGTTTCCTCGAGTAGTGATCATTAAAATTTTAAAACTTAATTACTAAACAATATAATTAAATGATTTGGATTGCGTGCCATGCTGGGTGGCTGGGACCTGCTGTATATTTTTTACAGCAGCAGATCCGCTGTAATGATTGTAAAGCCATCAATTTTATTATTTTTTTAAAAAAATTACGGACGTGTTTGGATCAAGTTTACAAATCTAATGACATATTTTTTTTGTCCCAAATAAAAATCAAATCGAAAAAATATATGAAATGTATGGACCGTTGAATGTAAATCCGAAACATTTTATGTCTATCTTGTTATGAATTTTATTTTTGTTTGAGAAAAAAAATATATATATCGTTGGATTCGTAAACCCGATCAAAACACATTTATAAATTTATCAAATTTTTTAAAAAAATCTTAACTGCCTCATTTTTACTTAAGTAGGGTCTGCTGTAAAAACAATTAAACCAGACCCCCGAAATCCCTGATCAGGACGGTGCTAAATCATTTCCAGCTCATAAACCAGTTCTTGGAGCCTTGAGTTCATATAGTCACACAAAGTCAGTCCACTCGATTGGTAAGCTTGATAAATAAGAGAATTGAATTTGCTGAGAAAGTCGATTTAAATTCAATAATAAATTATTTTTTGTTTTTTAAATCTCATCGGGCACAACTTCGATAGATATTAGCTCATCTTGTAGATGGTCTTTAGTTTTCATTAACTTTAATATGTGTTTATATTAACATTTTCAGTTATTTTATGAGACAATATGAATATTTTATCTATTATCATGCAATTCTTACACCGAAAGTAAAATTAATGTAGAAAGAAAGAAATAATAAAATAATAACAAATACATAAGGGTATACGTGATTTGACAACTTGCTTAGTCCACGGAATGTCTAATCTTTTATTCAAGAAGTGAGTGAGTCTCTCCCAAATGTCTGAATGATACATGCATTTATAGTGCATCGGAGGCTCGGTGCGGTTATGCAAGTTGGGTGCGGTTGTACCGGTTGATTTGTCTCTCTTGATAACCTCCTACAATAACTACTGTTTGAACCGCTACCTCTTTTGACATTGGAGCCGTTGGAACTGCCCAGGACATCGGTTGAAACTGTGTTGTCTCTATTTCATACAGAGGAATAACCTCCTCAGCTTAGCATTTGCGTACCTTCAATATTTTCCTCCACATCATCTATGATATCATTTCAAAGAGTTATAAATAACCCTTAAAAAAATTCCGTGGCGGAACCAGATTTGGCTCAGGAGCTCACCCCTAGGTATTGGCCCAGGCACCCAGCCCATATTACATCCTCATCATCTTGTGGTTTTGGGCTGTATTGGCCCAGGCTCCCAGCCCATACCCTCTTGTGACCTTGCGGACAAAGATATCCCAATTCCAGAGAAAGAAAAAGAAATTTAACATATTTTTTTGATAAGCAAAAGAAAGACACATGCCTTTTGAACAATTGATAGAGATATTAGGGCTTGGAAAATAATGGTAATGCTAATGCTTTGGGCTAACAATAATGCCAAGGCTTTGGTCTTATGCCATCCAGTGTTTTATACAACATCGCAATTTACGAGATGGACCTTTACTCAACCCATCGTCTGCATATGTCACCCTCTGTTTGTTTCTCGTACTGAGTCTCAACTGGTCCATGGGGGTTGTGGGGTCTTGCATATGATCCAGAGTTTATCAATTAGTTATGCGGTGGACAGCAGGATGAATCCCATGTTATTGAAAAAAATAGTCAGGTAGAGGCACTGCGACAATAGACTACAAGATTTTTTTAAAAAAAAATTTATTTTGGTTGGCATATAAATATTATTATTAATCACTTTTAATTTAAGAATCAATAACACTAAGCTCCTCTCAATCTATTTTCTAGACCCGTCATTGTTGAGATTGAACTATTTTAGTTCAATATAATTCAATCCTCTTATTTATTCTCCTCATCAATTGGAGCCTCATAGATTATGGGTTGACATATTTCATTATCACTTGTCTATAAAAAGTAAAAATAATAAAAAAAAATAGACCTTTATTTCTGTTTTCCGATTAAAATTTTCATCCACTCTCTTTCGATTGAGCACTAGGAAACCACACCCTCATTAATAATAAAGGTATATACAACATGAAAAGTATTTGAAAGTACCTAAAATTGTGGCCTCACAATCTTTACACAAACACAAATAGGCATTATAAAGTATACATATAAATAAATATATACATATTTCTATATATCAAGAATCCTCTTATGGGAGTACCCACAAATTATATGTGAGACCCAAAGTAGTGACCTCACTTATCATTTCACTTTTAAAAACACTTAAAAAGTGAAGTGCTCAAATTATTAAGTTACAAACATCCGTATTTGAGAATTTATGTTTATATATAAGGAATTTTCTTATGCGGACACCTGTATTTAAGAATTTATGTATATCTATTATGTGTGTGTATGGTTGATAACCATCCACCAAAAGAAGGTGGAAAGGAAATTAGTATATAAACTATTTTTTGACGTATTATGTATCGTCACATCAACATTACATCCAAAATTCCAAACTTCTTTATTTGCTTTCTTGGTTTCCAGATAAACTTGAGAGAGTGACTTTTGGGCATTCTTTGTTGTCTTTATAGAAATTAGACAATGCCCAACTGCAACAAACTCTCTAAAGTCTTAACTTCCAAAAAAGTGGGGTCCCTCACTACAGACATTCAAAGCATATCCCCTGAATCTTCGATGGTACATTTGACGCAACTTGTCAAATCCCCTGTTGCCTTATTTTTCAATGTTTATAAAATGATGGCGGACATCAACCTTGGTTCAACCAGTGAATCATTGATCGAACTGTATGTTTAATTAAAAATTTTAAAAAATTAATATTAAAAATAAATAACATAATAATATTATTATATGATCATCCATAAAAAATTAAGAACTTAAAAAATCATGTTCAAATCACATATTTAATATAAACCCAATACACTTAATACATATGGAAATCAAGTTTCACATTATAAATTATTAATATATAATTCATAATTCAAAAATACTTTGAAAAACCATTCCTTTTTTTGGGCACGGTTCAATGGTTTTTATGAAAAACCATCCAGTTTGACTGATTTTTTTTTCGGGTCACTTGCATAATTGATATTTTTGACAGAACCGTGTCAGCTTTGTGATCAATTCACTTGTTTTATGGTCCAACTGGTCAACACGGTCTGATTTTAGTAACACTGTTATTTTCACTTAATTTTGACACATACATACTTTATTTTTTCAGTTAGAGCAATCCACAACAAATGAAATAATTAGATTACTACTTCTCTTGGTTTTTGTTGTTATGATCTTGCAATAATAGCTTCGTATTATTGTTTTTTTGTTAATATTTTCGTATCAATTTGGAGATGATGAGCATGGCATAACATAAAAATGTATATAATTCTATAGTAAAACAACAATCACCTTTTTGGACGGTCGACCTATTGAAATGAAACTCGCTACTGTCAAACAAAAGTTTTCGATCAAGATCTAATTCAATGTTGATAACATACACAATTTCACCATCAAATCTTGCTCATTTGGTCTGTTTTTGTTCAAATTGAAAACATAAAATCTATATCTAATTTAAGTAATAAAAAAACCTAACATATGGAGTTTAAGATAAAAATTAGGGTTTTTTTTTTACCAATTTAGCACCATGAATATAATTATATACCAATTTAACGATGCATTTCAAATTTTTTTTTTTACTAATCTATCACTTCACGGCATTACCAATGACATGATTAGTGTTGTGTTTTTACAATCATGCCAATAACAACAGCGTGATTGTTATGCAATTCAGATTGTTGTATATTTTTTTATCACATCACTTCCAGTGGCATTATTGTTGTGTTTTCACTAATCATGTCACTGCGAGTGCCCAGTGATTGATTGAGCAAAAAAATTATCACGTCATTGTCACTGACGTGATTGTAAGAACACAACACTAATCACTCGATTGACAATGTCATGAAGCACTAGATTGGTAAAAAATTGAAAGCCAACATTATATTGATATATTAATATATTTTTAATTTTCTTCCTAGTTTGGTGTCTGATAGATGCCCAAAAACTCCTGCACCTGAACAAGTTAGGGAAAGAGTACTTATTAGTCCTCCTCTTAACTGAATTTCATGGCCATTACATGATCAATTCGGATTCATTAAACATGGATTCAATATGTAACATTACTTTTACATTTTTTATTTTTTTTCTTAGTTACTGCTGGTTGGGTCTCTGTATATGTGTGTGTGTGTGTGTGGATATAGTTCTAAGCAGATTTTTACCATAAGAGATCCAATGCATAAATGTACTAGGCTGGTGAATGCTTCATTACTAGTTGTGAATAGGGTTGCCTAAAACCGACATGTCTCATAAGTCATAACACAAGAAAAATCAATCACTATTAAGCAGAAAAGGTCGAAAAAATCATTCACTTTTAAGTAGAAAAGGTAGAAAATGCAATTACTTTTAAGATATACACTCTTGATGAAGTCAAAGTGTAGGCCATGAAGCCTAAGATGATGGATTTTGGTGGGCTTGCTTAAAATTGTTGATTACATGGTTGGATTGGGAATCTACAATTTCTTCAAGAAAAAGTGAGACTTATTTTAAAAATAAAATAATAAAAATGTGGTCTAATTGAGGATTATTCGCTCAAGAAAAGTATATAACTATATATGCCATAAAATCTATATCTAATTTAAGTAATAAAAAACCTAACATATGGAGTTTAAGATAAAATTGGAGTTTTTCTTTTTACCAATTTAGCACCATGAATATAATTATATACCAATTTAACAATGCATTTCAAATTTTTTTATTATTCTATCACTTCACCGCACTACTAATGACGTGATTAGTATTGTGTTTTTACAATCATATCAATGATAATAGCGTGATTGTTATGCAATTCAGATTGTTGTATATTTTTTTATCACATCACTTCCAGTAGCATCATTGTTGTGTTTTCACTAATCATGTCACTACGATACCCAATGACTAATTGAGTAAAAAAACTATCATATCATTGTCACTGACGTGATTGTAAGAACACAACACTAATCACACGATTGATAGTGACATGAAAATTGAAATACTAGATTGGTAAAAAATTGAAATCCGACACTATATTGATATATAATTATATTCAGGGTGCTATATTAGTAAAAAAAAAAAAAAAAACTCATAAAAGTTACATCAGTTTAAGTAAAAACAAAAACAGCTACGATATGATTTTAGTGGCTTTAGTCCAAATACCTACTAATAGTCTAAAACCCATCTTTTAGTCATATCTCCTATCAAATTAATCACATCCACGTCTCCACACGACAGGACCCTTCATTGCATTTTTATTTTCCCAGTCCCATCCCATATGAACCCACCCACCCACACACAAACAGACAAATATATATATATATATATATATATATATATATATATATATATATATATATATATATATATGTGGGAAGGAATTCTTACTTCAGAGTCTAATATAAAGATGTAAACTAATGATCAATTTTTAATGATGTGAATGAATGAGATAATAAATGTGATTCATTATTTGAAGTCTTACATATTTTAAATCAATAATATAAATATAAATATACACTCACCCTTATTTTACATCTTTGTATTAAACTCTTATGTAAGAATTCCGCCTCTATATATAAAAGGATTGTCCTATGCGACAGCCGCAAGGTCTTCATGGGAGGAGAAGTCTAGAGAGGGTTTTTTTTGTTTGTGTCAAAAACATGGCTTCAGGCACCTTATCATCCAATCCGGGTGAGCTCCAGTCACCTTTGCTCGCCCCACCCGACAAACCCGACCCAAAATCCGTGATTGAGAAGCTATGCATCGACGACATGCTCCAGAGATACTGCGGCGAATTCGGATGGTGGCAGCTCCGTCACTTTGTCCTAACCAGCCTGGCGTGGGCCCTGGAGGCCTTTCATACGATGGTCATGATTTTCGCCGACCGTGAGCCCGATTGGCGCTGCTTTAGCCTTTCGGGCTGCGACGAGAGGGAGAGAAGCGTTTGTAGGCTTGAACCGGGCTCGTGGGAGTGGACCGGAGGCCCCGGAAGCTCCACAGTGGCCCAGTGGGGGTTGGTTTGCGGTGAGAAGTATAAGGTTGGTCTTGTTCAGGCCGCCTTCTTCGGCGGCTGCATGATCGGTGAGTTGTTCTGCGCCTCGTTTGGTATAATTAAATTAAATTCCTAAGATTACGTTTTTATTATTATTTAATTGTTGGTTATCTTTCCATGTGTGCCAGACAGCCAGACTGCCAGTGGATATATATGTTTAATTATTTATTACTTGATCAGAGTTGGTGGACTATTTATTATGTATGTATATATAGAATGTGGAAACGTACCAAGTTGGGTGTGTGTGATGATTAGGCTTGCTTTGGCAATTGCCATTATCAATTGTCATGTTTTACATGTGTTTCATGGCCACAATTTATAAAACCATCTTTATTTGAATTTCGCAAATATGGGTATCCGTTGAGTAGTTGAGTCGTACGTTTTGGGCATTACCCCTTAACGGGTTTTTGAATTTCCAAGTGTATTGGGGCGTTGGATTGTCCGGTTCACACGTGAGAAGAAAACCCACTTTAAAATTTAAATCCAATTGTGTAAATGGTAATCTAATAATGCATAGAAAATATATCTTCTTCTTTCTTTCTTTTGTGCATAGTTTATATTTTCTTTCTGTTATCTTTTTGTGTTGCTTTATGGTATACTTCCTAGAGTGAACAACCCCCCAACGATGTAATCCACCATTTTAAGTTTTAACCAAGCCCACCAACCCATCGTTATAGACTTCATGGCCTTCACTCTGACTTCGTCAAAAGTATGAGACTTAAAAGTGATTGCCTTCTCTTTTCTTTTTTTTTTCAAACTACAAAATATCATTGTGTTGTGTTCGTAAGACTGATGAAAATACAAATATATATTTTTTTCCTAAATTTAAAAAATATTTTGAGCCCTAAAAATTAAGATCTCATAGGAGAACTAATCTATATATGTGACTCGTTTGTTGGTATATAATTATGCATACAGAAACCTAATCAACAGTAATTAAGAAAGGAAAAAAGTAAAACTGTGAAAGTAATGTTACATACTGAATACATGGCTAAGATGAGGACTAAGAAGTACTCTTTCCTTAACTTGTTCAGGTGCAGGAGTTTTTGGGCATCTATCGGACACCAGACTAGGAAGAAAAGGCTCCCTAACAGTAGTCTGCATCTTGAATGCCTTATTTGGTTGCTTAACTGCATTTTCTCCAACTTACTGGGTATATCTCCTACTCCGTATCCTCACAGGCTTCAGCACCGGTGGCGTTGGCCTCTGCGCCTTTGTGCTTGCCACGGAGCCAGTAGGACCAACGAAACGTGGCGTTGCAGGCATGTCCACATTCTACTTTTTCTCTACAGGAATTGCTTTACTTTCTGGCATTGCCTACAGTTTTCATTCGTGGAGAGAGCTCTACATTGCGACCTCGATACCTTCACTTCTGTTTCTTTTCATTGTTCTCCCTTTTGTCGCTGAGTCCCCCCGGTGGTACCTCATTCGAGGGAGAACCAGTGATGCTATGGAACTAATGCGGAAAATCGCTAAAACTAATGGGAATCACCTTCCTGAAGGAGTTATGCTAGCACTCGATGAGGAAACAAACAACACTAGCATAACTCAGCAACAGAGTTTCAAAGAAGAATTGGATACCATAGAAGCTATAACAGGCTCTTTAATTGATGTTATAAGGTCTCCAACGACTAGAATTCGCCTACTTTTGGCGGTGGCAATCAACTTCTTATGCTCCGTTGTGTACTATGGCCTTAGCTTGAACGTTGTCAATCTCGAAACCAATCTATACCTTAATGTCCTGCTCAATGCAGTAGCGGAAATGCCCGCGTTTGCGATCACAGCAGTTTTGTTAGACAAGTTTGGGAGGAAACCATTGGCAATAGGGACATTGTGGTTTAGTGGGGTGTTCTGTTTGATTGGGATGATGATTGGGAGTGTTGGGATTTGGAAAGTAGTGAGGATGTTTTGTGGGGTTATGGGGATATTTGGGATGGCAGGGACTTATAACTTGCTGTTTATATACACAACAGAGCTGTTTCCTACCGTTGTGAGAAATGCAGCGCTTGGTTGTGCAACACAGGCGGCGCAAATGGGAGCGATATTGGCACCATTCGTGGTGGTTTTGGGCGGTGGCTTGCCGTTTTTGGTGTTTGCTCTATGTGGGATTCTCGGAGGGGTGTTAGCATTTTACCTACCGGAGACACTAAACCGGCCATTGTACGATACCATGGCCGGAATGGAGGATGGGGAAGGTAACTGGGGGGGTGTGTGAAGATGTAATAAGTTCATCCAAAATTTCCCTACTCGTCCTTTTGTTAGAGTGACCATGTAATTGTTCTCTCCTTCATAATAAGAATTTTATTCTCAATGACAAAAGGACATAAAAAAAACTAGGGGTGGTAACAATTTGGTTCTAGGTCGAGCAACATGTGTCTACGTAATATTTACATTTCTGTACTCTAATCCAGATTGGATTTTGAACGTTTATTAAACCCTTATTGGTTTAAATCCGGACAACTAAATTAGACAATAATATAATTCGGGTTAGGGTCCGAACAAGTAAATAAGACAAGATTTCTATGCTTGGACCCTAACCCTATTTTAAACCAAACAAAAATTTTGTGTTTGGACCCAGATTTCGGACATATAACTAATGTTCAAACTTGATTTAATTTGGGTCTGACAAATTCGATCATTCGGACCAGATAGAGTTTTGCCATCCTTACATAGACACAGTGGATTACAGCAATCCATTGTTCACTCAATTCATATTCTTCAGAAGTCTCAATTTTTTTTACAAAAAAAGCATCAAAAACAACTAGAAAAACACTCAGAGTCATAGACAGTAGATTACAGCAATTTCTGTGTTCACTCATTCATATTCTTCAGAGGTAAGAATTTTATTCTCAATTTTTTGACAAAAAAAGCATCAAAAACAAGTAGAAAAACACACATACACACAGTGGATTACAGCAACTTCTGTGTTCACTGATTGATTACAGCAACTTCTTCTTCAGAGAAACAATCATCCCTGAAAAATGCACAAAAGAGGTGTTTGTGATTAGTGATTACAATATATTTTAATGATGGTTCAAGATACAGAAAAACATAATTAGATTCAAGCTTAGTTACTTGATTTTGCGCGTTATCTGATAAACAGCAGTTGAAGACATTGCAATGCTATTACCAAACAGATTCAAATTTTTCTACAAAATGTCAAGAAAGAAAACAGAAGATCTAGTTAGTTCAATCAAATACCAACTACATATATAATCATAATTAGTTAGTTTCATACCGGATTAATCACCGTGCTGTAGCGCGAAAAAATGAGTCCGGTACAAGCAATAGCTGCATAATCATACATAGTTGAGGTAATAGCAAAACATTAAACATGATTTAAGGTGACAAAATACGATGTATACCGAATTGTTGAGGATAGGAAATCTCTTGAGATGGTTTAGAGAAGTCAGCAACATTAGCTATGGTGATACCCCATTTAAAAGTTGGTGCCCAGAAGAAAACTGCATCAGAGTATCATGTATTCATGTTGTAGTAGTAATAAACAGAGATTAATAGACAAAATATAGATCAGAGAGAGAGAAAGAGATAACAAACTGGTTTTAGGGCCAGCAGGATGGTTCCAAAGGGCTTGGAGCTTTGGAGCAGCCATGGGAATTAATGGGATCTTTGGCTTGAATTCAGGATTTTTCACTCTGTCTGTAAGCATTTAAATCAGGAACAAAGAACAGAGAGAGTAGTTGACATTCAACCTCTCCATGATGAATCAATTTATGAATTTTCTAACAGGGTTTTTACTTATAATGACGTGTATAGATTGAGTGTTTGACTGTAACACATTACAATTTCTACTGTTTTTTTTTTGGGAAAATTCCAGGCCGGTACCACTTGTGAAACTTTTGGACACTTAGGTCCAGTCCAAAAAACTTTATCCCTCTAAGGTACCACTAATATGCTAATTACTTTTTTATCCTTATCTTCCTCCCACAACTACACTTCTCTTCTCTTATCACAATAACTTTCTCTCTCCTATTGCATCTCTCTCATAACAACTTTGAAATTCTACGCTGGCCCCCATTACCACCACTACTACCGCCAACATCCATTCGACCTCCAAATTCAAGCTGCCAACACACCAAACAAAACAAAATTCAAACCACATAAACCTCAAAAACGTGGTAACTTCGTAGATCTGAATGCAAAAATTCACAGACAGAACCAGACATTCTAGGGTTTTCGATTTCCGAACAAAATAAGTGAGAATTAGCTAGAAAAACAACATTATCCTTCCAAGAAAGTAAAAAAAAAAACAAGAAGATAAAAACACATAAAGAAATAAAGGATAAACAAGAGAGCATCTCGAGAGCCGAGATGGGATTTGCTTTATTGCTACGATTTGGAAATCGGGGAAGACATCTTCTGGTAATCAAATCCATCTCGGCCAATGTTACTGTTTCAAAACAATAACATTGGTCGCCCAATGTTATTATTTGGAAAAAAAACTTCAGATCCGATCGATTTCAGTGGCGGTTCTCCATACCACCATCACAGTTGGACTCCCCTCATTGAAGCACACAATGCCCAGTCAGGTACGGCCCAAAACGGCCATCGGATTTGGCCATTTTAAAACAGTAACATTGGTCAATGTTACTGTTTCAAAACAAAAACATTGGTTGGTCAGTGTTACCAATGTTACTAATTCAAAACAGTAACATTGGTCGGCCAGTGTTACTATTTTGAAAAAACTTCAGATCCGGTCGATTTTAGCGACGGTTCGCCATACCACCACTACCATTAGAATCCCCTCACTGAGACGCACAATGCCCAGTCATGTATGGGCCAAAACGATCATCGGATATGGCCGTTTTAAAATAGTAACATTGTTCGGTCAATGTTACTATTTCAAATAGTAACATTGATCGCCTAGTGTTACCAATGTTACGGTTTCAAAACAGTAACATTGGTCGGCCAGTGTTATAATTTGGATAAAAAACTTCAGATCCGATCGATTTCGACAATAATTTGTAATACCACCATCACCATTAGACTCCCCTCATAGAGACGCATAATGCCCAGTCATATTTGGACCAAAACGATAGCCATAAAAAGAGATGAGAAAGAGAGAAAGACGTAGTAAAGAGAGAGATTCAATAGGAGACAGAAAGTTGTTGTGATGAGATAGAGATGCAGTAGGAGAGAGAAAGTTATTGTGATAAGAGATAGATGTAGTAGAGAGAGAAGATGTAGTGAGATAAGAGAGATGTAGCATATAACAAGAGAGAAAACTATATTAGATCTAATCCTCTTTAAAAAGGGTAAAAAAGGAATAAGATAAAATTTAAATGATTTAAATATTATAAAAAATAAAAATGGATTTATGAGGGATAAAGTTTTTTGAAGTGGATCTAGATGTCCAACAGTTTTAAAAGTGGTATTAATATGTCATTTTACATTTTTTTTTTTAAAAGGCTAAAATTAAGTCATGTTGTAAATAAATTATGTTATAAGTTGAATACCAAGACAAAGACCCACTAGTTATGAATTTGAAATATGGGCTCTCATACAAGAAGCCGGCCCATCAATGAGTCCAGTTCAACAAGGCCCAGAATCCAGTCACAGCCATGGATTTTAGGGAAAATTAAGGGTCCTTAAAATTAAAGGTGCTATAACTTAAAGGCATTTATTATTTGTCCCTTGCTAGTAAATAGCCCTCGAAAAATGAAAGAAGAGTCTCGATTGAATCAGTGCTAAGCCACTTTAACATATTGAGAAGCAAGGGTAGCCAGGGATGCTGGTTCTGGGACTAGTTGCCTGTGGCCGTGGGGCAGTATCCATAAAAAAACATCATCTACAAAACTCACAAAATGTAATCCCTTCAAAGGGGGCTGTAAAACATTATAAGAAGCTTCATAAAGAACAGACTATGTTGTTGATCAATGATGTAGAGAATACAATACAGTTTTTGCACCACTGTTTAAAGGTTCAACAAACCTGTTTTTCAGGTTACAGATCATTGGATCAATGAACACAAACGAATCATTCATTGGACAACAAATAATTAAGCAGCAGCTTATAAAGTTGTGTCGAGTAGTGCAAGTACAATAAAATATAAGCTGGGGGTCCAGTGAAATCATTGGAGATTATTGGCGTCCATATGGATTAGACATGTTATTACCATATGGGGAGTACGTATTATTCTCCGGTGGAGGGGTTGTTGGCCTGGGTCTTGCATACTCTGCGAATATCACCCAACCGTCCAGAAACTGAAAAACATGCAAAAAGAATGTCAAAGAAAGAACAAATAATACATGGATGGAACAGGAAGTAATTTGAAGAATAATAATCTTTGCTAGGCGCTAGCCGAATTTTGTTTTGTGCTAATGCCACTCACCTTTCCATCCATGCCTTTTATGCCTTCCGCAGCATCTTCTAAAGTGGCATATCTTACAAAACCAAACCCCTTAGAGTATCCATTGACCCTATCAGTCACTACTCTTGCTGCAAAGAAAGGTCGATGGTTAACAGTTTCGCTGAAGGAAATTTAAAGCAATAATAAGGAAGAATGACAAACCTTGAACCACTTCACCAAACTTTGAAAAGGCTTCGCGAAGTCCTTCTGTAGTGGTCCGTTTACTAAGCCCTGAAGCAAATTTGATAAAGAATATGAATTACAGCAAAAAGAAATGAGTAAACTAGCGATTCCATCATGTTGGCATATCACATCGAAGCTCTAACTATAGGAAATTACAATGATAATAAAAAAACAGAACTCGCCGAGAATGTAAGTTATGTAACCCATTTTAGTAACAGGAATCTGTGATTAACATATCAAGAACACAATAAAAACAAACATCCTCTTGTGCAGGAAAAGAAAAGATCCATTTCTTACTACTACCATCTCTCTTCAGACAAGTATCAACACAGCTCCCAAATAGTTTTGCAAAGAACATCAAGTCCAAAAGGAAATAAAAAAATCTCATAAGGTTCTAACTGCAGCAAAATAAATCAAGCTCTAAATTTTTTTAACCATCTTGAGTTAAATAAATATAGAAGCATAAAATAAAGAAGTGATCACCATTGAAATAACAGCATTTCTTGCATCTTCATTTGGAAATATTAACCGACAGATAATAATGGATAAAAAAAGAAGAGTGTAGGTGTAGCAAGAGCAGCATTTAACCTCTACCATGGAATCTCAAATCTCGCAAATGCAAAGAACATAGCAAGTAGATATCTCAATTATTTTGAGCAATTATTTGTATGAGATACTTCGACAATAAGGCAGGGATGAGGAAAACAATTACGACGAGAGACGCAGACAAGAGATTAAAAAAAGAGAGGCTCACAGCTGAAAAGAATCTAAAGGGATATATAACTATTGAAAGTGAAAACAAAGTCAGCTATCAACTACATGCCCCTCTCACACGATCAAAATTTAAGGAAATTTCAGTAACTGGGGCTTTACTCTTTCTAGAGCTTAACATAAATGAAGAAGTCCTGACATTCACACCATGGCTTCATAGGCATATTCCATTTTGTTTCAAAAATTAATTTGACATCAACTCATTGAGAAATTATACATTCCATAGTAAATTATGGAATACCTTGGATGACCTGATCCCAATAGAGGCAACTTCCCTTTTTCCTCAAAAGTTAATTTTGGAGGTCAATTCATTGAAAATTCAATTCCATATCAAATTACACCATTCTTGCAATTCCAGATGATCTAATCCCAGACAAGGAATGGCTATGTTATAACCAGAACTAAATGCTTGTTAAGAACCTTAATCTCTCAAATTAAACTGATAAACCAACTGGGTATATTAGAAGAGGTGAAAGCCTAGCGTACAATCAATAATGTCTCAAACCTCAACCAGAAAAACTAGGGAGCCAATGTCCATAATGAAGAAAAGACCATTAATTTTCAATTAAAGTCCTAAAAATGACCCAAATTTCGTCAAGAGAAATGAATCACACAGCATATAAAACTAAGAACTCAAAGAAAGTAATAAAATCGTAACAGAATCAATGAATCGCGTTCAGAATGCATAAATCGTGCATTTCATCCATTCATTCTCAATTCACACGACAACCAAGTGACCAATCAAACCAATCACAATTACAACGGCATCATAACAAACTTATAAACGGAATAAGTAGAAAAAAGGAAATCAGAAAGAGCGAAGAGCAGTTGGAGTAAATAGACGCACCGGAGACGAAGAGATTAGTGCTGGGCTCAGCCATCTCCCGTTTCGGAGTCTCTGTAGACGCTATCGAAGGAGGGATGAAAGATGAGATCGGAGACGTTGAGAAGAGCCGACACAAGCCACGTGGACCGGACACCAACGCCGCCGCGGATCTCAAAGCCATATTAGTTCGATGAAGGGTTTAAGCAAAACCCTACGGAGACCATAAAACACGAATTGTCGAGAATTTTTATGCAAGGGAGATGGAGATGACATTTGAATTCCTCCTTAATGGATATATATAGATTTTCTGGCCCATTTTAGTTCAAACATTTGTGGGTCTAAAAGCCCAAAAATTGAGTCTTTGCTTACCTTGTCAGTTTATCTCCACAAGAGATCCCATTTTGAAAAGCCCAGCCCATCATTCAATTTGGGCTATGTAACATATGTAGGTGGCCAAATTCCAATACAAGATAGGACTATTGGCCCAATTCGAAACTCAGGTTGCCAATCCAGTTTGTTCATACTGGACGTACATAGTTGAACTCGTCACCTCCCGCATTTACAAGGAGTAACTCAGTCAATGATGCTCCTTTCGAGATACCTGCAGTTGCCAGGTGAATGATCCTAATTGTTTGGTTAATGGGGCAAATCTTTTTTAGTCGTTTTTTTTTCTTGATGCTTGGCAATTAAATGCCGTTGAATGGGCATTGAACCCATGATTGATTTCATACTCCAACTGATTTGTCATGAGCAGAGAAGATGAGGCTTTTGTAGTCTTTTAAGGTTTGTACTAGGGTTTAACTTGATCCTTGATGTGGTGGTGGAGCAAGCTGTGTCACAGAATTCCTTCATTGCTGGATATGAGTGGATTTCTTGCGCTGAGAAATCAAACAGTAATACAGATCAATACAATCTGTGCCAAATGAATATATACATACACAAGCATCCATACACATGCACAATAATCTACTTATTTGCAGATTATTACAACAGAACTAGTCTTAGCATTTTCAACACACTCATTATTCACTGAACATATTGAACAAAAAATAAAAACATATTGGAAAAGTTGTAAGCTCGGCAAATTTATGGGTGGGCTACAAAAGAGAAGAACTCTTAAGCGCGCTTGACCAGAACCACCATTATAACCATCATAGCCAGCCCCATCAATGATGCTCCCAAGGTCTTGTCAATGGAGGATGACTTGCTATCAGCATTTGCAGAAAGATTCTCTGCCGGAGGTGAACCAAAGATATTATTAAAGAAAACAGACACGTTAGTCACCATGTCAACCACAGTATGCTTGATATTCTGTATAAAATCCTCAAACCCAGATCCAGAGTTTCCAGCTTGGCTTGCATTATCAGAGTCATGAATTGCATTGTTGGATAATGGGGTTTTTCCAGCTTGGCTTCCATTAACAGTCATGAATGCATTCTCAGATAATTCTTCGAACTTCATTGGAGATACCTGATCTTGACAACCAGAACCTGTGCCATGTTTCTTCTAGATTAAAAATCCATATAGGGAAGAAGCCAGCCACAGCTAATTGGCTAAAGAGATGTAGAAGGTACAGATTAGAGCATGGAACAAAAACTGAAAACAGTAAAAAATTTCTTACTGGATTTCTGAGCATGGAGAAAATCAACAAGAGCTTTGTTTTGCACGACAGCATTCCAGACATTTGGGTCGCACGCAAGTGAAGTAACAACAGACTGGAAACAAATGAATATTGGATATTACTTTTTTTTAATTATAAAATAAAATAGATACATCATCTCTTAAAAACTGGGATTGAAGTCATCTACTACTCAAGAGATGTGCCCATAGCCAATATAATTATCATTATCAATAACCACATAAGCGAATTTGAAAAAGATCACCTGTAATGAGTTCAGGTATAATGGAACTGTACATGACAATTCGACTTTCTCCACAGGAAACTCTATCACGTGCCTGGGGTGGGTTTTTTTTTCTTTGTTGTGGGGGGAGGGGGTTGTCTTTTGATTTTGACGCCTTCTCGGTGCTTTCAATAAAGTTATCTTTTAACTTTCAAAAAATATTGTATTAACAAGACTGCTAGAGATTTATATGACAATTCAGAACTCGGCTAAACTCTCTTCCCAGTTCCTCAAAGATATGACCAAACTTCAGTAGGTAAATAAGAACCTACGACAACTCCATTATATCAGCAGCCTTTATGCAGTGAATACCCCAGGGATCCCATTAAAAGCACTTATGAATTCATTAAGGTATCAAGATTCTGCATAGGTATGTACGAGCATGATATTCTAAGAATCTAACAAACACAATGGTAAACCTACATTTGCACGTCCTATAAATTTCAGTGTCTGGAAAAACCATCATGCATCACAAGCAACCAATATATCTTTTTCCTGAAACATTTTAGCATCTAGACACTCTGATATGGACATAACTACTTAATGTAAAGGACGGTAAGTCAGAACCTGTGCTGCAGGGCTTTCACTGAGCATTTTAAATGCCCGGACAGCATGTCTTGTGCCACTGACTATACGGCTTTCATTCTCCACATATCCAGAGTCGGTAAGCAAAGGCACAGACACCCGACCAACTTCAACTAAATCCTTGCACCCAGTAGCATTGGGAGATGACAGATACACCCTAAAAAAGGCCATCGTCAACCAAGGATATAGTATTATCAATCAAAAGTTTAGAACTCAAAACAACAAATGCGGAAACCAATCAACAATATAAAACTAAAAGCCCGCAAGCTCATTGCACAAGATATTTGATCATTTGAGACGATATGAGAGACAAATGTGATGTACTCAAACACATCAGTCATAACTTCATATCAAAGAGAACACCGGGGTGACAAATAAAAAAAGATCTGGATGAACCTAATCTGAATCACGGAAAACTTGAGAGATAAATCAACACGAGATTTCTGATGACGTAAACAATTAAACTGATGTCAAAACCGTGTAAGAACAATTATATTTTGCCAAAATCTTTGCACAATTCATCATCATCGACTCAATCCGTCACAATAAACCATAATGAACTAAACTGTACGCAGAACAATCAACATAATCACAAGCGCAGTCATAAAATATATTAATTTAGAATAAAGAACGAAACTTCGAGGGAGAATCTCACTCCTCCAGAGCATCCTTCAATTCATTCGTTGCCTCCTTGGCCTCATTCATGCTCGGCGCACCTCCGAACACAACCCTAGCCATTGGCTCAGGGTCAACGACAGTCCCCATCGTCAGATCCTCCTCACCGCCGGCAAACTCCCAGTCATCGAGCTCCCACGACGGCCTCTGGACGGATTCAATATCAACAGAACCCTTGTTCCCCTGAGAGGATGAAATCACGGAGACTGGACGAGACACGTTGAGCACGTTCTGCTCCGCCGGCGGTACTTTGGTAAAGCCACCGCGAATACCGCTGTTCACCAATCCTACCCCAGCGGCTTTCGCCGCCGACCTCATCGCCGCTCCTCCTCCCATTTTTTGTTTGGCGTAAATTTTGCGATTCGCTCTCTGTTGAAACTTCGGGTCTCCCGATAAGGGGCAAAAAGATACTTTTCGTCCCTCAACTATGGGGTGAGTTTCATTTTTGTCCCTAAGCTTTTTTTTCTCTCATTTGCATCCCTCAACTATTGAAAAGTATCATTTTCGTCCTTTTAAGTGAGATTGAGGTTGGGAAAAACCAGATCTGACGAACAATATGATGCCACGTAGGATTTTTCAATGGCCGGATTTATTCGAGGGATAAACATGGTACTTTTCCATAGTTGGGGGACGAAAAAGGGAAAAAAAAAAGCTAAGGGACAAAAATGAAACTCGACCAATAGGTGAGGGATGAAAAGTACTCTTTTGCCCCCGATAAGGAGGGAACAGTCGGAGAGGCGGTGGAGCACTTATATGGTACGGTGCGGAATGGATAAGTGGTGTTGTTTATTATTATTATTTTTTAAAATGCCAATTTGTTTTTTTTTTAAATGGATAGTTTAATTAAAAAATCTTTAAAAAAATCAATCATTTAAATAGATATTTATTATGAAAATTTTAAATTTTGAATTTTAAAGCATGGTTAATACTTAATAATAACACTTGAGCTACCACTTAGAGTGGTAAATATGACATGTATCACCCTAACGACCAAGATTCGAATCCTCCTCCCGTTTTTTTTTTAAAAAAAGATAGTTAATAATAAGATGTAATTTATTTGATTATTACTTTTTTTTTTTGAAATATCTCAAGAATTATGTTTGTAGTTAGAATCGAATATTAGACACACATATGCATAATCCAGTCGATTGCCAACGAACTCTCGTTGGTGTTATTTGATTATTACTTGAAGCACAAGATTAGTGGAAATTTCTTAACATTAATCTAATCTAACGAAAATTAATTAATGAATTAGTAGTTAAATTCGATATATGTTGTTTAAATTCATTTGGAGGGGCAAAAATAGGTACCAGGCCAAGAATCGGCCCATGGCCCAGGAAAAAATCACTAACCCAGATAACGCATTCTTCAGGCCCAAAAAAGCTTAACAGGCTCACGGCCTAAACATTTACATGCCCAAAGCCTAAACAAGCCCACTACCTAAGTACCACACTGTGGGCTCCCACGTTGCTGTTTGCTCACCAATTTGTGTTTTCCGGTCGCATTTTTCAAATCAAACGGGTCTCTAATCTTTCCTACGATGACGTCGGTGGGACCTTCCGGCGGCGATGGCGGTGAATGGAAGACGGTAATTTTTCTAGAGCTTTCTTTGATTGTTTTCTCTTTTCTAAGCATTTCTTGGATGGCTTCGGTGTATATTTCTCACACTGCATGATAATCCTAAATTTTACTCTCTTACTTCGGTGTATATCATTCTATGAGTTCTCTCTTTGTGGTGATTTTCATTTGGAAATTGATAGGAACCTACAATTCTAAGTCGGTTTAGAAGTTGTTATATTACCTAGCTAAGTCGGTTACCATTTAGTATATAAGCTTGTATTAGTCACTTCATGAGGGACGAAAATGAAATATGATGAATTCCCTTTTCTGTTAGTTACTGTCTTTGTTTCCTTTGTGTTCTTCTGTATTCCATAAACTGCCATTGCCAGGCCTAGGTCAAAGGTACGTATCAAATTCTGTAGTTTTGTTGACGATGAAATGCAATGTTTAGAAATTAATTTTGTGCAGTGCAAAATTAGGGCTTGTGGGTACTGTAGTAGTATCTTCATTCTGTTCTTAGGCTGTAGGCTGTGGTACATGTGTATGTATGTATATGTAGATGTTCAAGTATGCATTACTGCCTTTCAAAACATTGAATAGGCTAAAAAGTTTTGAGGGACTTGTAAATTGATGGTTTTACATCTGAAGCTTTCGGGAGGCTTGGTCAAGACTTACTCCAGTTATCCTAGTATAGGATTAGGAATAGGTTTCGATTCGCATCCCATTTGTGAATGAGAGACCATTCACTTGATTCTATGTAGGAACATATGGTGTTCCTTCTGGGACATTTGATGATGTACAAATACATAGTTAATGGAGGCTTGGCAGTGATGGGCCAAAAGTTGGAAATGAAATTGGACATCAAGTCTAAACAAAGTTCCTCTTGCAAGAAGGATAAACATGCAGTCAAATGTACTTAAAACTTTAATACATACCATCCATAGAAACTTCCATACACACTAGAAGAGAAAACAGATAAAAAAACAAGTACCTTCAGAACAAGCCTTTTAGCGGTGGTTGAAGGGGCTTCATATTGTTCTTTTTATGGGCTCACCTAGAATTTCCACCTGAGCTTGAGTTGATGTCTTTATAAAGTCCAACAGCTTATGTGAATTCTTACGGAACTCCCTGTAGTGTCGGGGATGGATCATCATTGACACCACATCTTCTGCAAAAGCTACTGTTAGGTTTTCTAGGAGTGTTGCATTCTTAAGCAAAAATTGAGTTGCCTGGACTTCAATACGTCTTCCAACCAGCCCTTTTATCGTTATTCTTTTGAGATTGTTCTGCAGACAAGGGAATGGTGAACTCTGTGATTCGACTTCCAGGTAAGTTTCTGCATCAAATTCAGGCATGCCTGGAATGAGACTCTCTATGTCTACGAGCTGAAGGATTACAAAGACATGAGAAAGCTTAGATTAGTACAATGCAACTTAACTTTTCATAAATAACTGCCGAGTGTGATAATGCCTACCCAGGGTCCATGCAAGACTAGAATGAGATTCTCCAAATTTGGAGAACTCCTTAAAAGACAACATATTCTGCGCAATTCTTGTTTTGTTATGCCCACAAACAATTCTAACTTCTTTAGATTATGGAGATCCCTTCGCAATTGCCGTGGCAAACAGACTTCTCCAGGTACAACCTTCAGATGAAAACAGAGTATGTCATGAGACAAAAGACTGTTAACTAGGACTAGGAGTATGGAAATAGAGAAGATGAGATGAATTGATACCTCAACGGCCACAGTGGCCAGTCTCAGATATTCACAGTTGTTTAGGCCAGCCAAGAGTGACAGTAGAGCATCTCCTTGCTCATGATCTGCAAACACTTTCCGGAACTTGATTGCTGCATCAGTCAGGTGTGATGCTTTCCTAATGGATGCTGATCTAAGCCAATCTCCGGCTATTGTCAGCGTTAATAGATTCGGAGCCGATAAATCTATGTGGAACATATCATCTAGTGCACATTCTATCAACGATAATCGTTTGATCATTATGTCTCCTTCACTTACCAAAAATTCATTCGGAATTCTGCAGCTTTCCAGGATCAAGTCTTCTAGAACAGGACATGGAGATGCTAGCTCTCCTATGGAGCAAATTAGAAGTTCTGTGTGTTTTAAATACAACCTTCGAAGAGAACTCAAAACCCGAAAACTATTTGCTTTGAACTTCCAAAAGGTTAGAGTGAGGGTTTCCAACACCTTTGGTGCAAAATAACCATGAGGCAGGTCATATGGTTCCTTTGAGCCCCCATGCCCAATTGCTGAACCCAATTCACTGAAAATTTCAAACATTCCTTTAAAATTGAAGTTCAATTCGAGCTCCTTGACATTGGTTGTAAAAGCAAAGTGAACCCAAGTATCAATCCTGTTGGCGTATATGTCTTGGTCATTATCATAAAGGAGAGAGAGTCGCAAGTTATTGATGGTGCAACCTGTGTGCAGCAGGAAGGTTCGGTCCACAACCTCTGCAAATTTCTTTCTTGCCAAATATATTGAATTAGATTGGCATTGACTTCGGTCATGACGACTATTAGGAGCACCACATGAAGGACATGGTGGGTCTTTTAGAATGATGTTTCTGATAAACTCTGTGTCATCAAGATTTAGGCTTGATATTTTGGTCCAGAGGTACTTCCATTGTCTTGAGAGGAGGCTTACGACAATCAAATCTTTTAACGGCAAGAATGAGAGAATATATAGTAAAATTACTTCTGGGAGATAGCTTATGTAATCGACTCCCTGGCCTGTACCCTCTGCTGCTTCTATGCTAACATTCTTTCCCTTATCTTTCTTACGGGCCTTTCCTGCTTCCATGTGAACATTCTTTCCCTTGTCTTTCTTACAGGCCTTTCCTGCTTCTATGCTAACATTCTTTCTCTTGTCTTTCTTACAGGCCTCTCCTGCTTCTATGCTCACATTCTTTCCCTTGTTTTTCTTATCTTTGCCTTTGCGAACTCTTTCCATTTTCCTTGACTGGATGTGAGAATTGAAGTTGTACTGTTGACCAGTTAGTTAAAAGAAAGTTATAGCATGGTGAAAGAAATTTTTTGAACTTGTATGCTATGTTTATTGGCATATAACATAAGAAATATATTTATGCTATGTTTTCCTTTAATTTAGTTTTGATATAGCAAGCACATAAGTTTAGAAATGATTAAAATCCAAAAAAAAGGTATGATTAAAATCCCACAAATCTAAGGCATTATGCACAATCAGAAAAATGTAGTTGAATTGGAATAATAGAAAAGGGTCCAAAGAGGAGTTAACACAATTACATTCTTGAATTTGCTAAATACGAAAACATCAAAAGTTAAGACTTAAGAACATGTTTATTCACTGTGATTGTTTTGATATGTTCAATATTTAGGGAAGTTGTAAAAGCCATGGTCATAAATACTCTGAAACAACATAAAGATGGAAATCTAATGATATCAACATAAAGATGGAAATCTAATGATAACAATCAGTTCCGTGGTTCCCATTGTTTTTCAATTATCATGAAAGCTACGGTAGTCCCAAATTCAGCGTAAACACTTAAAGTTTATTCAAAGTTGGAGATAATAATATTTCATTGTTGAAAGTGACTGATAGGATGACATTAGAGAAGGTAATGGTCATCAATTCCTAATTATAGGTCATATAAGTCGTCATCATAACTCATAAGTATGCTGAAAACCTAACTATTGGAATCTCATAAGATATCAAAATGGTCATCAATTCCTAATTGTTTATTGTTGATCTTGGGAGGTCAATGTATAGTGCCCAGATCAAGCATGCAAGTTAATGCTTCTTCTAAATTAGCGAATACTAGTATTCAATCGGAGCAACAAGTTATCATGAAGAGTTACAGAATTTAAAGAATTTAGAGTTTGTCCTACATACCTTTCTTACCTCAGATTTTATTGCAGAAAGAGAAAGGGGAACAAGTCAAGATTCTATTCTGTCATAAGAGGAATAAAGATATGGGAATTGACCTTGAAGCTGGCGTCTTTTATCGCAGTTTGAGTGTTAGACTCAATTGAAGGAAAATGTAAGCACTGGAATGTTAACAAGGAAATGTTGATCAGAACCAAGATCTGCTAAACTAGATGTAGAACAACATGAATTGATCATATCAGCGCATTCGTACCTTACTGATGCTTTTGATGGTGCCGACGGATGAGATGAAACAAAATGATGGTATAGGTCATGGAAGAAATGTGAGCGTCTGGGGAAGTGCACAATTAAAGTGGTATATAAGTGTTACAAATGGAGATTTTTGCAACAAACTCACAAGGCGTGGCAAGCTTTGAGGTTGGCTTCAGGCTCTTCTGTGACACTTGCTCAGTTGCTTGTAGCGATTGGCAGTAGACGACAAATCAACGAAAAGAAACAAAAAAGGAAGAAGAAACGGATATAGATTGGCCCAGGACACGGGTATGTTATTTTAACAAGTGATTTGGTCTTTGTTTCGCCACATATTTTTTCATTTATATGTTCTATGATTTTATCGGTGGAGCTTGTTAGAAAGTACATGGAAATAATTTTGTGCTGATTTGTTGGCTTAACTGGATTTTTCTTCTCTTATGAAGTAACTATTGAGTTGGCATTTAATCACATTTAAATCAGATGTCTTTCGAGTTGCCATTGAAGTAAACTGTGTAATTTCACATCTGACAGTGTCTTTCAAGCACTTTCTATGTTTTCTTCTGTTAGATAAATCGCAGTTAGTTTGCTGCTTGTGCATTTAATATGTTTTTTTGCTTATAAATAGTACAATTCTGTAAAATATTATTGAGAAGGATTTCGTTTTTTGTAGCCATCTTGCATAGATTTGTTTGGCTTGCATTTTGTATTTGTGCTCATCGTGGTTCTTTGATTCGAATCAGCATTGGTGATTGCTTCTCATGAAATGAATTATCGGGATTGTAGGCAATAAACTGAATACTTTGATGTTTGTGACAGTTGTATTGCTAAGTCTGAGCTAGAATGTTAAGATTGTTTAGGATGTTTAAAATTGCCCTGGGCAAGGCAATCTTTATCTAAAATTTTCAAATGTATAAAAACTCTTTATCTATTTTTTTATACTAGTGCGAAGTTTTCATGGACCCCTTCCCCATACCCAAGCACCACCTGCATATTCTTGTAATGCAAATATGTTTTTATTTGGCGGTAATTACAACTCATTTCAATGTGGTTGCTATATAGAACACTCTACTTCTTCAAATTTATATTTAGACACTAAACCTTCTTGTCATCATTTATAAAGTGATAAATGAAATGCATTGAAGACACCTACAAAATTTTAAACGCCAGCTACGAATACATTGGGAAGCATATGTTTGAATTCTTACCCTTCTAAGTGTCTTTTTTTTTCTTAATAATCTAAATCTTGTAATTCTTCAATTGTTTTGATTTGATATTTATTTCAGTTAACAGTGCGATACTCTTTCACAAAAATCCCTGAGCTTATCAAATGGCCCAATGGATTTTACCGATACATGGCATTATCGGTACTCACTGGTCAGTGACTCTTCCATAGTCAAGCAACAATCCTTAAATAGGACCTGGGATTGTAGTGGTATCTGCATAACTGAAATGGGACCAAATTGTTCGCTGCATTCTTCACAGCCTTTTGTAGGTCAACCTCATCTGTTCTGTCTGAGTCGGTGCTAAGAACCACATTCTGTCTGCATATGAAATTGAATTGTGGTGCCTTGTTCTTGAATCCAGCCACTCTTAGCGCATCCCCAACTCTATAGCGATACAGCCCCTGAAAACAAACATTCCACAAGCTCATACTCATCTCCAAGTATGATATCAACCAATCAACAAGTTCTTGTTGCTTCTCTCATTAAGAGCTTTTGGCATGGAAATTGAATCAGTGACGCCACTGCTTCTATTGACAGGCAAGAACTCAAAATAGGCATGGTGGGTAAGAGGGTATAAGAGAATTCACTTGGGTCACAGAGAGGATCATGGTTGACACCAAAGTAGCACTCAGAGGAAGCATACGTGGTGCACACGAGAAATGCCATTGCCGTAGTATACGATTGTTGGGATGTAGGGTGACATAGCATCAGTCACAATAACATCAATATATTTGGTATTAGGCCACAGTTGTGTGATAATCCCTTGCCAAGAATCCTTCCCAGCAAGTTTAGGGTCAGGCTTGAGGATTTTCATCACTGCTTCCTGCACCGATGGATCGGGGATTTGGTGGGTTAATTGTGCTTGTTCTGATATCATTGCAGAGGAGGGGCCAATGTTTTTCAAGAAATCGGATTGCGCGAATGAATCCGGTGGGGAAAAAGAGCACCAACTCTAAGGACTTCCTTGTGTTGGCGGAGGGCACAAAGCATTTGTGAGTACATGCTCTGGTAAGAGTCAGGGTAGAGAATGGTTTCATTTGGGCTAGTGTAGTTTGTGAAAAGTTCTATTCTTAAAATATGAACTTTTGTAATAGCTTGTTGAAACAGCGGGAGCAAACAAGACGACCAGGTATTTTTGTTTTCTGCTCTTATGAAGAAATGTACATTCCTTTTCCTTTCTGAAGACCAGCCACAAATTGGCTCATCACAGGCATTGATAGGCTGTAAAGCAGTGACCTCCTCCCTAGTTTTTCTTCAATATTTGGCTTCAATTTACTTTCCCCAGAAATCCCCGGACTGCAATATTAAAACAACCCATTAAGCCAAAAAATCAAAGAACAAAACCAGAAAACCAAAATAATCACCACCGCCCATTGAAGTTTCAATCTTTACACACCTTGTCAAGAACTCTGAAATGGGCTTGGAGCAGAGAATTGGTGAGGTTTCACTGTTAGTGAGGATTGTTGAGTGGGAGATGTGGGTAATTGAGCGATAACTAAGGCCCAGGCCCATTGTGGTTTCACGCTTGTTTACAACACAACATGAAAGCCCAATTGATGACTAGCAGACGCCCAATGAGGGCCCATAATGATCAAATAAAAGCATATAATATTAGTTGCATTGTTATGTCCTATGAAGGATTAAAATCATGATAAGGTACACCAAACCACTAGTTAGAATGGTAAGGATGGTATGTATTATCTCAGTGATCAGGGTTCGAATCACCCCTCCCCGTAAGTTTGAAAAGCATGATAAGGTCATTTTATTTTTCAATTATTCAATTTGAATAATATGATTATGCTAATCAGTTTGTTAAGATGGTTCATTTAGACTCTCACCCAACCTATGGTCCGATTCGAGTCTCTTAAAACCCATTTTCCGATTAGTCCGGGTTGGAAGAACCGGCCAACCGAGATTGACCGGCACGGACGACCCGGCCTTATAATTTGAATAATACAAGGCTCTCTCTCTAGGTCTTGAAGCGATTCTCACTTTATTTGTACTCCTAAGAAAGGAGTAATTTAAACAAAAATGACCTTCAACACTTAGATCATGAGAAGTGAAGAAAGGGAATGCAAGGACTTTAAAATAGTAGGTCCATCTAGATTCACTTCTTTCGTATAACAATCATTTACTTCACACCCTCTACAATACTCTCTCTCCGTCTCTTTCTCCGCATCACGCGTCCTAAAGTTTATAACTTAATACATTTTCTTCAAAGTACACATATTTATCACACATTCATATATATATATATATATATATACACAAATATTATAGATGATGATGCAAACATGAGGTCATGTGTTGTGCTAGTTCATTCAATAGGTTGGTTATCAACCTAATAATACTATGCGATTCATTACACATAAATTCTCCTATTGGAATCAATTTTGTGAACCTACTTTTCAATCATAGATGTGACGAGTCCTACAGAAAATTTGTGATCCCCACTTTTGTTTTGTTTTATTATCACCATTGGATTTGAAGTTCACAAAGTTTGTTCATACTTTTGATTCACATAGGAGAATATATATATATATATATATATATATATATATATATATATATATATATATATATATATAAACGGTAGAACGTTCTAAATATCTCAAAATTTAAAAATATATTTTTTGAAATATTTAGTCTCTGATACATTATGATGTTGTAGCATGCCTATTTAAAGATGGGGAATTATGAAGTGATAATGTCAACAATAACCTATGTATAAAAAAATAAGACCTAAATATTTATTTATGTATTTATCCCACTTCCTAGTTCATACATGCATTAAGATTAATTAAGATATATACTTTTAACAACAACGGCAAAACAACAATTTGAGTGATAACCTAATAATGAATCTCTCTGAACCAAGTTGTATGATTTGGAATGTTTTGAGTTCGATTTTCATTGAGAGTAATATCATTGTGGCCACGCATTGGGCCTCGGTCCAACTTACCATATCGTCAAGTGAGAAATTTATGTACGTACGGGCTTGACGGCTCGAATTTAGATTCATATTGAATATATAAAGAACAAACTTATATGATGTCATTCTCGATTAAAAAAAAAACAAGGTAAAGGACCGGAGAAATAATGAATATTTTTTAGAAAAAGGACAATAAGACAAGAAATAAATTAGCATTTTCAGAAATTGGTAAGGTTGGTGATAGATGAGGGGATATATATACCGAAAGGAATGTTTCATGAAAGAGAGTCAAAATCCATGTCAAACCCACCACCAAGTATGACTAATTTTTATGACAAGACATATGCCCACTTAAGTAATCAATTTGTTTATTTAATAGTACTACTCAAAAATCCTGTTGAATTTTAAAAAAAGAAAGAATTCACTCCTTCTTTGTGGTGGAAAATTGTGTCATATGACAAAAATATCTTCAAAGCAAGTCAACGAAAAAGAAAGATGGTCTAATTATATTATATATTTTTTCTAATTATTTACTTTAATTTTTTATATAGAAAGCATGCAATTGAGCTTGGAGAGGGACTTGGTAAAGATGAGCAGAATTTGGACAAGTTAAAATTAGGCATGAAATTAAGAATGTTTAGATAATGTAAATTATGTCACTAAACTATGATTATTTTATATAAGTCAAAGGAGCTGACTCAACCTATTTAATATATAATCTTGTTTTGGATTGTTTATGAATTTAATTCCTCCACAAATCCTTGTCCCATTGAGAGAAGAGCTACTAGCTTTTGGGAAAGTTAGCAAATTAAATTACATATCTTTCTTGTTGAAGTAAGTGGAATTCTTAGTTGGTTTTGTAGGGGCATGTATGATTAGTGGGTTGGAATGGCTATGTGTGTGTATAGAGTAGTAGCTAGAAAGTTCATGAGATAACAAATGAATTTGTATAATATGATATCTTCTTGTGTATAGAGTATTATTGCATTGATCTCTTCTTTGTGTGTGTGTGAATATATATATACCACATAACAAATAATTTACCAAAAAAATTTTAAAATATAGTTTTCTTAGTCAACTCCAAATTAGTTAAATGCATAGTATACTCAAGAACTCTCAATTTCTACCATCCAATTTGCTCACCGAGGTTCACTCTTCATCACTCCCGTAGTCAACCTAGAAAATTATATTAGTTAGAACACATTTTCACTCATGACTAATTAGAGATATACATACATACATATATATATATATATATATGACCGTTGACTCATCCCTAAATCAATCTAACACCCATCAAAATTAAGCAAGAATTAAACATTCCCATCAATACTTTCGAATAATTATAATGGATCTTATTAACGAGTGTCCTAATGACAATGATTTGGATCTTTCCCCATGGGTGGCTTAGAGCTCTTCTATTTGTGGGATGATTGTTGCTTCATTTTGGGGATAATTTCTTCATTTTGGCCCCTCGTATTTTGTATTTAAAATCTTTTAATTAATTAAAGCAATCTCAATTTATAAAAAAAAAAATAAAATTCATTACAGTATGTCATGTTTGATAAACACTATCACCTATATACAAATTCCGACACTAGATAGCATTTCTCAATTATAATTAATTAAGTTAAGGAATTAATGGTGATGAGTTTGGTGAATGTGTGTCATGGTAGCAAAAGAAAACCAACCCATTAAGTGGGTTGACTTCTTATCACCATTCACACCCCTCATGAAAAAAAAAATTAAAAAAAACCTAGATATTGAGGCAGACTTTGTTGTTTGACTAAAATGTTAAAGTGGGTTTTTCAATACTAGATTGAGTAGTGTCTTGTATTTTTTAATTATTATTATTTAAGTTTCATTGATGAGATCGAGTATATATGTGAGCTAGCTAGCTAGCAAGCAAAGGGACCCTCACACATGGTCTACTAGTAGTACTTCATGGTTAATTATCACTCATCAATTCTTCAATGAGTAGTCGTTTGGGTGTGGCTCTTGTCCTTCTCCGACAATTTAGTCTCCTTCGGAATTCACATGGATGTCACTAATTTATGTCCAAAACAAATCTCTAAGGACATTATATAATATGTTATTTTGTCATCTTCCATATACACACCTCAACCTTACATCCTCATGACATCATTTCTTATACCATTTTATAACTTAAAATGAATGATAATATTAAGGTACTTCGAGGCAACTTTTATATATATATATATATGAATTCTCTCGTGAGATCTTAAAATGATGTTCTAACTTTTAGGATTCACTTTTAAATTTCAAAACATTTTTCAAATATATATATATATATGATAATGATCTTAGAGGCAACTTGTTATGTTATCTTCTTAATATATATATATATATAAGACTGTGTCACGCTAAATTAGATTGCTTTCCAACAAGGGTCCACCCCTTGGATGTGTGGTATGTGTCTAATGTCTTAGATTCCCCAAATAAATCCTTGGATGTATGGTATGTGCCTTAAACTCCCCAAACAGAAACAATAACATCACATATGAATTGCAAAACATTCCATCTATCAAATATAAATAATGCGAAAACATATTTCATGTTTTAGCAAAAAAATTATGTGCTTTCATGTCAGCTTTGTTTTGCTCCAAAATGCTATCACGTGGATTGAACAAAATAACATCTTTATGAATTCATGTATAATCTCCCTAAATAAATTGAATACATTGATCAAAGTCATCTATCGTAAATGTTAATATATCATTAAAATTAATTATGTATCACTTTAATTAAAATATATATAGAGAATACATTCACCTTGCACGAAGATAAGGCTCAATTTGCATGTATTTGTGACTCTTTGACAAATTGACTCACTTAAGTAACTATATAAATAACTCTTGGTCTCTCTCTTCACTCAAGTAATTTGATAGAAAGCTCATCACTCATATCAAATATCAGTACTCTCTCCGTCCAAATCTGCCCCGCCATTGTTAGAAACCCTTCTAACTCCACATAATGGAATCCAAACGTCAAAATTTATGAAACAAATACACGTCGTGTAGCGCAGGTATGCAACTAGTGTTTAGTATGGGGAAACTTGAAACCCGTCTTCGGAATTAGGGGATAGAGATTAGTGGGCATTTGAACCCGACCAACATGGCTTAAATAAAGCCAATTTGATGGGATCAAACTAAGATATTTTGATTGAATCTCATTGAATTAAAAGATTGCATTGTGAAAATATGAATACTTGTAAAGCCTAGGGTTGGGCCAAATGATTAGATATTTGAGGAATTTGATATTGGTGATTGATGTCCAATATTCTCTGCAGTTGCCCGGTTTGGCAAAGCGATATCAAATACATATCGCGTAGCGTAGGTATGCAACTAGTGTTTAGTATGGGTAAACTTGAAACCCTTCTTTGGAATTAGGGGATTGAGATTAGTGGGCATTTGAACCCGACGTCGAACACGGCTTAAATAAAGCTAATTTGATTGAATCTCATTGAATTAGAAGATTGCATCGTGAAAATATGAATACTTGTAAAGCCTAGGGTTGGGCCAAGTGATTAGATATTTGAGGAATTTGATAAAAAGGAGCGCAAGTGTCATTTTCAGGGTGCGTGGGTCCTACCATGTCTTTGCACGCGTGCAATCCCAATGCGTGTGGACCCCATACGTTGACTTTTCTTTAAAATAGATTTAATGTTTCAAACAAAAAGGTCAAACTCTACTAAAGCACGAATTGAAATTGTGTTCGTAATTAGAATTCACCTCTTTGCAAAAAATAGAATTTTAGGATACTTTAATAATTTTACTATTATTCTCAAATTAGAATTCTCAATTTATCAAAACCCAACTAAAACAAATAAATTTTTTCAAAATAAAATAAAATAAAAACTATCTCATCCACCACATACAAATCCAAATAAGCAACTTTGACAACTCCTAACCCACAACTTATAAGTTAGCGATATCGTTATGTCAAACGGGTCCACTACAAAGAATATTGGACATCAATCATCAATATGAGGAGAATATCAAATATTGATCATTAGGCAATCAAATTTATATATATAGTGTTTTATAATGTCAATTGACAATTTGATTTTGTTGGGTCTTACACTAATGGAATAGTTGAGGCAAAATTCCAACACTCGTTTTTGAAAAGGTCGTAGATTTAATTGTATTAAGTTACCCAATAAATTAGATAAATGAGACTCATAGATACTCGGGCCACCATAAAGATGAAGTACAACTAATAGGACTAAAATGTAATTAAGAAAAAACTGAAAAACACAAACACAAAGACGACCATCGTCAGACATTCCCGAACGACACCAAATTACACCGGAAATCATCGTAGGACTGTAGAACAATCTCGTACTCCACCAGTCGACATTGGATAACAAAGACTGAACATAAAAACAGTACACATATTACAATTTGGATCTACAATAAGGATCTTGACTTCTCATTCAAAAAGAGAGACTGATCTCCCTTATATTTGAAAATATCAACACTATAAAATCGAATATATGTCGTTGGAGCACACCAGAAACATCGATGATCGAAGATCTGGAACAACAAATGGAAGATCTAGAGTCGGAGAAGAGAAACCTTGCAAAATGCTTATTAACACAAAAACATTAAAAAAAAAAAAAGGGGGTAGTAAATCTAAATTGAGAAACGGCAAATCCAACACTCTAGTTATCATGTTTTTTGAATGGGATATTTGTTAGGTAGAAGAAAATTACATCATTAATCAATAATAGTAAAGGATTAATTAAAACAATTCATCAATTATTTGATGTGAGATTATAGTATCCAGTACTCTACGCCAAAATTAATCATTGTGTTAAACTTAGATCACTCTTTAAAAAATTTTGAAAAATAAAATATCGCTGAGAAATGTGCTTCTTATTGGAATCGAACCACACATATGCTTAACTCAATCGATTACCAACCAAATCACCTCTCGTTGGCGATTGAAAAATTAATTGGATTTCAACTCCCAAAACTTATTTTGACTTTGTAATTAGGTCAATATATATGATCTTACCGTTGACTTCAAAAGAAAATATCCAAGTTGTGCCACACATTCAATATTATTTGATTCAAACCCATGCCAACATGATTGCTAGGTGACTCTGAAATGCAAAAACTACTGCTGGTGCATACTTTAGATTGGAAAACGATTTTCACCTCATTATGTGTTATTGATAATCTTGTATTAGTGGTTGTCAACTTTCTTCAGGTGACTGCAATTTTTATTTTTTTTGGAGAAATTATAGGAATGTTCATGAGGAGAGGAGGCAAGATATTTTTTGATTGTCAAATCAATTTAGCACTAATGGTTTGAAAACTTTAAAAATCACTCCAATCTTGAAGTACTTAGGTTAATAACAATTTTAAAGTAATGAAAATTCTATAATTAATTTTTAATGTAACTGAGTGGGCGTAAAACTCGAGCCCCCATAACAATTGCACTTCACTAGGTAAGACTGAACTGAAACCCAAGTGAGGAGGGGACTGGAAGACAAGTCCATGAAATCAGAATTCCATAAGGGAATATCCCCGTTGGTTGATTCGTCCCGACCTCAGCCACTTATGTCTTAAATTATGAGAGATAACCAATTAAGTTATCGCCAAGTGGTTACTATTTCTTTAAGTTGTGATTGAGCTCAAACTTAACCATATATTAGGGTTTCAATTGGGTCCTTAGAACAAGGTAAAGGGTGTCCGAGATTTTGTCCTCAATTTTCCTTCAAATATATGTAGTCCAATTATCACAAAATCAATATTAGGAAAAAGTTGTCAAAGAAAGTTTCTAATGGCATAAAAATAATATCAGGAAGAAAATCAATTAGAAGAAAATGACAATTTCAACTTGTCTAATCCCCTCAAAATGTCCACTCCAGTACTCATTTGAGTTCCTCTTGTACAGCTACAAACCCCATATGATGTTTCTTAGACGATATGAATACACACACAGATATACATACATATATATATATATATATATATATACACATACCGTTCTCCATCATTTTATGTTATATATATATATATATATATAAACACCAAAACCCAAAAAGAACACCATCTCAAAGCAAACAAAAACAAACCCAGAAATCTCTCGACCAAGCAAAGCAAACATAGCAGCCTTAAAAGAGCACCACTACTTAGCCATGGCAGATCATGATCAGTTCAATACAAGCAACAGCATTTGGGATTCATCAAGAAACCGGTACGAGGCGGCCGCCCCCTCATCTTCTTCTTCTTCGACGATTCACAACAGCGGCTTTGGTTGGCCAAATGAAGTGTTAGATATTAAAGCAAGACCTTCCATGGATTCAGCCTCGGAATCCGATAATAGTTCAGTTGTTTTTCATAATCCCCAGAAGCTTCAAGGTCCTGATTCTTCTAGTCTTGACTTCCAAATGATTGACTTAGGCCTCTCTTCACAATCCATGGATTGGAACCAAGCCTTACTGTAAGTATACATATATATATATGTTTACAGTTTGTAAAAACCCTAATCGCTACCAATCTCAATTTCTTTATTTCGTGTTTAAATTGAGTTAAACTCAACCTTCATCTTTGGTTTTGATGTAGTCGCGGAGAGAAAACCGAGACAAGTTTTCGATCAATTCTTCAAGATAACATGAATTATCAACAAATCCATAGAGGGTTTTCTTTAGATCAACAAATTAATGGAAGCTCAGGTGATCAAAGTAGTACTATTGTGGCATGTCAAGGCATGCCATCTAGTAATTTTCAGATGGACTCTTCTTCTATCTATGGTAGTCCTTCAACTATGTTTCAAGGATTTTTGGGATCCGATAATAATCAACAACAACATCAACAATCGTCGTTCGAGAATCATCATCATCGATCGATGAATTACCAATACGGGGTGTCCCCGAATTACGGCATGAGTAGTACTAATGAATTAGTATCTAATTCTTGGTCTAAAGTTCCACAGTTCTTGAGAAATACTACTTCTTCACCTCCTAAACAGCAAAGCCCGTTGCAATTCTCCAACAACGCGACGTTTTGGAACGCGTCCGCCAGTTCCATGACCGATGTGAGACCCGGATTCTTCCCAGCATTGCAACCTCAATTTCCTACCCAAAGTTTCGATGAAAAACCAAAGGTAAGTGCATTCTGGAAAAGAATATATGTGCGCAGTCTTATCCCTGCAAAAAAAAAAAAAAAAAGTTTATTGATTCGTTATATATTTGAAGCAGAATGTAACTCATGAAGCTGGAGACTCAAGTTCAGTGGTGAAGAAAAGTAGTAGTGAATCACCATCCAAAAGGCCTAGAAATGAAAATTCAACACCTTTGCCACCATTCAAGGTACAAATTTTAACAATATTACTGTTTTGATTAATTAACTAAGTATAAATATACACACACACACAAATATGAAGAGAGAGAGAGAGAGATGATTAGATGATAATTTTGGGGTGTTAACTTGTACATATATGTGTATGTATAGGTGAGGAAAGAGAAGATGGGGGACAGAATCACTGCACTTCAACAATTGGTTTCACCTTTCGGAAAGGTATGTAAGCAAGCATGCATGATATATATAGATTTTGATTTCTCATCAATTAGTATCTTGCTTTAGTGTTGCCTTTCACAAAGAGTTAAGAGTGAGAGATCATTTTCATCCTGAAATGTGAAAGATCAATTTTGATGATGATACACAATATCCTTTGCGTTTTCAATTCCTACTCTTTTCTTTTTGTAAATTTTAATATCATCTAAATATATGTTTTTGTGTTTGTGTCAGACTGATACAGCTTCAGTGCTCTCTGAAGCCATTGAATACATCAAATTCCTCCATGAGCAGGTCACAGTAAGTCCCATTATTCCAACCATACCACATTGTTTTCCATAAATTAATTCTTAATTTCTGGGTTTTGAGATTAATGATGTTTCACATGGTATCAAAGTCTTAACTAGTAACCCATTTGGTGATAGTCTAGCTACCTAGCTAGTTATCTTTCCGGACTTAGGACATAAAGAATCTTGCCCGAAGTTGAGAGTTAGATTTTAAACTTACGCAACTATTTCCAAGTAATTTGCGTTGGGTCTTATCACAACTAACCTTATTCTCGGTTACCAAAAAAAACAATACCTGGTCATCTCGAGTTGGATTTTAATTTGAGAGGGTTTGTTATCTTATGTCACAGGTTTTAAGCACACCATACATGAAAAGTGGAGCTCCCATACACCATCAACAACAACAACAGGTACATATATTATTAATTCTTTGGTGCTAAATATTAATATTCTAATAAATGCGTGCACTAGAAGAGCTAACATTCTATTAATAATACATACATACATACATACATATACATACATATATATATATATACACACTTACTCTTATATATATTATTGCAGAATTGTGACAAACCTAAGGACCCAGAAGGACCAAAACAAGACCTTAGAAGTAGAGGACTATGTCTAGTTCCAATTTCAAGCACTTTTCCAGTTACTCATGAAACTGCTGTTGATTTCTGGACACCAACATTTGGAGGCACTTTCAGGTAGCTAGATTATCCATCGATCGAGCTAAATTTTCGTGCATCGAATCGATTCGCTCCTTATAAAAAGTCCCAATCCAAGTTGGGTGTATATGATGAGGTGAATTGAAAAATGAAGGCAAAAAACAGCACAGTCAAGCCCTACAAGTTGTGTAAGACAAGGCAATGGCCCTCCAAAGGACATGCCATTGTTGGGTTAACAAGAGGCAAATTGATTCAAGTTGGCCAATAACTTATAGGATATATAAGATAATAAGAATATATATTATATATGTGTGTGTGTGTTTGTGTGTAGTTGCTGATTATAGGGGAAAGTTTAAGGTTTAGTTTAAAGTAGCATTAATTTTGATTGTTATTATGATTAGCATTGTGAATTAAATAGACTTGGCACAAACTTTCATTGAAAGAGAATATTTGATTTGAAATCTCAACTTTAAATTTTTTTTTTTTTTGGAATATTGTGTTAGTGGAAGTCAGAGGAAGGCCCTACACAAAGACTCATTCTTTTTGGGTCTTAATTAATTTTATTTTTTTAAAAAAAAATTTAATCCAGAATTGGAAGTATATTATTGTTTCAAATGCTATCAGTGAGTGCCAATAAATTTTTATGCTTTTCAATGAATGGTCACATTGAAGAGCTTCTATTGGAAGCCAAAAAAAGCCAAACCTCTCTCTCTATCTCCCACTCTTATTCAAAAGATGCTTTATATCCTCCAAATATTAATGTGAAATAGTTCATACTTCTAGGAGCAACAACCAATTGGTTGATTCTTTGGCGCATCATGGAATGAATTGTTTAGATTATGTTTTGCTCATGAGACATGTTCCCCACTCTTGTAATATCTTTACAATTTCTGACTCTTCTATTTAATGAATCTTTTTCCCTAAAAAAAAAAAAAACTAGTGACATTTTTAAACCTTATATGATGCTTCCCATAGCATCTCCAATAGATGTTTGATAGGGTATGGGTCTCTATGCAAATGTACAATACTATTTGTTCATTATTCTTAGAACAAAGTGAAAATAGTGTACTATTGACGGTACCTAAGTTTGAGTCATCAAATTACAAAAAAATTAACTTGTATTATCAATATCTCTACTTGCGAGTCATTCAAATATAAATTTTTCTCTATGCCCTTATCTCTAATGAGTAGAGATGAAAGTCGGTCTTAGTGATCCAATAGTGCCGAGTGGAAGGCCGGTCACTCAATGAATAGAAAATACTCTATAGATAATAGGTTGATCTTCCCCAAGAGTTCACATCGTGAGAATGTTTTGTAATTTATCAGGGGCTTTTTTGGATGGTTGTTTAGTCTATTGACTAACATTTTGAAAATAAAAGTGATTACATGTTCAATGACCAAACAAATCAAAGAGATCAAGATTCCTGATTCCTCAATAAATGTCATCGATAGCAAGTAATTAACTAAGTATTGACAATGTTAAGCTAACTTAGTCTTTTGTGGAGAATGGGTTTATGGGTATATATGCACATGTAGTTGTTTCAAAGAGGGCAGAAGAGTGTAGAACAATTAGTCTTACAGAATTTTGGTGAACGATTTTTCCACAAACAAGAGAATTAATTAAAGCCATGAAAAAGTGAACTTTAAGAGAGAAAAAGGAAAGGAAAAGAAAATATAGTGTGGTTGAAAGTACTTGAATCAAATACGTAATTCTTCCAAGTCTTTTTTTTAAAATTATAGAGGAAGGGGATGGGGAGACTCGAACTCGAGATTTTTATGAGATGTCACACAAATGAGTGTCATATGATCTACTTGTGGTTCTCTACTTCTTCCAAGTCTTTTCTTTTAAATTATAGAGGGAGGGGATGGGGAGACTCGAACTCGAGATTTTTATGAGATGTCACACAAATGAGTGTCATATGATCTACTCGTGATTCTCTACTTCTTCCAAGTTAGAATCAACGTAACTTTAATTGATGTATATTTTAGTAGCTAGCTAGAGGAAGGATATATCATAGTCCAAATCTTACATTTCATTAGACTTTGATTACAATTAATTATGTTGTTTAAGCTTTCTTGCACGATTAAGATTATAATAACTTCATTAACCTTCATAGATACTTCATAGGCCATAATTTCCAAAGTCATTTGATGATTATCATTCTATATGATAAGAATGATTGCTACTTAAGATACGAAAGTTTTCTTTTTTCTTTTCTTCATATTTTCTTGGTGATAACCTAACGAAGCAAAGAAAAAATTCCCTTTTTTTTGAAAAAAAGGAATTTTTTCAACTGAATCACCTCTCGTTGGTAAAGAAAAAGTTCCCCTACAAGAACTTAAAAGTGGGCAGCTTGTTAGCTCACATTCACAACAATACATGTTCATTGGTCTAAATAACAAGCAAAGGAAAACCCTGGACTCCAACATATTTTGGTTTTTTGGACCAAGAGTTTGTGTAATAGTGGGCTTTGGGCTTGAAAACAATTGTGGGCCTCCAGTACCAATTTTAGAATGGGAAGACACATTTGCCCTTTTGCATAAACAGAGAAGAATATCACAACTCACAAAACAGCTTAATAGATACCAATCAGGCGGCAATCATCTTGTCAATAACACAGAGCTTCCAATTACAACTTCTATAATTGAAATGAAGAGGAAAAAAAAATGAAACAAGACAAATTTCATTTTATTTTTTACTGTGAACCCATTTCTTCTTTCATATGGTGAAAATATAATTAAGCTGTTGCTTTGAGCTTCTTTGCAATGGTGGAAATGTACTTTCCTTGGTGGAAGGCCTGCTCCAACTCGAGCTCCGACGGCTGTCTTGACCCGTCCCCAGCGAAAGTTCCAGCACCATAGGGACTTCCACCTTTCACTTTCTCCATCTCAAACATGCCAGCTCCAAATGTGTAACCAATGGGAACAAATATCATTCCATGGTGAACCAGCTGGGTAATAGCAGTCAAACTGCAGGTTTCAAGAATTCACATAATTGAGGTAAGCGATTCAATTCAGGTAGTCGTTGTTAGCTTAGATAACAAGGAAACTTACGGTGTAGTTTCTTGTCCACCACCTTGAGATCCAGTGCTGTAGAATATTCCTGCAGGTTTGCCTGCAAGTGTTTGTGATCTCCACAGACCTCCAGTTGCATCCATAAAGGCTTTGAATTGTGCAGCCATCATTCCAAATCTTGTTGGGAATCCAAAAATAAATCCATCAGCCTCCGCAAGTTCATTGGGTGTGATGATTGGGACATCACTTTTTGGTGGTGCACTCATCTTCCCAAGCACATCCTCTGGTAGAGTCTCAGGGACCTGCTCCACGATCAAGGTCAATGCGGGGTTAAATCACAAGCGAGCCAATAGTGCTACTTAAATTTAGTGCTCACTAAAAATCACCAACTAGTAGTGTTGCACTTAAATTTAGTGCTCACTTCTTCCACTAAGAATCAAGATATTATCGTTTGTAGCGCTACCAATCGTACATAGCAGTTTCTGAAGAGATTGAACAAAAGTATGTAATTCAAATGAACTCGCAATTATTACTTTCTATTTTCTAATAAATTGGAGGGATTTATGTTGGCCAATCAGATGAAATAAAATAATATGCAGGAGCAATAAAAGAAGCCACAAAATATAGGAAGGCCACTGATAGCCACTGTATCAGTGGTTGTGAAGACACCGGCTAAGAAAAAAAGGTCCAACAAGAAACCCGGGATATTGAGGCAACATAAATGGGTTAAAAGAAAGTCTGATAGCTAACTTGATGGTATAAACGGTTCTAGGAAAAAGTAACTTGACCGCACAAAAGCTCCATAATTGGCCCCATACAGTTGAGACAGCATTGGCAGCAATAGCGAGCCATTAAAGACCATAATTCAAACACAACAATCTCAAAAAATTTAGAACAGGTAACCTTTCACAAATAAATTAAACACTGCCTGCCCATCTTACTTTTCTTTTTCCTACAAAAATGCCCTGTTACTTCTATACCACCATAGACTCAGAAGATTGTAGTCATAGGCCATTACATGTCAACAGCATGCAGTGTATAAGATGAAAAAGAAAGCACACTCTTACCTGCCATAGCTTTGCCTCAACGCCTTCAACAGAGGCAGCTCCTTTCTTAATCTCTTCAGCTAGTTTCTCTACGTGTCCATACATAGAATAGTACCTGTAACAGATGTACAAAGAAAGATGCTTCTAAAACACTGGCTATAAGCAAGAAAACTAGGGTGATTAGATAATGACATCTACCACCTGGCAAGAAAGATCAAAGCCCCTAAAACACAGGGAAAATGCAGAAGAAATTATCCAAATAAATCAAATAATAGCACTATAATTTTATTTTCAGATTATGGTATTTCTTGCGATGACAACACTTCAATTACTACTATATCATTGAAAATAAGATACTCTTTTTGCCGTCCAAAGAAGATACCAGGTTTCTGAGAGGATAAAAAAAGATTCTGAGAGAAACAGGTTTCCTACACTGAAAGAGACAAGCATAAAATGCCTTCACTTTCATACTTTAATAAATGCCATATGCAGGTCCATAAATGAAAACTAGTGTCCACATGCTTTTGTTTGAACTGAGATTTTCTCAAAGCCATTTTTGCACAACCTCAGTTTAGCATATAATCCACCAAATACTAAAACAACGAACAAGTAATCTTCACTAAGAACCAAATTACATAGAGGAATTTCCTAGTGCAGAGCAAATAATCCATAAAGCATACAACATGTTAATTCCGTTTCGGGGTTTGGGAAAAAAAATTAGCCATAGAGAAAATGTTCATATGAACAAGATCTAATTGTGTACGCAAGAATAAAAGATTCAACAAGAAAACATTTCACACTTTTCTTCTTATAATGCCACTGTTTGCTATCAAACAAAAGGACTCCCAAATACTATGATTCAATCTTCCGATCTAGGGATCCGAATAATTACTAAAAAATTCAATCTTGGAGCTATAAATTTCATTTCCACATAATTCAGCATCCGAACAAATTCTACATGTCTATGTTGAAGAGAAATTATGAAGAGTTTGGAAGGAATATCAGAAATTATTAGAGAATTGAATACAATGAGCGCTAATCAATCAGTCAGCAGTCAACCAAAATCGCAAAATCGTAGCTCGCCAAACATTATCAAACGATCCTCTAAACGAAATGAAAAACTCGAACCGACGAATTAATACAAGAACAGAAAACCAAACAGAGCCTCAAGAAATCAAACGATCAAGCTACAAGAAATACATATACAGAGACAGAGTAGTGAATTTCTCCTTCTACACATCGAAGAGAAATACATACACAATATAAACCTTGGTCGCCATTGAAGGAGCCCTTGAAGGTCACTGCGAATTCCCTCTGTGATCCACAAACCGAGAGAATAAAGGTCCGTATTTATAGTTGTTCGTAGTGGATTACACTAATTATCTGGATCTTAGACTTCGCAACGGCGACGTTTTAATGTACACAGACACTCTATTTATTTAATTTTTTTTCTAATTTTTTGATTATAGAAAAATGAAAATGATTAGTGGTGATGATATGTTGTTGTCACGCTCATCATCATCACCATGGTCGTTGCTGACTGCAAGCTACTTCTCTCTTATTTTATTGGGTTTGGTTTATACTCAGTGTACATACAAGGACAAAAACTACAGTCTTCTTATGTGAGGACAAATTTGACACGTCAGATGTGAGGAGGATAGAAAATCTGAGCCGTTGAGTTTTTTGATTAATGGGCTTTTTGGTCCAATGGTGTGGATTTGAGTTTTTAATTGGCTGGATAGCAGCATTTTGACTATTCATTAATTGGGAAATTTAGGATGACGTATTATAGGCTGCATGCTGACCAATACATCATGGCGAGTTGAATTTCCAATTATACCCTTCCAGAATAAACTAATGATTTCTTTTTTTAGTTATTTTCCTAATAAAAAAATGTGCATTTAAAAGGTTAATATTTTATTAGTAATGATTAATTAAAGGTTCATGAGTTGGCTAGTCTAGTGCATGCTTAATTAAAGGTTAATGGATTCTAGAAAAAAGTATTCAGATTTTTATAGTAATTTTTTAAAATGGAAAGTCAGTCTTTCCTTATCATCCCTACCATAGAAAGAAATTAAGTTGATATGATAATTAAGTCGTAACTTTACGTTAATATGAGTTTCCCACATATGTAAGTTTGGCAATCATAATTAAATTATATGTTACTAATACAGTTATAGAAATGCTTTTGGTACACTCGATCTACTAGTTGGAATGATAAGGATTTGAATCTCCTTCCGCAGTTTGAAAAATAAATGCTTCTGGTAAGAAAGATACGGACATGGACTTGTTGTGGTAGGAAATTTAATTAGCATAATTTGTTTTTAATTTATAATAATAATAATGTAGACTATAGTTCAGCTCTTGTTCTAAAGATGGGCCTCATCTATTGGGCTTGTTTAAAGAGTAGCACTAAATTCACTTTGATTGGGCCTGGACTCGGTTTATTCTACTTTGATGAACCCCATCCATGTCCAGATAAAGTCCATCATTACTACATCTTGAAATATCAAGGCCTGTTAATATCATCCCATTCCGAACGGTCACAGGTCACTTCTTCCTCCCTCAAAGAGTCTTTGCTTCTATAACAACTTGTCAAGGGAAGTTTTTTATTAATTTAATAACCGTTAATAGTATGTAACGGCTTTTTTTTAAAGGATGTGAAGGAAAGTTTTCGAAAATATAAATCTTAAAACCGTTTATAGAATAACGAAAATTCTCTCATACGGACGTAATTTACGGACCCGTCGATTAGCTTAAGAGATGATGATTCTTCGCCAAAATAGAAGTCCAGTGATGATGCTCTGCCTTCGATGACTTCGGTGAAGATGATCACTCCGGGTGAAGACGATTTCTCTACTTCGGTCAAGACAATGACTCTGGGTGAATATGATACTCTGCCTCCAGCAACCACTTCCGATGACTCTGCGTGAAGACATGTCGACGCGAGGAAGCAAAACGCGGTGGTCCGTATTATAGGTCTATAAATTGAGACCATAGGAGAGAATAGCTGTATATAATAAATCACCGGTTTAACGAAGCCAACTCATGGGGTTTTTTGTTCCTTCCCTCGAGTGATGTCTTTCTTTTAGAGATCTGAAAATTATACTCGCGTTTTTGCTTTAGTTTTTTCAGAATTAAGACCACTGAATTTCAATTTGCATGCAGCTAGAGGAGTCATCCCCTTCACAATTAGACCGAGAGGAGCCAAAAGGGATGTGGTTCCATTGAACGTTGCTCGCCATTACTATTTATGAGCGCAAGGGTTTCTACTTTGGTGTAATTAAGTTAGCCAACTTGTGTTGAAAAGTTGGCTCGTCAAGAGTAAATCCGTTAAACGTTGCTCGCCATTACTATTTATCAGTGTAAGAGTTTCTGCTTTTTATTACGTTCCACAATTTTTTTTTTATTCCGCCCCGTGTGGATATGTTGAATATGTTAAAGAGCTTAAGCAACTTAACCACATGAAGAAGAGAGAGGAGAGGGAGAAGATCTAAGCATTCTTAAAAAGCTCTAATTTTCTAAAGCTTAATCCAGATTCGATGACCCTTAATTTTCGTTCCAATATTATTACTGACCCACAGGAGAGAGACAAATTCCTTTCTTTCCTCAAATTTTCTCACAAAATAAAGCTTGGAGTAAGATAGGGGTTTCAAAACAAAGCCAAAGACTTGACCAGTGGACTCTAATCTAATGAACCTCCAATTCCGAAACCCATGTTTATATGTGCACAACCCATAAAGAAATCTTCAGAGGACGAAGAATTGAGGGAGAAAACCAAGAGGCAAGATCATAATGTCGAACAACCCGATCAGATGACCCGAAAGAAATTGCAACAACCGTTGTATGTATGTATGTATGTATACATATATAAGTTTTTAATTATTTAATTGTTGTTATTCTGATTTTTTTAATACTTTCCAATTATAATATTTCATGGTCCACATTCATAATCTATACTTTCCAACCAAATCACTCCAAGTGGTTTAATCCAATAACCCATTTCATTCTTCTTATTTGTTTGGTAAAGATACCCAAAACTTAAGAAGATATCAATGAGCCTAAGAGAAAATAATGCTCCATTGACCAATAAAAATCCATAAATTAAAATTGAAATACAAGTCAATAACAGCGAAAAAAAAATTGTTAATTGAAATCTTGTACAAGAGCCTCCTCTAACAAAAATTGAGACTCCTCCATCAATTCAGGACTCAATCTAAACATCAAAACACAAAACTCCATCTGATTGAGAGCTCCATCGCCATCAAAATCTCCTTCCCTCATCATACACAGTAAATCTTCATCACTCAAATCTTGAAGACCCAAAATTGCAGAGTTCCTCTTCAGACTATCAAAAGTGATCACGCCCTTAACAGGATCCATCAGCAGATTGAACCCATTACACAATTCATCAATCAAACCATCTCCACCAAGCTTGTTTGCCATGGTGGGCAAGAAATCATGGAAATCTGGAGATGGGTTTTGCTCTGATGCCATAGTAGACAGAGAAAGTTGAAGACTTGTGGGTTTTGCAGAGATTGGCGTGTGGGTATTGATTGAAATGGTGAAAGAGTGTATGTGTGTATATATAGGACCAAATGGGTTTTCCAAGAAAGAGTGGCCATGGGAGACAACTAAGCCACAGGTAATGAAGGAAGCTACTGCGAGAGTGTCTAGGAAGTTTGTCAAGGGGTATTATTGTCAATTTCGAGGAAAGAAGGAGGTGGGTTCTCCAAGACTCTTTCTTTGGCTTAGGAATGTCACCAAGGGTAGAATTGTCATTTCAAGACTGGATGTCTGGATCAGATGGGCCTGTGGGGAGAAGACAAGAAGAAAAGTTTGTGACAAGTTTCCATGATAAGGTCATGTGGGGTAGGAAAGTCATTTAAGAGTGGGTTTAATTTTATCCCGAGACTCATTCATGTATGGTAAGTTCCGGGATGCGGTACATTTTTTTAACGAAAACGACAATATACAAATTTATTCTTTGGACATTCGACACTCGAATCAATCAAACTCACACACAAAAATTTATTACCTAATATTGTAAATTGGTTCAAAGTCAAGCGCATGACAATAAAAATACTTATTCTCAGTGAAAATTGAACTTATGACATTTCGAGTCTATATAATTTGATTCTAGAGAGATTCATCAATCAAATTATTACTCAAGTGGTTAACTTCCTAGAGCAACCCTACATCATCTACTATAAGTAGACGTCAATATCAATGAAAGTGGTGAAGCCTATTCCAATTAGACTGTGGTCAGAGCAGCCTCCTTGTAACAATATTTGAATGCATAATTCAAGCATTTTGAATAACAAGTTGCAGATTCATTAACCAAATTGAATTTGAAAATGTTGTCATATGGTAACTTATATTAACTAGGTGGTATGTAGTTGACATCCGTGAACAATAAATTAATAATAACCAAAGATTTTACTTTGTTTTTCACTAATGGAAGCCAAGCTGTACAAACACTTGGGAAGCCTTTCTTTCTTTCTTTCCTTTTGGTTAATTCACTGTATAATTCAACAAAGAATTGGAAGTTAAAAAGACATGATAGAAATGAATATAGGAGAGAGTATGAAGTGACAGGTAAGATCTAAAAAACATAACTTAAAGTAATAATAAAATGATATGAAATTAATAGGAGTGGATGAATAAATGATCCATAATAAAAATGAATGAAGAAAACGAATATATGTGGTGGATTCACGTTGATGTTCTCACAAACTCATGTAACCATGATTGTCAAAATCTCGATTTTAATCGTAAGATCGTATGATCTTAGGTAACCAAAATAATTCGAATCGATGTAAAATCCCAAAATTGATAAGATCCATCGATCTTACCCGCTCTTATCAATTTTATCGATGTCAACCTTAATAGACTTATGGAGTCATGGGTTTATGGGTTGTGGTCTAATAATCATGTGCTTATGTTTTTAATCCTAGTTTTTGTTGAAAAGTTGGTTCTAATCTATTAACATGATATAATCGTGCACAATTATTGTGTTTGTTTTTATAATTCGTTGGAGGACTTAAAAAATTACAATTTTATGAAATATTAACATGTCCATAAATAAATAATAATCACATTTTTGAATTTTTTATTACCTATAAACTATAGTATATTATATCATGTTAATTATTTATTTAGAAATAAGTAATTATATTATTTTACATTTTATTTTTTAAATTTTATAAAATCTTACGATTTTACGATTTTTTTTTTGCTCCTAGGCCAGGTTTCGACCCTTTTATCGAAGTCGTTGATTACGAGGACTGAATTGGCGTGAAAGCCTATCAAAGAGCTTTTCTCACTACAGAAAGTGGCAAGAGAATCTCTATTGAGGCTAGCCCACTGTGGAACGGGGAAAGGTCACCAAAGAAACAACATAGACAGCTTCGGCATCAAAAACAAAGGCAGCTTCGTCGGAGGAGAGGTGCAGCATTTATACTAGCACCCGCGTGCGCCATCTTCTTTTGCATGCCTTCCATCTATCTTACAGAATATCCCGATTTTGATAACCTTGCATGTAACTGATCCCAAACTTTTGGGATAAAAGTTTTGATAATGATCATTGTATAATTCAAGTCCGTCCTCCACTATTGCCTGTTTATTAGAAAGAAAGAAAAAAAGAAAAAAAAAACCCGAAAGATTTACTTGATCCATTCAACAAATGAACCAATTACACTAACTATTTGTCCCAGCAATTAGGATCACAGTGATCCCAGTTGTTGAGGTGTATGGAAGAGATTAAAAGTGTAAGTGATGAACCCCACTTCCACTTTTAATCTCCTCCATACATCTCAGCAACTGGGATCGTTGGAATCCTAGTTGCTAGGACAAATAGCAATGCTGTTTGACTAATCATTAATTATGTTAATTCAATCTTAATGAAAGATATCATGGCAACCAATTAACTAACATTGTCAGACTTAGAAGATAATCCGACAAATCGACTAAAGGGATAGTAATGTCCCTGAGCTTTAATGGTTTTACTTCTTAGATAGCGGGCCGGGCATGACCCACTCAACATAATTGGGCTTTGTAATTCCCTAAACCCCATTGTCAACCTCTTTCAGATATGAATCTATCAGCTTCATAAATGAAGAGCTTGCATTGCATCAATATCTCAATTTCAATTCAAACATGTGTTTGATTCATATCTCATGTTCTGAGTAGTCATTCCTAACCACTAACTATTTTCTTCAAATGTTTTGGGATGAGAAGAATGAGGTGCGAAGTAGAAGAAAGAGAGGTGAGAGAGGTTTTGGGTCCTATCCACTTGAGTTATTGTTCATACTTTGGACCCAAGACCCACATGACTTTATTCTTCTAAAAGACGCCTTAAGTGTTTGGAGATGAGTCCAAGCTTATAAACTACATGGTTGGTGCTTATTAAACCGATGTGAGACATTTTAAGTCTTGCAATCCCCGCACTTGAAAGCTCAGTTGTACGAGACCCAACAAGTGGACTATATAAGAGGTTATTAGGATCGAGTTTATATTCTAATATCATGTTATAATTTGAAAAACTTAAGAAGTAGAAGAAGGAGATGAGAGAGCCTTTGGGCCCAATGCACTTGCGATATTGTCCACACTCTGGGCCTAAGACCTGCGTGGCTTTGTCCTTATAAAAGGCGCCTCAAATGTTTGGAGATAGGCCCAAGCTTATAAATCGCATGATTGGTGCTTACCAAACCGATGCGGGACATTTTAAGTCTTTAGACTCCCCCTGTCCCCCGCACTTGTGAGTTTGGTTATGCGAAGCTCAATAAATGGACTATACGGAGGTCATTATGATCGAGTCTATGCTCCAATAACATGTTATTATTTGAAGAAATTGAGAGGAAAGAGAAGAATAAGGTGAGAAGTAGAAGAAGGAGGTGAGAGAGGTATTGAGCTCAATCCACTTGAGATATTGTCCACATTGTGAGCCTAAAGCCCACCTGACTTTGACTTTTTAAAAGGCGTCTCAAGTATTTAAAAATGTATCGAGTTTAGAAACGACATGGTTGGTGTTTACTAAACCGAAATGGAACAATTTAAGTCTTACAGAAATTCAATTTGACTATGTGAATGGTTGCTTGAGTATGTAAAACATGTCTATACTATTCTTTCAGTGGCTACACTATTCATATGACGACTTGCACTATTACTTCCACTGCACCTACATTTTCTATAAAATAGGCTAGCTTCATTTCAATTGAGGATGAGAGAGTTAAGTGATAGGTATGATAATACCTATTATTTTTGATAGAAATCTCCCCCTCTTAGGTTTCCTTTTGATAAATAATGAGTGTATTTATGTGTTGATTTATATTTTGATAGGTTGATTGCGGTTTGGATGAAAAGCGACGAAAAATGGGCTGAATTGAAAAAAATGTCCACCGACCTTCGTGTGTTCAAATAGTCATAATTTTCTACCAAGTTATTGGAATCAAGCGAAACAAAAGGCATTGGAAACTAGACATCTCAAGCTTTCTGTAGACTCTAAAATCACTCAAATCGGAGGCCATATGGAGAAGTTATGGTCATTTGAAGTTCCCAAGGCAGCTCTGGAGATTTTGGTGAAAAAGTGTGTCTAGACTCACGCCTAGGCGAGGTGCTCCTAGGCGCAGCATTTATGCACGCCCAGAATAATTCCATCCGCCCAGTCCAAGGAGCATTGATTTGAAGAGAACCGGAAATATGAGCTTACGCCTAGGCGCAAAAAACAGCTTTTGGGCCAGCTTTAATTCGCGATTTGCCCTAGCTGCAAGAGACTTTTAACACTTCGAATAGACTTTCTGGAGGGCGAAAATACAGGGGAAAAGGGATTCTTGGAGCTTGGAGGAGGAATTCTTCAACCCAACTTGGATTATCTCAACATTTGGGGTTTATTCATGTCACTCTCTTCTCTCTATATGTTTTTCTCTCTCTATGTGTAACTAAACCACTTTTGCCAAGGCTAGGATGAAGCCTTGGGTTTGATGACTTTGTGTATGACTTGATTTATATATATATGAGTTGATTTGGGTATAAATCTTGTGTTTCTATGTTTGATTGCAATTTCTTCATGATTGTTGTGTTTGACCAACACTTTAGGTTTTTGGATGAAATTGTTTGAAGAATTTGCTTAGACGATAATATGTCAAGTAGATTATGATTCTTGAAACTCTTGAATATGAATGTGTCTCCCTTTATTTAGGTGACAATTTATATGAATCCTAATCTCCATGGAACTTCAGGAATTCCTTTGCATGTTTAGACCAATAAAATGGCTAGAATGTATTTAGGAATATCTGACCTAAACCAATAAGATGGCTAGTAATCGATTTTAGGGAGATTTGGCTTAAGTGCGCTAAAACCGACTTAGGTACGGATTCGTTATGCCCGAATTAGCAAATATGTGTGTGAATTTGTCTCCTTGCAAGTCATTTCCCAAGGGGGATTCTGAAACCTTGGTGTTCATCTCATATTCATTAACTCATCTCATTCATATTAGTTGCATTAGTGATAGTTTGCATTAGAGTAATTTGCTTCCTTATTCCAAGAAAATACCAAAAACACTTTACTATTCGCTTGTCTTTAGTTTAATTACTAAACCAAACAAACTTGAGGATAACTTACTCTTTTGCATTGTCCATACATACATACAAATATACACTTGGATTAGACATAACTCCGTCCCTGTGGATTCGACCCTTGCTTATCATTGTGCTGTAGTCGTCGACTAGTACACTTGCTAGTAAGATTAATTTCAAACCCAACATTAAGCTTAGTAAAGTGAGGAGAGAAAATTGTATGATTAGAAAGGGACAACTATCTTTTGTATTTGTGAGAGCATTTTGGATATAATTGAGGTTTTGGTTTTGAGTTTTTTTTCCCCTCCATTTCTACATTATATTTGTTATAGTGAAAATTTTCTTATTGTGGATGCATATTTTAGCATTCAGGTATTATCCGTTTTCTTATTGTGGATGCATATTTTAGCATTCAGGTATTATCCGTTCTTGGGTGCATATGCGGGTTTTCTTACCCTCTCCTCACTGTTTTATTTTGAAAAATATTCTTATTTTTCACGCCTCTCCCACTGCTAAAACCCATAAGAATATTTTTCAGATAAAACCGTGAGGGGAAGGATAAAAAAACCCGTAGAGGTATTCCATAGCAAACAATACCTGAATGTCGAAAATAGCATCCACAAAAAGGTATGTACTCACTCTCTATAACTAAAAAGGTTATGGGTTCTAACAGTGACGGAAGCAATAAAATAATAATATTCTTCCGATAAAACTGTGAGGGGAGGACAATAAAACCTGCATGGTATCTCAGAACGGACAATTTCTAGATGCTAAAATACCCAACCGCACCTATCAATCAATGAATGGCTTAAAAATTTGTAGTAATCAATTTTGTAGAAAGTTGTGAATGAACCAAGTGTCCCTAATACGGATGAATGGTTCATAAACACTAGGTTGACATAAAATGTTGTAGATTTCAACTTTCTACTCAGAAAGCCAAAGGGGACAATAGGAAAACAACAAAACTGATTTTTATTTAATTCCATCAACCTTCGTCGTAATCAAGTCTCACACCTAACGTATTCAACATTGCATTCAATATTTTTCTCTATTATCAAACCTTTTCTCCCCAGTCAAGTCACACTCGCACAAAAACTGTGAAAATAAAATCACACAAGACTGCAGCTTTTCTAGAGTGTTCATATATATATATGTGTGTGTATGTATATATATAGGTCTCTAATCTTATGGTCTTTAAATATCCACGTATAGGTCTTTAGAAGTCAATGACCAATTTTTAAAAGGCACTAACTATAGCCACAGAGAGAAGGACTAGCTAGGGAAAGTGGCAAACTGTCCAAATTACAGTCATCTGGTTTTGAATTCCTCAGGAACCAATTGTGAAACCAAACTAGATAGAAATCTTTAAAAACAACTTCATATGAATAATATTCAAACACATGGAATCTGTCTAAAAAAAAAAAGAAATACAAGAAGATCTTATTTGATTTACAATATATTTGTGATAGTGAAATTTTTCTGATTGATTCCGTCCATAAATCTAGGCGATATTTGATGAGTCACGTTAAATGTTTGTGACTTTAGGTTCATTTTTATGAGTTTTCAAGTTCACTATTAGATAGAGACATAGTTGTGACTCTGAGACACCTATATTTTGAAAAAGGCCAGACAACCACAGCTATATACTTGTAAATGTTTTTTTTTTCTTATCATGGATGCGTATTTTAGCATTCATGTATTATCCATTTCTGAGTATTTGTATGAGTTTTCTTAGTCTTCCCTCACGGTTTTATCCAGAAAAATATTATTATTTTCTCGTCTCCCCCACTGCAAAAACCTATAAGAATATTTTTCAGATAAAACCATGAAGAAAAGTGTAAAAAAACCTATAAAAGTACCTTGGAACGGATAATATCTGGATGTCGAAAATAACATCCACAAAAAGGTGTGTACTCACTACCCATAACTAAAGACTAAAGAGGTTATGGGTTTTAAAGTGGAAACCCACACTGTATCCCAGAACGAATCATTTTTGGATGCTAAAATACGCATCCTCCCCTATTAATGAATGGCTTAAAAATTTGTAGTAATCAATTTGTAGAAAGTTGTGAATGAACCAAGTGTCCCTAATAGTGATGGATGGTTGATGAACATTTCAACTTTCTAGTTTCTACTCATAAAGATGACCATAAAAATTCCCATATAGATAGATATGTGATGATATTAATGGCACTAGGAAAAAAACAAAACAGATTTTTATTTAATTCCATCAACCTTTGTCATAATCAAGTCTCACACCCAACCTATTCAACATTGCATTAAATATTTCTTCTTTCATTATGAAACCTTCTCTCCTCAATCAATGACGTACCTGAATTTACAGGATCAAAAAAGCTTTAAAAAAGAGGCACGTATTTTCTTTTTTATTTATTTTAAAATTAAAAAAATTTCTTTTATTAGTTTTTTAATTAAAATATATGAAGAATTATTAATTTTTAATTATTTTTTATATTTAAATTAATATAAAATCATTATTTTTTAAGAAAATTTAGGATCTTGGGGATTTGAGAGTCCTGGATGACCGCCCGTGTCACCTCACCCCAAGGCCGCCCCTGTCCTCAGTCAAGCCACACTAGCACAAAAAGTAAGAAAATAAAATCACACAAGACTGCAGCTTTTCTAGAGTGTCGTGAATATATATATAGGTCTAATCTTATGGTCTTTAAATAATATCCACGTATAGGTCTTTACAAGTCGACTGACCAAACTTAAAGGCACAAACTATAGCCAGAGAGCACTAGATGGGCAAACTTTCCAATTGTGAAACCAAACTATATAAAAATCTTAAAAAAACAAGCTTCATATGAATTATATTCAAACACATGGATTCTGTCTTAAAAAAAAAAAAGAAATACATGAAGGTCTTATTTGGTTTACAATATATACATACATACATACATACATACATACATACATATATATATATATATATATATATATATATATATATATATATATATGTGAATCATGTAATGATGATTCCGTTTAATGTTATTCCAGACTATCCAATCTTTTATATTCAATTTTTCATATTCCATAAGTATTATGCTTTTAGAATATTTGCTGTTATATTGCAATGCTCCTGACTAACAACATTATCCATGGATTATGATTAAACCACTTAGGTGATGCTCTGGTGATGAATTTATCTGGGAATAAAACGTATGAATAATTTTCAGTCCATGCACATAAACAATATTATCCGTCCAGGAGGTCACCCAACCCAGTAGTGCTCTCGTAAAAGCACGCTTAAGTCTTAACTGTAAGAGTTATTACGGAATGTGATCCATCTCCTCCAAGAAAACGCGTTATTGATGGTAAGGAACCGAATTTATTTATATATGTTAACTTTGAATTCAGAAGGTCTTAAGTTCGATTGTCTCTAAGAGTAATACCTTCATGGTCACAAGTTGGGCGTTGACTCAACTTGCCCTATCATCTAAAGAAAAACTTCTCTGCACACAAACTTGATGGCTCGAGTTTAGACCTATATCGGATGTGTCTTAAGTTTAAACTCATATCGAATGTCCAAAAGATTAAATATGATAACTCTTTCAAATTCTCATGGATCCCAAAATTAATGAGTTTAACATGGTAATACTAAGGGTCCGTTTGGTAGAACAGAAAGATTGATTTTCAATACTAGCGGAAAAACTCTAGGAAAAAAAAAGCTAAGCTTAAGATGCCTAATATGCTGTGAGGTGTTTGGTGAACTAAAAGCTAACGCTAGCGGAAAAGCTGTTGAATTAAACTATTATAATATTATATTGTATGATTTTTATATTAAATTTAATTAAATTAATCTAATAAAGATAATTTTTATTAAAATTATTTTTGTAAGTATAAATTATTAAATTTTTTTACATCAAAATGAAAATAATTACCTTAAAATATTAATAAAGTTATCTATTTATAAAATATTAATAAATTTTTAAGAAAATACTAATGATTTATTCATAAGATGACTTATTTTGTTGTTAAGTATAATAATAATAATAATATAATAGTTTTGAGTTATATATTATAATGTTTATGTTTATATTAGTAAAGAAAATATTAATTAGTTAAAGGATTAAAAAGAAAGAAATTAAATTTGGTAATAATTCTATGGGTGGTCCCACAGTTTGAAAAACAATAATAAAAAAAAACCAGCAACGTTGTTGTCGCTGCAAAAGAAGCTTCTTTTTGGCCAGCGGATCAACCGATATGTGCCAGCGGTTCCGCTAGTGAATATTATCTGTTTGGTGAAGAACACACGGTATACCTAGATATAGATGTGAACGCGGATAGAATTAGATAGAATATTTGTGTTATAATGTATGATTAGTATCTTTAATAACTATTTTTAAAATTATGAAAGTGCCCACTAAAGTTGAGCAATTTTCTTCCTATCATGATGGTTGTAAGTTGTAACAACTCAATTAATCCAAACAAAAACTAATATTAATCTACAAACTATTGTATTGAGTGCCAAGAAATTATAGAATAAAGAATGTTGTGCACTATAAATAAAAAAATACAAACAAATATATGTTCACACACACACGTCATAGAAAATCTAGAAGACTATATAACTTTTTTTTTTCTTGGCCCACCAACCCCAACTTGAAGCAAATTATATTACGAATACTTTTGACTTCTGGGTCTTCAATTCAAAAAAAACAAAAACAAAAACAATCACAGAACGGTCAAAAAGAGCCGGCGATTGTGTGCCTTGTCTACCTTAGCCAAAAAAGAAAGCAAGAAACGATCACTAAAATCAAGAGAGAACCCCATTAGAGAAGTAATGTGGAGATAACCCATGAAAGGGTTCACAATACTCTGCTTTTGGTTCTCTCTGTTCTGTGTGTTTGAAGCTTCTGTGGCTGTTGATGGTGATTTAATCCTTGCAAATAGGACTCTTAAGGATGGCGAAACAATAATTTCGTCTGATGGGAATTTCGGACTGGGTTTCTTCAGTATTGGAGGTTCAAAGAACAGGTATTTGGGGATCTGGTACACGTTCTCCAATGAAACAATTGTGTGGATGGCGAACAGAGAAGCTCCTCTCAACGATTCGTCAGGGGTTTTGGAATTCACACCAAATGGAGTCCTTCAACTTCGCAATAGCTCAAATATTGTTGTGTGGAATTCAAGCCTATTTCAAGCAGCTCGAGACCCAGTAGCGCAGCTATTGGTGACTGGAAATCTTGTTGTCAGAGAATCAAGTGATGACAATGAAGACAACTATCTGTGGCAGAGTTTTGATCACTTGACTGATACGTTTCTGCCTGCAGTGAAATTTGGGGTAAACTTGGTTACTAAATCTGATTCAGTCTTGAGGTCATGGATTAGTTTGGACGATCCTTCACCAGGCGATTCGACAACCCAGATGAATACAAGTGGGTATCCCCAAATCTACATAAGGAAAGGTAAAAATATTGTGTTTAGGTCTGGTCCATGGAATGGAATTAGGTTTAGTGGAATGCCTAATTTGAAGCCAAACCCAATTTACACTTATAAGTTTGTGATGAATGAGAGGGAGATTTATTATAGATATGATCTCACAAATAATTCGGTTTTTACTCGAATGGTGTTGAACAATGAAGGTATATTGCAGCGTTTCACATGGACTACTCGAACGCAAGGTTGGAATTTATACTTAACAGCACAAATGGATAACTGTGACAATTATGGGACTTGTGGTGATTATGGTACTTGCAACATAAACAATTCACCTGCCTGCGAGTGCTTGAAAGGGTTTGTGCCGAAATTTCCGCAAGATTGGGAGTCTGGGGATTGGTCTAATGGGTGTGTGATGAAGAGTAACATGACTTGTGGGGGTGGAGAGGGTTTTAGGAGGATTTCAAGTGTGAAGTTGCCTGATACAAGGGAGGCTCAGTTTAATAGGACTATGGACTTAAGAGAATGTGAATTGGTTTGTTTGAGTGACTGTTCTTGTAAAGCTTATTCAACTTTGGATATCAGTAATGGGACTGGATGCTTGCGTTGGTATGGAGACCTGATTGATATCAGACAGTACACTGAAAATGGGCAAGATTTTTTTCTCAAATTGCCTGCTTCAGAATTAGGTATGGCATCCTTTTGTCACATTATATTCAATTTGAAGAATCAATTAACAACGACCGTTTTATTCTTACTGATCTCTAGTTATATTGTTATATACTTCTTGTTCTTGATATTTAAAATTAATTTTGCTTATTCAGACACAAGTAGTAGTTCCGACAGAAGGAGAGTGGCGTTGTTCATAGTCATCCCTGTAGTAGCTATGGGATTTATTTTCATGGGACTATGCCTGCTTTTGCGCATGAGGAAAAAGAAGCTCAGGAGAGAAGGTAACAACAAAGCTCACTTGAAAAAAGTCCAAAAGGCCACTTCATTAGATTTTTATCTTTCATTTCCAATACATTTTTCAAAAGCATTTTGTAACGAGTTTCTTCTTGTTAATTGTGAAGCAACTTGATTGCCTTACGTGATATTTAACATTTTACGTCTTTGATTTTGGAAATATGTAAAGTGTAATCTAAAGAGAAAGAACTTGTTACTTGATTTATGGGTGCAGAAGGGATGTCTATGCGTCAAATTGAAAGAGATTTCATTGATCAAAGCAGAGAGAAAGATTTAGAGCTGCCTCAGTTTGACTTTATTACTATAGCTACTGCAACTAAAAATTTCTCTGATTATAATAAGCTTGGAGAGGGTGGATATGGACCTGTTTACATGGTATGGCTTCAATTGCAGTCTATGAGGGTTTTTGTAGTAATTGGTGTTGGGGTTTATTTATGCCACCGAGTTTAGGCACCAGAAGGGATGTGGTACAGATTATGATGCTCTAACTGTTACAAATGTTTTTCCAGGGCATGTTGAAAGATGGACAAGAAATAGCAGTGAAGAGGCTTTCAAAGGAATCCACACAAGGTCTTGATGAATTCAAGAATGAAGTCCTATGTATTGCCAAACTTCAACACCGGAACCTTGTGAAACTCCTAGGATGTTGCATTCAAGACGAAGAAAAGATGTTGATCTATGAATACATGCCAAATAAAAGCTTGGACGCCTTCATTTTCGGTAGGCTTTTCAGCCACGCCTCAAAAGCTAGGGAGTGTGTTACATAGAACATTTATTGTCTCCACCTGCACTGTGATTTCTTATCTTCTGATATTGTTGTAGCAATTCATAGGTTCATCTTTGAACAAATAATTAATGTATATGCAAATTGATAGATAAGAAGCAAAGTGCATTACTGGACTGGCCTACACGCTTCCATATAATCAATGGGATTGCTCGGGGGCTTCTTTATCTTCATCAAGATTCAAGGCTCAGAATCATTCATCGAGATCTAAAAGCGAGCAATATATTACTGGACTATGATATGAACCCGAAAATTTCAGACTTTGGCTTGGCTAGAAGCTTTGGAGGAAATGAAACTCAGGCCAACACAAAAAGAGTGGTTGGAACATAGTAAGAACTTACACGACTCTTCTTTCTAAGTCATATAGACACTGCTCACATATTACTTACTTTGCTTGAAAAACTTCTTGCAGTGGCTACATGTCACCGGAATATGCAATTGATGGGCTATTCTCTTTGAAATCCGATGTATTTAGCTTCGGAGTATTGGCACTAGAGATAGTGAGTGGAAAGAGAAACCGGGGATTCTTTCATCCGGACCACAAGCACAACCTTCTCGGTCATGTAAGTGTCTTGAACAGCACCATTTCTTACCTCTCTATATCGAACATTTTACGAATGTTTTATGATTTGTTCAGGCATGGAGACTGTATAAAGAAGAGAGGTCTTGGGAATTGTTGGACGAGTCTTTGAAGGAAAGTTCTGATTCCATCATGTTTGAAGTCTTAAGATCAATCCATATCGGTCTATTATGCGTTCAGCAAAACCCGGAAGACAGACCTAACATATCACAGGTGGTTCTGATGTTGAGCAGCAACATTGCACTGGCTCAGCCTAAAGAGCCTGGATTTTTCACTGAGAGGAATCCATATGAACAAGAGTCCTCTTCAAGCAAGCTTGATTCTTGCTCGACCAACGAAATCACCATTACGATGTTAGCAGCTCGATAGTTGATTTTTTTTCTTTCCCACAGGTCAGTGCTTTATTGTAATTCTGTTTATACACGACATGAGGTTATTAAATCAGCTAGTTCCAACGGTCTCTCTTCCATCCAGAGTTTCCATGCCTGAAGTACCAGTACATGATGTACATCACAAACTTGTTAAGGATAGTGAAGTAGTACTATTTGATTCTGTCTAGTATTAATTCTTACATGTCCAAGAAGGTTATGGTTGTGTTCAGGATGTGAAATCCTCTGTTTTTCTTCCTGCTCCCGATCTCCAAAACAAGAACACCAAAGCTAAAGAGATGGGGTTTCACCAACCATCCTTACCATTCCAAAGTCGAAGTTTTCGGGTTCGAATCTTTATCTAGTAACACATTACTGGCTTTGAGATCGCTATGTATAATTCTCAATCTTGAATCTTGATGAAGATGGAAAAGTCCTCTAGCAATCCTGTCGATAATGCTGCGACGGTTATGCCAGTTGAGTAAGTTGCTTTTTTTTATTTGATCCGAGTCAATATCTCATCAATGGAAATCTTGTAATCAAACATGCACCTTAAACCATAAACCCTAAACCCATAAAGTTCAACCGGATGGGTTACCAGTACGTTCATGTTCAGCAATATGTCTAGATGTAATAAGAAATGCCAAATCTAATTCAATCCCTTCATCATCGCCTGTAAACCAAGGTGACACAGAGCTTTCAACAGGAGAAATAACAGTGAAAAATGTTGGAAGGAAACCATTTGATCTCCATTGGCCTAAAGCACCTAGTCTTCAAACATATATTCTGCAACATTATCAGATTATTGTTTCCATGAAGCAGTGTTATTTGTATACCTTCTATCACTTTAGAACATATATGCAATCTCAAGAACAATGTCAACTCATTAGACTCCTCAGTCCAGATTTCTGTTGAAAGATTCTTCTACCGCGGTTCTAATGTAGAGATGCTGCACTCATTTTTGGACATGATCCATAGGTGGCCGAAGAGGTCTCAGCTTCAGGCATATTCCTTTCTCTGAAAAAACCAGGCTGCTTTGGATCAGGCAATGAAGTTTCACTGTTCAACATTAGTACCACAGCTGACATGCTCGGTATGTCTTCAGGACATTGTTGCACGCATAGAAGACCGACATGAATGCATCGCAACACTTCATAGCAAACGAAAGAGTCGCCTAAGGTCCCATCAGCTAGTTCCTGTTGAACTGTGTGAGGTTTGCCCAGACTTGTGTTTATCTGCATGTGTTAGTAGTTCATCTGTATGTTCTGTGTTACTCGAGACAACTTAAGTTTACTTCCTTGTTTGACTTTGACCTTCTATATAATGTCGTGTTTTTTTGTAAGTGGTTTCTAGTAAGCCACGTGTGTTTCGTCTAGAAGGCTCTTACTCCTTTTTTGTTCTCTCTATTGTAGAACAAGACGATTATTTATTTCTCTGTGATTGATCTCTGCTTAGATTGTTCTATATTGAGGTTTGTGATCTGTGTTAGAGCTTAAAAGCTTGCTGTGTATTCGGAGTTCTACTGGTAGTGTTCTACAAGTGGGTCTCGTGTGTGTCCAAGATCTAACCAGGAGATTGTTTTGGTGATCTTGCTGTGTCTACAGTTCCAATGGCCTCTCTTCCATCCAGAGTTTCCATGCCTAAAATATCAGTACATTACATGATATACTCGATACGGATAGCGAAAGAGTACTAATTAGCTTCTCTAATATGAATTCTTACATGTCCAAGAAGATTATGATTTTGATCAGGATCTGAAAATCCTCTGTTTTTCTTCCCACTCACTATCTCCAAAACAATAACACCAAAGCTAAACACATGGGATTTCACCGAGAAAAGTCCATCGATCGCGTACTCTGGAGACATATGGCCACTGCAAAACATCAATGACAGCAAAGTTTAGTAACTCCATGCAGTGTGCTGTAAGGAAGTTTTAGGAGCACTTACTAAGTTCCAACCACTCTATTAGTGTTTGCTTCAGTCTCATCAACCCCAACCATCCTTGCCATTCCAAAGTCCGAAATTTTCGGGTTCCTATCTTTTTCTAGTAATACATCAGTGGCTTTGAGATCCCTGCGTATGATCCTCAGTCTTGAATCTTGATGAAGATAGAGAAGTCCTCTGGCAATCCCGTCGATAATGTGAAGCCGCTTACGCCAATCAAGTAAGTGTCTTTTTGTTTGATCTAAGTCAGTTCATATCTCATCAATGTCAGTTCACCGCCTTATCAAATTAACATTATGAAAAATGGAGTTCTGGGTTTTGAGAGACTCGAGCCAAAAATAAAGAAGTCCAAGCTTTTGTTGGGCATGTATTCATAGACTAACAGTTTCTCCTCTCCTTCGATGCGACACCCGAGAAGCCTTACGAGATTTCTGTGCTGAAGCTTTGCAATCAATATGACTTCATTCTTGAATTCTGTCAGTCCTTGCCCTGAACTCTTTGAAAGCTTTTTAACTGCTACTTCTTGCCCATCTATCCAAGTACCATGAAAAATAACCATTTCAAGAGAGTTCAAACATGTTGTATATAAACATAAACATCTTCTTTGAAGCGTATAGTGCAATGTTTACCTTGTATACAGATCCAAAACCACCTTGTCCAAGCTTGTTGTAGATTGAGAAGTTATCGGTGGCTTTTGCTATAGCTGCCAGACCAAATATTGGTAAATCCATCACATCCTTTTCACATGCATAATTGGTCAGTCAATTTGGACAGGAAAGGAAGGAAAAATTCTATATTGGATGACAAAAGATTGAGAACATAAGTAAAATAAGCATTTTTACCTTTCTTTCTGAGGTTATATTTCCCAATGTAGACAAGCAATCCCACTATAAGGTACCCTAATACTACAGAGCAGACTATGATTACCACTTTCATCTTCTTATTCATACCTTCTCAAAATGCGGAGCGAAAGTCGTGCCGTTGTTGGGTAAGCATACATGAAAACCTTTTTAGACAACAATATGAACCTAAAATCTTAACAAGATGTGGACCTTAAACCCTACATTTTAAAATCTTAATAAATACCCAAATTTGGGGCTGACATATTCTAACTTAGGCCCACTACAATATTGTGGATCACTACTTCTTTCTCACATTAGATGGATTATTAAAGAGACTTCAAGACTCAAGTAGATGGTACTTGATAGTTGATACAAACCTACCATAGTACGTTCCATCATTAAACATCTTACTAGCCATCTCTCAACTGCTTTTCCTTTATTGGTTTCAATCAAGGAATTGACTTTATTCACATCATCAATTGATTCCCAAAGTAATAGTCCAAAGTCTTGTGGACTAAACATGTGATTAGGAATTTCTTGTTCATCAAAGTGTGAGAGGATTCTAAGAAGTCAATCTTCATTAATAATGGCAATATAGTTAACCACTTCAGTCATAACCGAATTTGTGAATTTTTTTGGCGAGGGTTGTCCAAAAAAACTGCGTCAAACTGAACCGATCATTTAGTTAATTATTGCCAAATGTATGTTAGTGATAGCCGATTGAAAACTCGGAAAAAAAAACTTATCAAACAGTAAAAAACGGATCAAATGGTCAGTTAAATTTATGTCAAAAAAACCAACTGAAACCGACTATGGACACTCTTAGGCTAAACCATATGAACTCGAATGTTCCTGAGTTTGATTCCCACTGTGAGCAATACCATTGTCATTGGCCATGCGTTGAGCTATGACCCAACGCACTATGTCAGTAGGTGAGAAATTTTGTGCATACATAACTGACGACTCGAGTTTAGACCCGATGCACAAAGGGCAAACTTGTACGTCATCGTTGTCAATTAGAAAAAAAAAAAAAGATTTTGACATATGTTTTAAACGTTGGTTTCAAGTGGATTATTTCAATAGCAGAAACTAAAAAGTGAAAGATAAATGGACCGAATCAGTCAAACAGGTACAATAGTTTTAAATACCCAGAAATTTGATTGACCAATTCAATACACAAACATTGGCTTTATCATTTAGACCCCTATCAACAAGTTCGGTGCACAATTTCTACATTAATAACAGAAAACAACTTCACACCTGTAAGACTGTTACTGCTACTGTTCTTAATCCAAATTGGTCTCTCCTCTTAATGTCACATATATTGTTCTTTGTTTGGGGAAAAAGAATAGAAGCTTGGAGGTCAAGTATGAGAGAACCAAACACTAAAATGTTTCTCCTGTGCTTGTTTTTGCAATTTCTGTTAAGAACATCCACTTCCCTAGACACTTTGAGTCCAAGCCAATCTTTGAGGGGGAACCAGACTCTACTTTCCTCTGATGAAACATTTGAGCTGGGATTCTTCAGACAAGATGGTTCAGTGAATCATTACTTAGGAATCTGGTACAAGAAATCTCTGGTGAAGACTATTGTGTGGGTTGCTAACAGAGAAACTCCTCTGGTGGACTCTTTTGGGACTCTGAATTTGACCCATCAAGGAGTTCTTGTTCTCTTCAATGGCAAGAACAGAGTTGTTTGGACATCAAGCAATACAACGAGTACTCAAAATCCAGTACTACAGCTTCTGGACACTGGGAATCTTGTCGTGAAAAGTGGACAGAATTTCTTGTGGCAGAGTTTTGATTTTCTTTCTAACACATTGTTGCCCGAAATGAAGATTGGGAAGAATTTGACTAGTGGTCATGAAACATTCTTGACATCTTGGAACAGCAATGAAGATCCCGGTCGAGGCCAATTCTCCTTACGAATGGATCTTCGAGGCTTTCCACAGATGTTTCTATGGAACGGATCAGCAGCACATTATAGGTTGGGGTCATGGAATGGTTTACATTTCACTGGAACACCTGAACTGCCAACAACCAATCTTGCAGTATGCAATTATCAATTTGAAATGAGTAGAAATGAAGTTTACTACAAGTGTGTTCGTTCGGGCGTCTATGTTTCAAGATTGGTTATCAACGAATTGGGGTTTGTTGAGCGATTCATAAGGACACAAACTAATGCTTGGGTACGAATATACGAAGCGCCACGAGATGATTGTGACTATTACAATGTTTGTGGTGCAGATGGTATCTGCAATGTTGTCAACAACTCTTCTTCTTGTGATTGCATGGAAGGGTTTGTGCCCAAGAATGTTCAAGAGTGGGGTAGGAAAAATTGGTCCGGTGGGTGTGTGAGGGAGAGTCCTGTGGATTGTCAAAGAAAAGATGGGTTTCAGAGGCAGACAGGCTTGAAATTGCCTGACACATCTGGTTCTTGGTTTAATACAAGCATGAGTCTTGAGGAGTGCAAGGAAGCATGTTTTAGAAATTGTTCCTGTATAGCGTATGCAACTTCTGATATCAAAACGGGACTTGGGTGTTTGGTTTGGTCTAGTGAACTTCTTGATATGAGAAGATTTGATGGTGGACAGGATATCTACATACGGATGGGAACTTCAAAACCAGGTACATATTATATTAGATACTTGAATGAAATCCATAACTCATCTGCTTAAGCTTTTAAAATTTAGGGTTTAAGGTCCACATCTTCTTAGGATTTTAGGTTCATATTGTTGTCTAAACAGGTTTTCATGTTTGCTTACCCAACAACAGCATAATTTTCCCTCTGCATTTTGGGTTTTTTTTTTTCTGATATAAGTTGAATAATATTGGTTTCTGGTATGCAACTACTGGTTAAGACCATGTTTTCATTTTTTGAGAAGGTATGAATAAGAAGACGCTAGTGGGAATCATAGTCTGCTCTGTGGTATTAGGATTCCTAATAGTGGGATTGCTTGTCTGCATTCGGCAATATAAACTCAGAAAGAAAGGTAAAAATAAGCATTTTTACCTTTATGTTCTCAATCTTTTGTTATCCGATATACAAATTTTCCTTTCTTTCCTGTCCAAATTGACTGACCAATTATGCAGGTGAAAAGGATGTGATGGATTTACCAATATTTGGTCTGGCAGCTATAGCAAAAGCCACCGATAACTTCTCTATCGACAACAAGCTTGGACAAGGTGGTTTTGGACCTGTATACAAGGTAAACATTACACTATATGCTTCAAAGAAGATGTTTATGGTTATATACAACATGTTTGAAATCTCTTCAAATGGTCATTTTCAGGGTACTTGGATAGATGGGCAAGAAATAGCAGTTAAAAAGCTTTCAAAGAGTTCAGGGCAAGGACTGACAGAATTCAAGAATGAAGTCATATTGATTGCAAAGCTTCAGCACAGAAACCTCGTAAGGCTTCTCGGGTGCTGCATCGAAGGAGAGGAGAAACTGTTAGTCTATGAATACATGCCCAACAAAAGCTTGGACTTCTTTATTTTTGGTTTGAGTCTCTCATAACCCAGAACTTCATTTTTCATCATGTTAATTTCATAATGCAGTGACCTGATATTGATGAGATATGAACTGATTTAGATCAAATAAAAGGGAACTTGCTCGATTGGCAGAAGCGGCTTCACATTATCGATGGGATTGCTAGAGGACTTCTCTATCTTCATCAAGATTCAAGACTGAGGATCATACACAGGGATCTCAAAGCCAGTAATGTATTACTAGATAAAGATATGAACCCGAAAATTTCAGACTTTGGACTGGCAAGGATGGTTGGGGTTGATGAGACTGAAGCAAACACTAATAGAGTGGTTGGAACTTTGTAAGTGAACATAAACCTTCCTTGCAACAAACTACATGGAGTTGCTAAACTTTGCTGTCATTGATGTTTTGCAGTGGCTATATGTCTCCGGAGTACGCGGTCGATGGACTTTTCTCTGTCAAATCCGATGTCTTTAGCTTTGGTGTTCTTCTTTTGGAGATAGTGAGTGGGAAGAAAAACAGAGGATTTTCACATCCTGATCACAACCATAATCTTCTTGGACATGTAAGAATTCACATTAGAGAAGCTAATTAGTACTTTTTGCGCTATCCTTATTGACTATATCATCTAATGTACTGATATTTTAGGCATGGAGACTCTGGATTGAGGAGAAGTCATTGGAACTAACTGATAGTACATTAGGCGACTCTTTCGTTCACTCTGAAGTGCTGCGATGCATCCATGTCGGTCTTCTTTGCGTGCAACAAAGACCTGAAGACAGACCGAACATGTCAGCTGTGGTACTAATGTTGAACAGTGAAACTTCATTGCCTAATCCAAAGCAGCCTGGTTTTTTCACAGAAAGGAATATGCCTGAAGCCGAGACTTCTTCATCATGTTCGAAAAATGAGCTAAGCATCACTGCATTAGAACCGCGGTAGAAAGATCTCTCAACAGAAATCTGGACTGGGGAGTATAATATGAGTAATGACAATGTGTAATGTTAAACTCTTTCTCCACCTCCTGAACTTCCTGAACGTGAAACCGTTCGTTGCTTACACATTGTTCTTGAGATTGCATATATATATATATATATATATATATATATATGTAGTGATGGAATGTATAGATATAATACTGCTTCTTGGCAACAATAATGTAAGAATGTTGCGCGCAGAATATATGTTTGAAGACTAGATGCCTTAGGCCAATGAAGATCAAATGGTTTCCTTCAACATTTTTTACTGTTATGTCCGCTGTTGAAAGCCTCGTGGTTGTGGATATTATTAGAGGCCCATTCGCCTCTTCAAGCCCTTAACAAATTGGGCCAAAATATTAGCCAAATGGGCCGCTTCAATCCAGTGTTTTTTTTGGGGGGTTGGTAAATTAGGGTTCAATGCCCTCTATCAAAAATACTTTCACTGTTTTACAGTTCATGTAGCAGCTTCACCTTCTAGTTTTTTTATAACTAAATGAGCAACTTGAACTCAATCTAAACCTAAAGTGAAAGCAGCAGGGACAGCATAATCTATGAACAGTTGCTAATGTTTAAGCAGAATCTATGAACAGTTGCTAGACCCGACCTAGCTCTATTTCGCAATTCAGATAAATTAATGTATGTATATATTCGTGTGTTACAACTGGTGCGGTAACTGTTAGCACAAGTGGGACGGTGTGGGTTCAAGTCTTTTGGGTGTTTTCATTATCGCAACTTACAAGATGTGTCATTGCTCAATCCAGCGTGTGCGAATGTTGCACCCTATGTTTACCATGTAATTAGGTGAGAAATTTCTACACGCGCATGCCTAACGACCCGAATTTAGACTTATATTATATGTCCAAAGTGCAAACTATATGGTTAAAATTATTGGATATTACTCAGGCAATATTGTCAATGATAAGTTCAACCAATTTTAATTGAAATAATATATCTATGTATCCTCATGCATGTGGTCTCTTATAAATATCTCTAAAATTACGATGAAGACTATTTGCACCTCGCACTTAATTAAGTATGTCCCGTTAACCTTTCAAAAATCCGCATCTATTTGCACTCCACTTGACCCTACCAAATTCCCCAAGTCTTCCCTCCTCCTTCTTCCCTAACCTAAAGCTACTCACTCGCATAGTCGCAGTTTAGGTAGGATTTGTTTAGAATGAGATGTACTTAATTAAGTGAGGGGTGTAAATAGTTCGCATCAAAATAAAATGCCAAATCGATCGTTCTATACAGACTCTTTCAAATATAAATATCCATCCATGGACCCCAACCATGGACAAGTGAGTGAGCATCTTACCAACAAGTAATTATGAGTACTTTAGCTTAGAATATTAATGGGTAAGGATAAATTAGCCCAACAAATGCATTTAATGTAAATTGGAAGCATTAACATGTGTTGGCAATTCTCCAAGTCCCATCCATTGTTTCATGTTATGTTATTAATTTGTTCCAAAGGAAATAGTAAAAATTATTTACATGGATAATTGTTTAACAAAGATAGTTAATTAATTAAATAGTAATTTGAGAGATGTGTAGCTTTCATGTGTATTTAATGTAATATTTATTGGTTTTGTTTGTTCCCCCCCTTACTTACCTACCCATGACGTGCAATTGACATGACCAATACGTATCTTCCTTTCACGCAACTAAATATATTTATAGTTGGAAAGTCATTCTCTTTCTTTTTATAAAAATTGCATGATCACTATCTTTTTTATAGTCTAATCACTCACTAAATATCCTCCATTATACTTGCATGTCATTCTTGGGATTTGTACAACTAGCGTCTTACTCGTGCATTTTTGCTTTTTTACTTCCAAAGAATTATCCGCTCTAGGATATTATTACGGGTGTTCCACTTGAACCCAGAATCTCTTTAGTTTGAAAAAATGAATGTCCAAGTGACCAACTTACCAATCAGCCTAAAGAGTAACTTGGGTACTCATTTTCCCATCACCGAGAGGTCATGAGTTTTAGTGGGAGAGGAGGGATCATTTCCTGAAATATATCCCTAAGAGAAGGATATGAACGCCCGTAGAGTACTTCAAAGCGGAGAAAAAACCTCGACATAAAAATAGCATCCACAATACTCGTGATATATAAGGTTATATATGTTTATGATAAGCAAGAATTAGGTTTGTTCATGCATGTGTGGCAGTAGCCAAATTGCATATTTTAGTTTCATAAAACTTGGCCATTAATTACTATAATTACAAAGTCATTAATAAACAATCCAAATTCTCAAGATTAACTGGTATGGATTATGCTTACTCATTCTAAAGACTCTGCAAAATAATATTCATATTATTTACAAGAAGGTCTTAAAAAACATGCATTATGTTTTTTTTATAAAACTTGTTCATGCATGTGTGTACGTATTAGTATTGTACTCATTAATTATGAAGGTTCCTAGTTAAACCCAATTTAAACGGATCGAGGATAGATTCAATGTTGAAAAACACTGGACCCGACTAGTGGAGACCTCTTAGCCATACTATGACATGCATGGACAAATTCCATTTAAAATTTTTTTTTCTAATAATAAAATTTTATTTTCCTCAAAAATCTCTACCCCTTGGGGTTACGCATTTATCTCAAATTATTACAAGAGTTTTAATAATAACCAACTCACATCAATAATATCTTATCATACGGTGGGGGCTCCGCCTCGCACCCCGACCTCTACTAACAGTATCGAAACAAACAAATGTAATCACGATGAGACATTTCCTTAGAGTTTTTAGGTATTAACTAATTCTTCTAAGATAGTCAGTGTTTAAATAATATACACATTTATCTCAAAGTTTTACAAGAGTTTTAAACTTTATTTTCTTTAAAATTTCCCTTCATCCACCCATACACAACATTAGTTTTCAAATTTTTCACTAAACATTTTGAAATTCTAGACAAATAGGAAGTTCAAAAGTGTGACAATTACCCTCATCCCTGTGTCATGCGTGAGTCCAAAATTTCTGTTCATGATGTTGATACGACTAAATAGTCTAAAAGGCATCATCCTGATGAAAAAACATATATATATATATATATATATATATATATATATATATATATATATATATACACATAGAGAGAGAGAGAGAGAGACACACACACACATATATACCTATATGCGCACATGGACTAAAATTGACCACCTTGCAACTTTGATTAAGGAAACTTCAACGTAACTTCCTCTCTTTGGACTCATATATATGAAAAAACAGGAAGTTTGATAAAATTATTACTTGAATTAACTCACAATCATCAAAGTTTAATAATTTCCTTCACGTACAATATATTTTCAAAATCTCTCATTCACAAGTTCTTGTCATAAACAAAATTCAAGAGAAACAGAATCACACATTCTCACCCTCATGTGTCTTAATATAATCTGCAGTGTCAACAGAGCTAAACAAATAAAGACGTCGATTATTATTCTCCACATCAACAGAAAAGAAAGAAAAAAAAAAGCATGATTAGTCAGTCTTGTACACATGATTGAGGACACAAAGGACACAGTAAGTGTACGAAAGTTGGTCTACAAGGAAAATTATTGAGCACTCCATCATAATTGTTTCTGTTGGACTACATTAGTCATTAGCTAGGTCTCTTTTATTGAGTAGAATGGTGAAACTAATCAACTTTACACTATATACTATATGGCATGTGTGGTAGTGGTACCTTAGATTGCCTTTTTCTATATGAAGTATAAAGGAGATGAGAAGTTGCATACTAAAATTGTATTGCAGTTATGTGTAATATATTTTACGTACAAATTTTGTACATTTATTAGTGATTCGAGTCAATGATTTGGATAACTTGTTAATCTAAATTCCAACATATATACATGATACATGTCGGATGAAGTAACTCTGCAATTCGATAGAGTGTGAAATTTGCATTTAACGGTGTACGAATAATCTGATAGAGTGATGTGACACACCTCTCAAGTCGTTGGATGTAAATTTTAAATTCTGATATATTGGAGCCCCAAATCCGTACATTTTGAGGGCATGCATTTTCATGTGCAAATTAATTAATCATTTTGTATGTCACATGAAGCTTCCAAGAAAGAAAGAATGTATCCCAAAATTGCCAAAACAAAAAAAAGACACGTAATACAAAATGAGAGGTGAATAGCCTTTACACTAAGAGACAAAGCTCAAAATTTATTGAAAGCAATTATTTCTTATTTACAACCCTAGGTACCTTTGAAGGCCATTCTTTCATATTATATAAGCAACCGCTCTTCTCTCCTTCACTCACTCACTCTCTCTTCAACATATATATGTTCACACATGTCTCATAAACTTTCATTTTCACTTTCACTCTATACATAGTACTCCCCCCTCCCTCCCCCTCCTTTTTCTTGTATATTTTGCTTTATAAGCAAACAATATCAACACTTATTACTCTCTCTTTCTTTGGCATTCAACATCAACCATGGATTTTGATTTTGGAGCTGAATTCCAAGACAATTTCCCGTCGATGATGGCGCGGTTGGGGGCAGAAGGATTCATTCTCGAGCTTTGCAGCGGGTTCCGGCTGCTTATGGATGCTAGTAAGGGACTGATCACTTTCGAGAGCTTGAAGAGGAATTGTTTGATATTAGGTTTGCATGATATTGGAGATGATGAGATTGTGTGCATGTTGATGGAAGGTGATTTGGATGGAGATGGTGCCTTGAGTCAGATGGAGTTTTGTATTCTCATGTTTAGGTTAAGTCCTGGTTTGAATTTTGATGGATCCAAGCAACAGTACTGGATGGAATAATCTAATAAAAAAATGACAGAGATCCCAAATTTTTAATGCCCCTTATGTCTCAAATATGACGTGTCAAGTAATGAGTGAATTTGTGAGAGTACTTTGAGTTTATGTTGAAAATAAAGTGACACATCATATTTGGGACACTTGGGATACTAAATTTTTGGATGTAGATCACAATAATGTTCTGTCGATTAATTAATTTAGGTAATCCTAATTTTCCATGTCTATAGTCTATATGTGTGTTTTTTTTTTTCTCTCTTTTATCATAGATGCAATAATAAATGTACTTCAAATCATCAAAAATAATTTTCCTTGTCTATTTGTATGTGTGTTTTTTTTGGCTTCAAATATAACTAAATGCATTCTATTGTAAATATAACTAGTACGAGCTATCTGTCAAGACTTATAGTCCCATAATGGATTGCATAACTCAAGTAAACTAGTATAAACAAAGATCAAACTCCTCTCACACAAATGACGCGTTTTCTTGACCTAATTATTTTGGATACAACCTAACTAGTAGAAAAAATGTGTGGACTTTGGCGCAGAATGAACAATATCATATTGATGTGTTTCGGATCGATTTTCTAACACTATCTAGATCAAGGGTGTATGAAGATTAAGCCCATGAATTTCCTCAATTCCTCTCATAAAATTTCAAATATGGCTTTTTGAAAAAAGTTAAATTCTTAAAAAAAAAAATTTGTCACTTCCTTACTCTTTTATTTTCCTGAAATTGAGAAAATTGTCCTTGGGAAAAGCTTCACAAATTTTGTGGGAGAGAAGCTTCTGAAAAATTGTTGAAGTTTGGAAATTACTCTATATTTGGTTGTTTTTTGAACTTTCTTTTCACATTTTATATATGCTTACACTTAGGCAGATTTAGTTAAACAAGTAGAAAATGATTTGGGGCAATACAACAGAGAAAAGTTAGTACTGTTAATTAAAATTATGAATTTAGTCAACATGCATGTTTGATTGCTATTTTTGTTAGGTATATAGTCTAACATTGTGATCATATTAATCATGAAAAATTATGAATTTAGTCAGCATGCATGTTTGATTGTTATTTTTGTTAGGTATATAGTCTATCATTGTGATCATATTAATCACCCATATTGTCACATCTTAGGGCAGCTCTATCAGTCACGGTTAAAGTAAAACCATCCTCTTTATCTTTTTTAACGGGATACAAAATACTTTTACTCCCCATCAGTTCCGTTATATTAGCGGAATTACAATTGTCGGTAGATCCTCTACTAATATTTTATTATTAAAAGATTCACACCTTTTGATATTAAATTGTCTATTATAATAATTCTCAAATCATTTTTTATTGTGTTACGTTATATTTGGCATAACATGTTTGATTAACAATTTTAGTCAGTGTCATGAATTAATTAAGAAAGGCTATTCAAGCTCAACTAGTTCGTATATATTGATAGATCCTTAGTATATATAATTTTAAATGTCTAAGTTATAAGCATAATTATGCACTGAAAGGAAACAGTATATTTGAAAATGAAGTCTTAAAATGAGTATCTAATCGGTTCCAATATTTGCTACACACACACACATATATATATATATATATATGAATTCTCCTATGAAGTCCTAAAATGAGTTCCTAATTTTTAGGTTCAAAATATTTTTTTTAAATTTGAAAAACATATATTTATATTTTTGATCGGTCTTACGAACTCAATGGCATATTATTTGTTTGAAACAAAAATCAAATACATCCTCAAATGTATATGAAATATCTTTTGTTTTTTATCCAACGATTTATAATTATTGTGCACTTTTCATGTTGAATTTGATTTTAGTTTCGAACAAAAAAATATCGTTGGGTTCGTTATAAGACCGATCAAAATATAATTATATGTTTTTCTAAATTTTTAAAAAAGTGTTTTGAACCCTAAAAATTAAGACTTCTCATTTTAAGACCTCAAATTAGGATCTCATAGAATCCCATTACTAGTTCAAACAGAACAAACTTTATGGGACACAAAAGGCGGGGGGGGGGGGGGGGGGGGGGGGAGTCAGGCAACGCGACCAACAATGGCCCCAGCAAATTTGAGTGGAAATTAGAACAAAAGGCAGCAGGGGAGCCCGTTTGTCATTAATAATGTGCAACACTACGAGGGAGGGATCAAGGACACAAAGAACGCAGATAAATGATTTGACATCATGGAAGTAAGGTTATTTATATATATATATATATATATATATATCGTATATTTAGGAATTACATATATAATTCATGTAGGAGAACACACAATTTACAAAGTTAGCTAGACATCATATCTTAGAAGATTCAGCAACACGTGAATCAGAAGCTAAATGATCTGCCATCAACTTTTTGAGGGCTCTAGGTTCATACAAGAGCGGGTGAATTATGTCCCTAAATTTCAAATAAAAACCCTTAGTTCACTTTGAAACAAAAACGCATCAATTAGCACATGCAACACAAGCAAAAGTTGGTCTGTAATTGGTCCATGGCTAATTTCCCAACTCTTACACAAGGTTTCAAGATCACTTTCAACTAGAGTTTTACAAGCTTAACCTCAAACTTTACACCTCACAAGGTATTTGTCCAACAAAGAAACTTTTACAAAGTGTTTGGGTACAAAGGTTCACTCAAAGTTAGTACTAGCTCAGCTAATGGGAATGAGGAACACTCAAATCACTCACAAATGTCTCACGGTTATAATAGAACAAAAAACATTTCATGCATTTTTCTAGTTGCATTTGATTTTTTGTTTCAAACAAAACTATATCGTTGGGTTCATAAAACCGAACAAAATACAAATATAATTTTTCCGTCTGTGTAACTTTAATGTCTAAGCATAATTATGCACCGAATGGAAACAATATTATATATATATATATATATATATGTAGCAAATATTGGAACCGATTATTAGTTAAAACAGAAGAAGCTTTATGGGACACAACATAGAAAGAAAAAGTTAGGCAACGCGACCAACGATGGCCCTAGCAAATTTGAGTGGAAATTAGAACAAAAGACAACACCTGAGCCCGTTTGTCATTAATAATGTGCAACATTGCGAGGGAGGGATGGAGGGTGGGAGGAGACAAAGAACGCACACAAAAATGATTTGACACCATTGTAGTAAGGTTATATATATATATATATATATATATATATATATATCTTATCTTTAGGAATTACATATATAATTCATGTAGGAGCACACACAATTTACAAAGTAAGCTAGACTCCATATCTTAGAAGTTTCAACAACACGTGAATCAGAAGCTAAATGATCTCTCATCAACTTTTTGAGCGACCTAGACTGACATAAAAGCGGCCGAGCGGGGTGAATTATGTTTCCAAATTCCCAATCGGAATCTTTAACTCAATTTAAAACAGATATGCACCAATTAACCACAACACAAGCAAAAGTTGGTCTCTAATTGGTCCACCTAATTCAATATTCTCAAGCAAGATGGTTAATGTGATACAATATAGGTGAAACACAATCCAAGGCAATCCAATATACTTGATAATGGCCTAGAATGCAACTAAATCACCAAAAATGTATTTGCACTCAATCCACCTATATATATATGCGCTATATGCCACGGATACAATATGAGTTGTTTCTAGGGTAACAAAGTTTTCACCAATTTGAGTCGAAGGATGATGTGCAAGGTACATATGTCAATCAAGCTAGATAAAACATGAGGCAAATTGATGGTGAAGCCTAGATGTGATTTTCGGATAGAAGCAATGAATGATTGTAGCTTGAAATATTGATAAGCCCTTGAGAGCAAATAGGTAAGATTTCTTTGCAATGCCTTCTCCAACTTTGGGAGGAGGGAGATCCCTTCCATTTGATTCAAAGATCTCTTAATTTCTTGACCATTGGATCGCCTCCGACTCTTGATCTTGGCCTTCCAAACCAGCAGCCCATCTTGACCGTTGGATGAAATGTTCAAACAAATCCAAGCGCCATATGTGGTAGCCTTTAGCCCTCTTTTGTCTCCGAGAAATATCTTTGCAAGCAATGGGTTGTTATGAGAGAGCTCAACCCTTGGATCAAAGTCACCCTTCAATCTTGACCCTCCTACACAGCAGCCAATCTCATCCATTTCATCAAAAATGTCTTTAAATTTCATCCCTTGATGAGGTAACCGTTGGCACCAAAAATAGCTTCAAAATCTCTCTTGTTTGGTGGCTTCAAATATCTCTTCAATGCAGCTCAAGTCTTTTCTCAAAGGATGCCAAACATGACCTACACCATTTTAGACAAGAAGCACAAATTTGCAGCTCAAAATAATTCAGCCCTAAGGCTCATTTCAATCAACTTGAATAATGTCTTTCTTAGTGGATAATTGCGTGAACGCAAGCACACCGTAGGACTCCAAGCCCATTTTTGGGTTGATATGTATCGAGCACTCTCCAAATGATCAGTTTGTAGACTTCATATGACGATCAAAAGATTTAACCTACAAAGAAATAGGAGGGTGAAACTCCTCAATTTGTATGTAAACTCAAAAGAGTTTCATTGAAATGCACTTAGGTTAATGTCTTGGATATATTTTAGTTCAAGAATCACATCAATCAGAATTCATATGAATATAGATATCTCATTTGGAATTAGGTGTACACAAACTGATTTATGGACAGATTTGAGTACCCGAAAATGAACAACTGCAAAATCACTTAATTCGGTTAAAACATGATTAATCATGATTGAAAATTGATATAATGATGGTTTGGAGCTAGTTATAAACGAGGGAGCAATAAATATCAGCAGATATTATTTTCTTTTCTTTTTCATGCAATGAAATGAAGCTGCATGGCCGCGTGGAGCGATCTGGTCTTATGGTGCCACATGGATCAATCTCAGGAGGCCATCCTTGGCGAAGTAGCCGTCTGGTCTTGACATGTAAAACTCAACTCTTGATTCCTTGATGTCTTTTCTTCTCTCTTTCGGTTTTCAATATAAGATAATGGGCCAAAGCCCAAATAAATGAATTGATGGGCCGTGACTGCTATCCAATCGCTTTTGGAGCTTCTAGAGCCGGCCCATTGGGCCAGTTTGTTTTCTCTTTTGCAAGTATGATATATTTATACTATAATATATATGTTTGATTGGGGTGTTCTGGATGTGGGGCTCAATTCTTCACCATCTGCTTCATTCCTTTTTGTAAATTCTATCCAAAGCCAGGCTTGATACAGAGAACCCTCTATCTCATCACATTCCTCTCTCTCTCTCATCCACATATTCTCTCACTAGGTGGTTCATCCACTGCCCAAATCCTGATTTCCCCTCATGTTGCCCATATGCCACGTAGGACTCTTCACGTGACCACCTCCACCTCATCGTACCCGCAATTTTTAAAAAAAAAATTAAAACAAAGCCCACTTATCTCCACCCAACTAGGGCCCATCAGGAGTTTAATCAATTAATTACATGAAACAAAGTCTTTGGATAGGAGTGACTGTCGGTTCCCCATGCCACGTAGGAGAAACAATCAAGCAATCAGGTGGCCTTCACGTGGCTCCAGTATCAACTTTTGGTCTACATTTGTCCACGTAGGACGGTTGTGTGGTCTGGTCACGGGTCAGCACTAAATTCTCTCTCTCTTTCTTTCTCACTCCAGGAAAAAAAAATATCTTGGGTGGTCAAAAACAACAAGTACAGATTCTCATTGCAGGGTAGAGAAGAAAGATAGTACAATACGCTTATTATATACGTGACACGTGTCGTTAAATTAGCAAATGAAAGTGTCAAACGTACAACTAAAACCACACAAAAGCAATCGCCTACGAACACCTGTAGCAATACCAACAAAGATATTTGAATATCAAGCAATAGAAATCAGCCACGTCAGTTAATGGTGGGCCAAGCCAGTACCTGACTAGGTACACCGTACGAGGGGAAGAAGTTGTTACAGTTTTGTGGAGAAGCCACAAAACTTGAAGAAACCGGTAAGATTCTTTTTACTCATCGACGAAATGACCGAAATGACCTTTTCTTTTGTACGGTCAAGCAGTGGAAGCTGGTTTTTTTGAAAAATAAATATCGCGTAACGAGATGCGAGAAATTAGGGTTGTTTTTACATAAATCACTCTGCGGCTTCTGTTTTCTCAATTTCTCCTATAGAGCTTGAGAGAGATGAAAGGGTGCGAGCTTTGTGGTAGAGCAGCGAGAATGTACTGTGAGTCGGACTCGGCGAGTCTGTGCTGGGACTGCGATGAGAAGGTTCACGGTGCGAATTTTCTGGTGGCGAAGCATTGCCGGACTCTGCTTTGTCAGGTCTGTCAATCCTCCACTCCATGGAAAGCCTCTGGATCTAAGCTTGGCCAGGCGGTGTCAGTCTGCGAGAGCTGTATTGTTAATAAAAATCGGCGAGAGCGAGAAGGTTCCAGTGAGGGAACTGGTGAGAGCCAGAGACCTAGCGATCCTGAATCGGCGGATGAGGACGATGAAACAGACGAATCTGATTTTGATCACAGTGATGAGGAGGACGAGGAGGAAGAGGATGAAGACGGTGAGAATCAGGTGGTACCGTGGTCCGATGAAACGCCGCCGCCGCCTGCTGTAGTCAGTTCGTCGAGTAGTGAAGGGGATATTTCGAGCGGATTTGTTGGAAATGGTTCGGGAATGAAGCGTAGAAGAGATAAGACCGATCTTGATGCTGAAGTACGTTAGTTAATTCTTTTTTTCTTCACTATGTATGCTATGTAATCGGTGGATCTGTCATTCTGTCCGTTTTCTTTGTTCGATCGTTTGATCTTCAATTTTTTCTGTTTCTTTTCCTCTGTTTTCTCATCATCCAAACAGACACTGACACTGTTTATATCTCACCAAATGCAGGATGAGCTTGGGTATTCATCATCTCAAGAAGGATACGGTGGGGAAAGTGGTCAGTTGCAGTGTAAATCGACGGCTATAATGAAGCGAATTCGAAGAGATGAGGTCACTGGCGGTGACAGTACGTCGGAGACGGTGGTCAGGATCTGCGGCATGAGCAGAGATCAGGGCCGTTGATTTCTGAGTTACTAACTCCATTTTTTTTTTCAATTACTAATCTTGTGTTTGTCTCTAATTAATCCTAATTTTTGTTGAAAAGGATGTGTAAATAACAACAAAATTGTTATATATCTTCCTCTTCATCTTTGTAGTCTATACTCTATATTGTATTTCATTCCAAGTTGTCTTGTATTTATTTTTTAACGGAGAACGATCTCAGTAAAACATTCGATATGAATCTAAACTCATATTGCAACACTCACACGTACAGGAGTTTCTCAGCCAATTCTGATATTTTCTTCAAACCACGTCATCTCTAGTTTGGATAAAAACTACATTGTTCAAACTTTCTCCATCAAAACTACTACAAGTTCACATCGAATTCAACCAATGGCATAGTTTGTGTAGGGCTTTGGTGGGAGGAAGCGGTTAGTTTAAGAGCTCTATCATGTTTGATTATGGTTTGTTTCTTTTGGTTACTAGATTGGCTTGATGCTCGTGGTCCTATTTGCTAATTGGAATCGTTTTTTTGGTAAACGGAAAGAATTAAGGCCGTGTTTGATTTTAATGTACTGCAATTGTATTTGTAATCAAAACACTAAGTTTTGACATGCATCGCGATTACAAATTTTATAATATATGTCAAGTATTCCTAATGTGATTACTAAAAATAAAAAATTAAAATTAAAATTAAACCGAACAATTATCATGAAATATGTATACAATTATCATTTTCATACAAGGGTAACCAATCGGGCCCCAAGTTCACAACCAGTGCACCATGCTAATTGAGAGTACCACCACTAAACTATGCATTGGTTTCATAACCATCTAGTAGGGAGCCCGTATAATACAGAAAATTAGTACAAAATTTTAAATTTTTGCAAATACCATATATAAAAACAATTTTTTAACTATATAGTTTACATATGTTATAGTAATGAAATTACAATATAACATATGTAAACTATATAGTTGAATAGGAAGGTGGACGACCACATGGATTAAGTTCAATAATTCCAATAGGGTTGTAGGGAGACAAATATTGATCACTTTATAAACATATGGATCTTATGGGGTGCACCCTTCTAGTGTTGGATAGGGATGCTAGATTATGAATTGGAGTGTAGAGACAATGAATGATAGAATAGATGTGGAGGGGAAATTTGATGGACCAAATGTTGCCACCGAAAAAAATTGTGGTGCTGTGTACCACTACCCATCGCCAGGACTAGGACATAGTGGATGGAGGGGAAAAGACTTTTACTAATAGTAGTATCGATGAGATAAGTCAAGTGGTCCCATGGCGTCTCGTACTTTCGGGTCAGTGACATTTTCTGGGTTGATGCAGGGCATGAATTCTTCTCTCCTTTTGGTTTGATTTTAGTTCGTATTTGATTTCTTTATGTTCTTTTGTGTTTCCAAGGGAAAACAGTGATTATGTGCAGGGAAGGACCTAGGGGGTGGCAAAAAAATGGCTTTAGATGGGTTCTAGTCAAACAACATCATGTGTTACGAAATATTTACATGACCCGAAATATCTATTTGAGTGAACCGCGCCTCCAGAGAAAAATGTACAAATCCACCAGTCGATCCCACGTGAAATTATCGATGAGTCACAAACTGGCGAGTCGGAAAAATTCGATCACCTAAACCAGACAGAGTCTTACCACCAGCGGACCCAAGCATAACTGCCCTACTAAAAAAAATTATATTAATACTATAACAAATTGTACCTATATTTTATAAACCCTAAACATTAATAATTAAACCCTAAACCTAAACCCTGAACCTTGGGCATTAATACCTAACTCTTAAAACTCCAATATGTAATTTTTCAAAAAAAGAAAAAGAAAAAATGGAGCTAAAATTGAAGTTAAGATTTGAAGCTCCCCCATCCTAGTCAACTCGATCACAAAGCTAATTCAACACAACTTGTAGTCTCCATTATTTGAAAGGGAAAGCAAGTCCCACCACCACAGTTTACCTAGAAAAGGAGAATTACGATGAACTCATGCTAGCACAACCCAAGAAAATACATGAACTCGCTGAGATCCCTGAAACTGTAGTGAGATACACTACAATGCAGATTAAATTACTACACAAGACCTTCAAGATGCGCAAAAACCTTAACCATGGAAATATGACAAATAGTCTCAGGAGTTTATACAACTACGAAACTGTGGAGAGAACTCTGGAATCAGCCATATTTTGCGGAATACTACACGCCGCGAATATGTGGCAACTCCTGAAGTATCAGCAAAGCCTCGTAACTCGAACAAGTCTACATTGTCTACAATAAAATGCTGCCATAAGAAAGGAACAAGCATCACAACAAAAGCAAGTTGAGCATCATAGAACAAACAACAAAAGAAGGTTTCTGAGCACCGGCAGATTGTATTTCTTAAAGGGAAATTGTCAACATTTATATGGAACTGAGAGGATGAAATTGCACCAATAACGGTACCAAAATGCATAGCTTCTATCAACAGGATGACACAGCTGTTCTCCAAATCCGTCCTATGCATCTGTCATGGACAAATTAAACACAGTGGTTTGTTAGAAGAGACCATCAAATTTAATGTTAAGGCATATTATGTTAATGATGATCCTTTATGTTAACGATGATCCTGAGAATTCTGTTTTATTGGATTTTGGGGAAAACATGAAACTCTTATTAAAAAAATTAAAATCATAATAATTTTAGCACCCGGCTAGTTTGTTAACATCCATTTTTTTTATAGGCAAGTGGGGGAAAGTGGAACTTGAATGGACCCATGACCTCTTTGGGTCAAGGGCCTTACCAAAGGTTGCTTGGCTATTAGGCCAGGAATTACTTCCTTGTTAACATCCAATTGAAATAGAGCGAGTTGTAAATACAATCAATGTTGATCAGATACCTCCGAGGCCAGTCGCATTCAGTAAGCACTCAAAAATTATGATGGAAAAACTTATTCTAACATGCCAAGTTGCAATCAAACACCACCAAAAAAAATCTAGCAATCAACTTCTAGAAGTTTTGACAATCTCGTCATAGTTTCCTAGTAATGAACATATTTCTTCTCTTAACGAGTTACCTTCATTTCTCTACAAAACAACTTGACCCATTACAGCAAGTTCTTCCATATCCTGTATGTCTTTTATAGGATATTAATACAAATATATTCTCACCCACAAACCACAAGCCTCACATTAATAATGCCATAATATGATGGACATTTACAAGAAATAAGTTGCAATTTGCTGACATCTATTCAAATATAGATATTTGTAGAGTACCTTTGATGATAATCGAATACCTCATAGACAGGAATTACTTCAATGATGTAGTAGTCAAACTTATTGAATAAATTTTACTGAAAATAGAGATTGGTTATTGAATTTCTAGTCGAGATTCTAATTTGTGAGATTGCTATGCTTTATGGGTAGACTACAGAATGTCATTTATCAGTAACAAAGGGCTTCCAGATCTCCAAAACCTCCATTAAGATGAGGAAGATGGAGAAATTTGATACATGATTTCCTATGACATTACATAAGATTCCATTAAATGCAACACACAAGCCTTAATCCCCAGAATCTAAAAAAAACAAATGATTCAATCTCAACTGAGAAAGAGCTGTAAAAAACTCAATGCCTTCATACAAGCTAGGATTGACCACCAAACTTACCTCCACTTTGACATCTTTACTGTCCTATTAATTGCAAATCCTCAATCTGCGTTATATTGAACCCCTGACAATTCCATTTATCCTCGTAGATTACATTATCAAGAGAAGTTACAGTACTAATAGTTGAAGAACTTATAATTTCCCAGCAGTCACCAATTAAAAAGAAATTTATTTAACTCAGTTTGAATCGCAACTAAAACCCATATTTCAATAGTCAACATACAATTTGCGTAGACCTATCACAGAGCAAAGTAAGGCAGAACAAACATACCATAGTTACAAGTATATAGGAATTTGCATACACTAACCTTTGCGGTTCAATGCCACATTATCTACCGCCGCATGAGGAACTGGCCTGATCACGGCCTCCTCTTCTCCATCTTCTTTCACAGACAACACGGCCTCTTCAACCGTCGGGCCACCATCTTTATCATCGGGATACCTCACCACCACAACGGGGCACACACAATGATGCACGCAGTAATCACTGACGCTTCCCAACTTCCCGTCACTGCCTCTCATGGCAGCTCCAAACCCTCGGCTCCCCATGATCACAGCGCTTAATCCAAGCCTCTCCACCTCCAAGCATAGCCTCTCCTTCATATCATGATCCTTAACAATGTGGATCTTGTATGGTATCTGCGCTTCCTTCAACGGCCTCGCGAGATCCGCAACCTTGTAAGCAGTGAACGCGTCGAAATCCTCCTCCGTATCTTTCCGAGATGGAGAATTTTGTTGAATATTCCCGTCTTTCTCCGTATGTAATCCGCCGGAGGAAGAGTCTCTGTCATTCTTAGAAGGACTGGAGTGGGAGAGTGGGCCCCAGTCAGCGCCGAAGAGAACGCTCGTAGCCGATACATGTAGGAGGATGACGGCGTCTCCTGGACGGATATAGTGGTCGACAGCCCAGCGAACAGCGTATGCGGACTCGTCGGAGAGGTCAACAGCAACGCCAATCTTGCGGCGGGCGCCGGCAGTTGGGGTAGGGGTAGCACCGGAGTGGTGGTGTTGATGGCGGGGGGAGGAGGGGTGGTGGATCTTGATGTTGGGGAGCTGGGGTTGATCGGAGTCCAGTGTGTGTTGTTGGGGATTCATTGGAGCGAACAGTGAAGATTCTGGAAATGGCGAACGAAGAAGGTAAAGTTGTAGTAGAAGTTTATGGGACCGCCTCCACTTATTAAGTTTTTTGGACCGGACCACATTTAGGCCCAATTTTACCATTTGTGGATTTGGACTGTAACCAAATTTAGGCCCAGTCAGGATTCTTTCAAAACTGAAAACATGATAGAAAAACCCACGAAAATCATGCATGCCGACCCTGAATTAATTATGTCGATTTTTCGATTAGGATTAAGAACTTTAAATGCCTTGTACTTGAATGTTGTACCTTATTAGTTTTTAATTAGCTACCTAAAAGAACTGTATAAACAGCTTTAAAAATATGTTTTGAGGCTTTAACGTACAGAACCGAACCAAAAAATGTCCTTTTTTAATCATCAATCAAATCGTTGTTCGCGATCAAAAATTCGATTTTATTATCAATCCAATGGAAGTTGATCGTTGAAATCATGATAATTGATAGAAATACAAGATAATATTTGAAACCACTTGATGAGAGTCTAACTAGTTATCTTTCTAAACTTAGGACGTAAAAAAACTCATCCCGAGATTGAGAGTTCAACCCTCCCCAGATTGAGAGTTCCACTCCAAACTAACGTCACCATTTTCATGCAGTTTGCATCTGACCTCGCATCAACTAACCTCTCCGGCAAATTTACGCATGCCTAATCTAGCTCGAGTTTGAGCTTAGTGGGTTGTCCAAAGGGTACGCCCACCAAGTTATTCTCGATTACCCAAAAAAAAACAAAGATAATGTACGTGTTCATCATCGGTGAAAATTGTAATCAATCTTCTACTCCATATAAAAGTTACTGCTGACAATTGAATGAATTATGTATTGAAATGTACTATGCACATAATGGGATACATGACTGCAAAATTTTGATCTGCTTATAAATCTAGCCGAGGCTTTGCATAAGCTACACTCAAAGGAAGTACAAAGGACGCACACAGCATCCATTTTCCGGGAGCTACAAGGCGCACCCTTCGCATTTCTACGTCAACCGCCACTTCTGACAAGGCGATTCTTATTCGCTGCAACACATAAAGAGGAAAAAAAGATTACGACAGACTAACGATCAGCATAGGAACGAAAAATAAAGCAAGCAACTGGGTATCTAATCATCAGAGACATTAAATCGAATTCTTGCAATGTATTAGCATCAGACCTCATGAAAATCGAATTCTGGATCTTGAGCTTTGGAGAATCCATAAACATGGATCCTTGGCAAGGTGAATTCTCCACTCTTGGGTTTATCTCTGTATATTCCCTTGAAAGCATCTGTAACAAAGGTAACAAATGTGAAAGCACTCGTTAGAGAGAGAGAGAGGTGGGGAGAAAAAATTGCAGAACGGTAATTGTCAAATATATTATTTACAGAAACTATCTAACAGATTTCAGTTTACAATGGCAAGTAAAGGTTATCCATAAAAGCTACAATAGCCTTTTAGGACCTTTTGTATTAGAAGGCATAACATGAACCCCAGCAAAACCTTGATCTGTTAGCATATCATAAACTGATAAACATAACCAATCATTTTGAGGCTAGGAACTTAACAACACTATAAGACCTGCGTTAGTAACTAATTTCCAGAGGCCCTCTTCCATATTAACTTCTAAGAAATACAAGCCACCTTCAACCTAGCGATGGGATGGGGGAAGGATGGAGACCAGATCTTCTCGTATCGTGCCCTGTTCCCAGTGGGGAGAAATATTCCATTACTCATTCCGCACGTCTAGTATTATCCCATAAAAAATATAGGGCTGGAAGTGGCAGGACAGAACACGAATGATTTGCAAGGTGGCCACAAATAGTGAATTTTAATTAAATTCTCTTATGGTTCAGGTACTGATCCACAATTACTTGATGATGATGATGGTGATGATAACAACCAGGGAAGAATTAAGAAGCAATGATGGCATTTTTTTTCTTCATGTTACTAGGACAATCTATTCAATGCTAATATTAGATAGAAAGAAATTTGCTAATGGATCACAACTCACAAGACACTTTCCGTTTTCTTTTTTGATTGTAAGGGAACCTACAGACACTTGAAATACTAGGATGTGTTAGAACATATCAACTTTAAACCTCGACTGATTCTGAACCCAACGAAGGAGGAAGTGCTCATGCCAAGCCCTTTATGGCTCAGTTTTTAACAAATGATTTATACCCAACAAATTAGGCATAGAACAGAGCATAGCAGGATTAGTACTCACTAACCAAACTATTTCTACCCCTGCTTTTTCTTAATGCAAAAAAAAAAAAAAATCGGGTTTACTAAAACCTATATTGAAATATCGTTCCACAACCACAGAGACAAAATCTTTGACAATAAGAGAGAACATTTAACAATTCTCCCCACAATAGAGGCAATCCCCAGCCATCATCAACCAGAAAAATGAATTGAGAAAGTTATTCAAATGATTAATCCAACTATAAGTCACACACACCAATTATCATAAATTCCTAGACACCATTAATGCAACCCTATGCACAAGTCCTTGAACAACTCGAGCAACCTTAAAAAAACCCTTCTAAAAGAAGAGCAACTGTATAGAAATAACCAAATCACACAAGCAACTATAAACAATTCTGAAGTTTACTTGCAAGATAGACATACCTAGAGATTCTGCTGCATCATTTGGTAAATTCATAACCACCTGGGTAATGGATTGCGCTTTCTCGCTTGCAAACATCGCATGAATGAACCTCCTCCCATCCATGTTAAAGACCTAAAAGGACGTACAATATCCTCAAGAGAGAGGGCGTCAGAATAAAACTACTATTGCAAGATTTCCTGTGCAAATATCGATAAATGCCACAGTATTATGTGAGAGATTGTAAAACAAACTGAATTGAGAGTTTCTAGTAAGGTTAAAAACGCAAAAGTAACCAACTCCCATGCACAAGGCTCACACAGTGATCACTAGCGTATGCCTAATCCCCACATAATGACAAGGCTGTTTCGACTTGAACGTATAACCCTTAGGGTGAATCTAGGTAACTCTATGTCTCTACCACTGGAGTACTGGGCCTTGGATGACCCCATTAAAATGGTAGTGTAGTGAAGGAATTATGGACATCAGCTCATGGCAACAATTTTCACCTCACCTATTAAAATCACAAGTTTGTTTGTATAAACTTCCCCCAAGCAAGGGGAAGTGGCAGGCAGAAACATCAACTACAAAAACGAGCATACCTTAATTCTCCTTTCAACCTTGTTGAGGATGCTATTTCTTTCGAGATAATCAACTGCATATGGGTTCAAATCATTGGCATATACTCGTTTCACTATCTTCGCTGCAGCTATAGATATTGGACCAACCCCAGAGAAAACATCACCTGCCAATTGCCAAAAATGCCACAAGCACCTTAATGTTGATATCATATGCCATTATCACTAGCAAGAGCTTTTAACATAATAGATAGCAGGAGAAAGACTGTTTTTCAACAAGAAAAAACTAGATATGAAGAAGTAACTATGTAAAGCTTAGTTACTCAACAGCTATTTTCAAACACTCCACGAGCACTGGAAATGATGAAGACCAACTCTGTGATTACTATTTTACCCATCCCAGATATGGTACAACCAAATAAATATTTATTGGAATTGAAACATAGCCTAGACACATGCTTCAAAAGATCAGATGGTAACTGGTATGACGTATTCATTTATTTTCCTTATTTTCTCTTCTGCTTGGTAATTCTAGGTTCTTAGAAGGAGAACAGCTGTTTGTATTGATGAGGATTTCCAATGTACCTCTAATGTACTGGTCACAAATAACATCACCAGCAAACTAAAATGATAAACATAAAACTCAGAAAACAAATACTTAGCTCCACAGTAGAGTACAACAGTGGAAAGCTTACGATATAAGATGTAGAAGAAGGCAAGAAAAAACATACAAACAATATCATTGGATGTAAAGCCACTCAAGAGTCTTTGTCTTTCTGTCGCGAGCCTTGAATTCCAATACCTGCACAGAATGAGGGGAGAAAACAATAAGTAAGAGCCGCCTTTACTTCATTGTCATTTTCTTCCTTCTTTTTTTTCCTCCATTCTTCTTTTTTCCAATCTTGTTAAATTTCCAGAATCTCATAAAATAATTTTGACCAAGGAAATAAATAGTATAAATTTAAGGAAATTTCTCAACTAGCTCGCAAGCTAATTAGCCTACACTGTTGCCAAATCAACATGAAACCGCAATCCATTCTCAACTAGTGTTGTCACAAGTGATCGGTTCCCAGCTAAAACCTCAAGCTGCATTGTTCTGTAGTCACTATGTATAGCATCAATCTTATTGACAACTGTTTGTATCTTGGGCCTATTTTTATCCAGAACTACCTGTAAGGGAATACAACATTCTATTAAGATAATTTTTAGATAGCTCCAAACATACAGCACTCTATCAGAAACAGTTAAATTGATCATCTATAGGGCTCAGCACCTTTGCTATAAGTTTTTTGAATGGCAAATGTTCATCTCTCAGGTTAAGATGTGCAATGTGTCCGACTGTTTCAAAAGCTGATGGAATTATCAAATTCTTAGGTAGCAAGACCTCCAAGACCTGCTAGACACATAATAATTAAAAATCCCAGTGATTGAGATAGAAAGTATACAAGAAAAAAGGGGTGCCATTTTAAGAGCAACACCTGCACCTCTTACAGAAGACAGTAAAAACACACACAGAGTAGGCAAAGAAATGGCAATGCTTGTGTCTCTAGCAGAGGAAAATAAACCATTGCCAAGACATTCCTCTTTTTTCCCTCCAGTTCTGGGCTTAAAACTTGCAAGTCTGATAAATTTACACGCTGTAATAAAGTACAGGAGTAAAAGTTGAATAAGTAGACAGGATGCAAAACAAGGGTAGCACTTGCGTCCTAACATGGAGGACAATAAACTGTGAGTCTGTGACCTTGACATTCCTCTTTTTCCACTCAATTCTGCGCTTAAACTTGGAAAGTCACCATGATAAATTTACTCATTGTCATAAACATAGAAGTAAAAGTTCGACAAGAAAAACAGAAAGCAAGGAGAAAAGCCCACATGGAAGAGAGATTCACAAACTTCACGACGACCAAAATTAAATAAGTTTTTTTATCTTCCGCACGAGACAAGTACCTCATTCATCTGCCAGTAATCATAAAATAAAGTCAGCTTGCATCTAACGAGCTCAATCGAAGATGAGATACTTCCTCTCTTATATTCATCCAGAATGACCTGAAACATAGGATGAAAATATTTATACATAACATCACCACGAATAGACAGAAAAGGACAAAGTATAGCGATTCAAGATTAAGGCAAAACCAGTACAAATCTTCTCAAAACTCAACTAGGAAAGATACATAAGAGCAAATGGACAATTCTTCTCCTCCACCAATGTTAAAACAAAAGAAATTAGAAAAAAAGGCATGGGACTATTACAATGTATGAAAAGGCCTTAGAATTACCATGTCTGAGAACTAACAAAATGTCATAAACAACTTTGACATTAAAATGGCTAAATTGGAGAAAGGCAGCTAACTTAGGTAACAGCTTTAATGACCCAAGGTACTCTCTTCAGCTTTAAAACTCCACAAAGTTTTTGGTCAAGAACAAGCCCTTATGCCTTGAGAAAGGAGTTTGAAACAAAAGCATTCATGAACTTCCATATTAGTGTGGATGCTTATTGAAAATGTGTTTAGAAGATAATAATCCTACTGGATTCAACAAAAAAAATTAAGCCATCAAGAACCAGCAGCAGTGCTGCATACAATTAAGATTGGAATGCAATGAAGCTACAACTGGAAATAAAGTTCCTCGACACTTTCAAAGAAACTCTTTGTTCCGTCAATAGTAAAGGTGGATTCTAATGAAGTAGCAATATCAACTAAAAATATTTACAAGTTCCCTGTTTCAATCGTTTTTCTACCTAAGAAAATTAAGGGACAATATTGCCAGAATCCTCTCACTGTGAAGACTTAAAACTTGATTATGAATACCAAACTGAGAACAGCAATATACAACCACAATATGCAATTCACAATGCTGCGCGTTCGAAATTCAATTTTGAGTAAAGACCCATCTTAAGGATTGCCAACAAAAAAAATCGCCATAGCAAACCATAAACAGCATCATGCACATAAAGTAGATAATATTGGCAAGGATGTAGAACCCAATGTTAATTCTGCAAGGGTAACCATGATATTTGGTAAACAGCTCACTTTTTCCATCCAATTTCAATTACTCAACTTAACCAACTGGCATGGAAAAACAGAGAGGCACCACACAAAAACCTAAAGCAACACAAAACAAAATGCACAAAGATTTCTGAAACTAAAAAAAAAGCCAAACTCACAGATAGCCACCTTAATAGCCTCTGGCAAGTCTTCCACTCCCTTCCCTGCGTACCTCTCATCTAGAAGCAATAACCTCGTGGGACCACTCCATTTCCTCCTCCCCTTAAACCCTTCACCCAACAAGCCCTTTAGTTCCTCCACTTCCTCATCCACCACTTCCACCGTCCAAATTTCTCTTCTCTCTTTTCCCTTCCTCTTTTCCTCTCCTTCCCCTCCCTTTCCCTTCTTTTTATTCGGTCGAGAAATCCTAGCTAAATGCCTAAACCTAGCATAGCCCCGCGAATTGAACTCCCTCGCCAGCTTATCCCTGTACAAAACCGGACTCAATGCTTCTCCATCACTCTCTGCTCTCCCATAGATCCTTCGATTCAACGAATCTAGACTACTTTCAGTCTCTTCTTCATCAACATTTTTATTCACAACAATCAAACGCTTGATGGGGTCGTCATCCTCGACATCATCTCCGGGTACTCTAGCAATGTTACGAATTCGGGCCCAGTTGAGGAGATGGCCACGTATTCGGCTCTCGAGAGCAGAACAGTCCCTCGCAGGGACTCGAAGCGCCGAGACATCGAAGATTCTAGTGAAGCTATCTTCATCAATTACACCATCACCGTCTTCTTCAACACCATCTTCGTCGAGGTTCTCCTCATGTTGATTTGGAAATTGGGGAGCTGGGATTTTGCCCTTGTGAAGGGATGGTCCATATGACGCCGTGTAAGACAGAGATTGAGCGGAAAAGAGAGAATCTGTGTTGGTGGCAGTGGAGGTGGTCAGTTTTGCGAAGAAGAAGCGATGGGTTGCGGAGAAGAGCGGGAAAGAGAGGAGGAGAGTATTGGGTCTAAGAAGTACTTTGGTGAGCATGGCATGTGTAGCAGCATTTCAGTTCTTGCAAATGGTTGGATTGTATGGTTGAAGGGATAAGGAGGTTTTACCGAGGGTTTAAGCCTCAAAGGGGCTTTATCTTTATTTGGGGTTTATCTTTATTTGTCTATCAATACATTGCAAACCCTTTCACTTTTAGGCAACTTTTTCTTTATCCCACATTTGTGATTCGGTTATGAGAGGCCCAACTAGTAGAAACGGATAAAAGTCATATTCAAATGGATGGAATATTTGTTCCGATACCATGTTAAGTCTAAATACATCAAAATTATATTGTCCGCTCTCCTCTACACTCCTAGGCTCAATTATGCAAGATCTAACTAGTGTAAACATGTACCCAGACACATCAAAATGATAGTCCACTCTAGGACAAATGCTCACATTGATTTGTAATCCGAGATATCTCCAAAGTACTTGAATAACTAAAACTTTACTTATATACCACCCGTTTGATTATGGATAATTTCATTCCTGGTACAGAAGGAACTCAATAAATTAGAAACAAGCTTATCAATCCACAAAATTGTTGAAATGAAAAATGAATCAGAAGTCACTGCCTACAATTCCTATTATCACAGAACCAAAACCAAGCTATATGCATGCACAGAAGGCCTAAACCACAAACTACAAAACTAATTGAATAATCTTATGCGAGTAAAAATCATCACTGTAACAATTTCTTCAGGAAGGCTACAAGCTCCGAATACGGTTTCTTTCCAGCAACCCTTGCATGATAATCTTCTTCTTGTACTGCTCGGAATCAAACTCCGACGCGCCCTCATTTCTCCACTCACTCCTGATACTCCGACGAGGCACGAAGAAAAGCCATGTCGAGGTACAAAAAATGGCACAAACCTTGCCCCAGAAGACCAAAACCACCAGACTCAAAACAACCAAACACAAGCCAAAATTAACACCATAATACCCTTTTCCTTGCTCTTGCACATTATTGATATTGTCCTTCATCTTTCTTTGCTCCGATGAACTTAATCGAAACGACCTGTTTGAGTTGTTTCGATCAGACAAAGATGAACCACACGAAGAACACAAGGTGGTTGAAGTGATCACTGAAGACAAACGTAACGAAGATGATGAATTGGAAATGCTGCTTCTTCCTCCATTAGTGTTGCTTTCTGGGTTGTTTGACATTGAAATTTCTAAAGGCGGTTTTGAATTTTTTACAGTCTTTTCTGACGATTCGGGATGTGAACGATTCAATTTCTCTCTAAGTTTCCTTTTCCTTAACTTCTTGACCTGCCAAAGAAAAATCACAATGTCATTGTCAGCCACATCACTTGATTTTAAAAACTTGTTTGGTTGTGTAGAAAATAAGTAATAACTAGGCCTCAATCAGCATGAATCACGTTTGAAAGAGAGCATTTTTTTCTTTGGATTCTGATTAGTGACGTTTGACTTACCAAAACAGAGTACCAATTTCAACAAAACCATACGAACCACAGAGAATTTTAAGAAATAATAATACAATTAAGCTTACAGAATCAGCTTCTTAATCGGCATTGTGGGAGAAAATCCATGAATCATCGCATAGAATAAAAAATTAGTAACCCAGTTTGTCTAATTTAAGATAAATAATAGAATAAGATTCAAATTTGGAAAGGAAAAAAAAAGACAGGGGAGGAAACAATCATTCATCAAGCAAACAAAATCAATAGAATTCTTAGAAACTAACCAGGGACGCTTCAAAGAGAAGGGCTTTCAACACACGCGAAAAACTCCGGTGACCAAGTCTCTTTTTCCGAGGAGTGGCAGCGTCGGCAGAGGCTGATTTGTTATCCATCGACGGTGATGATGAATCCGGCAATATATTTGTAAAGACCACGCCGCCATCTTTATCTTTCACGGAAATACACTTAAAACCCAGATTTCCGTCGCCGAGTCCGCTATCTGGATTGACTGGACCGTCCATGGTCACCGGTTGAAAGCACAAGAAGAACGCGTTCTTGATCTTCTTCTTCCTCTTCCTCTGAGGGTTCCTCTCGCTTCTCTTCTCTTCTTTGTTGGTTGTTTCTAAATTTGTTGATTGCATCTTTGGTTGTTTATAGAGGGAAAAAAAATTAGCGGTCGTTGAGACAAATGTGCTGTTTAGCAGGTATTTGAGGGAGGTGTTTGTGGGGCGAGAAAATCTTGGAAGAAACCTGAGAAAACGAGGGAAAGTGAATTTAATCAGAGTAGTCTCTGTTTTGGTTGTGTGTTTCGTGTGTTAACGAGGTTTTAATGGGGGAGGAGTGTGTGACGTTTGGTTTCGTTATACCAGATAGAGATATGGACCGTCAATGGCGGGGCTCTCTATGCTCCATTTAGTCTTCTTCGCAAATCACAACTGACAAAAATTGCATTTATAGTGTGATTAATTAATAGTGGGTTGTAATTATGAAGAACTTTAATTTTCATTATGAGGGCTGAACTGGAAATTTGTGCAATTTATGGGTATTCTGATTTTAATAATCCTGCTATTTAGTATTTTTTGAAAAAGATCATAAACGAGATTGTATTAAGTTTACCTAATCCAGAATGATATATGTTCATAATTTTCTCATCCATAAACTTATATAATCTAGGTGGCAAGTTAAATAGACATGCCACATAGATTAAAAAAAAAATTATTAAAGAAGCCACATAGGCATGTCACATTTTTATGTAAGTCTATGGATGTTTATTCTATGGATGTATAGTGCTTCCGTTACCTAATAAATTAGAGAATTAAGCCCTGTAAGACAACCAAAAAGATGGAGTACAACCAAAAGTAGAAGAAAAAGAAAAAAATAAATTGAAAGACACAAAAACAAAGACGATCATTGGTAGATGATATTGTATTACACCGGACATTGTTAGACGACCGTCAAATGATTTCATACTTCACCGGTCTACGATAGGTAACAAAGGCTGAACAAAAAAAAAACCAACACACATATTACAATTCGGATTTACAGTAAGGATCTTGGCTAACCCTTCAACAAGTGAGGCTAATCTCCATCGGATATGAAAATCTTATCACTATAAAATCAACTATATGTCGTCGGAGCACACCATAAAACACCGATGATCAAAGATCCGTGACGGATGGAGAAGATCTATAACTGGAGAAGAGAAACCTTGCAAAATCCTAATTCAACACAAAAACATTAAAAAATTAAACAGATCTAGATTGAGAAATGACATATCAAACTCATGGGAGAAGGAGGAAGAGGTGGGGAGTAGGAGAAGAGCCGTATAATCCTCCCCAATCGATTTTTGAAGATAATATGAGAGTTCAGAGGTTTTTTTTAGAGAGAGGAAGAAAGGACTTTTGGATTTTAGTATTTAGTAAGGGTGTATATGAGATGTGCAAAACGCGCAAACTTGTATCGTTTCATTATTGGTTATAAGAAAATAATATTTTTTTTTAATTCAACTTTTCAAAGTATGGCTAATATCCTAATATTTGCTCAAATGATGTTTACACTAAAATACTTACATTGTCCAATTGAACAAATATTCAATTGAGTAAGAGCAACCACACAATACTAGTGGAATATGCAACTATTTCAACTCCAAAAAACATTCGCCCAAACGTTTTAAATTGATTAATTAATTAATTATTTAGCTGCAAACCTCATAGTAGGGTTTGTATTGCATTTATTTATGTTATATGCTATTATGTGAATTCTTCATATATTAAATATATATTTTTTGGATACCTACCTCATCAATATCCTAAGATATATTTTCGTTCTTCCTTTTTTAGTAGTGAATAACACATGTTTTATTTGCAAGTAACTTTAGAATGATAAGTATAATTTTTCTTTTCAAAAATATTAGGTATTCAATATATCTATTTATGTAAAAATAAAATAAAATGTAAACCATTGTATCTTAATATGCGGCATTTTACGTACTATAATGTGACTTGTAGTCTCATATTGGATTCACATAATCTAATTGAATGGTATATAAGTAAAGGTTCAGCTCTTCTCACATAAATAATGCATTTTACAAGCTTAAGTACTTCGAACAAGAGAATGAATTTGTTTAAGCCTTTGATCCAGAGGATGAAGAATATCACCCTAATTGTACTTGGACTAAGGATTTAAAAAAAAAAAAAATTTGTCAAACTGAACCGATCGTAAAACTAATCGATTGGTCAGTTATTATCAAATATATATTAGTGATGATCGACTGAAAAAACGACCATAATCGACCAATTGGTTGGTTAAATTTATGTCAAAAAATTGGAAAAAAAAATCCGACCAAAACTGACTATGAACACTCTTTAACTTGGACCATTTCTTCTAACATATAAGAGCTACGGACAAAACCACAAAGAAGCTTTTGCAAGTAAACGGATTCCCATGTTATTATTTTTTCAATGACTTTGAATGGGTCTTCTAGAGCGTGGACTATGACCACTACTATATGTTTTTTTTTTCCTTCTAAATTGAGGACTATGAACAATGAATGGAGATGACGACCAATAGTACTTGTTTATGTCTTGAAAAGAGATTTCAATGATTAAACATACAAAGTTAGTATTCAAACTATAACAAACACAATCAAATGGATTCCTTCCCATTTATTGTTCATTTCTCTTACTTAATAAAAAAAAATAAAAAGATTCATCGACTAGATTATTATTTACATGATTTAATTATTTCAACATTCAGATGCCATTCTTGTGTAAAATCTCTTCTTTTTTTTGTATCATTTAAATTTTATCAATATAATAACTTTTGTTATTATTACTAACTCTTGAAATTAAATTCAATAGTTTATAAAGAAAATTATTATTACTAATTTCTTTTAACAAGGAAGCCATACGATACATGACCACATTAGATCCATACATAATAAATATCGGAGATATAAGTTCCCTCATCTCACCAACAAGAGTTGGCTCGGTTGACAATTGATTGGGTTACACAAATGTGTGTCAAAGGTTCGATTCCAACCACAAGCGTAATTCTCTGTGTTATTTAAAAAAAAAAGGTTCCCTCATCTCATATGCACTAGACAATTACATAACCTTTTATCATGGAGATTGTTTTATAAACTATTTTTGTTTTTATTATGCTCTATTGAAAATTAAAAAAATGGGCCTGGTTTAGACTAAAACTATCATCTAAGTGGTTTAATTATTGGAGATTGTTTTATAAACTATTTTTGTTTTTATTGTGCTCTATTGAAAATTAAAAAAATGGGCCTGGTTTAGACTAAAACTATCATCTAAGTGGTTTAATTATTTCAATATTCTGATGTCATTCTTGCCTAAAATCCCTTTTTATTATTATTTAAATTTAGTTATTATTACTATTTTTTTTAATAAAGAGCCCATACGACACACTATCACATTGAATCCCTTCCTACATGATAAATCTCGGAGATATAAGTACCCTCATCTCATATAAAGAATTTTTTAATTTTTTATTGTGCTCTACTGAAAAAAGGTAGATTGAAAATTAAAATGGGCCGGGCGAGTAGGTAAAACATGACCCACTGGGCTTGTATTCTTAGAAAGCCCATTTGATGTTGTCGAGGGCCCTTTCCTTGTTCATTGAGGACCGGAAAGGGCCCGTTAGATTGCAGGTCCATTTGATTCGTAGCGTGTCGCACGCAGTGAACATCGCTAGAAGGACGAAGACTAGTTTCAAAAGCACGTTACGAACAATTTTCTCTCAATCAGAGTTTGCATAAGCTTTAGGGCAAAGAATATTATCTTTCGCTCTCACAGTCTCTGAGATTTTGCAGGGATAGACAGATATGGCGGAACCTATGGACCTCCTCCGTGCCAATCTGTCTCGAGTTCGGATCCCCGAGCCTACCAATCGCATCTACAAGCAGGAATGCTGCGTCTCTTTCGAATCTCCGGTAATTTTGTTTTCCTTTTCGTTTTCTGTTTGGTTGCCGAGAAGTTGATTGAAAATGGAGAAAGCGATGCAAAACCAGAACGCCTAATTAGATGACGTTTTGGCGCACACTCTTTTTTCTTACTAAAGACTAGTTGCTACTCTACTGAAGCTGTGTTTGCGTTGCATTTTTTCGGTGTTTTGATGCTGTTTTCTAAGCTTGGTTACTGTATAGTTATCAAGAAAGCGAAGGAAAAGTAAGCTGATTAGAACACTAGAACTCGGCTTAGTGAAAACTTCAATCAATAATAGTGAAGCTACATGGTCGATGTAATTGGAGTATTTTTTTTTGGTGAGTGCAACAACAATTTTTTGAATGAATTCTAATTCGTGTCTTAATGCTGTTGTTTGAACTATTTTTTTTTTATTATCTTCTATTTTGGTGGTTAGAGGAGTGGAGGAAAATACAGGTAGCATTTCTTCCCTGCTCTCAAGGAAATGGAATTCTTAGTATTTTCTTGAACTTTCATATTGTTAAATATTTATGGAGCTTCTTTTAGCAATTAGGTTTTTGATTTGAATATTTTTAGCTTTTATATAATTGCTGATGGTATGTAGGAATCCCCTCTCCCAAACTTATTAGTCAATTGCAGGAGAGGAAATCAATGTGCTATAAGTAGATTTTTAACTGGAAATCAATGTGTGGCTATAAGTAGATTGTTAAGTGTTAACCTTTCCTATTCCTGTTGAAGCTACGTTTTTATTTTCCAAGTGTATTGTGTTTTTCTTCTGTCTAAGGTTTTCTTCTTTTCCTTGTATGTTTTGGTTAGTGTGTAAAAATGTGATAGAGGAAAGAAGCAACTAGCAAGTAGGGCTAAGATTTATGAGGCAAGTTCCCTCAACCCCACTGGGCATCGTAAAGGCTAGCTTATTATGTGATATGAGTGACAAGTAATGAGTTGGACATAATATCTGTTTTGAATTTTATTAGTTTCCATTGACTTTGAATTTCTGATCATTGGCCATCTTATAATTATAAAATGTTAGGGTGCATTTTTCATTTGAAGTTCAGGTTCTTGGTGATTGTAGACTTGTAGTTGTTGGTGATGCCCGTGATATAGCACTACTTTATATTATCTTTTTTCCATCTCCTTGTGATGACCCTACTGTATTATTGAGTTAAATTGAAGTTTTCTGTTATCGTAGGATCCAATTATGAAGAAATTTGAATTTAATTTGTTACCTGGTGTTTGTAGTAGAGATAAAAAAAATCTTGTTCAATGTTATAGACCTCATATCTTGTTGCTGGTTATCCCTCTGCTGTAACTGGATGGTACCTCCTTAGTGCTTATATAATGTTTTGTTATTTTGTTGCTTTATAAATTTTGTTGAACTTTTAGCTGTTTTATTGAGAATTTAATGGCTATTTGATTTTTGTGTGCTGTTGTCATTTTCTCAGAGATCTGAAGGTGGGTTGTTCATCGACATGAATACATTTCTTGCTTTTGGGAAGGATTACGTGAGTTGGAACTATGAGAAGACTGGAAATCCTGTTTATTTGCATATAAAGCAAACAAAAAAGCTGGTTCCGGAAGATAGGCCCTTGAAGAAACCAACTCTTTTGGCTATAGGTATATAAAGTCGATAACCTTTATACCTGTGTTTTAGTGAAGCTTTATGGTACTGGCATCATAAGTCTTTCTATGAGATGCATTCTAGGTTTTTGGTATTCACATGTTTCCTTTTGTTGAAGTGGATGATTTACAACTTTAATACCAACTATGAGTGATTTTTTCATTTTTGGATCCTACCCTATGAAGGGCAGATCTATATTAGTGTCTATAATTTATTTCTTCTGTGTAATACTAATCGATAGGGCCGTATTGGTAAGACCTCACTAGTCACTACTCAATAATCTAGCCAACTGAACCAAAGAACTACTGAAAACATTCGTACTTGGTTACTTACTCCAGCTGAACTAACCATTATCTTCCTTTTTGGAGTTCAACATCCTGTATATTAGAGATTGGAGTTAGTCAATGTGGGTGCAGAAAAAAGCTACAATTTTATTGTCAACATAGGACAAAATATAGATTAAAAGAGCTCTCAAATTACGAAATGTTACATAAACGCCTTCTGACGTGATGTTGGAAATATATAGGCCACCATCTTAGTATGACTAAATCTGGAATGGAAGTAAAGGAGAATGATGCAGTCAAATGGAAGAGGACACCTGTAAAGGTATTATTTCTTTGTATGGCATTAGGTGCCGTGCCTGGCATTAAGCAGGTGATTGCCTAAGTAAGGATGTGAGACACCAGTTTCTTAATAGATTCATTGATCAATGAATCACAAACTAGTGAGAATCCTTTGTCGAATTGGAATTACATTGTAACTCTTTATTCATACCGGATAGAAACCTTTGAAATATCACTTTTGTTCCACTTGAATTTCATATTCGTGTATCCTTTTAAGTGCTGAAGAGAACTAGAAATTCGGGAATTTCTTGTGTAGATAGACGTGAGCAAAGTGAGATATCCCTCTTATGGATAATTAAACATGCAGTGCATCATGAAGCCACCACACCTTAGGGTCTCGGCTTTGAATACCTCAGCTTGCCTCACCTAAGGAACTCAGCAACAGCCTGACTTGCCTCAGACAGCATTGTGTGAGAAACAACAATTAGACCATTTTCCCATGAAGTTGACAATAACTCGTTTTTATTGTCTATATCCCTTGCTCGTTAATCAAGCTTTTTCTCAGTTTTGGCGCTCCTGTAATAGAGATGCATATTTTAATCTACACAGACTGTTTGCAGGTGTGGATGGGGGGTTCGATAACAATGAGACCGAGTATGATGAAGCTCACAACATAGTCATACTTCCTGATTATGTGAAACTTCCATTTCCATCTGTGGAGTTGCCAGAGAAGGTGCTTGTTATTTGCCATTAATTTTATTTTTAGATTGTGAATGTGAGAGAAAAATTCTATTCCATTTCTTGCATGAAAAGAGACTCATTGACACTTTTTGTGAAAAACTGCAGGTAAGACTAGCAGTTGATGCTATATTAATGGCTGAAGGGGCTGAGCGGAAAGAGCAACTTGCTTCCTGGACAGCTGACAAGAAACATGTTAGTTCATTTGCAATGAACTTGCAGCAGATCGATAATGGTGTTACCGTACCACCCTCTGGATGGCAATGCATCAAGTGTGACAAAAAAGATAATCTCTGGCTGAATCTTACTGATGGAATGATTCTTTGTGGAAGAAAAAATTGGGATGGAACTGGTGGAAACAACCATGCCATTGAACATTACAAGGAAACAGGTTACCCTCTTGCTGTAAAGCTTGGGACAATAACTGCTGATCTGGAGGCAGCAGGTAATACCACCTTGCATTTTGAAACCATATAAATGGTTTCAAGTCATAATCTTCATAGTTGTTTTGCTTTCCTATACTTACATTTTCATCCATGCACTTTGTCTTTGCGGATATGCTTGTATATGTTTTGAGAAGTTATCATGGCTAACGTATTGTGGCAGCTCAGATGTTTTCTCTTATCCGGAGGATGAAAGCGTTTTGGACCCTCTCTTAGCACAACATCTGGCCTTTTTTGGCATTGATTTTTCATCATTACAAAAGGTTAGCTATTCTTATTCAACTGTAAATGAGGCTCGGTAGTCTTTCAAAAATGGAACTTTTGTTGTCAAAGTAGTTGCGTCACACATTTTTGTTAAACATTATATTGGAACTATGTTTCTGACTGATTGATAGAAGAACTTGTTTTGGTCCCGAAGAGTTGAACTTTGTGTCTTCATCTCATCATTCCTACATTTGGTACAACTCTTTCCTTAAGACCAGTGGGGAAACATCAGAAAATATATTATTCAAGATCATAAGTACGCATTCGAAAACTAATTTTGGATACAAAAAGAACATGTGTTTTTCTTGTTTGAAAAATCATTTATGAGAGTGCTAGCGGCGAGTAGGGTCGAAGATATGGTGTTAGTAGATCTTTCCTGTTCTCGATTGAATGCTTAACAATTGACTTATCTTCTCCTAAGTTTAGAGCATTTCAGAATGTTTTTATCTTGTTTTAGCTTCTAATTATATGTGCAACACTTTAGGGATAGTTTGTCAGTGGTTGTATGCCGTCAAGTAGTAATACTTGGAATTTTAATTACTTTTATTTATAGAAGCGTCTATCCAAATACATATAGCGTGATAAAGAAAACCAAATAGAGCTGAAAAGATACAATGTACATACTGAGTACTTTCCTAAATATAAGTTGCATCGTTTGCTTGGGTTTATCCGCAAAATGATAGTTTTCTGTCTGTATATAACTGACATCAACCCTTTTATAACTTGCTAAACCACGAACTTAATGTTTTCTTAAGTAAATGAAGTTTGTACATACTTGAAATTGTCCGGTCTTTCAGATTCCTAAAGGTTAGTTGTCTGAACGATTTTTAAAAGTTTTGTATAGTTCTTGCAATTGCGGAATGCTACATTTTTTCTTAGGCAACTTTTTTTTTATTTTATGTAAATCACTCTCTAGGAGAGCATGCATTAAATCACTCTCTGGGAGACCTTACATTTTAGAGTGTCTGAATCTGCATGTTTTCGGATTTTAACAAATTTCTCATCATATTTTCTAGGTGGCAATAGTTTTTTTTTTTTTCTTTTGTGTTTAAGGTGGCCAGTTTAGATGTGACTTGATTTCTTGCTGACTCATTAACTTCCATATTGTTGCTGCTCGAACTAGTTCCTGGTGTGGGTTATCTATATTTTCATATGCATTGATATATGCCCATTGGGCTGTTGGCCTGTGCTTTGTAAATTTTGTGTTTTACAAGTTATGGCATGACAAGAATGATTCAAAATTTGAATTTGTCTGTCACAGACTGAATTAACAACTGCGGAAAGGGAACTTGACCAAAATACCAATTTCGATTGGAACCGAATTCAAGAAAGTGGACAGGAAGTTGAACCAATATTTGGACCAGGTTATACAGGACTTACCAATCTTGGAAACAGGTAGAAGGTCTTCGTTGAGCTCTGCTGTGTTATTGTATGCATAAAATGTTTTCTTTTCTCATTGTTTTCTTTTCTTGCAGCTGTTACTTAGCAGCAACCATGCAAGTTGTGTTCTCGACACATTCCTTCCGTTCACGGTCAGTAGTGTGCATCAGTTACACACTTTCAGTTTGGAGTTCTATATGCTTCTATATCCATATCTCAGATTTTTTTTTAAATACTCAGATACTATGTGAATCAAAGCTTGAAAAGAGCATTTGACCTTGCTCCAGCTGATCCAACTGTTGATTTGAATATGCAGTTGTAAGTCACTATCACGCCTTTCATGTTGGTTCCCCTAATCCTGATGTGTATGGTATATTAGTATGGAATTCGTATTAAGTCGTGAAGAATTTCCTGTGTTCTTTCCATTTACAATTTTGTCATGTTGGGCGATAAAGTATTAAGGATTTGAGAGCATTATTCTTCCCAGTTTTGTATGTCTTATATCTAAATATCATTTATTTGCAAATATTGTTTCTTCTTTGGCAGGACGAAGCTGGCACATGGTTTACTATCCGGTAGATACTCAGTTCCTGCATTGGAGGTTAGTCAATATAGCTAATTGCTTTCCTTTATGCCATGGTTTCTTTTCTCGGTTTTTTTTAATTTTTTTTTTTATGTTTTCCTCCTTCCTCCTTTTCCAGAAAGATGAGCATGCAAATTCTGGAACCTCAGTAACCGCTGTAAGTTTTTGCTAAACTTGTGCACATACTGAGCAAGTCTAGCTTGATCTTGAAGATTTCTAATCTGTAGTGTGTAAAATCTCTGATGAACGGTTTGATATGATTATCATACGACCATGAATCTTTTGTGTTGGCCTTGCATATGTGCTTTGTTCTTTTTAGGTCTCAGTAGATTTTTTTTATATGTTTCAATTCTTGCTCATATGAGCAACATGTTGCAACATTACTAGTTCAATTGTGCTATCAGTTATCTACGCATACAACCTTTTATTTTTAGCCTCTGGTCATGGAGTTTATTACTGATTTTTAATTTTTCTACTTCATGTCCACGATGTGAAAATACCAGAAACAGGAAGGAATTCCCCCTAGAATGTTCAAATCAGTTATTGCTGTAGGCCATCCTGAATTTTCTAGTGTGAGGCAACAGGTACATTCTCCATTTTATGCTTGTAATGTGACTAGGATGCTATTTTTGGCCATCACTTGTGATTTTCTTTCTTACAAGGACTTACAAGTGACTTTTGCAAGGAAGATGATTTCACATTTTTAATTACACATAGTAGAAATGTGTCACACCTGCTAGTAGTGAACTCTGGAGAAGGTGAAACATATTAATGTAGTTGAGCAATTGGAATTCTTCAGTGTGATTATAGACATTTAAGTAGAGTATGCAATATAGGCAATGTCACTGAGGCACAGTGATGCAAAGATGGCTATTGATTGGGCTGGGCATACGTAACGCATAGCCTATTTTTCCTGGCATAATCAAGTTGCATAAATTCTTGACATTAGCTTACGTGCAGGATGCTTTGGAATTCTTTTTGCATTTTCTTGATAATATTGAACGTGCTAATGGTGGAAACCCCGAAGTGGATCCCTCAAGGAGCTTCAAGTTTGGTATTGAAGACCGTATCTTATGCTCATCTGGGAAGGTTGCTTACAATAAAAGAATTGACTATATTCTTTCTCTAAATATTCCACTGCACGAAGCTACTAATAAAGGTATATTAAATTCTTCTTTCTCGTTTATTTGTTCTTTGTTGGGCTGCCTTGATTAACTAATTGATTGTTTGAGAATTCAGATGAACTTGCAGCTTTTCACAAACTGAAAGCAGAAAAGGTCTCAGAAGGGAAAGATCTGTAAGCTCAAATAGTTTGAATGTAATGCTTTTAGTCCTTTCCCAATTTAGACTTTTGCTCAGTTCTTCTAGTTGTAACAGATCAAATGATGAAATTGTACGTCCAAGAGTTCCTCTTGAAGCATGCCTTTCGAGCTTCTCAGCTCCTGAAGAGATACATGACTTTTACAGCACAGCCTTGAAGGCTAAGACAACGGCACTGAAGTAAGACTTGGGATATTTCTCTGGGCAAACACACAGATACTGGAAAAAAAAATGAAAATTCTTAGGCATGAATAAAGCTGCTGATGCAAAGTTGCATTTTCTTTTTTCAGGATGGCTGGTTTAACTTCATTCCCTGATTATTTGGTGTTGCATATGCGTAAATTTGTTATGGAGAAGGGTTGGGTGCCAAAAAAGCTTGGTATTTTTCCCTGCTGTCCATGATGTCCTTGCACATTGTTGTTTATGTCGTTACTTCTGTGCTTAACTATTATTGTGGTCTGTTGCCTTGTCCACTCAGATGTCTACGTAGATGTACCCGATATCATTGATATTAGTCACATGCTTAATTATTATTGTGGTCTGTTGCCTTGTCCATTCAGATGTCTACATAGATGTTCCCGATATCATTGATATTAGCCACATGCGTAGCAAGGGCCTTCAACCAGGAGAGGAGCTGTTACCTGAGGATGGTATGTGATGCATTTGTGCTTTTAAATTCCAATAATGGGGCATTCCTCCCCATCATCACCCAATTTTCATAGCCATTCCTTTCTTTGTGGTGTTTGCTTTTTCCTTGTTTGCATGTGCTTTATATGTTTTATCATAGAGCTCATTGTTTCATGGTTATATATCCTCCCCATGCCTCTCTCTCTCCCCCCCCCCCCCCCCCCCCTCCTCCTCTCTAGGGTACCGTTGGAGAATCTTTTCCCTTTCTTTTGTTTCCTTTGCATCTTGTTGCCTGCTTCCTTTGGTATCTGGTTTATTTAGTTTAGAGGTTAAGGGATTTCTCCATTCTGCCACTTATTGTGGATCTGAAGAGTAGCCAAACTTCTGATATAGGGAAGATGGAATGGGAATGGGCTGGTGTGACTCGGAAGCATTTGTGTTTAACTTATGATCTTTGCTCTTTTTTCACCTTCAGTCCTAGCTTAGTACTTTGTTTTCTTTTTTTGTTTATCATGTTTGGTTGCTGCCCTGTTTTATGGTGCCTTTTTGGTGGTATTATTCTTTTAAAATTGAAAACTGGATAACAGAGGAATTTGAATTTGAATTTGTTACGGATGTTATACAGTTCCTGGAGAAGAATCCAAATCAAATGAGCCTGTGGCGAATGAGGATATTGTCTCACAGCTTTTGTCCATGGGGTTTAATCACCTTCATTGTCAGAAAGCTGCCATATATACCTCAAATACTGGAGTTGAGGAGGCTATGAATTGGTTACTTTCCCACATGGATGACCCAGGTATTTAAGTTTGACCAAACTCACCTTACTTAATATCATCCTAATATTTCTGAATATTGCTGCAAACAGTGTTTCACTATATCTAATAAGGCGATTGATACCGAAGCTATTTTTCCTTCTAGATATTGATGTTCCTATTGAGGCAAAGGGCTCTGAAGCTTCCTCCCATGTTGATCAATCTAAAGTAGATACTTTGATCTCATTTGGTTTTCAAGAAGAAATAGCTCGAAAGGCATTGAAGGCATCGGTAAGATTACTTGCCTGTAAACTATTTTGAGGACAAGACAGGACACATAGCTATTGTATCCTATAAAATAATGGAAATTCTCAAACTGCTTTGTGACATATATGATCCATCATCTACAGGGTGGCGATGTAGAGAGAGCTACAGATTGGATATTTAACAACCCCGATGCTACTACTGTTTCTTCTGATATGGATGCTACAACATCAACAACTACACCTGCTTCAGTTGATAACACTTTACCTGATGGTGTAGGGAGTAAGTTTCTTGAACCGATTCATAAATCTTCTCACCAGTATATATGCTTATAAATCATTTTGTGCTAGGACTCCTTGGATAGAGCATTTTAGGTCTTTCTATAAAAATTCTTTTTGCTGTTTTCCTTCTTGCAAACTCTGTTTATGTAGCTAAAAGAGCAAAAATAATTTTAAAATTTTATTAGTGTATTCAGTATGAACTTATTCAGTAGGCATGCTTGGCCTTCGCGTAGTTCTACATACAATATGAAATTCCGAAACTCAATTTTGTCATTTTTTCCTCCAGTTATCCCTGCTTTTTTCTTTGATCAAGTTATGTTTTTTTTTTTTTTTTTGTTCCCTTTTATGATGTGGATCCTCTCAAAGGTAGTTGATGTAAGATTCGATCTAAGAGATGTAGGCCTCATCTTCACATTTTTAGCGATTTTTTTTGTATGTACCCCCATCGTTATTTTAGAAACTACATAAACATAGTATCATGACCGCTGAATTTTAGGTCTTGCTCCAGGCCCATGTCGTCAATATATTTTTTATGTTAGCGACTCCTTGAAACAGTTGAACTTTGACAACCATGCTTCTACATGTTTATTTTACTTTGACAAGTATCGCTAAGCTCGTGTGCCTCTGTGCAGGATACAAGCTTTTTGGAATAGTGAGCCACATTGGAACATCTACACAGTGTGGACACTATGTAGCTCACATTCGTAAAGATGGAAGGTGGGTCATTTTTAATGATAACAAGGTTGGGGCTTCAGTAAATCCTCCAAAGGACATGGGATATCTCTATTTCTTTGAGAGGCTTAACAGCTAGGACAGGCAACATAAAGGCACAGAATTGGAGTGAACTTACCCGATTTGCGTTAAGTCGGGCTACTGAACTGACAGGTAGGCTTTAAGCAATTGTTCGGCAATGTTTGAAGGTAACTTTGCTGTTGCTCCAAAATTTGTTCATGCATTAGGCAAGCGCAGTAAGCTTGTGACATTCCTTTTTCCCTAAGAACATGAATTAGGTGTTTTTAATCGCAAGATATTATCATTTGCATCATCTGTTAACATAGTGATCTTCCCATTCATTGAATTTTGTTTACTTCTACTGGCCAACCTGGCTAGTCTTGTACCTCCAATTAGCATTGGGATAGCCAAGTTGGTTATTGGACGAAGGCGTATGCCTGCGGGATTTCCATGGCTTGATCCCCAATGGGATCTATACCCATTCGGATTCGCGTCGGGGTTTGGCCCAATTTATCTGTCGTCGGGTTGTGCATGCGGATTGTGTGGTCCGAGTTTAGGCTCAACTTGAATGTTCAAAATAGTCGAGCCCGGTGATGTCGTTCTCGATAACCAAAAAAAAGGGTTGTGGAAGCTAGAAACTCATCTTTTCTTAACCAGTTTTAAAATTTTGATTTAACAATATTAACGTTCGAACTTGGATTACAGCAAAGTCCATAATTTGCATCAAAATTTAGGTACTTCACCGAAAAAACTTTAATACATGAAATATTGGGAAATGATATAAAACGAATCCATATTGTTGCCCTCTTTATTATTATGTATAACATGAATGTATAAATTTCGTTCTCATACCCTCCTCTGTCCTCGCTCCAACGCCCGCAAGGGCCGCAACAGGAAAGAACTTCATTAAGAAGGAAGCAAATAACATTCTGCAAGGTAGATCTCCTGCAGGATAGACGGAACATTGTTCAACACTCTGACCTCACTATCAGACATGCGACCCAACGAGGCTAAGCGATCAGCTATCTTATTAGTCTATATTGTAGGGAGGGAGTGATTTTCATGATTTTTAATAGTGTATTTGGATTGAGAGATTTAGAGGGGAGGGAAGAGAAGGGAAAGAGAGTTTCTTTCCAATTTCTTTGTTTGGATAGTTTATAAAAAATTGAGGGGAGGGATTTGAGGGGATTTGGGAGGAAGATTTCTTTAAATTTTTGTCAAAATTCTTTCCTCCTAATATGGAGTCATTTTGGAGGGAAGATATTACTAATTAAGTTACTTATAAGTTTAAAATCTATTTTACCTTTGGACATAACACTTAAACATAAAAAATAAGGATAAACTAGTAAATTAAATTACTTTTCCTTCTTTTCTTTTTTTATCTATCCAAACATGAGAGAGGGAAATGTATTTTCCCTTCCATTCTCTTCCCTTCTCTTCTTTCCCTTTCCCTTCCCTTCCCCCCAAATCCCTCAATCCAAACACACTCTAAAGTCAAAATAATCTGAGAAAATTAATTGTTGGTGGAAGAAGCTGATTGTCCGGGGAGATTAATTGTTTGGGAGATCAAGGAATCTGGAGTTTGGAACTTGGTGATGAAATGACAGGAGAGCCTCCCGTTCTTCTACATGAGAGAAAATTATGGTCGGGATTGCTCTGGTGGCTATACAGTCGGAGGATGGGATGTTCTGTATTTAGTCATTGGCAGAAATATACTAGAATGCAACTCCAGGAGAAGCAGGTTGGAGTTGTGCTTAAACTTCTCACCTCAATTCGACCGTCCTCGATATTCCGGTCAGTCTTCTCACTTGTGTTCCCTTGGTGGCCAACCCCGGTTCCTTTGCTTCATCAAGAGGTAGCAATCTAGGGTTCCAATTACTTCTGACTAGTACTACTGCTATTATGATACGAGCCAATTAGTAAACAATGCTAAATATCATACAGAAGTCTCACAAGCCGTTAGAATGTCGACAAAGTTCTCAAAGTAAAAGCAATTAAACACGGAACGATCATCGTTTTCATTTTTATTCCAGACCCCATTCATCTTTCTTACAATCTGTATTTTAAACAAAAATTCGATCCTTATTAGACAGCATCTTTTCCATCGGCCGTTAAGAAAGGGAAAAGGAGCTCCTCTCTTATCATCATCATCTCTTCCAATTTACTTTTGGAAATTGCGAGTATAGCAAATTGTCAAATCAAATCAGGCCAGAAAAAAGGTACACCAGTTGCTAATGAATTGCTACTAACTAAGTTGCTATTAAAAATCAAAATATTTATGAAGGAACCCAGATAGCTACCTTCTATGGGGCCATGAGTCCTTCAATGGTGTAACTTAGTGATTCTGCCCAGTCAACTTTAAAGAGCAACGTCTTCAATGTGCGCATAACATCATAGCCTGGATCAAGCCTCTGCTGCCAACCCTACAAGAGAGGAGTAAAAAGACCTCCAAATTTAAGAACATATCATAACTAATCCCATATTTGTTTAGCTGCCTTGTCTGGACGTTTATATTCGGAAATAATGGTAAATCTAAAAGGATGGTCATTGATGTAGTGTTAAAATTTCTCTATTGCCACTTAAACATCACCGGTTCCAACTGTGGAATAGCCTCTCCACATAAGACTGGACAGTGCACACATACCCAAAGCACCACAGTGCTGGAGGACATTTATGCACAGGGTATGTTCTTTTAAGTAAATTATGAATGTAAAATACATTCTACAGCAACAATGTCTTCCATTCCTTTACTGTGCGTTGCACTCTTAACAGTTTTTTGTTCAAGGTCTTCAAATTGAATTTACTTAAATGAGCGAAAAAAAAAATGTAATCATAGTTTGATCCCTTTATACATGCTCGTCTGGAATAATAAGATGATACTGATCCTCCACAACTGCTTGAATTGAACTCTTGTTAAAATTATTAATAAAGGTTTAAGAAGTTATTATTTAACTAAAATGAAGAATTCTCAAAGTAGAGAGAGCCACACAACAGTGTTGCTACCAGGACAGATCATCATGGTGTTTTCATAGCAAATTTTTTGCATTTATCTAGTTGAGAAAAATCAACACGTGACCAGGGGAATAAGTGGTGACTTTACAAATGATACTGAGAACAATCAAGACATTACCTCAAGAACCAAAGTAGTCACCATCACAGTGCAAACATTGCCATCAATATTGACTTTGTGACGTCTAACCTGCTCAAGCAATTGCTGGATGCATTCCGAGGGGCGTACAAGATTACCCTCTGTAGTGTCCCAGAAATTGAAAGATCTTTCTACTTCCTATAAACCAATGTAACATATGTTAACGATAAATAAATACATTTTAGGCTTTGTATTGACCAAGTAATATCAGGGAAGAGTAGTAAAAGAAAACAACTTATTAGTATAAAGGTAACACGTTAGTAGACCTAAATAGTAAACCAAAATAAGATGGGTATTCTACAGAAAACTAAAGGCAAATTCAGCTTTAGAATACAAAAAAGAAAAAAGAAAAAAAAGAAGCAAATGTTGGAGGCTCAAGTTACCAAAGGCTTGCAAATTATTGTAGCAAGAAAAAACTTCTATGGACGTCATAAAAGTAAGCCCCCATTTTAAAAAATAAAACAACACATTATCTCTCATGCAAAAAAGAATAACATTAAAAAAGAAATTACCTCAATGAAAGCCTTTGGATTCGGACAATTTTGATGCTCGGATAACCTAAGTGTGCACTCTGCCGCAGAGCGACCATCTCGCACGGCAACAGCCTTAAAGAACTCCAGTAAATTGGCTCGATCTCTCTTAGAAAGTTCAGCAGTCATGCCTACATCAAGGAATACGACATGAGGCCTTGATCCAAAGAGAGGTTTATGTGGTGGTTTGTTCTTAGTTTCTCGGACAAGAATATTCCCTGGATGCATGTCTGCGTGAATGAAATTATCTACCTGAAATGAGAGGGATGGTTGTAAAGATTGCATGCAATACTAATCGAATTAATTAATTTCTAGCAAATTCAATACATCAAGAAGACACATATCATGCTGCAGATTATAATTAACCATAATGAAAGGGAATCTCGTCTTCCCTATCCTCAAAAACAGAGAACATGCATAAAACTTAAGAACGCTCAATCATGATTCTTTTTCTTTTTTTTCCCTTCTGATGTGCTAGCTTGTTTCAAACTTGTGTAGCTCCTGATTTACTTTAAGGTAGCTGCAAAATGCATCTACTGGAAACATTGGTATTCATCACTCACACAATCATTCATGATGTGAATTTCCAACACGATAAAATATCAATCCTATAATTTGGCAAGGAATAAATATCTAAAGCAATTTGATAAGAGCCAGAAATTTGTAACTTTTGCAATAACTCAGCAAAACTAAATCATAAAGGATTAGGATAATAAGAGGTATGTACCAAAAGCATCTTCAAAAGTGCATGGCTCCCAATGCGAGCAAGGGAACTTTTAATCCGTTCATGGCCTTCAAGCTCATCAACGTAGTGCATAACATTTTTTCCATGCTCATAAGTTTCCACCAAGACAGCTGGGTGCACCAGGGGATATACAGGTTTTGGGAAGGAGACATCCTTCCAACTACGGAAATTATAAATAAAACGACTCAAGTGGGCAGCTTCTCTTGCAAGATCAACTTGAGACATCATGAAGACAGCAAATTGCTGTATGCTTTCATCCAATCTCAACCATTTCAATGTAGGGATGAAATTTGATACTTTTGCTACAAAATTGATTATAATAAAGTCCCTTCTGATTGCTTCACCCACACCAGAATGTCGAACCTTAACAGCAACTAGAATGGGCTTTATCTGCTGACCTGGATATCTGTACTTCAAAGTAGCGCGATGAACTTGAGCTACACTTCCAGATGCCACAGGTTCCTCTTCAAATTCTGAGAAAATCTCATGCAGCTTGCGACCAAATGCCTTCTCAACAGATTTTCTGGTAAAGGAAAAATCATGTGCTGGTGCACTAGTATGCAGTTTTGCGAGTTCACGACACAGATCTCTGGCGAAAAGATCTGGTCTTGTTGCAGCCCACTGACCCCATTTAATGAATGCGGGGCCTGCCTTTTCCAGTGTATGATGGACAATATGAAGCCAAGTTCTCCTAAACTGACCCCCTATAGGTTCTGCAAATGGAGCCATAGCTATGCATGGTGTAAACAACATTGCTAAATATATAGCTCGTAGAAGAATAAGTATACCATCAATAAGCGAGAACAAAAAAGTTGTCAGACAAGTCTGCCCATCTTGTGCTTGCATGTAAAGAGAATCCCTACTGGGCAAATATTCTGCTTCTGCCCACGTTTGTCCAGTCCGAGCAAACTCCCCTATTATGAATGCAAGAACACCAGGAGCTACTAGATTCGATCTCGTTAAAGCCAGACTCACTGCACAAGCAATCCTACCAATTGGTGGAAAAGTCTGACCCCCATAGGAACATAATTGAGAAAGCCTCTTCCAAGCAACATGGGCTTGCTGTTGAAGGGAATTACTCATTGAAAGTGCAGAGAAACTTCTATAACCACCATTTCTCTGTAAACTCCCATTCACTTTGTATAATAGAAATGGAGACTGTCCTCCACAAGTGATTCTATACCTTTGATATAATCTGCACAAGTTGTACGGGATCCCAACAGTAGAATATTTTCCATTATTATTAGCTTCAACATATCTAGGCCTCTTATTCCGCAGAAAATAATGTGCAACCCTCCTACTATTATGAGGGAACAAAAATCTGCATATAGCAACCATTTTTTCCGAATATTACACAGTATGAGTCAAATAAAACAAGTATACAATCACAAACAACAAATACATTATTCATAGCTAAGGTACGCACTGCTGGTGCAGATGCTAATAGATAAATGACTTTAAGCCAAACGTGTATCAGCTTCATCAATCCTTTTGTTTTAACTTTTGGTGCTCTATCATCAATATCAGGATTCAACATACCAAAAGGTATATTAGCTTTCTGAATTCACAAAATCATAAATTCTCAAGAACACTATAACAGTTCAACAGCGACAATCCTCGTGCAGTTCTCTTAAAATTCCTAGACTTTGCAAGAGAGGGAGAAAATAATTCTTCCTGAATAAAAATGGTTTTGAAATCCCAACAAAGATGTTTGAATCTAAATGAGAATTACAATTATAAATTTATAATTGATTGCCGAGAAAAACGAAGGGCAAATTCAACAAACTATACGATTTCAAAAAACTGAAATCCATAATCCGAATTTGAAGCTAAAAAAAAGCAAACATAGATTCGATTATAGAGTTGCAGAAATGATTTGTGACCTCGACATAGTGATGGCGTCGGTTTATGATCGTGCAGCTCGAAAATACAGAGGCGGCACTCGATAATTGCAAGCATCTTATTAAATGTTTCTCAAACGACGCCGTTGGCAACCGGCATCTGATATCTCAGCCATCGGCACCGTGACGAGCGGTGTTTGGTGGCGCATCTCAATAGAGAATACTGAGCGCGTGATTGGTGATTGTTCCTCTGTATTTACAGGTGTCCTCTCCTCTGTATAATTCTGTGTTCGGTCGCTGATCCCTGTCTCCTGATCCACGCTAAAATATTTGCCACAGAAAAATATAATAATAATAATAAAATATTTGGAGTTTAGAATTAATTTTTTTAAAAAAAATTATTTGGAGTTTAGTATTTACTTAGGGTTTGTCATAAATAGAGTTACTTTGAGGGTATGTTTGGACCGACGGATTTGAGAATTGGAAAATAATGAAAATGAGATTTCTCTAAATTTTTTTATTTGGATAGTTTAGAAAAAAATAATAAATATGAATTTGAAAAGAATTGAGAGAAGATTTGATCAAATTTTTGTCAGAATAGTTTCTCTCAAAATTGGGTCATTTGAAGCGAATTAGATGATTGAATTAATTTATCTATAAGTTAAATTCTATTTTACCATTGTATATATTTTATGATGGTTGAATCAAATAAGAGAAATAACAAATCATTCCCTTTTTCTTTTACGTATCCAAACATGAGATAGGTAAAAATATTTTACCTTGATGAGTTTCACTCCCCTTCATCAATCCAAAAATGTGTGTTCAAGAATCGATTTCAATGTAAAGCATGTTTTTCTACGATATTTCAAAAAAAACAAAAAAGTTATGGTAAAAACCCATAAATATTATTTTTAAGATTATTTTTACAATACACACTTGAAAAGTTTAAATTATGCGCACTCCATAAGTGTTTCTTAACAGATTCTCCATTTTATCTACTCGAACATCACTTTTTGAAAATTCAGACCATGCCTAGATAACAACAATTACATCTGTATCTCTATCATAAATCTCTACAACATTAAATATTACTTGTTTATATAAAAATTTAAAATGGTGTGCTTACACATTTTGGAAAGAGGATAGAATATATTATATTATTATATTATATTTTATATTTAGAGATTTTGAAGTTGATCTTCACACTAGAGAACCACTCTTACAAGTATCTATTTTAACTATTTTTTACCGATAATAATATAGTAACATCTTCGCAACGGTCTTTTCGTTATCTATTTTAGCTACTCGTATCATTTTACATGAATATTATTTGAACTAGAGATTTTGGTTATTTTCAAGGTGTTTTGCTACATATGAAACGACTGCGTTTGGTATATTGCAATATTATATTATTTTTATAGATACAGTATGACGTGTCACAACTGACAAGTACCAGAAATAACTAACAAAACCGTGATTTGGCCTTTTCACCACCGAAACACAGACACTCTCTGACCTGCTCTTGACTCTCTCATTCTCTCTCTGCTTTTCTCTCCTCCGCGAAACCCATTTTCTTCAGAAGCTCAAGTTTCCCAAGAAAATGTTGTTCAAGAAACCCAATTTTACCAGGAAAATGTTGATCCGTCCGAAATACATCCTCCTCATTCTTGCTGTTATTGCTGCTCTCAATGCATTTCGCTTATCCCCTTCTTTTCGTTATAGAAACGCCTCAGATAATGATCAGGTGCCTTCACTTTCTATTTCTGTGTTTCACTTCCTTTCAGGTTTGTTCAGTAATTGATTCCATCTTCTTTCTTGGCCAACGAAGTCGAAGTACCCAGCTCACGATTCTGGCATTTTCGAGGAAGTCTTCCTGTACCCCGATGTTTTCTTGCGTAATTACGCTAGGATGGAGGAGGATTTCAAGGTCTTCGTATACCCAAACAAAGATGAAGAGCTTTATGATTTTAATCAGAGGAGAATTCACGGGATGCTTTCTAGTGAAATGTTCTTCCTTTTTCTGTGTTTTGTTTTTCTGTCCATGGTCAAATATTTGTCATTCTCACTGAAATTTTCCATTTATCTAATTTGTAAGGTATGGAGAATTATCTGATGGAATAAGACTGTCATATCATGTTTTAGTAGAAACAAGAAACATTGCATCCCATATTCTGGCTACACAACATCACCTCGTGTATATTGCAGGACAACACTCCTTTTCTTTGTTTATGGAGCAAGTTCACGGGACGATGACCCAAACCGAGAGAGATTCAAAACTTCCAAGTATTGCATTTGTGACGGACCATACTTTATCACAAGAACTTGTATAATGGACTCAATCCATTCCGGATGTGTTCCTGGTAAGAAGGATCCTTATATTGTGTTTCTGTTGCTTATATTGTGTTTCTGTTGCGTATCTTTAAATCGAGATTTTAACTAGTTTCGCGTGCCGTCTCTGCAGTGATCTTGTATGATGAATATGAACTGCCATTCAATAACATCCTTGACTGGAGAAAGTTTTCTGTAATAATCAATAAGGATAATGCTCATCTCCTAGCGCTGACCCTCGAATCCATATCAGATTCGAAATTCATTGAACCGCATCACAACATAGTCAAGGTGAATAAGTGTTCTGTGGCATTTTGGTGATAATAAGCTGTCTATGTTCTCAGTGTTTAGCTATATACATTTTTTGATGTTGTCAGGTTCAAAGGCACTTTGAGTGGAATTCACCTTCAAGAAGATTTGATGTCTTCCACATGATAATGTACGAGCTCTGGTTGCACTACCTATCCCTATCATAGTCCTCTTATTATTGCTGAACTTCTGTACATTCCCAAACACAAAGATGAGCACAACCTGGTTCCATTCTTTGTTCATTTCCTCAACTTCTTCACCAGATCAAGTTGGAATTTGAAGGAATATGAGTTACTAGTTAGAATTTGTTACATTCTTTTGTTCATTTGTATTTTTTACGGCCTAATAAAGCTCTGGTTCCATTGCATATATCAATTCCTCTGTTTCTCATACTAATTATTCTATTCATATATAGTATTGACACTGTAACTGATATAATGAGCAAAGAATCGCCGAGCTGGAAACATCTTGTATGATCGAGATGCCGCATCGGAAAATCGTACGCGAACAGCCAGGGAGCATCATCTCGGGAATCTCCAGGAGACTAAGGAAGAAATGCTGGTCCACAACATTCTTTGAGTCCAAGCAGGCATGACCATTCACTCTTGCTACAAAGCTAGAAGTATTGTATTGATGAGAAAAATGGTGCAGATTAGGATCAAACATGTCTTTATGTATACCAAGGGAAGGTACTTACTTGAGCTTGAAGCATCGGCCATGCAAAAACCTTGCATAGAACTTGGCTCGAAGGCCTGGACCATGCTGCAAGAGTGCAAGTCATGGCCAGTAGGCTCATTAGCATCTACTTTGTTTCATGAATTATACTTCTCTCTAAAGTTGCGTGGCCACGAAGATAACGTGTCTTTTGATGACATGTGCCTAAACTCGGGCCAATCCACGCACACAGAAGTTGCATGGTCCTTTTGAACAATTGACATGTGCATAAACTCGGGTCGACACGTGTGCATAGATATTGCATGGCCATAACAGTGTTTTTCTGAGTGAGAATCGAACTCATAATCCTTCGAATTTATACGGTTTGATCCCATAAAAATTTACCAACCATGCTATCACTCAATACACACTCGAAATTTCAAATTAACAAGCAAAATAACCTAACGAACAATCAAATTAAAAATTGACAAACGAAATAGGTTGGCGTTCGTTAAAAATTGAAGCTCATACTCAAACAGTCAAATTCAAAGAAAAGAAGAAAGCAGAGAACCCGACAGTGAGAGAATATCAGCTCAGTCAGTTTTGCTACATTTGAAACGATTGCATTTGGTATATTGTAATGTTATATTATTTTATAGATACAGTATAAATATACATTGACGTATAGTACCGGTTGTAAATACATTTATACAGTGACCTGTCACAACTCACAAATACCAGAAATAACTAACAAAACCGTCATTTGGACTTTTCATCACCGAAATACACACAGACACTCTCTGACCTGCTCTTGACTCTCCCATTCTCTCTCTGCTTTTCTCTCCTCTGCAAAACACATTTTCTCCAGAAACCCAATTTTCCCAAGAAAATGTCGCTCCGTCGAAAATTCATCTTCCTCATGGTTGCTTTTGCTGCTATCAATGTAGTTTACTTACGGTCTTCTTTTCTTTATAGAATCGCCTCATATAATGATCGGGTGCCTTCACTTTCTATTTCTGTGTTTCACTTTCTTTCAGGTTTGTTCATTCATTGATGCCAATTTTTTTTTTCTTGGCCAACGAAGCCCAAGTACCCAGTTCACGATTCTGGTATTTTCGAGGAAGTCTTCCAGTACCCCGATGTCTTCTTGCGTAATTACGCTCAGATGGAAGACGATTTCAAGATCTTCGTATACCCAAACAAAGATGAAGAGATTTCTTATTTTAATCAGAGAAGAATTCACGGGATGCTTTCTAGTGAAATGTTCTTCCATTACAATCTCTTATCCTCTGACAGATTTCGTGCGAGTGATCACTCTAAGGCTCATCTGTTTTTCATTCCCCTTACTTGGTTCCAAATTCTTGGCAAGGTACGATTTCTTTTGTTCGAAGAAATTCTTTTTGGCGACAGTTCAAGAAATCAATGTATCTGATCCTTAGTACTCTTCTTTGGATCGTGTCTTTATACAACTTTATGTATCTTGAACTCTAAAATCTCTTTATTGGTTTATTTGTCTTGTTCTGCCATTTGTACTTGTTAGGGTTGATAGAAACATAAATCACGGCTGCTGACAAACACAGATTATGGTCAATGATAGAACATGAATCACGGCTGTTGATAAGCACAGATCATGGATATTAATTGCAAGAATTACAGTGTAATTGCAATTATTGTAAAAGCATGGTATAAAATAAACATTCACAGAAGAAAGATTTAGAGGGTCATGAGGGATGAAGAATTTATATTTGATAAAATGCCAAGCTGAAAGAAATGATTTCCTTTCTTTCTTTTTTTCTGTTCAAAAATGGTTGGAACTACATCAATGACTACTCGATCATGGAAACTGAACTACGTGACTTGTGACTATATGAAGATCCCATATTTGAAAAAATGGCTAGATGAGAAAATTTGATGTGTTAGTCTCCTTTTCACATAATGCAGCGTGATTGATCTCTGACTTTCACCCTTCTTGTATGCAGGGAGTTTATGCTAATGGTGAGGATTATATTCGGTACATAATTGATGAGTACCCTCACTGGAATCGAAGTACAGGTGTTGATCACTTTTTCGTGACTTGCCATGACGATGGAGCAAGACTTTCTGAAAAAGCCCCATTGAATCATTCAATCACAGTCTTGTGTTGCGCACATTATGAACACAAACATGGCGTACACCACAAGCGCCACCATCACCATATAACTCTCCCCCAGATACGACTGCCATTTGCTCGAGCTGGTGGAAATGACATACACAACAGGTACCTCCAGATGGTCAAACACTTTGCATGTCTTCTTCATTGACTTACTATAAACATTCCTTTTGTCCTTGTCAGTACAAATTTCTGTTTACAATTTAGCTTCTACAACCTTTTTTTTTTCTCTTCTCCTTTTCAGGTATTTCAGTATAGTGTAGGTTTAATAATCTCGGGTTGTTAGGAAAAAGTTTCCGAATTATGACTAGATGTGGTGCAGGCAGTTTGTACATTGGAAATAAAGTCCATTTTCTTTGGCTGATATATGTTTTATCTGTAACATATTTGGCATTCACCTCGTGTATATTGCAGGACAACACTCGCTTTCTGGGCTTGGCGAGCAAGTTCATGGGACGATGACCCAAACCGAGAGAAATTCAAAACATCCAAGTACTGCATTTGCGACGGACCATACTTAATCACTAGAATTTGTATAATGGACTCAATCCATTCCGGATGTGTTCCTGGTAAGAAGGATCCTTATATTGTGTTTCTTGTGTGTATCTTTTAATAGAGTTTTTTAACTAGTTTCTTGCATGCCTTCTCTGCAGTAATCTTGTATGATGAATATGAACTGCCATTCAATAACATCCTTGACTGGAGAAAGTTTTCTGTAATAATCAATAAGGATATTGCTCATCTGGTAGAGCAGATCCTTGAATCCATATCAGATTCCAAATTCATTGAACTGCATCACAACACAGTCAAGGTGAGTTAGTGTTCTATAGCATTTTGGTGATAATCAGCTGTCTATGTTCTCAGTTTATATATATATATTTGATGTTGTCAGGTTCAAAGGCACTTCGAGTGGAATTCACCTTCAAGAAGATATGATGCCTTCCATATGATAATGTACGAGCTCTGGTTGCGTCACCTAGTCCTAGCACAGGCTTCTTATTAGTCCTGAACTTGTGTACATTCCGAAACACAAAGATGTGCACAACTTAGTATCAGTTACAGTGACGAGCACAAATATACCATTTTCTTTACCAGATCAAGTTCGAAGTTAAGGAATATGTGTTACTAGCAAGAATTTGTTCCATTCTTTGTTCATTTTTGTTTTTGACGGCCTAAGGAAGCTCCAGGTCCATTGAATACATCATCAATTCCTCTGTTTCTCAAACTAATTTCTTACATGGATTATTTCACCAAGGTCTTCTTATACAGCATTAAAGAAGAGTTTTGTGCAATTAAATGATTATACGTCAAGATGGATTTGATGGGTGTGGCCGTGTGGGGCTCTTGGGGTAGGCTCTGACGATGCATGCAGTTCCATGAGATGTGAGGGTGGCATAGATTAGACTAGTGATGGGTTTGATCAAAAAACAGCATTACCAATAATAATCACACCCGGTTTTTGACTGCCCAAAGAAGAGATTGACACAGGCATTATAATTGCCCACATTTCTCTAACACAAACAACAAATCAATCATTAGTTCCTAACACAAACAACAAATCCTGTACACAACAGTACTCTAAATTTCATATATCATCAGGCAATTGGAAGTTCTGAGAACCAAAAACTTGATGAGAAGTGTTTTCGACAAAGACAGCGACTCCACATTTGCTGCCATTGAAGCTTCCCCAGAGAGTGAAGTTGACAGTGCCGGATACAGTCTTCTTGGCCGAAATGTCCTTGACGGCGCAGAGCTTTTCGAGCTTTCTTACGACAAAGTCATTGGATAGGACGCGCCCTTTGTTCTCTCCGGTTGGACAGTTAGTCACCAATCCACTCTCATATAGAGCCACCATGACGTTGGCACCATTGCCGTCAACTTTGCTCCTCAAAGCTCCTTTCAGTGAGACTTGCAATGAATCTGATGTTGGTCTTTGAAAGGTTGCCTGTTCACATAAAGAACTTTTTTGTATTAGTAATTATTTGAAGTTAAAAAATCATGCTTGCACTTTTCATTGAACAATGATGAGTTACAATGTCGTATGTTATCCATCTAAAAAAGGGCATTAGTAAATAAAGCATGCCAGATTAATCAAAGAGTATGATAATCCAATCCACTGATAATAGATTATATATCTTAACTAATGATTAGATCTTTAGATTAGTTGCGACTGGCCGGCAAGTCTTCAATGTCATTGCTTAAGATGCGTTTCTAAACCCAAGTTACTAGTTATGGGACTAGTTACCATTTGTAATGAAAAACAAGTCTAGGTTCAAGGATTGTTTGCGATGCTAAAAATACAAATTCATGCAAGTTTGACGTGTCCACATTGAACATATAAACTCAAACCAAAGAATTTTGTTGATTTGAGTTGGCTGAGATTTCTGATAATATTCTAGACTTTGTCGCCTTAAACATGGTAGAATTTGATTCCGCAAGTATTGACATGGAATATCATGGGGGGAGGCGTAATGCAACTTTTGGACACTGAAAGAATTGATTATGTCCAACTAGATTACCGAATATAAAAAATCAATATAAAGAATCTGCCCAAACATTAAAAAATCTGACCGTGTGTGCATATACATTGAAACAATTTTCAATTTTGGGTTCTCAAATTGAAACGTTTGAACATTTGGTGATTGAGTTGGAAATTGACAACTCTTTCACTGATTAAAAATGACATTACCCTAATATCAAGACTCTACTACTTAGTAATAATGATCATTGGGATAATTTGTAATTGAATTTTCATGGTAAAACATATCCTAACTAAAAAATCCAAATATATATATATATATATATATGTATATATAAGAAATCATGCACAAAATTAGTAGGTAAAAAAAGGAATTAAATAATTACCTGGAAGCCAAGAGCAGGAAATCTTGGTGCACTATTAATCAAAGACAACACAGCATCCTCTTCAGTCCCCACACACTGGGCCTTGCCTTGGACCACAATTTGGGGCGTAAACATGGTATCCAAATTCATGGCCTCAACATAGGCCTTTTGTCTAACAGTCCAATGGCTCAGCCCATACGGATCCTTCCAGCCCATAAAATCCCAATAGTCCACATGATAAGCAAGCAGCACCACCACCGGCAAGTCCAGCCCAAAATCCCCCCTCCCTAGCCGCGAAAACAGCAATTCCGCCTCCGGCGACGTCTTACACCCCTGCGACGTGAATAGCTCCACCAGCACCGCTCCCCCTCGCCGCTTCTCCTCCTCCGTCGTGTCCACCGTCACTGACGTGGCAGCCGCTGATGACGACGACGTAGTAGTAGTGCTGTCCTTGCCGAAGCAGGTCAAGAGACGGCGCACCATTTTTGCCTAAATTTCGCGTCGCCTCGAATTCCCTAAGTGGTGGCGGAGGTGGGATTACAGGAGAAGATAGAGATGATATAGAGAAATTAAAATTGTATGTATATGTGTAAATGATTGAGAACAGAGAGAGAGGAAGAGAGAGAGTTGTAATATGTGTGGAGTTGATGGAGAAGAGACGAAGGCGGCGTAAAATATGCTTTTCATAGAAGGATATGTTTTGGGTTCGTTGCCTCGCCGACGTGAACAAGTCGGTGACAGGTAGTTTGTCATGGTTCATGGTTGGTTGGAGAGGAATCTGAGCCATTAAAGAAAGTGTAGTTCAACTTTACAGCTGCCGCGATACAGATGTTCTTGCTGTTGGATCTTTGTCAAAATGGTTGATTAGTTTAAGATTGCATTGTTGTTACGTGTTCTATAGATCTCTAATCAGTAATAACGCGGTTTTGACCTTGATAAGCTATGCAATGTCGAAATTTGCTTTGCCTAACTGGACCCAATGGGCCGTTTCGATATTTCATTTGATGAGTTTGGGCTATGAATTTTGATAGTTGCCACTTTATTCGGCTCATCGATGTTTCACATTTTTATGCAAGTATAGAGGTGTAATGTGGACAGGCCAATCATGACACGGCCCATACATAGGTCAGTCTGTTTTGTGGGCCAACCTGGCCAGCGATCTTGCAAACATGAGGCCCGGCCCGGCCTGCTAGGTCTCCAAGGGCCGGGCCAAGCCTTTTATTTTTATTTTTTCTATAGTTTTATTAAATTTAACGGGATTGAGAAACGAAGTTTTTTTTCTATATCTCTATCCATTTGTAGAGAGAAAGCTTGGAGGGAGGGATTTGCCCAAGTGTTAGAAAAAGAGAGTCGGAGAAGATTATAGGAGCGACACTACAATTTTGGAGGGATTAGTGACGGATTTGGAGAACTTGATTTCGCTTTGAGCGACTTGATTTCTTGATTTCGGGTGGAGGGATTTGAGAATGAATGGAAGATCAACTGAAGATGACAATATGGGTGATTAATTGAAGATGATGGTATTGAATATCAATTTATTACGTATTAGGGTTTGACTTAACTTATCAAGTGAAAAATTTCTATATCCATGGACCGTCTGACGGTCGTGTTTAGACTAATAATGTTAGTTGTCCAACAATTCAAGGCGCAATCGTTCTCCATTTTAAACTCATGGTGCACAGTCAGACAACGAACAGTTCTTTTTCCTCCCCAAGCTTTCAGTCTACAAAATGATCACACCTGTAGAAATCGACAAAATATTACAAACTTCTACACTCTTACACGTGGCACAATCATACTGGAAAGCTCCTAACAGCCTACCACGTGTCAATATCAAATCGGACCACTAGTTTATCAAAACTTGGCAGACCCACTAGTTTTTATCATTATCAAATAATGAACCCAAAATAGGCATAATTCTACAGCTTAAGTTGGGGACCACAAGGAGAGGATCTAAACTAAGACTAGCCCCTCTAAATCCACCAACACCACAAGTTAATTCTTCAAAACCTCAATCTGCTGTATATATGTATGTATATGTGTGTGTGTGTGTGTGTGTGTATCTATATATATATATATATATGAACTGAATTTCACTCCCAGTTCAGCACTCTTAGCTTCAACGACTTTTCTTTGGGAGAAATAAAATAAACATGTTAGAAGGGAAAGCAGTGATTGGAGAGACTGATATGCTACAAACCATGCAACAATATGCACTTGATCTTGCAGCAAAGGCACTTGACTACTTTGATGTCACTGACTCCATTGAAATCGCTCGCTTCATAAAGAAGGTAAGCAACTGCACACTTGAAAAAGGCCTTGGTTGTGTGAGAGGGAGTGGAGTTTTTTTATTTATAAACCGCTCGACTGGGTTATTGGGTTACGTTGGACTAACTTGGGATTTTAAGTCTTTCACTAAAAAAAGTCATCAATTGTTGAATGAAATCAGTCTCTCTGCATTTACTCTTAAAAGTCTTTGCTAAAGTATTTTTTGGGTTGATATGCAGGAATTTGATGGGGCATATGGAGCAGGATGGCAATGCATTGTAGGGACTGATTTTGGGTCATTTGTCACTCACTGTTATGGTTGTTTCATCTACTTCTGCGTTGGAAGTCTTGCAATTTTGCTCTTTAGGGGCTCTGCAGTGACACAGCGAGAAGAGAATCAGTTGGCTGTGAAAGCCTAGTTTTTTGCTTCAATTCTCTGCATTTACTCTCGCCTGCTTGGTTTGATAGACTAGGAAAAAAATATATGAATATTTTCTTACCTCAAAATTCACTTCATTCTGAGTTGTTTAAAATTGTTTCTAAATTTTTGATTCTCTTGACAATATACAATTGTGACTCAGTAATCCACTGCCTGCCTAACAAATATATGTCGAATGTATCAAATTAGTATACTCCATATTAATATAGGGGATCCCATCAGAACTTTGCTGTCAACGACATACTTGAGTCTTCAGGGGCATTGGACGAACTTTAAAAAATAGGCCCTTTTGAGGAATTTTTTTTTAAATGTCATATATTACTTAAAAATATGAATTTTGTAACATTTTGAAATACAAAATCAATAATTATGTTGGTGTAATCAGCTTTTTCCGTCAAATCACTTTCAATAGACAATAGGCTAACTCATTTAGCATTTCTTGTGACTACTATCAACTATTTCCGTCAAATCACTTGCAATAGATAGGAATCACTGAATCGGTAAAAAGAAAGGCAAGAACAACCATAGATGTTAAAAGATCAAAAAGATGTATGTGGATGTAGCTTTTCAATCCATACAAATTCAACAAATTAAAGAACATATAGAGCCTCCGGAATGCACTTTAACACAAACACCTTGTGATCATTTTATCAGAAATCAAAGTCATCTTGATTTGGCTTTGGTGAGGTTAACATGGCTGTATAAAGCCTGACTCTGTCCTCCCCCATTGAAGAACTCCTTGAATGTGGTCTCCGCGGCCTAATAAACGACAAAGAAGTAAGCGTTAACCGGTGCTTGTACCTCCTCCAAGCCAACTGAATTGCAACAGTAGCCCAAGTCCTCCATCCTGGTGAATAATATCTTGCACTCCTCTTCACCTTGTCATTCAAAAATGTGTACCTAAAATGTTGTGTCACATACTTGACATCTTCAGCTTCCAGTCCAAATGCCTCTGTAGCTTCGAGAGTGACTAGTGTGGACGTAGATGGCGGTAGTCGTTCAATGAATGGTCTTCTCAAACACCACGACAAGAGCTCGTCGCCACTGAAATTTCCAGGGCCTAACATGCAGCAACTCTTCACACCGTCTCGGAGAACTTGGCAGCTCTGAAGATGTCCCCTCACTACAAATAACATTCTCTGAACTGGGTCTCCCTCTCTTGTTATCTGCATTGTTAGACAGTAACATGGTATTGTTTGACAGTAAAATCAAACAAATGAATAAATAAGATGGTTCGAATGTATGAGACTGGAACTCACTGTTTCTCCCTTTGTGAATATGAAGGATTTCACTCGGTCGCAGATGTTTTCGAGGACCAGATCATCCATATGTTGGAAAAGAGGAACCTTAAACATAATCGAAAAATCATCAAAAAGGTTTCTTAGAGAAGATTATGAGGGTTTTTTTTTCCTTAAATTAAGAAATGTGTCATGTGTGTACTTGTGTTCTACCTGTCTAACTAGATCTAGGCAAAGATAGTACTTGATGTCTCTCCTGAGGCCTTCAGGGAGGTCACCAACCATCTTACTCTCATCGACACCGCGCATTGCAGCCCAGCGTTGTCGTTCGTAGTTGCGTACTCGTTGCCTGAATCCATGAGGCAATTCCCTCTTCCTCATCCACCACTCTATATTCCTCATCCTCAATTGCATTGCTTGTTTCTTTGATGTTGTTGCTTGCAAGAACACCTTCATGACCATAAAAAACACAAGAGTTTATAACAGCTACCATGAAAGTACGTACTCTTTTCAATAAGATCATTCATTGATTACCTTGATGTTTCCAATCAACATGGTGACTAGAAGAAGTCCAGTGGTTATAACAATGATGTTGAATAGCCCTTCTGACCATTCTGTTGTGCTCACCAGATTCCCAAAAGTACTGTTCATAACAAGTAAATGTAGCTTTATATTGCATTGCAAAGAGACTGTTATGAAAATGTTAGATATAGCCATGTGGTTTATAAGAAAACTCATGTCTCTATCCAAGATCCATCTAAGAGGTATTTTCGGCTTAAGTACCATTATGTGAGACGGACCAGACGACTCAAGGAAAATAAAGTCGTGTGGACCCGATGTATCCACAAAAATCAGTAACATCAAAGCGGACAATATTTGATATGAGTAGAGCTGAGATTGTCAATATGGCATCGGAGCATCTACTTGTCTAATTGTTGGATATGACATAACACAACGTACAAGTGCAGGGGAGTGTTCACAACCTACAAGTACAGGGGAGTGTTCGATATACCACATTGGTTTTGGTAAACCCAAACCATATGATATATAAGAAAACTCACAGGAACCGGTGACAATATTTTTGATGTGAGTAGGACCGGAATTTTCAACTGAAAAACAAAAAGAATAAATACCTCAGAGTCATTAGGCCCCAAAAGATTGGAAAAAGTACTTTCTCGAATCGATTTTCATTAGTGACAAGCTGAACAGTCCAAGCATATGCACCATAGTCATAGTTTTGATCTGTGTCAAGACAAGTAGACCTTGCACCCTTGTTCTCTGCCCATGAAAATCTTTTTCTGTCTGTCAACATATTTGTTGTTCCATAATAGATAGGCTCTTTACAAGTCAATAATTTCACTGAACATCCTTCTGCTACACTGCACTGCTCTCTTAAGCATTTTGTACTTCTCTGTATCCCTAACAAGTACCAGCATGCTCCTGCTGCCTGTAAATCAATCAATTTAACCAAACATGGCCTTAAATGGATCCCTATATATATATATATATATAAATATCTCATCACTGCTGAATCTTTGAAAGTTCGTAAGTGGACAAAGAGTAGAAAATAGAAAGACATACTTTACAGAAACATTCTCATTACTTGCATGATCTGATGTTGGATTAAATGAACTAAAATTCAAAAGTTACTTTATTAAAGTCCTTGAACTACAAGAGTTTGGAATTATTAACTTTTGTACTGTTTATGATTTTGTGTATATAATTGACTGTCTTAATTTGATTCAGGTGAATCATTTTTCAAAAGTTTTGCCATGTAGGGAGGGGAGGGGAGAGAATAGAAGGAATAATAATTTTCCCCTCTCATGTTTGGATGGATAAAAAAAGGGAAAGAAAGAAAACTAGTTTAATTTACTAATTTATCCTTAATTTTTATGTTAGAGTGTTATGTACAAGGGTAAAATAAGTTTTTAACATATAAACAACTTGATAGGTTATCCCTTCCCTTAATAAAATATCCCCTTTAATTCCTTCCAAATCTCTTCCCTTAATTTTTTATAAACTATTTAAACAAGGGAATTGGCAGGAAGCTCTTTCCATTCTCTTACCTCCCCTCCCCTCCCCTCCCCATCTCTCAATCCAAACACACTTTAAGTATAAGTTTTAGTGTAGGAACACATTTTTTTGGTAATAAAAAACGACACTATGTAATCCTAAGAGTGTGTTTGGATTGAGGGACTTGGGGGTAAGGGAAGAGAAGGGAGGGAAGGGAGGGAAAGGGGGAATATTTTTCCCTCTCCCATGTTTGGATAGATAAAAAAAAGGAAGGAGAGAAAATTTGTTTAATTTACTAATTTATCCTTATTTTTATGTTTAAATATTATGTACAAGGGTAAAATAGGTATTTAACTTATAAATGATGTAATTAGTAATCTCTTCCCTCCAAATGACTCCATTATGGGAGGAAGAATTTTGACAAAAATTTAATGAAATCTTTCTTCCAATTCCCTTCAAATCCCCCCCCCCCCTTAATTTTTTTTTAAAACTATCAAAACAAGGGAATTTGAAGGAAACTCTCTTTTCATTTCCTTCATTTCCTTTCAAATCTCTCAATCCAAACACACTCTAAGTATAAGTTTTGGGTAACCGAAAACGACAGTACTATATCAAAGAGTAGGAATATATACTTACATGAGACGCAACAAAATAGGCAATAAGATTGAGAGTTAATCCCCACCAAACAGTACCAAAGACATGAGCAGCTGCATTTTGCGATCGACGAAGGAGGCAGACTGTGTGGTAGATCTTTGGAAGGAATTGCAGCAAAAATGTCAATAACATCATTGTCATCACCATTGTTACTGATCCTTTCTCCATTAGTGAAGGAAGCACCACCCACAACACTATCTGCACCCACACACATACATATATATATAGAGAGAGAGAGTAAATATATATACAATTCTAATATATATTCCTTTTCTTCATTTCTCAGTTTCCCATACCAAATATCTTATTAATACTCATATTCCATACAAAACTATCGGTTAATAAAATAATTAGGTGGCATAATTAAAGACACATGCATATGTGTGTGCGTGTCTATATATATTTCATTTTTAAGCAGTAGTACATAGTTAAATTAAATTTTAACGTAAACTTATTGTTCATCTATTAACATATTGTAAAATATATATTTGTTCTCAAGCTTATTAGTTTTTTTGAGATAATCATGTACTTTTTTACTTCACCTAATAAAATGTTCGAGAGATATATATATATACACACCACTGCTCAAGTGTAGACGTCCATACCTTATTAAGTTACGGACTCTGCTTCTTGAGCAATTCCGCAAAGTGAAATAAGAAATGAGCTCACTGCTTTGGACCCGATTGTTCAAAAAACAGCGGAATCTGTCCGTGGATGTTCGCATCTGAACGGTATTCTCTACTGTTCTATAATTCTATGTGTGTGTATGGCGAGTTCTAAGGTATCAATGTGGCAAACCAAACCTAATTTAAAAAAAAAAAAAAAAAAAAAAAAACTCATATAATGCGCAGTTGCACACACAGACACAAATCTATGTGTTTTTTTTTTAATTTTTTTTCCTGTATAGTGAATTATAGGCTCTTGAAAAGGTAATAAATTTAACCCCACCCACATGATTTATCACATTTGTCCTATTCGTGGTGACTTAACTCATTAACTGCATTTAGTCTGTTTGTGATGATGTAATGTCAGTACACACAATAATGTAATGGAATTATCACAAACAAGAATCACATTATCAGAAGAATATATATATAATGCAATTCTTGGCAAAATAATAATATTGCTGTCAAAGTCTTTACTGTATTAATAAAGACAAGTTTTATGTCACATGGTTCACGCTTGAAAGCAACTCATAGGATGCACTTGTCACCCCTAAACACATCTCCAATCCCCATGACTGTTCATCTATGTATATGTCCAAACAAACATAGTCATCGGTTTTATCAACAGTGAGCAAACTATTCAGAGTGATCGGGTTGGCGTGCGATGAATTACCATAAACTCAAATTTCACTTGTCTTATATGAGTTTAAAATCGGACTGTGAAACCCACATCGCACAAAAATTTCTCATGCGATGACGGGATAAGTTCACCATCAGATACTATCGCTCAAATGGTTCAAAGTCGAATATACACAGTTAACATAAAAAATACACTATTACACAAAATCCTATAAATTGTTTTCATATATTTGAATCAAACATAAACTTAGTTTTAATCATCATTACACGAACAATTCAGAGTAATTAGGTTGGCTAGGATGAATCATTGGGAACTCAAATTTCACTAATCATATTGACATCTCGCAACTTATTCAGAAATTATTTATATATGCAGAGTTGAACGCACGCGGTTGAATTAAAAAAATACAGTATTAATTAACTAATCATTGTAGAAATTAGCATTTTTTCTTACCTGGGGGATAGGTAGGATAACAAAGAGATCAAGCAAGAATCCTCTTTTGGCTTTCAAGTAACGTAGCGCTGCCTTGCGAGCACTACGAGACCCTCCATCACCACCACCGATGGCGCCACCCGACGACATCTTCCCCATCTTGAGCTGGAGCCACATGTCCCACAAGTGCAAAGCATCCGTCATACCCCTGAGAACAGTGACGGTGATGGCTAACCAACCGTCCACAAACAGGCACATCCCGGACTCGCTTATGGAGAGTGAGTGAAAGAAGAGAGGGTCCACAAAAAGACCCGTTGTGCATACTAGCAGATAACCTCTGTTCCATTCTTGAATCCACTTCGCTCTCGGGTCCAATACCCGACCCATCCAATGACGGCACGTGAAACGCACACCCTGGTGTTTCTCTTCATCTTCTTCCTCTCCTTCTTCTTCGTCTACTCCTTCTAGTTCGCTGTCATCTGAGTCGGTACTGTATACGTATTGCACGTCACTTGCACGTGAGATTTCTTGCTGGTGATGAGTAGCCATTTTTTCTTTGATTTATGTACAGAGATTTTTGGAGGATTTGGCTTCAAACTTGTCCAAGAAAGGACATACAACAACTGGAGAGGTAGAAGTAGGAGGTGGTAGAGAAGGAATTAGACAGTTTTGTGAATTTACTTGATTGCCCTCAGTGCGGATTCAGTGGGAGGCCACCTGCCTCCTTAATTGTTTATTTATGGTACATAATTGAATTCAAGCAAAAATATCCTAATAATAATACATAAATATTAGGGATCCCAGTAAATAGGATCTCAATCATTCCAGTAATTCATATTGTCTCGTAATTGATATAAGTGTGGGGCTCACACAATCTGATAATAATGATCTTCCCTAAATAGCACAACAAGATTAATTGGCAAACAACCAAAACACTTCAATAACCGTTTCGTTGAAGTTTATTCATATGTGCGCATAGTTGTCCTATTTGTTTTTTAAACCGAAAACGACATCATATAAGTTTGTCTTTTGGATATCTAATATGGACCTAAACTCCGACTATCATGCCTGTGCGCATAGAAGTTTCCCACCTGACAATAGTAAAAAATCAGACCACATTTGGTTTGCAAATATTGTGAACTGACACAATCCAATTTTCATATTCATATTGCTATAATATAAGAATCTCAAAATCAATTCTTAATTTATATAAACAGTTTGGAATATTTGGGGAAGAAAATATAGTCAAGATATCACAGAAGAGTCAAATGTTTTAATCTCAAGGGCCCCCAATTAATATCTTTTGAAGAGATTAAATTGATTGATGTTGCTACTAATTAATTATTCAACATGTGATATACACTGATTTTAATTACTTTAATTAAACTCCTCCAAAAAGTATAGATGCACTCATGTCCTATCAATTGCAAGTTCATTGATCACTTCATTATTTTTCCTAGTATTTTTTTTGTCGTAGTTATCTCAAATGAGGAGATGGACACATAAGAAAATTTTATTTTTTTCCTTAGCATTTTCACTTCACACATAGTTGATAAGGTATCGAAAAGAACACCAATGGCGAAACGCACTCTATCAGGCTGACACTTACATTGAGAGATGAATGGGATTAGATACCCCAGCAGTCCTAGCCGTAAATAATGGATACTAGGCGCTGGACGTATTGACCCATGTAGAGTTGTAGCTAACGCCTTAAGTATCCAGCCTAGGGAGTATGTTCGCAAGATAGAATGAAACTCAAAGGAATTGATGGGACCCAGCACAAGCAGTGGACCATGTTTTAATTCGATGCAAAGCAAAGAACCTTATTGGGCTTGACAAGCCACGAATCCTCTTGAAAGAAGGGGGTGCCTTCGGGAACGCGGACATAGGTGGTGCATGATTGTCATCAGCTCATGTTGTAAGGTGTTGGGTGAAGTCCCATAACGAGCACAACCCTCGTGTTTAGTTACCATAGTTGAGTTTGGAACCCTGAGCAGACTACCATGAATTTCTTGAACGTTCTCTTTTAAATTATATTTAGTTACCGAGATCTGACTATGAGTTATAAAATGGTAAAATGAATATGAAGAATAATTCGTAATTTGAAGAGCTGTTCCTAAAGGGTCCAAGTAATTCATACTTAAAATTATAGGATCACTTTGATATTTATATTTTTAAATGGACCTATTCGAAAACAATTAGATGATGATAAAATTATGAAAGATTGACATTCCTTATTTCTATTCAACAACATACTAATGGTTCTTTGATTTTGTCTAAGTGATTGTTGAATTCATTTTGTTTTTTTCTTAGCATTTTCACTTCACGTTACAATTTGGAGATGCAAACAACCTATTTTAACTTTTTTTTCCCCTTCACTTCATTATAGCAGGACTGCCTTTAATTTCCTTAATTGGCATCATCTACAAACAGCACTGCCTTTAATTTTCTTAGTTGGCATTATCTACGAAGTTGCCGCAAAAAAATATGCTTTCAAACCTTGATGCATATATACCTAACGCAATTGATTACCAACCGAGTCACCTCATATTGATATGCTTTACATGTACTTAATGATTACTAGAAGACAGAGAATCGAAATTATCAATGAGTTTAGACTATAATCATTATATATATAATTAATCCAAAATTTTAGATGACAATGACACTTCCTACCAAAATGATGCAACAAACAATAATGGGTATGTTTGGCAGTGAGTTCAAACACTGCAAAACGCACCTCATTGTGTTTTATATGGATGCGTCTGGGTTATTTGTGTTTGGGCATGTGGTAGCAGCAACCTCACCACACCTGAGTTGAGTTTTTTAGTAAAGCAGATCACAGCTATGGCCAGCAAAAAAGTGGAAGTTAAACGCACGCGGGACGCTAAACCTTCCGTCAGATACGTTAATGAAATGTCAGAAAAGTCCTCCTAATTTTTTTATTATTACAACTCTACCCTCAACCCTATCATCTTCTCTTTTACCAGTTACAACAAGTCCAGCCGCTCCTCCACTGTTCTCTCCCTGAAGCACGACATCCTCCTGTCAAATGGCATGATTGAGGTAGTTTCCAAAGAGTTTTTTCTTGTTTATTGGTATTTTTGTTCATCAATTCTTGTTATCCGTTCTCTTAACATTTGTATGCGTTTTTTATCGACGAAAATAGCGTTGAAACGTGACATTGGATCGGGTTCGTTTCAGCACATAAAGGGTCTGGATCTCTTTCAGAATAGCAGCAGAGGAGTAGTTGGGTGAGTGTTTGCTTTTCTACTCCGTTAGATATTTTGCTATTCTCCTATATTCGTTCTTTGATAATCATAATGTATTTAGCTGAACTTGATTAATGGTGATCATAGGCCCTGATAGTTGCTTGCGTTAATGCCCAGCTCTTGCTTGGTCTTCGATTGAGGACCATTGTACTAGTCTTTTGTACCCCCCATTAAAAACAAATTATTGACTGAGGGTGAGGGGAAAAAAATCCGTTTGTTTTTAAAGTTGTCTTTTGCTTGTGGCTGAAAGCTAAATCCATATCGTAAAGATTCCCCTCTTGACAATCGATTGAATGGCTAGTGAATTGATGCATAGAAAAGTGGGGATTCGGCCCATAAAACCATGCTCTCCCTTACTTATACAACCGAGCTTTGCCCATGAATCTTGTTCTATTCAATCTGCTTTAACGAGCATCATACATGCAGGAAACATATATACTTTACATTATCTATATTGCATAAATTAAATGCGGTATACAAGGAACCTGTGTCCTTATACTTACCCTGCCAGGAAAGAGCTTTGCCTATTATGGTCTTGCACTTTGTTCTGTAGGTCTAAGTATGGGTTAATCCATTAGACCATCTCCAACCCAGTTTGTAAATGCAAATGTGATACTGTTTTGTATGAGATACTGTTTTGTATGTGATACTGTTTTGTATATGATACTGTTTTGTGAGATACTGTTTTGTATGTGATACTGTTTTGTAAGATACTGTTTTGTGAGATACTGTTTTGTATATGATACTGTTTTGTGAGATACTGTTTTGTGAGATACTGTTTTGATTATGATACTGTTTTGTGAGATACTGTTTTGTGAGATACCGTTTTGTATGAAAGACTCATCTCTCTATCTCTAGTTTTTTCAAAAGACCCAAACCCATGTGTATATACATGTACATATATATACATATATATACCATACACCATTTTGGCTGCAATGCTAGTGATTATATGCTACTATTTATCTTTGTCTTTAATTTATGCAATATTTTAGATTAGGTAAAAATGAGTCAACAAAGGAATGATGGATGTGATGAAGCCCCCCAAACAGAGAAGGCAAATTGGGAGCAGGCTTTGACTGCTATTTTTCTTGAAATTTGTGTTGAACGAGTGAAGGCCGGTGATAGACCTAACACTCACTTTACTCGTGATGGGTGGAAGAAAATAATTTCTTCTTTCTTTGACAAGACTGGTAAGCTATATGACCAGCCACAATTCAAAAATAAATGGGACAACCTTAAGAAAGATTGGCGAGTTTGGGAGAAGTTAGTTATAGGGGAGACTGGTTTAGGATGGGATAACACACGTGAAACAGTGGTCGCTGACAATGAATGGTGGGAACGTAAAATTAAGGTAATCCAATTTAGTTTTTTTTAGTTATATTCTAATAAATAACTTTGTCTATATGTTTGATAAATCTCTTTCATTAATCGCAGCAAGACAGAAGGTGCGCAAAGTTTCGAAATCATGGGATTGAGAATCGAGAAGCACTTCAATTTCTGTTTGGGGGACAAGGAGCAACCGGGTTATATGCTCTTAATCCATCAGCAAATGAACCTGAAGTTCCAGATGCAGTACAACCTGGAAATGATGATGTACATCTATCTGAACCAGATGATTCTAATGATCCAGAGTATGATGCAGGTGCTGATGTAGGTGAGGTTAATAGTAGTCCTACCCCTCCCGTGCGTGTAGGAAATCCAAGACGAAGGTCAAATGCACAAGGCAATCGGGGTAGACAGAAGAGGCGTGTTAATGATGTCAGAGCTGAGATTAGCCAATCATTTTCCTTACTTGCATCTGCGGTACAGAGTCGCACACAGTCCACAGCCCAATCTTGTCTACATGGTTGCATTGAGGATGTATGTTCTCGATTGGAGGAGATACCTGAGACAGCAAATGGTGGTCCTTTGTTAGCTTTTGCCCTGAAGTTGTTTGAAAATAAAGAACATCGAATTTACTTCAATGGGATCAATAGGCCGGAGTGGCAGGTCACTTGGTTGAAGATGAAGTATGAAGAAGTTCATGGACCAGGATCTGCTGATCATCTTTAGGATTGTTGTTTGATTTTCTTGTTTTATTGCTATGTTATTGTTATCCTACTTTCATTATGAAACTGTTGAATGTTATTTCTTATTATTGTGTCATAACTACCACCTGTTACTCTAACATGATTGTATTATGGATATTTTATGTTTCAATTTTTTATGTTTAATGATTAAATGCTTGGATTTTCTGTGTTTAATGATTATATTTTTAATGATTCTTATGATTGGATATTTTATCTGTATGTTCCTAATGGGTAAATATATTCAGGTATGGATGACAATAGGAATGATAGCGATGATGAAGAGTTGGAGACAATTGCCATATTTGCAGGGTCAGTATTTTACTTCACCGAGTTTGATCCGTTGTTTCAAGAACATTTGCCATGTTGGTCATCCTCACTTACAGGCCACAAATACATTACCGATCTGATAAAGGGGAATCCTGCAAAAACCATGGCAATTTTGAGGATGCAAAAAGGTGTGTTTGTCGATTTATGCAACGAGTTAACGACAAAATATGGATTGGTTACTACACGTGAGCTGGGGGCGAAGGAGATAGTCGCAATATTTGTTTATATTGTCGCACAAGGTGTTGGTAATAGAACAATGCAGGATCGTTTTCAACACTCTGGTGAAACAATTCATAGGCATTTTCACAATGTACTAGAAAGCCTATATCGCATGTCGAAAGATATTATCAAGCCACGTGATCCCGAATTCAAAGATATTCCTAAGAAAATATATGACGATCAAAGGTATTGGCCATTCTTTAGAGATTGCATCGGCGCCATTGATGGTACACATATACCTGCAGTTATTCCACAGGACGCACGAGTGCCATATATTGGAAGGAAAGGGGTGACTACTCAGAATGTGATGGTTGTTTGTGACTTCGATATGCTGTTCACATTTGTATGCGCCGGATGGGAAGGTTCTGCACATGATTCTCGTATATTTCACGAGATTCTTGGAAATGATAATAATAATTTCCCTCAGCCTCCTCAAGGTAAGTGATTCTCACTCTACTGTCATTGTCAAATTCATTAATTTTATATTTATTTTATTAGTTTAATCAACTTAAAATTTTATGTAGGTAAATATTATTTGGTCGATGCCGGTTATCCTAATCAACGGGGATATCTTGCACCATATAAAGGACAAAGGTATCACCTTGAAGTTTTTCAAAATGGTCAGGAGCCTCAAGGTCCCCGTGAGGCATTCAACCGTGCTCATTCGTCTCTTAGGAGTGTTATTGAGCGGACTTTTGGGGTTTTAAAAAAAAAGTGGTTGATATTATCACGAATGCCATCATATTCGTTTGAAACTCAAGTGAAGATTGTAGTGGCTTGTATGGCGCTACATAATTTCGTACGCTTGCACAAGCTTGAGGATGAAGATTTTACTACGTACAATGACGAATCGGTCAACGTCAATGCTACTTATGGCTATGCAAATGAGGTCGACGTCGGGGTATTAGAAGATATTGAAATGACGACTTTACGAGATATGATTGCAGCAGAATTATTTGAAATATAAGTTTAATGTAATTTTAGAAATATATATTAATATTATATATATATATGTAATTAAAGACGATCTTTTCTTCAATATATAGAATATTAGACATTAAAATACAATAATGTTTATTTTATGTAACAATATATTTATTTCAATGTATAATTTAAACAACAAATTATCTCTCATCACACCTCAACGTAATTTGTAATTGCCAAACGCAAAACTACATCATTACCTCACCTCAACACAGTTTTTTAATTGACGCGCCAAACACTTTTTTTCATTAACTCACAGCACAGCACCACAGTTTTAGAACTCACAGCACATCACCACAACAGCTGAAAACCCAACACACGCCCAAACAGACCCAATGTCTCCATAGGACTTGAATTAAAGAATATATATAATAATGTACTAAAGGATGAAGGATATGGCCGGATGGCAGTGATGGATATGATGAAGGGTAGAATGGGAAAGACAGGAAGGAACAAAGGAAGAGGATGAGAGTAAGGCAAGTGTGGGAGTATAGAGAAAGGAACTGGTGGGTTTGTGGACTCATTCACATATTCACAGGTTCCATGCAGTTTCCTTCTTTTGTTTTTTTTGTTCATCAATTTTATGAACACCATTTCCTATACCTAGAGAAACAAAACAAACAAAACTCTCTCTCTCTCTCTCTCTCTCTCTCTCTCTCTATATATATATATATATATATATATATATAAGTTAAGGGCTAGCTAGGGTAATCTGGTATATTTGTGTCCCTCAATCCCTCCATGGTTTTAGTCTTATCATACATAAATTTTTGATGGTCTATCGTGCACTAGTTGCTTTGTATTTGTTGAAATCCAAACCTAAACACATGAATGATATTGTCTCACAGGCCCGCACGGATAGAGAGGAGTTGTGCTTTGTTTATAAATCACTCGATTGAGTTATGTCAAACCAATGAGGGAATTTTAGTCTTGACACTCCTCACACTTAATTATCAGTTGAGTTATAACAGACCCAACAAATTGACATATAAAGACCCGTCCAACTGGACTGAGACTTTGCTCCGAGACCATGTTTATAAACTAAGTCGAAATACATCAAGGATATTGTCTGCTCTGGACCATAAGCCCGCACATATTTGTTTTTCGTGGACCGTCACCTATTACTCTTAGACTCAAAAAACGACTTATAATGTGAGAGGTGCAAAACCTTTACTTTCATATATACCAATCAGATTGCATTATGTCAATATGATGGGAGATATTAGCGTTGATAGTATTTTGGGCTCTCACTGTGTGATTGATTTGGCTAGACAATTAAGATTGTATTTTTTGTAATCGAATTAAAAAAAAATGAATATTATCATATTTCCATAGAGATATATCACTCATCCACACTCTTAAAAAGTGGTGCATATTTTAAGTGCACAATTTAGTTGTGCATAGGAGAATTTATATATATATATATATATGTTTTATGTCCATAAATTTCATGCCTATATTTGAATATATGTATGTGCAATAAATGATGGGTAGTACTTACAAAGCTCTACAATTATGTAAGCAATGGTCCCCAAAGTGTGGAATAATATGGTTTCGATGGACAATGATATTTGCATGGATTGACATTATTTTATATTCAGCAAAAACAAAAATATTGGCTTAGGTCTGGCTCGGGCGCCTCTGGATTGATGAGTTTGGTGGTTCCAAATGTGTCCAATCTTGGGTCTGCCCTACAACCTGACCAGTCTCTGAGAGAGGTAACATGACTATAGATAGCTCTTTCATTAGTCCCATGCATGTGATGCCTCTTATGGGAGGACACAAGAATAATTGGTGAAATTGTATTCTTCTCTCTTTTCTTTTTTTCAACTTTTCCTTTCTAGCTTAAAGTAAAATAATTGGATGCTCTCTTGGGGTAGATATATATGTAAAAGAATATAATTAAACACGTTTTTTTGAGTCTAAGTATCATTAATGGCGAAGATCAATGAAGAACAAAATCTTGTGGGTCAGATGAATTCATAGTGATTCGATAAACTCAAAGAAGACAACTATATTTTGTTGGTATGTTTGAGCTAATAATTTCAATAATATATAAAATTGTTTTAATTTTTATCCTTTTTAAAGAGTGTTATTTTCCCTATTTTATATTAGTTGCAATTTTTTTATTTATAAATAGTGTAAATTAGGATGACATTCAATCGCAAAGGATTAACCCTAGGTGACAAGCTAACCATGATAAGGATTCTTATAGTATAAAGACAAATATGACACAACTATCTTCTTTTTTCCATTTTTTTCTTTAAAAAGTATCATTGTACAACATATTTGAAGAGATTTGATGGTTGGCAAATAGCTATCATCACACAAAGAACAATGATTGACAAGGTATGAGAAAAATATACTAGAGAAATGCATAAAAATGGCAATGTATTGGAGTTTCCTTATGTAATGAAGCAAAGGTGTTTGTCCACAAGTGCATTAGTATTTTTCAAGGATTTTCCCTCAAAGATTTTTTTGTGTGTTTGGAAATGGTTTTGGTTTTTTATTTTCAAAAACTGATTTTAAGATTAGATTTTGAAAACAATTTTAAAAAATAATGATGAAAACAAAATTCATTTGGTAGAGGATTCAACACGGAGAAAGAGGAAAGATGAAAGAGAAAACATGAAATAATTTTACAAAACTTCAAATAGAAGTTTTGGTTTTTAAAAACCAATAACAGTTTTCAATTTTACAAAACAGCTTCTAAAAACATCCACCCAAACGAATTTTCAATCTCATTTGAATTTTTAAAAACAGAAAACAGTTTTGAAAATTGTAACCAAACAGGCTCAGTTTGTCATTTCCCTTCAATGTCCAAATATCAAAATCCATGGAGGAGCACAAAAAGAGGATGTGAATGCACAAACACAAAAATACAAACAATGAAGTGGTCTCACAATTCAATGAAAACGCTCGTGTCATAAGCTTGCACCACTTGGCAATCTCTAGAGATTGATTCCATCATACCAAAATACCCTCAACAAATATGTGGAGTCCCAAATAGTTCAATTGGGCAGCCACGTCACTTTTTGAGTTTTGACCTAATTTATCATATCGTTAGGTGAAAAATTTCTTTGTACGTGGGTCTTTAGACTCGTGACAAATGTGCATATGACAAAAATTTATATAGTATCGTTCTCGGTTAAAAAAAGACCGACAATGTCTTTTCGTTAAAAACGGGGAGGGGAGATTCGATCCCTGATCATTAGAGTGATACACATCATTCTTACCACTCCAGCTAATGGTTCGGATGTGTTAATGTTAAAATCCCTCAAACTTTTTATTATGAAGTATAGATAGACTGTTGAATAATTTGGTACTAGTCTACTAGAAAGGGAATTTATTATATATGAACTATGAAGTCCACCAACCGTAATGGGCCTTCTTAATATTGTCTTGGTCGTCTTGCGGCCCGGTTTAGCGGCCCAAATGAGGCCTACCTCTGTATAGAATTTAAAAGAATAAAAAAAGTGAAAAAGTAAAAACACACGTTACACACCTCGCAGTCCGCCAGTCTCGCACAAGGTCCTTCTCTTCTGGTCTTTGAAATTCCCCGCCAGCGAACGCTTTCTAGGGTCTCTCTACTTCTACCAGTTCGGGCTTCAAAGCACAGTATTCTCTCCTTCATCTGTATACGCAATCGGGTACTCTTTCACATTACAACACTAGTTTATACTTGCCATATTGAATTTCTTTCTATCTTCTGTTTGTTTCCTGAGAACGTCTGGGAAAATAGCATAGAAAATAAAATCTGGAGCCCTATTAAGACTTGGGACTCCATCTTCATTTCCTATATCATAAGCTGGTTTTTGCTGCATTTTGTTTTCTCTTTGTACAGCTTCTTTGCTGTCAAATGGAGCGCTCGAGTGTATTTATTTTATTGCCTCATCAGCTAAGCTTATTTGCTAGCGTTAGTTTCTTATCATATGCTAGCGGGGACAATGTTGTGTTTTGGTGTTTTCTACTCTTTGGATTAAACTAATTTTATATGAAATTTCAATTTCAGAGTTGTGTCCAATTTTTTTTCCTAGGGTTCTATTGTCTCTTTAATCTTACTTTCATGTCTTATTGTGGGTCTAATGCCTAGTGTCTTTCCGAAGACCTTGAGCATTGGAACTGAAGGGATAATTTATTTGATATTTAACTACAATCTTTTATTATTCGTTTTGTGCAGATTTGAAGAGTTTATAGTCTTGGAATCATGGGAGATTTGTTAAGGTAATTAGGTCTTATATAATTTATGTTTCATGGAAAAGAAGATGATGTGTTTAAAATTTTTTGTGGTTGATGACATTTAATTTTTTTTAAAAAAATTCCCAAAGCCTTAGATTGTGTCAAGGTTAGGTTTTGCGGAGGTAATTGTCAAATATGTAACCATTCATTTTTCCGTTGGAGCTTCAGTATCAAGGGAACTTGTGTTTTTTTAGAGGTTACAAGACATTTAAGCCTTTTAGGTGATATATGCTTGTTATGAATGTATGCGCACATATGGATCTGGGGAACTTTGAAAGTTTTCAATGCTTAAGAAAAATAATTGGAGATTCCCACTTTGAATTAAATTTTGGTCTTAGGTATTTCTGTTATTTCAGCATTTGGATGTCTTTAGTGATGCATTAAATGAATTGAAATTTCAGTGATGATTATAGCGATACACTTCGTATACTTGTTGCAACGGATTGCCACCTAGGCTACATGGAGAAGGATGAAATTCGCCGCGAAGATTCTTTCCAGGCATTTGAGGAGATATGCTCAATAGCAGAAAAATCGCAAGTAATAAACTATCTTCAACCTATTGTTCTTTGGCTCTTTGCATTTCCAAGTTCCGGCTATTGGTTTATCAATTATTCCTTTTTATTACCGTAAATTCTGCTTGTGGTCCTGTTTCAAACACCTGGTGGTTTGTGAGCCCTTTCCTTTAGCTGGCTTCCCTGGCCTTCATAGGCACAGCCATCTTCTGCTATTTGCTACCATGCTAATTGCTAGATAACTAGGTGTACCTAATTGTATCAAATTTTAATGATCGCAAATGTACGAATCAAAAGATAGTATAGCTAGTGAATAGGATATCTTCCCACAAAGATTGATTTAATCCTATTGTTCTTGCTAATTAAATTTAAAATTAAGTTGGAAAGCTTAAGATTATGAAAATTTGTTTGAGAGATTGAAATTAAAGAAAATTACTGAATAAAGATAAAGATTCAAATGCTGGACCTTGTAGAAAATGGTTAAAATTGTAGAAATCATAATTTCTAATTCACTAGAGCAACCGAATTCACCATAACCCGTCCCTTACCCTGCTTAGCAAGTTAATTCCATGTTGATGATCAATTTTCTTAGGTGTTTAATGATCATGACATCATATTACATCAAAAGTATTCTTGCATGCAGACCTTCTATACTGAAGTATCTTTACTCAAATCACAACAACTTGCTCTAGGAAATACCAAATCGAGATCCGTAAAATTCCTAAGAGAGCTGACATCTATATCTTTCCAACGGTGTATGCCTCCATCATTGGTTTCTTACTTTCTTCTGAGATGACACCGTTTAATCATCAAAAATTGACTAATTTGAACAGATGATTCAGGATTGCGATGACATTTTAAGCCTGACCTTGCTCCTTTTCTTCTTTACTTCAAATTATCCTACAGAAACACAAAAGGGAAGTAACAAACCATAATTACCAAGACTTAACCAAGAAAGATGGGTAAATATTATGGAATAACTGGTATAAATATGTACCTATCACTAATCCCTCTTCTTCATTTTAATTCAATTTGGAGATTTCCTATACCCAAATGTTGGTTGCTTTTAGCTTTGGATTTAGAATAAATTTTTTTTTCCCTCTGTCATGTTTAATGTTGAAATGAGGATTTACTAGGGTTGGCTATACAAAGGGAATTTATTCTATGTTAGTTTGTTGTTTAAATTTAATGGATTAGTGTATTATGATATTTGTTTTGATATCAGGTGGACTTCATACTCCTGGGTGGTGATCTTTTTCATGAGAATAAGCCCTCAAGGTCAACATTGGTTAAGGCCATTGAAATTCTCAGGCGCCACTGTCTCAATGATCATCCAGTGCGGTTCCAAGTTGTTAGCGACCAGACTGTGAATTTTGCTAATTCGTAATGACTTTTTATCTGCACTTTCCATTTACTTTATATTGTTTGTTTAGAATAGTGGTTTTTAAATACTCTTGAGTCTTGTCTACTTTTTTCTTTGATTTCTTTTTGGATTTTCGGTAGGGGGATCTAGTATTAACCCCTGGCTCCCCCATGTTCAAGCTTCATTACTTCAATCTTAAAGCATGATTTATAGAGTACAATGCTTATGGTTGAACCACACTGTCATCTTGTGACATTAAATTTGAGTTTGTGCCCCTCTTTACTTCACGATTATCTTTTTTGTCAACTTGATACTAACAACTTTAAATATATTTTTTCCCAGTTTTTGTTCTTTAAATATTTAATAGCCATCCATCGTAAGTGCTGTATGTCTAGCTTATCGAATCACCAAAAAGAAAAGGTATTTATCTGGCTTATACTTGTGTGAAGGTACATGCAAACTCATGCACAGATTAGATAAATGTTCGTGTTGCTCTTCATAAAATTAAAGAAGAAATGCTTTGGTTGTAACAACTTGTCATGGTCAACAGATTTGGTCATGTTAATTATGAAGATCCTCATTTCAATGTTGGCTTGCCAGTATTCAGTATTCATGGAAATCATGATGATCCTGCTGGAGTGGTATGGATTTCTTAACAAATTTCTTTTTCCCTTTTAGATTCAGCCATGGCTATTTTATTTTGTTCATGGAGTTTGTGATGGACCAACTTGCCTTTCGCTTAGACCATAGTATACTGCCGAAGCCATCTAAGTTATTCTAATATTAGTTGGAGGGATGATATAATGGATTTTGTTCGTATCTCCTAGTGAGCTCAAACATTTATTTTACCTTCTATTTCCTTCCCCTCATTCCTTTCCCAGAATGGATTGAAGTGCTGGAAATGGGCTCGTATTTCGACCACTCTTTGTCTTTTTGAGCAAACTAAAAATTTAGACAATTTTCCAAACTGATGATTGTTTTATCGTTTTCTTGTGAAGTTAGTTTGGGATTCTTTTTCTGAACTAATATGTCATCTACAATATGTTTAGCAAGTTCAGAAAATGAGACTGGTGTCAGAAATTGGGAAAAAGGTAAAGGGGAGAATGAAATAAGAGAGAAAATGGAAATAAATATCTGCTGGGGTGAGTGCTCCTTCTGTGAAAGCTCATTTTTCCTCTGACCAATCAGCTCCTTGATGCGCATTTCTAGGTAATTGCGAAGGAAGCTGCTTAACATGGGCGTGCTCTGTTGCTATATGTTATTATTGAAAGATTTTGTAGTTGATGCATGCTTTCAAAAATATGATGATGCAAATTTAAGGTGACTAATTTCCTTCTCATTGAATGGTGGTAGATAAAACCCTGGCAGGAAATTTTAAAACGAGAGGAGGGAGGTTGAGAAGGCATACAATAAAAGTACTGAGTATGTAAGCTAAAGGATTGGTTGAGACTGTGATTGATGAAGGGAGGTTGAGAGGACTCCCCATAATGGACTCCGTATAGTAATTGATGAAGGGTTTATATTGTGTTAGACCCATGGTCAAGCAGTATGAGAAAAGAAGGAATAAAACGAGTGGACACGTGGCCTGATGGGATTGGGAGCACTTGTCTTATCCTGATTGGCTGCTCTTGGGTTTTCTGTTTTATTTAGGAGGGTCTGAGGAGAGAGACCTCAGCCTTTTGGACTCTAGTGTTTTCTTTGGGAGGTTTCCTAGCTCCTCGAATTGCTAGGGTTTATCTACTGTTTGCTATTTCATCTTCTTAGGACTGTAATTCTCAGGAATCTTATCAATATATCTCCTTTTTCTAGTGTGACTCTATCAAATGGGATCGGAGCCGTACGATTCTGGTAACCACGAAATGGAAGCAAGAATAGAGGTTTTGGAGAGAGATACGAGTGGGTATGAAGAACAGTGTCGCGATCTTGAAAAAGGACATGGATGAGATGAAAACCTGTATGTTCCAGCTGCAAGATCTGTTGCAGCAGCATGGTTCTCTCGACAAGGGTAAAGCAAAAACAGCTAGCTCCTGGCAGATTCCAGATTCTAGCACGGCGAGGCGCTCATCTATGATTCTCAATCCTGGCATTCGAGTTGCTCGGAGGTCCCTCGATCGGGGAACCATGTTTTCAACACAAGAACCAAGTCTTCCGCCTGAGATGAAAGACAAAATGCGCACCTTTATTGATCGCACACTTCTTCGATTGGACCGCACAGATCTTCGACTCCGAGAAGATTGGAATCAGGTCCATGCATTCAATTCGACGTATGACCATCTAGTTGAGGAGGCAAAAAGAGATCGACGAGTGATTACAGGTTGGGTCACGGCCACAAAAATTTTGGAGCATGGTGAAGCAACTGAATATGCCTTCAAGATGTTTGATGAAATGCTACACTCAACATGCACGCAAATATTAGAAGCTGTATTAGTGGGTATTCCAGTACATAGTGGATCAACAACGATTGCCTTTGTGAATGCTATGGGGCATATAGAGAAGAATTGGGATCCAGGTATTAATCCAAGCATAATTTGCTCTCTTACCACTGTCCACCTTAGTCATCCTCAAGTGTCTTTCTCTGTCCTATGTTCATGTCTTGGGATTGCTATTGGTCATGCCATAGTTATTGTCTTGGCATCTTATGGCAACAACATCAAAAGTTGTTTGTTAGGCATGTCTGCCTCGATAATTTTGAGGACAAAATTGCCTTTGGAGATGGTGGAATATAGAGAAATCAGTAAAGATAAAGAGACATACCAGTTAGATGCATCAATGGTAGTGATTGTGGCAATGAAAAATGGTGGTCTAAACATATGGGCCATTATATTCATTCTTTATGTTCCTAGGGCTGGGCATTTCAAAAGGTATGTGTGTGAAATAGTTGGCTCAGCTGTGATGCTAGTACCTTCCTCAAGTAAAATTCAAGTCATTACAAAACAGAAAATTCAGATCTCAAATTGTGCTTTTGCATACAATCGTGTGCTGGAAATTTTCATGCTGGTTATTGGCCATGAGAACTTGAGTAGTGGCACTCTACTTGACCTTAAATGGTGCATGTTATGGTTGGTGCATTCTTTAACTCTCCTTCATCATTGTGTGAGCAAGCATTTTCCATTGGAATGGAAGTATGTCCTTTTTCAGGAAATTTTTAGAGGCAGCAATCTTGAGGACAAGGTTGATTTCAAGGTGAGTGGAAAAGAGGTGTATACTGTGATAGCATGTCAGCTTAATGGTGGAGCTCATGGGTTGATTGATGGTGTCAAAATGTTGGCTAAACTATTATGTGCCGACATTGCATTATATATTGTTCATTATGGAGGGATGGGACAAAGTATTTCTGAAGTTTATTATTTCTCTACAGTTGTGAGTACTTGGTCTGATATTGATAAAAATGATACTCCAAGAGGTACCATGAGCAGCCCCTTGAGTAATGCTATACTTTCATTAAGTCATGATGGGAATTATGTTGTAGCAGCGTTAGTAGCTTACATGACAACAGTAGTAACAACTTGGTGGGCAGCTCAGGAATTTGGTGAAGGGCTGGGAGGTACTGTTCAGCAGGGAACTGGTATAGTTTTAGTATTTGATCCAGGCGGTGATGATGGAGATTGGATTTTGGGTATTACTACAATTTTCATGCACTTATGTTTGATGGCTATGCCTTGGTTTAGCAAGTCCTGCTCATGGTGGATGGTGAAACTACTGCAATTTGGCGGTGTGAAACTGAATCAATTGCGACAGGGAAACTAGATCGAAGTCGTGGTAGGCTGCTCATGTTGGATACTTCCTAGCATTACCACCCGAGACTGCAATACAACCTGTGTTTCATGTTCCCAACCAAGGAAGGTCTTGCTCCCTGGGATCATTAGCCAACCCTTACCTTCATGCTTCATTGAAGAGCTGGAACTAATGCTTCTTTTGGAAACTATAACGCAGACCCGCAGGCTCCTCAATGGTCAATTCAAAGTTCTAGTTAAGGGAAGGGGCTCCCTGATTTTGACTACTTCTCAGTTTTTTTTCCCTGATTCTTCACCTTGAGGACAAGGTGCAAGTTTTAGGGGAGGGTATTGTTAGACCCATGGTCAAGCAGTATGAGAAAAGAAGGAATAAAAGGAGTGGACACGTGGCCTGATGGGATTGGGAGCACTTGTCTTATCCTGATTGGCTGCTCTTGGGTTTTCTGTTTTATTTAGGAGGGTCTGAGGAGAGAGACCTCAGCCTTTTGGACTCTAGTGTTTTCTTTGGGAGGTTTCCTAGCTCCTCGAATTGCTAGGGTTTATCTACTGTTTGCTATTTCATCTTCTTAGGACTGTAATTCTCAGGAATCTTATCAATATATCTCCTTTTTCTAGTGTGACTCTATCATATTGTCAGTACCAAATATCTTATATTAGGACTTGCATTCTTAGAACAGCTAGTTATCTTTCAAATATTAAGTTTAGTTTTGTCGTCGAATATATATTCAGTTAACTCATTTTCTTACTTTGTACCTGAGCCCTTTTTGTAAATAAAAGCCCAAACTTCATGCTTATTTCCATATCTGTTAGTTCAGCTGCGGATGTCTGCTGATGTCGGTATTTTTTTTTCCTGTGGTTTCTGCTGACAGGATAATCTTTCAGCTGTTGATATTCTCTCAGCATGTAATCTAGTGAACTATTTTGGGAAAATGATCCTTGGAGGTTCTGGTGTTGGTCAGATCACACTCCATCCTATTCTTTTAAGGAAGGTCCGTTGTGGGATTTTTTTGGCAGAAGGTGGGAGTGGTATTACTTACAAATCTCTTTATTAGTGTGTAACTGTCTACAAATTGCAGGGTTCAACATCTGTTGCTCTCTACGGTCTTGGGAACATTAGGGATGAACGGCTCAATAGAATGTTTCAGGTTGTTTAATTGATCTTTGTTTTGCAAATGTTTATATGGTAACAAAAGATACTAGACATAAATCAAATTTATATTTAATTCTCAGACGCCTCATGCTGTACAATGGATGCGGCCTGGAGCTCAAGAAGAGTGCCCAGTGTCAGACTGGTTCAACATTCTGGTGCTGCACCAGAACAGGTTGTGCATTAGTTTATGCGTGCATGCTATGTGTGTGTCTCTTTGTTTCTCAGATTTAGAAAAAAAACCTTAATTTGTCTTCAGTGCCTGACCATGAGCCTTTTGTCCTTACGTGGTCTCTAGAGTAATACTTCAGTGTCAATGTTTGTGAGCTTTGAATTTTAGCTTCTTATGTGGTATGCAGGGTGAAGACAAACCCAAAAAACTCAATAAATGAACACTTTTTGCCACGATTCCTAGACTTCATTGTGTGGGGACATGAACATGAATGTTTAGTTGATCCTCAGGTGCCACTGGAAATTTAATTCTCTCCTGTTAGCTTTGTCTTCATTTTTCTGCTCCCTACCCCCTCCTCCCCTCCAAAAAAACGTATGTCATGGAATTGATTGTTGATTTTGATTACAAAAGGAAGTTTCGGGGATGGGATTTCACATTACTCAACCAGGTTCTTCAGTTGCAACATCACTGATTGATGGAGAATCAAAACCTAAGCATGTTCTTCTTCTAGAGATTAAGGTTGGTTTTGAGGAAAAAATTACTGAACAATGTGTTTTGATAATGTAAAGTTACTCTGTTTATTTTTCATACCATTGATGCTTTGTAGTGCTTTGTAGGGAAATCAGTATCGCCCAACCAAGATACCTTTGACATCAGTGAGGCCATTTGAATATACAGAGGTAATTACTATCATCTTGAGTTTATACATAGAGTGCTTCTTTGACTTCACCAATTTCATGATGCAGATAGTATTAAAGGATGAACCTGACATCGATCCCAACAATCAAAACTCAATCCTAGAACATTTGGACAAAGTGGTATGATTTTTTTCTCTACTGTCTAAGAACTTTTGGATCTAAGGTTTCAAGTGTTCTTTATTAGGTCTAAAAGTTCTTATATTGTACATGATGTTTCTATTGGAAATATAATGTGCCTTGGTTATTGTATGGCTAGGTCCATAATTTGATAGAGAAATCTAGGAAAAAGACTGTTAAGAAGTCAGATATCAAGCTTCCATTAATCCGTGTAAAGGTAATATTCTCTTATGTCTTAATACATTACATTTATAGATTTTCCCTCATCCCTCATTTAGCGATTTTGATGGGGGTATGGGGGGATGACTAAAGTATAGTAATCGTCTTAGTTCTTCAATTGAACAAAATTGAAGGAAGCACAAACCCTTACCTTCCTGTGTGAAACACTTTAACCTTTTGATTTTTCTAGATGCACTAAAACTTAACAATCTTTGATTGTTTTTCAACGTGTATTAAGTATTAACTGCAGCTCTATTGCATGCTCTTGGTGAACCCTTTTATATTGGAGCACTCTCACCTTAACTTTGTCATTTAGGCTAGATTTGTTCTTCATGATTTACCATAAAGCATAATGGTGACCTAAGTTGCTTTTGTTTCCCTTGAGTTTGGCCTTTCCTTTTATTAGCATTTTTACATGGCTTCTTAAGGTGTACTTTCTTTTCTTAAAATATCACATCATTTGATCTGTAACGAGTTTTCTTGACAAGATGCTGGCAGAATCTGTCGTTAGTCATTACTGACCCTCAGTGGCATGATTTCTCATTTATTTGGCAGGTTGATTACTCTGGGTACATGACTATAAATCCTCAAAGGTTTGGGCAGAAATATGTGGGCAAGGTATCTTCATCCTATCATTTGTCCTAGATCTGGAAGTTGACACTCAAGTCTTTTGAGCACCTTTCTGAAGCTGAACTTTTGTATCTGCAATTTGCAGGTTGCCAATCCCCAAGACATTCTTATATTCTCAAAGGCTTCTAGAAAAGGTCGTAGCGAAGGTAATATATGTATTAGCTTAATCTTTCAGATGTACTCTATTTTGACTATTTTGTGCTATGGACTTAACCATGTTTGATGCTTCATTTGTCACATGCTAAGGTGGATTTGCCACATACATAGGTTTGTGAATTATGATATTGTTGAAAGACTGAACAGTGATGAAACAGAATGATAGAAAGAGTAGAAAGAATCAGAAGGCTTGATATTTCATTCGTTCAATCTGTATATATATATATACACGCAGACACACACTAGATATCGAGGATTCTGGAATCAATCATATAAATCAGAGGCTATAACTACGGAAATCAAATAAAAATGAGTGCTAGTCTTGCACTCTACTTCTACTAAATAATGTCAACGCAATCTGTCAGCATCAAACTATATATGAAAAGGTTTGCTGTCAACACAATCTTTTAGCAAATATCTCCATAAAATGTTATAATCATGAGCTAGCACATCCTAGATCTTTTCTCTATGCAACTGATTAAAGTATACCAGGAATAAATGCCCTTGTCAAAACTGAAACTCTAGTGGTTATAATGTAATAATAGTACACATTACGTGTGGAAATCTAAACCATAGCTTTTATGGGAGCCCTTTCTTTCTCAGTGATGTTATTTGCGGATAGATATCTAATTCCAGATAGCTGACTTAAGATTGCCATTGGGTTGAGCTGCAAACCAACTCTTACCTATAAACCTTCTTAAATATAAGTAAGTTAGATTCTTCACTATGAGTCCTATCAAAAAAGAGTTAAAAATATCATATCAAGTTTTTCGAAATTAAGCATTAGCCGGCATGTTGGTTATTTTACAGGGAATACTATTTTTACTGTGCTCAGCTTGACTTTGCTTATATTATTCATATAAGAAAATATTCCCATCCTAAGAGGGGTCTTGAAATCATTTCCCTAGGGATTTAGAGTGGATGGTAGAGAAAAAGAAAAAAGTCAACACAGTTTACGTACTCCTGCCATCCTTTGGGTTTAAGGAGGGCAGATGCATGCAGCCTTGAAATATCACATGTTGTGTCAATTTTTTGCTTCATGATCTAGCGTGGACTCAATACAGCATTAAGAAGTGTCCTCTACTTGTTCTCTGATTCCAATTATTGATTATGAGTTAGATAGTAGTAGTGTTCAAGCTGATTATGAATGAAATTTCTGTCCATGATTGTAGCTAAAATTGATGATTCGGAAAGGCTTCGCCCGGAAGAACTAAATCAGCAAAACATTGAGGCCTTAGTCGCTGAAAGTAATCTGGTATGCAATCATTAGTTTCCATGTGTCTTTTCTATTCATTACATTTGCTTACTAATTCTAGGGAGGGACAGCTTTATTGAATAACTGTATTTGGCGGAACTTCTAAACATAAGTGAAATTACTAAGAAAATAGTTATAGTATCGGTGCCATTGTATCTTATAGTTTGTTCCTCTTTTTGAATGCCGATAATGTCCGAACTTGCAGAAAATGGAGGTCCTTCCAGTCAATGATTTGGACGTGGCATTGCACAACTTTGTAAACAAAGATGACAAATTGGCTTTCTTTTCTTGTGTGCAATACAATCTTCAAGAAACACGTGTAAGTGGTTCTATTGCCTTACTTGGGGAACGGCTATAAAAATACTTTTTTTTGCCTATTTCACGTATATATTTAAATATGTTCGTGTATGTGGTATTATATCTTCCTGCTGATGGTTGTCGTTTCCCTTTCTTTTCTATCTCTGGATAGTTTCTCTAATACTTGTCTCCTTTTCTTGCTTCGCCAGAGCAAAATAGCTAAGGATGCTGATAATCTGAAGTATGAAGAGGAAGATTTAATTCTTAAAGTTGGAGAGTGTTTGGAGGCAAGAAGTTGAAGTTTCGCTCTCCATCTCTCTCTCTCCTCTAAATTTTCTTTTTCAAAATGCTAGCTCATTGGCTTTACATATTGTCTGGTACTGCTAATATTTGCTTTCAATTAAGATTGATACATAAAAGGTTACATATATAAAAGTAGAAGCTTATGAGGCAGATGGGGTGACTTTGGCAGTGCTCAACTTGATTTAATGTTCCCTGCAGCTGAAACTGTCTTTTTGCATGCATGCGCTTTCATCTCCATTTTTGTGTGTGGCTGTCTCATGCTTTTATTTTCATGCACGCATGTCGATCCTTTGTAAGAACTACCCGTAATAACGAACTTGCAAAATGAATCTTATTATCATAAAGAGATTCGTTGTTCCTGACCCTGCTTCACCTTATGTATATATACTTTTTGTATGTTTCTGATGCTTTCGGAGGCTGTTTTGTGTATTTATATTTGTGTATAGTATATAAGCAATACCTATGTTACTGATAATTGAAAATATTAATGTTTCGTAGGAACGTGTCAAAGAGAGACCTTTACACTCCAAGGATAACCCACAATTCACGTCCAGTTCCCTGTCCTTGGAGGTAATTCTTTCTAGAGTCATGTTTATTCATAGTGATCACCTCTGTTGGACTACATTGCCGCCGCCACATAGGTTTAACAAAGACAGTGCCCTTTTTTTGCAGTCTAAAATTTTGTTTTCTATATACTCTAGGGTACCAGAAGTGAGAGTGCTGCAGGAATTGGAAGTGCAGTTTCCTTTAGCGATGATGAAGACACAACCCAAATAACTGGTGTAAAGTCTGCCACTCGAGGGCGGAAAGGGTCATCAGTGGGTTCTAGCTCACATCAGGATGCCTTGGGACATCCAAGTGGAAGGGGTCGGGGTCGGGGCAGGGGCAGGGGCAGGGGCTCTAGTACCTTGAAGCAGACAACTATTGATGCAGCTATGGGATTCCGCCAGTCTCAAAGGTACTCATTGAGGATAACTGATATTATGAAATTCTGTTTAAAAATTCTGTTTCTCTTTTCATTCTCTTATCCCATACAACAATCTGTTTTAAGTTTATATGTTGTAATTCTGTTTAGAAATAACCTTCTATTGTTGCTTACTTGTACATTATGATTGATATTTGGGTATGAATCTGCTTTGGAAGTGACCATGAGTATTAAGCATCAATTGAATGCTAGTTATGTTGGGCTTGTGATGGTAATATTTCTAGTTTTTGCTAGGTTAATTGAATGATATAGCATGCAATTTTTGTTAATCAATTAAAAACAAACTTAAATCTGAAAGATGTTTAATAAATGATTCTCAACCTTTCTTTTTAGAAGCCAGGAAAATCTTTCTTTCTCTTGGATTGTTAAACAGGGAGGGGGACTTGAATCCCTGCCCTAATGGCAGGATGGTGAGGACCCGACCACTGTTGCTTCTCAGGACCAAGCTTTGGTTTTTCTTCTTATAAATAATAGACTCTGGAAAGTGGTTTTAGGAACAGAGTACTGAATGTTAAAGTTGACTAGATTGGTACTCATTTGTTGTCCTTCTTATAAATGATAGATGCTGGAAAGAAGTTTTAGGAAAAGTGTATTCCATGTAACTTAACAACTAAGGAGGCACAAAGAAACGAAAGTAATGCTAACTGTCCAAGTCGTTTCCAGAAAGTTTATGATATTTATTTGAATTTTTTTTATATCCAAGAGTTCACTCTTAAAATTAGCATTAGCAAGTGGTGACGAGAAAGGGGCAGAGGAGAACCAGTGTTTTTCACAGGATTTAATTTAAGTATGCTCCATTCAAATGTTTTTTCCCCCTTTTTTCCCTTCTTTGGATGGGTTTGCCAAGAAAGGGGCAGAGGAGAATGGTCAAATGTTCGTTTCCCCCCTTTTGCCTTCTTTTAGTTGCAAAAAAGTTGATATTACTTGCAAATTTTCTAAGATCATAGTGTGTTGCTGCAGATCTGCATCTGCTGCTGCATCTGCTGCTGCATCAGTTGCATTTCGAAGCATTACTGATGATCAGGAGAATGTGGACTCTGCTTCAAGTGAAGAAGGCGAGAAATATACAACTAATGAGGTTCATGATAGTTCGGTATGAAGTATATCTTGTTGGTTGATTTCTTGTGCCAATCCATTATTAATTTTTAGTTTCTCTTGTGCAATTCAATACCACATATACAATGTGGTACTTAAGCCAACAAATGAATATTGGCTAAGGAAAAAAAAGAAGGAACATTTTCGAATACAAGACGTTCCGAGAAGTACTGTCAAGCAACCATGAGACACCAAGTATAACTTCTGGTTGTGATTAAAGTTTATGTTGGAGCCCAACACAAGTCCCGCATTTTAAAAATAGAAAGAAGTGGTGTGGTGTATAAGGCATGGGGAGGTCCAACTCAAGAGCTTATGATTTTGAGTAAGATTAGCTTTCCTCCATTGCCTAGTAAGCCCATGTGTGCCCATGTAATTTGGGCTCACCCCCGGTCCAAATTCCCAACAGTTTATACAGCAGTATTGCTTCTAATTGTTCAAAATCTATTAACTGCATACTTCTTAGTCATCACTTACTGACTTACAAATAAAAATTCTCTTAGTCATCATTGCTGTATTGAGTATGTTACTTGTTACTACACTTTCTTCAGTCAATGGGAGTCACAAACTCGGTTTATTTTTCCTTGAGTTTGCTGGCTTGGCAGAGCTAATCTATATCGTTATCTGAGAGTTCTTCATGTAATAATTACGTGAATTAAATAAAATTTCATTAATCTTTTTTAGGAAGATGATGGAAGCCTCCAAGGAAAAGGACGCAAGCGAGCTGCTCCAAGGGGAAGAGTCAGAGCTTCTACATCATCCTCCAAGCGTGGAAGGAAATCAGATAATTCTTCATTTCATAGAATGCTCATAAACAAAGATGATGATGACGACGAGGATGATGATGTGGGAAAGAAATTAAATAAGTCTCAACCTCGGGTTGTTTTTTTCAGCCTTTTATATGCCTATGCCATTTATTTAAAATCAGAAATTTTCGTATGCAATGCTCTTTGCTTAAAGAATGATGGTCCCTGTTTTTTCAAGATAGGCCATCCTTTTCTTTTCTAGGTCATTGCTTGCTTCAGTTTCAGGATACACAAGGGCTTTTTCTCTGTTCCGAGCCATATAAAATGCCAAGATTTCTATTTTGATGTGACTTCATTATTTTTTGTAACTAGGAACGCAATGTAGGTCTTGGTTATCGTTCATATGTGTGTGAAACTGCATAGTAGTAAAACAACCCATTTTCTTCACATAGCATCAAACTTTAAAGGACTTCATTTAGTTTTAGCTCGGTCAAAATAAAAAATAATATGCCAACTTGAAGAATCTTGGCTGGTTATAAAAGGAGTTGTAAATTTCGAAACTCTTTCAATTTTACACTTTTCATGTAAAATGAATTGTTAGATTAGATCTGAAAACTCTGCCTTTGAAGTTGTATATAACAGTATGACACCACTCTCACTCCATTTAGATGAATGATTTTGACCTCTTGCCCTATTGTCTTGCCATTGCATAGTAATGTAGCATTCTGCCATTGAATTGCCAAGTCGAGCTTGAAGACAGGAATGACATTATTCACCGTTTTTTTATTGTATTGTACGCTTTCGATGAAAATATGGTGATGTAGAGAAGAAAATTTTTGCTGTGCTTTCTGAGGGGTGTGGAACCATCTGATTGGTGTACTGAGGCTTGAATTTCAAGCAGTAAACTTTTTCTTGGTTCATTTCCGCTCACTGAGTCCAACTTGCTTGGATCATATTGTGAAGTTCCCTGTATTAGTTTTTTAGTTTTAAAAACAAAATCACAACAGGAGCTGAAACTAATTGTCAGATAGTTTTGAGTTTAAATCTGCTTTGATAACTTGAGTGGGGTTGATGATTAGTGGAACCAGAAAATAGCACAAGTTTTTTTTTTTTCCTTTGGGTTTGTATTTTGAGATAAGTTTTCTGTTTTCTGGAAACACATGGAAGCTACTGGATATCCCATGTGATTCAGCGTATCCCTTTTCCTTGTTTTTTAGCTGCCTATTTTTTGCAAAACAAAATGACAATAGGGCAAGTTATGTTTAAAAAATTAGTTAAAGCTTTAGAGTATTTATTTCGAATGCATTAGTTAGAGAAACTGTTGGTGGACTCGTCTCAGAAAATCATGAATCCTTGCTTATCTTGTCAGTCTTAATACCTAGAGCCTGCTTCTGTATTTATCTCGCATCTTTTGTGTCTAACCTTTCTCCCAATTTTCTAGGTAACAAGGAATTATGGTGCTTTAAGAAGATAAATATGGGGAGGCTCGTGGACCTTCACACATCCAGGTCAAACATCGGTCCTTTGATCACAACACTATGGCGCATCCTTGTATGAGGGATTTCATGAAGACCTATTTTGTTGAGAAGGAAGAAAAATGAAAAGAAAAAAAAAATCATAATCTTGAATATGGCCTCTCCATTTGCCCGTGGTTGTTGCGTTAGATGAAGGTAAACATGTACGACCAACATCCTAGCATCACTTGGTTCCTGGGAATAGATGCTCACTGTTGCACATGAATGTTCACTATGTAAAAATTAGTTTTGCATAGTACAGGAAGGATTTGGTTAATTTTTATAAAGCAGGTTACATGGTTCATCTGCTGGGACTTCGGTGTAGCTACAATTTGTGTTCCCTCTTTGTATTTAGTCGTGGGTACAAAGAAAAGAAATGAACAGGCCAGAGTGGTTAAATTGCTTGAGAAGACTTGTATTCTACTTTACATTATGCTGGATTTGTCAAATAGTCTCCCTGAAGGTTTTTTTAGTACCTCTCTACTTCAAAAAAAAAAAAAATTGTATTACAGGAAACCTCCTGTGGCTCCAATTATAAGGTCTACAAACATAACAATGTTTGTGGAACTTTCAGAATGCTCCAATATTTTGACACTGTCAATTTTTTTTTTTGTTACGGAAGGAACTACCTAGCCCAACATGTTCTTCGGAGTTCAAACAATTGAGTGGGTGGGTGTAAACTCTGGACTGTCAGAAGAGACGGTACCACGTTACGATGGATAAGACTAAGCCGAAGCTCATGCGGGTATAGGTTAGAAAGTGAGACAAATCCACAGAATTAGGATTTCACAAAGAAATATCTCAATTGGTTGGATTGAACTTCTAACCTTGGGCATCATAAATCCTAAGTTCACTCCTTGTACTTTACAATGTTCGTTTGTAACAGTTGGGGTTATTATGGGACAGTTTTTCGTCATCCTATCTTGAGTTATTTATCCAAGACTTCATAGGGCAGGAACCCCGTAATGGACATGGTGCAGTCCAAAACCCTCCTGTGCAAGGTCCAGGCATCCATATAACACAAACACCCACGTGTGTGTGTGTGTATATATATATATATATATAATTAAAAGAAGACAAACATTTTAACCTTAAATTGATCCACTGAAATTCATCAAGGTAACTCCAGGCTCTCATAATCCTATGAAATGTTGCACATCTGAACTTCACACTATTGATAATGTGGGATAGGCTGCATCAGCATAGAGATAACATAGCCATGGAAATACGTGTAAGCAGTATACAAAATAAAGGCAATCATACCTAAGTAAAAAAAGAATCAAAACATTCAAAGTTGTGAGAGGTATTAGCCGCCGGCCATAAGCCTAGAACCCGTAAGATCCAGAAAATGATGTCGAGAACATCGAAGAAGGCAAAATATTCTTGTATAATCTCAGGTTAGCTCTAAGCTAAAGAAGAAACGGATATACACAGTACATACAAACACATAGCTATTCTACTCATTCATCGAGGGTAGAGCTTGTGCACTGCATTAGTTCCAGTTGTGCCTTCACTTCGGTCACTCATCTTTCCCTGCTCAAAAGGAATTTAAGTCAGTTTTCATAGTGATGCTTTTATATTCATCGTAAAAGCATATCCCAATACTCGGGTTTTCAGTTCATATGTGTGTCTAATAAGAGGACAATCTGTCATAGTAACCATCTAACTTATAATAGTGACAAAGAAAAAGTGCATGTGGTACAAAAATGCACAAGTATTTGTACAATTATAACATCTCAGACTCAGTCGTGTTATTTATCAGAAAATTAAAGGGAGGGAGGGAGGGAGGGAGGGAGGGAGGGAGGAAGGAGGAGGAGGAGAAGAGACTGGCTCATACAGAAACAGGAAACCTGAAGATTTACTTCCCTTTTTCTAATGAAAAGACTTTTATTGCAAAAGGAAAGCAAGTACAATAGGAGATTACAAAGAAAAGAGACCAAAGAGTATACCAATAATGCAAGTTATTTCCTTGGAACCAATATTGTGATCCTTTTTAAGTTACCAAAAAATTGTAATAACAAACATAGCTTACTCTGCAAGCATATGTAAAAGATCCTCACCACCATTTATCCAAACGCAAGCGAGGGAATGTGAATTCACAAGTCAAAGCCATATATTTCAAAATTAATATCTTACCTTTGGACCAATCAATCTTGTTTTGCCACTCCTGAGCAACAGCTTTGGATCTGGCCTTTTATCTATGACTATTGCTCCAGCAGTATTGCCTCCGCCATTGCGTCTCTGAACTACCAACAATCTACCTGCCGCGTTCTCCTTTCCCAAGCCTTCATATCTGTTGGGTCTGTTAACTCTCAGTTTCTCCTTAGCTTTTTTGGCACCGTTAAACAACTCTTCTTTTTTAACTCCAAGCAGCGTAGAAACTTTGGCATGTGGATTCTGATAATGAACCTGCAAATTAAAACAATCACACTTTCTATAACCCTTATGCAGCATCATTAATGACAAAACTAGAATTCACATGTCACTTGACAGGTCCATTTTATATCTGATGTACTCTTCCAGAGGTTCAAAAATTTCTAGTTATTTCTCTAATTTTGCAACACAAATTATCTAAAACTTTCAAAGTTTCTCACCGTAGACTTTGCAGGCTCCAGGAGCACCGCTTTTCTAACATTACATGTGTTTCCTCTTCTAGAGCCAGAGATCCCCTCCTTAAGACGAAATGTAGATGCTCTGGCCACATTGGAATGTTTTACTTTGTTCTTTGCCGCTTGAGTCATTTTCACAACGTTGTTACCACATGGAGCCTGTTGTTTTTTACGTACTGATGTCGATGTTGAGCTCTTAACACTGGAAACAGGGTTTGAAGTTGAGCCCACACTGGATTTACTAGAAGTGGATCTACGGTCACTTGATCTTGTGGTCAAGGATGATCCAACATTAGAATTGCTAGATGAAGATGGTTGGTCTCCTGATTGCACACTTTCATTATTAATCAACACTCTAGATGGTTTTCTGTTAATACAGCTTTTCCTAAGACTAATCTTCACGGCGGACAAGAGCCCGCTTGTATGAGTCTGACCAAATGCTTGACTTGATACCTCAAGTAGCTTTTGCTGCTGTTGCTGGCTACTCTCATACGTAACAGTACTTGTATTGCTCTCGGCTACCTCATCTGACACAGAACATGAACTAGTCTTCGAATCTCCATGAACAAGTGTAGCTTTCATACCATTTGCTCCGACACTGTTAGTTAAATCCTTCTTATTGAACAAACATGTTCTTGTTTTCAAATTACCTAAAATTCCTTTAGCATTGACAAAGCTAGACTTAGGTTGTATTTCTTCATTGTTCCCTAAATTCACCAATGACGACTTCCCTTTTAGATTCTTAAAAGGATGCTGCATATTGACCGAAGAAGCATCATCATATCTACTCCATTTCTTTTTCCTATAATGCTTCCCTCTTGATCTTGAAACTGAACCTGGAATTTTAGGGGAAGATGGCCCCTCCATCTCTAACTCTGAGGCTGTACTTTCCTCAAAAGGATGAAAAATTGTGGACTTCAGCTGGTGAGAAGAACATTGATGGAACCTGTATATCAATTTTTAGTTATAGCCATGTTTGCTAATAGCGTAATACTATCTAAAAAAAATAACCGAAGGTCATACAAGCGACGAGAATGAGTTAGGAAATGCTTACGGATGGCTGGTATAGAACCACTGATCACCACTGCAATTCGACAAAAATTGAATGGAATACATATCATAAACATGAACTAAATAATATGACTTCTCAGGAGGGCGATAAAGAATTCTTATGTAAAGGCACAACTTCACAGAAACTCACATGTCTTTGTTGCAGAACTCAGACCCCAAGGTGAGATCCACCCACATAGGTGCCTCAATATCTTCCTACACATCAATCAGCAGCAGTGAGTTGGAAACAAAAAGAGAAGTTGCATCCAATCAATCAATCAGTTCAATCCATCTGGGTCCACATAAAATGCATGCAAAGTTGGGGTGGGGAGGGAGACAAAAATGCTTAAGTGGTGAAAACTTGCATTCTTACCATATACATATATAACCAGGGTAAAACCGAAGACCCCTCCCCCCCTTGTTATTTCTTTTTTTTTTTTCTTAAGAATTGCTCAGCAATCTAAGCAACCAGAGACAGCCATGCCAATCGAAGCACATAAAGAAATGGATTGATGATCAAGGGAAGAAATATGACTAAATCAATCAAACCACAGGGAATGAAGAATCCCTAAACTAAAAAGGCAAACCAATATCAAGTATCTTGATGCCAAGAATAAACATAAAGACAAAGAGGATAAACAAGACCACTACAAGATAATCTAAACCCTAATGGAAAACTTAGAAGCAAAATAAATAAATAGAAAACGAACTATCATATCTTCTTTTCTTTCCCCCCACTTTTGCTCAGTAATCTGAGCAACCTCACACGGCAATGCCAATCCAGAAACACAACGAGACGGATATGATGATCAAGAGAGGAAACATTCATTAAAAGACCCACAATAAATCCAGGAATAAATCATCAAAATTCCAAGAGGGACAAAGCCCATTAACTAACCGGTAAATTGTGCCAATCAAATGAACAAAGCAAACATCAAGACAATACAAGATTCTACAAATCCCAATTTGAGAACCGGAAACAAATAATGAAAATCTTGAATTACACGGACTCGAACTACACATTATTCTTAATCAAACCCCAGAATTAATATGATTGTAGAAATTTACCAAAAAGGCCCAGTGATCTTTGCCCTTCTTGACATCCATTTCTTCTTCTCTGAACTCTCCTCGGAAGACGAACGCTTTACGGAATCACAAAATCAGCGATGAACTTACTGCCTTAGATTCTGGAAAGACCCTAAAAATAGCTCCATCTTTTCCACAAATTGTGGTTCTGGCAGTCAGGCTGCTCTCCCTTCCCCATATCAAGTTTTGAGGCAGACAAACGACATCGTTTTTTCCGGCTATTCAGATATTTCGTTTGCGGCAACGGTAAGAACCGTCCGATTACTTTACTTTTCTCGTGGACAAACAACGAACGGTCAAAAAGCGTTGGATACCAGGGTGGTGGTGCGCATATGGTACGCTCAAATTAATTGACCGTTGCGAAATTTCGAAAAGTCCACAATGAAAGAAAGCAGAGTTTACCTTACCGTCACGTGTTGGTCACCTATTAACGCGAACGCCACATTGTATTGGTGTGGACTAATTCTTTGAACTTTATTCTTTCCGAAACCGTACAGAATATATATTAATGTTTTATTATTTAGAGAAAACCGTACAAAATATGAAAATAGTACTACCCCTCCATTTTTCCGGGTAAGAAGGGTAGAGAAAATGACTCGAGCCAATGTTCGAGTACCAAGGTCAAAGCATGATCAAATCCACCTCAAATCAAAGAGCATCAATTTTAATTCAAGTCAAAGCGATGTTAAATTCAAATGAAATGAACTATTTTTCAACTGTTAAACAAAGGACGGCGTAAGAGAAAACTCAAGGCAATGAAGTACAGATCCAAATCCATACTAATATATAAAGTTGGAAGTAAGGGCATGCTATGGTGGCAGGTCGTTTTGCATGTCACAATGATCTCGGATCGTTCGATTATTTTTTTGTCCTTTGATCTTGGCTGTTCAATTGATACATTATACATGCATCTCCTCTCCTCTTTCTATCCTTCTACATGCACGCCTCTGCTTCTCTTTCATTCGAAATTCAATATGCGAAATACAAATCTATAGAGGTTCGTGCATTTGCGGAAGGCAATGGCCTCTTTCCTATTGAGACGATTAGTCATCAAATGAAATATTATAAAAATTAAAAATGATAAAATGAAATATTATAAAGTTTAAGAAATATTTTAATCCAACAGAATTTTCACTTGCGTCAGCTTTTAGTTCGTTAAATACCTCATAACATATTACACAGTTTTAAACTCATTTTTTTTTCACAGCTTTTCTATTGATATTGAAAATCAATTTTTCTACTCTACTAAACGGACAATATCCTTGTGGATGTGCAGGAATTTACCATGCTCGTATTGTCCTGTGTCTTTATGCTAAAATTTTTGAAGAGGTACTTTCTTCCTCTCTTCTTTTTTTTTCCCCCCTTTTCAGGTTCACATTCCCTCATGGTAGTTTGTTAGTAGGAATTATATTGACATGCATGATGGATTACTGCTGCATGCAGCCCATAAATTTATAAAAGAATACAAGGATTTCCATCACAGAAGGAAAGTTAGTTTGAGGGAGACTAAGGAGATCTCTAGCTTCATGATATTTGTTAACATGTATAATTAATTTCAGTTTCAAACCATTATCAACGCGTTTACTTGGTGGACAACATCTTATAATAACTCAGCAGTTAAGCGTACTTATGTTAGAAGTTAGAACACTATTTGGATGGGTGACTTTCTGGGAAAACAAAGTCATGCGGGTCCGATATATCCACAGGAACTGAACAATCCAAAGCAGATAATATTATTGATGTGTATCGAGCTGAAAATTATAATAATATTGTGGTGTGTAAAATGCAAGTGTCCTAAAGTGACATGTCAATTTTTAGTAACAAACATCCAATGCAAACAAATCAAGTACAATAATGCAAGAAGGAGACAGACAAGACAACATATCTATCTACGTCCCTAATGTCAATTTTTAGCAACAATAATGTAATGCATTGATTGAGTGGAATACAACTATACAAAAAAAAAAAACTAACTTGTGGTTTTGCGTGAAAAATATGGGCGCTCTGGGTTTAGGTAGTGCTAACTATCAGTTTGGACCCCTCGGTCTTCTACCGGTAATCCAATAATTATTCTTTGTATGATGGTTTGGTGAAATGATTTTCATGGTGGAGGCTACCTATATCAATCAAAAACCAATATTCACTTCCTTTGGATGGAAAAAACCCTAATTATAACACCTACAACATGTTGGGATTTAGTATGGAACCTCTTTTGTACGCAATGACTCTATTTGATGACTTGACTCGAGAAGATTGTTGCGGATCCTGTGAGTGGATTTTTCAGGAGTCTTACTTCGTGGAGCGGAGGTGAGGACTGAGGGGCCCAAACTATTCGAGGACGTAGCCACAATTAACCGAACCTCATAAATCTTTACGTCTTGTTTTTCGATTGCTTCATTTTCGCTTATTCTATGTTGTTGATGAGTTAGGATTCAGTTTTGTTCGTTTGATCTCTTCCTGTGGATCGAGTTTTGTATTCTCCCTTGTGTACGTTGTTGGGTTATTCTCTCCAACTCCTTGGTCATTTATTGCTCTTGAATAAAAAAAAAATGTTGTTGATTTCGTGCCCAACACAACAATAACAAACATCCATGGATCAAAGATTTAAGCTTAAATAACCAATTTCTAGAGGACTTGGATCTAATGAGGCTAAAGAAAGAAGTTGTTTATCCTGTTCTAACATAGTCATAAGTTGTTCATCCAACATGATTTGCTGTTTTTACTGGTTTCAAAGGAAACTCCCAAAAAACAAAAACAACAACAACAACAAACATTTATCAAAGATTTGACCTTGGTGAACAAATTTGTAGAGGATTTGGATCCAATGAGGCTAAAGAGGACAGTTCCATGTCATGCTCTATCAGACCCAACACTTGTTCATCCAAATTCGTCCATGCTTCAATTCCTTTACCATCTTTGGTATCCATTAAGAAGATTGAGAAGATGGGTAAAGACTTGTTCGCACTAACAAATGGAATCCACAAGGGCTTTCCCCACCCAAAATCAGCCTCGTAAAGCCCAAAGTTACACCAGCTATTCAACAATATTGGTTCTGCTCCAATGGCCATAGCCTTCGAATATAATTCACCGAGCTCTTCCGCATACTTAGAAAGCGTCTTCAGTCTCCCATCACCTTCAAGGCTCTTCACAAGCTCACTATTCACCATCGTCGACACGGCTTCTCTCATCCGGACCACGAAATTACTCAACTCCATGTCCTTATCACCTTGGGATAGCAATAGCATGGCTGCCATCAAAACCAAATTCCCAACAAAATTTCCTGACAAAGGTGGCACAGCCTTCCGTCGCAAGCTCACAGCATTTGTTGCCAAACTAGCAAAGGCATGTCCACCTGTAGATTTCGCAGAAATTATGCTTTTGAGGAAGACTGCAAACACGACCTCTACGCGTGTTGGGTTCTGCACGCCGGACCTCATTACTTTGGCCTTGAGATTGTTTATGGCTGATCCATCAAACACAAACCTCCTTACCACGAACTTACTACTCATCTTGTTTCCTTTAAGGAGATGTTGGGTAACCGAAGCTGCCGTTAGATCTTGAGGGAATGGGGTACTACTTTGAGGGAAAATAGACACCGCACTGAAATCGGGAGCTAGAGCTCCTGCAGTCGACGAGTCTCGAGCAATAGCGGCCCAAGATTTCATAAATGTAGTCAGAGAAGCAGCATCAAAGATATTGTGTGGTACAACAAGTGCTATGGCAATACCACCACAAGAAAATAGAGTCCCTTGTATCACAGCAACATGATCTCCTGGTGTTAATTCAGTATAAGTCACATCCGGCAAGAAATTTAAAAGTGTTGAGATGATCAAAGGTTGCTTGAGATAACCACACAAACTGCAATCAGCTCTAGCGTCTACATAAGAAATGCCCTCATCATTACAATCAACGGAGAGAAGACCGTCATTGGCCGTTCCGGCGAGAGGATAATAAAGACTTAGTGTTTGTGATAGAGAGTGTTTCAACACAAGTAATGTTTTGGTAGAGGTGGAGGCTTGGTTTGCGGGAACAAAGACAAGTAATGGAAGAAATACTGGAGGCGAGAATTGATCAAGTAAGGAGAGCTTGTAAGTTTTGAGGTGACTAGGTGTTGGCGAAGAGGGTTTGATACACTCTGTAGATAGTATCTCCACCTCCATTTCCGCTGAATCTTATATTTTCAGTTTCTTTGATTTGTGCTAAGAGCATCCCAATTCATTGTCTATATATACAAATGCGTGAGAGAATGGCGATTGGTAGATAAGAATATTATAGGGTTTGATAGTTTGGTGATTAGTATTATGTGTACAGAGATTTTCACATAGGGGTCTAAAGTATGGTTGCCAAAATAGTGATTTAGATGGTAAGATTCTACAATCTTATGATTTTAGGTCAACAAAATGATTCGGATAGGTTTAAAATAGTAAATTTAGTAAGATAGTATGATCCTACCAATTTTCTCACTTTGCTGCAACCTAAAGACCCATCTCTCTCTCTTAAGAAAACAAACTGTAGAGATGATCGAAGGGAATCTCATGTATGGGCTGGATCTGTAAGTGTTTGAACATATAATACTAAATAATTGCTTAAAACAAGCTAAAGAGGATTAATGGTGCTGTAATGAATAGCATTGTTTATTAAATTGTTTAACTGGTTTGCATTGGGGTTGGTTCATTTCTTTTTGTTTTTATGTGTTGTAACATTATAATCTCTGTGTATTCGATCTGTAGGTAACATGGGTTGTTGGTTCTCACTTATCATATCATACAAGCCAAAGTTTAGTCAGAAATAACTAATGAGATAAAAGGCATTGGGAGAGGAATCAAAGCACTGCATAAATGACAAAACCATGCATGCTCATGGCGGTGTTTAATAGTAGTAGTAAAAAGGTTTCAACTTTCAAGTTGGGTTTTGAATCACGAAAGAAAGAAATCAATAACCTAATATCCTCCTCTATATGATACTGTATTTTTTAAAGGCAGGTAGGTTCCCTCTGTCATCTGACACAGTTTGAAGCTATTTGCACTGGAAATCGCACCAAAGACCAGTCCAACTGAAGACTGATCGAGCACCAACCATTATTGGTCTGCTAAAAAGAGGGAAATATATAAATGGCGTATACTTTGTTAGTTTTATGCAAAGTGAAATTACGCCTACCAAGTCCAGGGCATAATTTTTAGGAACACCCTATCTTCTACTGATTAGCTCATCTCATTTTAAATTTCAACTTCACCATAGCAGGAAGGAGGGCATAATTTTATACTCAAGTTAATACAATAATTCACAATCCTCCTATCCTTCAGCTTTTCAGAGCTTCAACTATTAATCAAGGAAGAAAGGAGCTGCCACCCCAATCATCTAAGTGGAATCTCCGTTTTGATGTAAAATCATTGGCAGGAAGAAAAAAAAGAAGGAAATGGATTGAGTCCCACTGCACTGCCTTTCTGTTATGATAGATCTTAAACAATGAAAAACCGATTAATGGAAACTCGAATTTGTTTCTTTTAATGTTGTTGATTCTTCCAAAATTTATCTCGTAGAACATATCTGAGAAGGAGGAGGAGGCCACCATCTCCTCCTTCTTCATACACCTTTTATAATATGTCATTTAATTTATTTATTTTTTGTCTCTTGTTGATTTGTAGATCAATAATATCTTTTTTGTTCAATAAAAATACGAAATATTTCTTCACCATACCGTTTTCTATGGAGATGAAATATGATTCTTTCTTATCCATTTATTGTAAATTATTCACAACACCGGTTCCATTGAGTTGTTCGAGCGATACATATTTAGTGCACATTGATGAGACTCTAGTGGAGATAAGTTTGTCTTGATAAAGGATAAGCCAAAAATCTTGATCCAACCATGTGTATTGTTTTTTTCTTTATGCATTTGTTTAGTCTCTCCAGGTGTATCCCGACTCAGGGTTATTCTGATACATCTCGGTGTTGTCTAATGATAGTCCGACGTTTGTTCTTCGACTTTGTAATTTCTCTATTAGAGTTTGTAAATTTTTAGACTTCTAACATAACATTAGGTATAAGGTTTGCTATTATAGAATGAAATGTTTTTATAAAAAAAACACATTTGACACCAGAAGCAGACCCAGGCCCATCACAAGTGAGGACAAATCAGGCCCAGTTCATTAGAGTAAATATGGAGAAGGGTGGGCAATTGTGTAATTAGAAAATTAGACAGCATTCCAGATCAGATCTGATGGCCACCGATTGCATGATGGATTTGTGGCCCAGCTCATTCTTCCCCACGTCTCTCTCTTTCTTCTTTTTTTTAAATAAAATAACATTAACTTCTTTGCATTTCCGTCCCAATTTCTGTAAAGACGTCAAATTCAACCGTAATTTAGGGTTGGAAAATGACACGCATATATGATATTTGATATACATAAAATACATAATCTATGTGGCATGTCAACTAGACATGCCACATAGATATTTTACACAAAACCCTAAAGATTCAGTCATTGTCATTCCCGCTTATCTCTCTTAGTCTCCCTCCCGTCTACTATTTCTCTTTCTATTTGTACGTTAGCCACTACTTTACACTATCCACCAGCTTACATTTCTCTCTCCTCTATCTCTCCCTCCCCTCTCTCTTACACGATTCTCTCTTCATCTTTCACTTCCTAAACCGGACCTCCGTCTTTCGGCCACTGCCGCCAAAAGGAGCGTCCGACCCCTAGGAGCAACACCCAACCACCGCTTGCCATCAACGATTGTTGATTTTGTCGAAAATCCACCATGAAACCATGGGTATCTACAGAACAAAAATCATATATCCAGCTGATTCCGATGTCGATTTGGCAACCCGACACCACCAATGGACTCCCCTATGTGAGGAGCACCTAGTCCAACCCTTCGTTGACCAAAACAGCCATCGGAAAATAGAGACCCACGTCGAAGGTATGCTCCAGTGTGTTATTACACTATACATTTGGCAATGTATTTAGCTTTTTCTATTGATTGAACATCTTATGTGATATTCCCAAAATACCCCCAATTTCTGTAAAGACGTCAAATTCAACCGTAATTTAGGGTTGGAAAATGACACGCATATATGATATTTGATATACATAAAATACATAATCTATGTGGCATGTCAACTAGACATGCCACATAGATATTTTACACAAAACCCTAAAGATTCAGCCATTGTCATTCTCGCTTATCTCTCTTAGTCTCCCTCCCGTCTACTATTTCTCTTTCTATTTGTACGTTAGCCACTACTTTACACTATCCACCAGCTTACATTTCTCTCTCCTCTATCTCTCCCTCCCCTCTCTCTTACACGATTCTCTCTTCATCTCTCACTTCCTAAACCGGACCTCCGTCTTCCGGCCACTGCCGCCAAAAGGAGCGTCCGACCCCTAGGAGCAACACCCAACCACCGCTTGCCATCAACGGTTGTTGATTTTGTCGAAAATCCACCATGAAACCATGAGTATCCACAGAACAAAAATCATATATCCAGCTGATTCCGATGTCAATTTAGCAACCCGACACCACCAATGGACTCCCCTATGTGAGGAGCACCTAGTCCAACCCTTCGTTGACCAAAACAGCCATCGGAAAATAGAGACCCACGTCGAAGGTATGCTCCAGTGTGTTATTACACTATACATTTGGCAATGTATTTAGCTTTTTCTATTGATTGAACATCTTATGGATTACTTGTGAAGCTTGACAGTGGGTTATTGCACTGTCATAATGAAAAGTGTAATTATTTTGTTTCAGGGTTTGTTCGGAAAATATAGTTAACTACACTGTCAGTATGCATAACGTATTTGGTATTAGTAGGTCTTGTCTTTTTTTTGTTTCATTGTTTGATTAAAAAAATGATATAAATACACTTGCAGAATGCATAATACACATAGATCTCAATAAAGCAATGTCGATCGTCACTGAATAGGCATGTCCCTCTCCTCTTTGCTCGAGGAAACAGAGTTTTGTGAATTCTCCCCAATTCAAAGTTCGTTGTTATTTAAAAGAATCATTCTAGAATTCATTGTTTTTAGTTCATAATCTATTGTCCATTGTTTAAAACAATGGAATTAAGAATGACCCCGCAAAAACTATCGATAATGGATCTTGTTAGAAAGAGTTTTATGAGCTGATTTCGAATATGTAATTTTTTAAAAAATATTTAACATGTATTTTGAGAGTTAAAATGTTTTGAAACTTTGTTTAAGATATAAAAAAAGTTCAAAAAAAATAGTGACGTGAGCATCAATTTTAAAGAAATAAATAAGGATATTTTTGTCCTAAAAATTCTGATTTCAAATTTGTCTTGTCACATGATGAGTCAACATTGCCACATAGATTTGGGTTGATTTGGGCTACCTAACACTACCGTTTGTCGAACACTATAATTTATTTCACTGGGCTAAGCCCATTAATCGATCCAATAACCAATGAGGCAATGATCTTCTTAACTGTCCATTAGTATTTTAAGGCCATGCGGTATCTGACAAACCCATTACGAATTGGGCTATCATATTCGTAACCCCATAAACGGATCCAATAGGAGTTTACTAAGGCCCACTCGGATGGTATAAATTGAAGCCTCCGTGGTTCAAAACGACACAAGAATGGGGTCGTTTACTGCAGCGCCATTGTCCATGGCTTCTTGAACAGCCAGTAGGGCAGCCATGGCTTCACCAACGAGAAGATAAGCGATGTTGGAGAACCGCCGAGGCAGAGAGGATGTTTCTCCGCCCACTGCCGAGAGAGAAGTGAGAAGAAGCAGACGCTGGAGTTCTTTAAGCAAAGCCAGAAGGTAACCAACCTCGACCTTCACACATACTAATCAATTATCAGGAATCCATTGACTGAGAAGTATCTCTGTTACTGCTTCTCCTTACATAAAGCTTGAAACAGAATCCTCTCCTCTTTTTTTTTTTTTTTATTTATTACAATCAAAGCTTGTTTTATATTGTGTTTTTGTTTTATTTCTAAAGTCGGGTGTTCATTCCGGGGTGTGTAGTACCTCTGGTGTTCGTTTGTGTCGGGAGAGTTAAGTCTATTTTGTTTATGTTTTGTAGTTTTCATGTGTTTGTGGGTTGTATTCCACCATTTTTGGTAGCTTGACTGCCCTTTGAGCTCATATTCTCTTACTTGAAATTTTGAGTATATAAATACAGAATAAGTTTAACTCTTTCATCTTTAAAAAAAAAAAAAAAAAAAAACTCAAAATTACACCACATATTTAGAACTTGAATTTTCAATCTCTACCGAATCGTGGGATATCTCAAAACTTTATAAAAGAATACAAGGATTTCCATCACAGAAGGAAAGTTAGTTTGAGGAAGAAAAGGAGATCTCTAGCTTCATGATATTTGTGAACATATATGATGCAGCCCGGCCTTCCACGCCCAAGAGGGTTTAGTGGGTCTGGGCCCAAGCCCAACGCCGTAAGTTTGGACTTAAATCATAATTGAAAATCATGGTTGACAGAGAGAGGATTGTCCGTCCTTATAAGCTGGACTTAAAAGTTAAGACTCCAGTTTTATTGATGTGGGATAGTCCTACATCAATATATAATTAATTTTGGTTTTTAACCATAATCAACGTGTTGTCTTGGTGGACAACATCCCATAACAACTTTACAGTTAAGTGTGTTTATGCTAGGATATTATTGGGATGGGTAACCTAAGCGTGCTTATGCTAGGACATTTATTGGGATGGGTGACCTTTTGGGAAGACAAAGTCATGCGGGCTCAATGTATCCACATGAATCGAGCTGAAAATTATAATAATATTGTGGTGTGTAAAATGCAAGTGTGCTAAGTGGCATGTCAATTTTTAGTAACAAACATCCAATGCAAACAACAAACATCCAATGCAAACAAATCAAGTACAATAATCCAAGGAAGGAGACAGACAAACAGACAACATATCTATCTATGTCCCAAATGTCAATTTTTAGCAAAATTAATGTAATGCATTGATTGAGTTGAATACAACTATACAAAAAACTAACTTTGTGGTCCGGCGTGAAAAATATGGGTGCTAATGTAATGCATTATTGATTGAGTTGAATACAAACTATACAAAAAACGAACTTGTGGTCCTGCGTGGAAACTATGGGTGCTCTGAGTTTAGGTAGTGCTAGCTATCAAATAATTCCACTACTCATGCTATTAGTCTTCTACCGGCCGGTATTCCAATAATTATTCTTTGTATGAATGATACCAAGATGATGGTTTGGTGAAATGATTTTCATGGTGGAGGCTAGCTATATCAATCAAAAACCAATATTCACTTCCCTTGGATGGACAAACCCTAATTATAACACCTAAATATGTTGGGATTTAGTATAAAGCCTCTTTTATGCACAATAACTTGACCCAACAAGATTGTTGCGGATCCTGTGAATGGATTTTTTGGGAGCCTTACTTCGTGGAGCAGAGAGGAGGGCCGATGGTCCCGAGCCGTCAATGGGCTTGTAATCCTAAAGCCGCTTCTTGTATTCTATTCTTTGAAATAATGAAAATTCTAACTCCAAGGACTTAAGCACAATTGACCGAACCTCGTAAATCTCTACGTCTTATTTTTCAATTGCTTTATTTTCGCTTATTCTATGTTATTGATTTCGTTCTCAACACAACAAGAACAACATCCATGGATCAAAGATTTGATCTTAATAAACCAATTTCTAGAGGACTTGGATCTAATGAGAGGCTAAAGAAAGAAGTTGTCTATCCTGTTATAACATATTCATAAGTTGTTCATCCAATCCCAACCATTCTTTTATTCCATTACCAATGTACCATAAAACATGATTTGCTGTTTTTACTGGTTTCGAAGGAAACTCCCAAAAAACAAAAACAACAACAACAGACATTTATCAAAGATTTGACCTTGGTGAACAAATTTGTAGAGGATTTGGATCCAATGAGGCTAAAGAGGACAGTTCCATGTCATGCTCTATCATACCCAACACTTGTTCATCCAAATTCGCCCATGCTTCAATTCCTTTACCATCTTTGGTATCCATTAAGAAGATTGAGAAGATGGGTAAAGACTTGTTCGCACTAACAAATGGAATCCACAAGGGCTTTCCCCACCCAAAATCAACCTCGTAAAGCCCAAAGTTACACCAGCTATTCAACAATATTGGTTCAGCTCCAATGGCCATAGCCTTTGAATATAATTCACCGAGCTCTTCCGCATACATAGAAAGCGTCTTCAGTCCCCCATCGCCTTCAAGGCTCTTCACAAGCTCATTATTCACCATCGTCGACATGGCTTCTCTCATCCGGACCACGAAACTACACAACTCCATGTCCTCATCACCTTGGGATAGCAATAGCATGGCTGCCATCAAAACCAAATTTCCAACAAAATTTCCTGACATAGGTGGCACAGTCTTTCGTCGCAAGCTCACAGCATTTGTTACCAAACTAGAAAAGGCATGTCCACCTGCAGATTTCGCAGAAATTATGCTTTTGAGGAAGGCTGCAAACACGACCTCTACGCGTGTTGGGTTCTGCACGCCGGACCTCATTACTTTGGCTTTGAGATTGTTTATGGCTGATCCATCAAACACAAACCTCCTTACCACGAACTTACTACTCATCTTGTTTCCGGTAAGGAGATGTTGGGTAACCGAAGTTGCCGTTAGATCTTGAGGGAATGGGGTACTACTTTGAGGGAAAATAGACACCGCACTGAAATCGGGAGCTAGAGCTCCTGCAGTCGACGAGTCTCGAGCAATCGCGGCCCAAGTTTTCATAAATGTAATCAGAGAAGCAGCGTCAAAGATATTGTGTGGTACAACAAGTGCTATGGCAATACCACCACAAGAAAATAGAGTCCCTTGTATCACAGCAACATGATCTCCTGGTGTTAATTCAGTATAAGTCACATCCGGCAAGAAATTTAAAAGTGTTGAGATGATCAAAGGTTGCTTGAGATAACCACACAAACTGCAGTCAGCTCTAGCGTCTACATAAGAAATGCCCTCATCATTACAATCAACGGAGAGAAGACCGTCGTTGGCCGTTCCGGCGAGAGGATAATAAAGACTTAGTGTTTGTGATAGAGAGTGTTTCAACACTAGTAATGTTTTGGTAGAGGTGGAGGCTTGGTTTGCGGGAACAAAGACAAGTAATGGAAGAAATACTGGAGGCGAGAATTGATCAAGTAAGGAGAGCTTGTAAGTTTTGAGGTGACTAGGTGTTGGCGAAGAGGGTTTGATACACTCTGTAGATATTATCTCCACCTCCATTTCCGCTGAATCTTATATTTTCAGTTTCTTTGATTTGTGCTAAGAGCATCCCAATTCATTGTCTATATATACAAATGCGTGAGAGAATGGCGACTGGTAGATAGGAATATTATAGGGTTTGATTGTTTGGTGATTAGTTCTCACATAAGAGGTTCAAGTATGGTTGTCAAAATAGTGATTTAGATGGTAAGATTCTACAATCTTACAATTTTATGTCAACAAAATGATTCGGATAGGTTTAAAATTGTAAATTTAGTAAGATAGTATGATCTTACCGATTTTGTTGATTTAACCGATCTTAAGTGAGTGGGATTATAAATTCATGGGCTTATGGGCAATGGTCTAATGGGTAAATATGCTTATGAGCTTATGTGCAAATAGACTGGGTTACCCATCAAATAGATCTCAAATTATCGAATTCATTTGTCCAATCAACATCCTAGTTAACACTGTTGTTATGATAAATAAATAAATAAATAAAGCACTATTGTTTTTTATTAGAGAAAACATGGACGGGAGAGGGACGTATTGAGTGGAATTATAAGCTGTCCAAGTCCATTTTTTGTGAATGGAATAGTTCCAAAAGTCGAACACAATTATCATTTTTTATAAACTATATATATATTTGTCAATTAAAATGGGCGGTAATACACACGTGGTGATATATATAGATAAACATAGATTTTCATTTTACACCCTTATTTTAGACTCTTACGTAAGAATTCATCTAAATTTATAGAGGAATTTTCACATAAGGGTTTAAAGTAACGGTGTAAAATCAGGGTCACTTTTTAATGATGTGGATGAGTGAGATGGCAAGTGGGGTCCATTGCTTTTGGTCCCACATATTTCAAATTAATAGTGTAAATATAAACTCTTATTTTACACCCTTACTTTAGACTTTTATGTAAGAATTGATGTACATCATACATACATATATATATATATCTATAATTTAACTTTTTCATTGATTTTAGCAAAGAATTTAATTATTCCACTAATTTTAACAATACATAAAAGTTAAAACACAATAGTTTGCTAATCAACCTACCTTCTTTACTTTGAGTAGCTAGTGTCTTGCTTCCACTTCTACATGGTTTGAGTATATTGATGCAAAAGATCATTTTAAACAACCATGGGTCTTTGCTACTACCACCAACTACAGTTGTCCAAAATCCACACAAAAACACCCACTATGACTAATGGGCTACCGTCACTAGTGCAACCATTAAACTACCTTATGTCTCCTAATTAATATAGCTTTCTATCCTCAGAAGGCCAAACATTTTTTCCTAGACAAACAAAGGAGCCTACAATTGTTTAATATGCACAAGATATTATTAAGGAGCCTCAGTTTGCTGTATGTGTTGGTTGATTGTGGACGACTAGCAAATAGGATTTTTTTCAACCCTCACATAAGTATCTTTCTTCTGAAGTTTGATATGTTTGTGTTGAGTTGCCGACGTAAAATGGAGAGGTTGCCGATTTTATTATTGACGTAATCCAGTTATTCAAGAATTCATTATTTTTTTTGAAAGCACGGTCCAATCCTGGATTGTTTTTAGTTCATATTCTCTCTCTCTTTTTTTTTCACTTCCTTCAGTTTTCTAGGGCATGTTACATTTATCTTATATAGGTTTTGATTCCTGTAACAAGTTGTCCTTTAAGGCCTCTCTAAAGCATTTAAATGAGACTTTAGCTATCCTCATGAGGGGTTGGTATTCTCAACCATTGGCGGGAATTTCGCCCACATCTGATCCCCAATTATTGGTCACCCCGAATGATCGTCCTGGGTGAATTGTGACCTCATAGAATCGTGTCGGGTGAGCAACAACTGCTTCATCACAATACGTACTTATGGGTTAACAGGTCACACTTTGGCCAAGTATCTTATAAAGAGACTCCCGAGAGCCAATAGGATGGCAGGAATGATATATACAATACTCATTTCAAAATACACTTTCATAAGAATCTTCGAGCAAAAACAAGGTATCATGAATTAACTCCGAAACTTACCCCATCAGCATCATCATATTTTCTTAGTGCTCCAACTACATCAACCAACTGCGATGCCTCTCATAGGCCAAATTCAAATCTCAATAAAGCAATGTCGATCGTCACTGAATAGGCATATCCCTCTCCTCTTTGCTTGTGGAAACAAAGTTGTGAATTCTCCCCAATCCAGAGTTCATTGTTATTTAGAAGAACCACTCTAGAATTTATTGTTTCTAGTTCATAATCTATTTTTTTTGCAATTTCATTGTTTAAAACAATGGAATTAAGAATGACCCCCTAAAAACTATCGACAATGTATCTTATTGGAAAGAGTTTTATAAACTGATTTCGAATATATAATTTTTTAAAAAAGATTTAACACGTATTTTGAGAGTTAAAATGTTTTGAAACTTCGTTTAAGATAGAAAAAAGTTCAAAAAAAAATAGTAATATGAGCATCAGTTTTAAAGCAATAAGGATATTTTTGGAACTGATTTCAAATTTGTCATGTCACATGATGAGTCAACATTGCCACATAGATTTGGACTACCTAGCACTACTGTTTGCCTAACACTAGAATTTATTTCATTGGGTTAAGCCCGATCCAATAACCAATGATCTTCTTAACTGTCCATTAGTAGTTTACTACGGCCCACTCAGATGCTCTAAGGCCATGAGGTTTATGACAAGCCCATTACGAATTGGGCTATCATATTCGTAACCCCATAAACTGATCCAATAGAAGTTTAGTAAGGCCCACTCGGATGGTATAAATCGAAGCCTCCGTTGTTCAAAACGACACAAGAATGGGGTCGTTTACTGCAGCGCCATTGTCAATGGCTTCTTGAACAGCCAGTCGGGCAGCCATGGCTTCACCAACGAGAAGACAAGCGATGTTGGAGAACCCCCGAGGCAGAGAGGATGTTTCTTCGCCCACTGCCGAGAGAGAACTGAGAAGAAGCAGATGCTGGAGTTCTTTAAGCAAAGGCAAAGGGTAACCAACCTCGACCTTCACACATACTAATCAATTATCAGGAATCCATTGGCTGAGAAGTATCTCTGTTACTGCTTCTCCTTACATAAAGCTTGAAACAGAATCCTCTCCTCTCCTCTTTTTTTTTTATTTTTTTTTTATTACAATCAAAGCTTGTTCTTTATCACAAACAAAATTCACATCAATGGGTGGTTTTCGCGTAGGCGTTGAAGTATGCAACAAAGAACAGAGCTGCAGAGAATGATAGGATGAATTGCAAATTGGCTTCGAAAAAGAAGAGAGCTTGTTGATGTCTGTAAGTGAAGAATCTAACTGGGTTTTCTGGGTAGAGTTTAGGGGTTTCTGGGTTTGTGTTCAGCATCTCTATTTTGTTGCTGAACTAGTAAAGGTAATTGAAAAGAAAAAACTTGTATGTTTCTAATTTTCTTCAATTTGTGAGTCTCTCTGTTTTTTGATGACTGAATTGGTGTCATGGATTTCAATTGGTGTATGGATTTCATGATTTTGGGATCAGGTTTTTCTTTTCGTCTTGGTTAAAACATATGTAAACCCTAATTATATACCAAACATACCTTTAACCATGATTTTAACTATTTTTTTTTTAACCCAACATCAGTGTGAAGACAATAGTTCTATATTTGTTTTATATTGTGTTTTTGTTTTATTTCTAAAGTTGGGTGTTCATTCCGGTGTGTAGTACCTCTGGTGTCTGTTTGTATCGGGAGAGTTAAGTCTATTTTGTTTTCGTTTTGTAGTTTTCATGTGTTTGTGGGTTGTATTCCACCATTTTTGATAGCTTGAGTGCCCTTTGGACTCATAGTCTCTTACTTGAAATTTGAAGTATATGAATACATAATACATTTAACTCTTTCACCTTTTCAAAAAAAAAAATTACACCACATATTTAGAACTTGAATTTTCAATCTCTACCGAATCTTGGGATATTTACCTAATCTAAATTGTTCCTAGTTCATTTGAAATGGTTTAGTTAAACAAGAGTTATTAAAAAAAATAGTATTTTCAAATTTAAAATAAAATATACTTAGCTAGTGATTTTAATTTTTAAGCTATCCTTCCAAATTTATGTTTTGTTGTTTGTTTATTTATTTCAATTTTTCTTTTTGAATATTATGTACATTTATTTAAATAAGGTGGATTACATATATTGATATATACTCCTTTTTTAAAATTATGGATTAGAGTTTAGTGTTTTTTTTTAGATACCAAGCAAGGGATAACCCGCAAGACGGATAATAGTTTAGTTTGTACTTTGTAATTATTTATAAATTATTTTTTGTTTAAATTAAGTGTTATATTCCTAATTGATCTTTCCTTACACCCGAACCATTAGTTAGAATAAATGGTATGTATCACTTTGATTATCAGAGTTCAAATTCCCCTTCTTGATTCAAAAAAAGAAATGGGTCTTTGCCTTATTGTTTAAATCCTTCAATAATTATGCATTAGTTACTATTTAACGTTAGTGACTCCAAGTCCGAAAAGGATTTAATTTCCTTGCGCCCCAAGTTTCTCTCTGCTACTGCTTCTCCTTAAAAGCATGGAACAGAGTCCTCTCGTTTTCACAATCAAAGCTTCTTCTTTATCACATCAATGGGTGGTTTTCTCGTAGGCCAGAGAGTTGAAGTATGCAGCAAAGAAGAAGGATTTGAAGGTTCATTCTACGGAGCCAGAGTTTTGAGACAAGTAGGCCCAAAATCGTACGAAGTTGAGTACAGTAACTTGTTCACCGAAGACGAATCAAGTCATCTGATCGAGACCGTGTCGGGGAGCGAGCTCCGGCCACGGCCTCCAGGGCCCCCGCTGTGGACAAGATTCTGTGTGGGAGACACAGTTGATGCGCTCCACAATGATGGTTGGTGGGTTGGGAGGTTGACTGCAAGAAGAGGAGTGGATTACTTTGTTTACTTTGAAACTACTAGTGAAATGATTGCTTACCCTGTTTACAGGTTGAGGACTCATCGTGATTGGGTTTCTGGAATGTGGGTCTCTTCAAAGAGGAAGGCGGAGCTTGAATCGTTGAATTCCAAGTTGGGTTCAAAAAAGAAGAGATCTTTCTGATGTCTGTGATTGAAGAATCAAACTGGGTTGATTTTGTTTGTTGTTATTTTAGTGTTTAGTGGTTACTGGGTTTGTTCGGAGGATCTCTGTTTTGTTTTTGAACTCGTACAAGCAATTGAAACAAAATTTGTGTTATTTTTTTTTTCAAAAAAATTATTCAATTTGTGAGTTTATCTGCTATTTGATTACTGAATTGGTTTGTTTAATCTGTTATGGCTCTCAGTTGGGTGTTGAAAATCATTCACTCTGTTTTGTTAGATTCTTTCTTTGTTGTAGTCATTACTCATTAGGGTTAGGGAAGGAGGGTTTTTTGGGAGATTTTTTCAATTAGAAAGCATCCGAACTCTCAATTTTAAAATTGGAAAATATATTTGGTGATTGAAGGAAAGTCAAGCGACTGATTTTTCCATGTGTAAGAGTCAGACCACACAATTACCCATTTTGTCTTACTCATTATCAGATTTTCAATCTCCAAACAAAACAAAACAAAACAATATAAAAAACACATCAACATCAGATCATCAAAAGGATTAATCCTGCATGAGTTTGGTCAGGCATTGGCTTTCCTTCTAGAAATGAATTGAATAGGACAAGTGATCTCTCTGGCTGTGAAAATGGACCTTCATGAGACGCTCCTCTAATAGTTGCATAAGATAAGACATTGTCGCCCTAGATTTCTGTCCATCCACCAAACTGAAGAGCAACAACGAAATTAAGTATATCATACATTTAAGCCCTAAAAGTTTCTTAAATTCAGCAACTTACCTGTCTTCCTCCAAACCAGACCCTATAAGGCACAGTAGTGTTCAGTCCCAACTACTTTGCCAATGCCTGTACCGATCAATGGGATCGTTGCATCTTGATCTCCACTACAGAAATCGTTGCATCTTGATCTCCACTACAGAAACTGATAGAGTAAGAGGACCATCACTCAATAACCAAGCCCCAACCCATCCATAGGCCATTGGGCCTGGCCCATACCATGCAGTCCAAGGCCCAAGGGGGTTGTGGTCAAGCCCTTCTATGGGAAAAGCTTGGTTACTAAGGAGAGGGAATACCTCTCACCTATATACAACACTTCCTCCCCTCTCCTAACCGATGTGGGACTCTATCAATACCCACCCCTTCAAGACCAACGTCCACGTTGGTCGAGCACCTTGGCCTGCCATGGCAGGGTACTCAGACTCAGGAGTCGGGACCCTTCTCTATCCCTATCCTTTCGACCCCATATAACAGAACACCAAGGCCGGCCACTCTGCAGAAGCGGTCCCAAGGGCCAGGGGCACAAGGCCCATGAATACCAGAGCTCCCCACAGGGCAGGAACGAGGGCTCCGATACCAATGATAGAGTAAGAGGACCATCACTCAATAATCAAGCCCCAACCCATCCACAGGCCATTGGGCCTGACTTGGGTGTTCTGTTATATGGGGCCGAAAGGATAGGGATAGGGAAGGGTCCCGAGTCCTGAGTCTGAGTACCCTTCCATGGCAGGCCAAGGTGCTCGACCAACGTGGACGTTGGTCTTGAAGGGGTGGATATTGATAGAGTCCCACATCGGTTAGGAGAGGGGAGGAAGTGCTGTATATAGGTGAGAGGTATTCCCTCTCCTTAGTAACCAAGTTTTTCCCATAGAAGGGCTTGGCCGCAACCCCCTTGGGCCTTGGATGGTATGGGCCAGGCCCAATGGCCTGTGGATGGGTTGGGGCTTGGTTATTGAGTGATGGTCCTCTTACTCTATCATTGGTATTGGGTACCTTGTTCTTGCCCTATGGGGAGCTCTGGTATTCATGGGCCTTGTGCCCCTGGCCCTTGGGGCCGCGTCTGCGGAGTGACCGGCCTTGGTGTTCTGTTATATGGGGCCGAAAGGATAGGGATAGGGAAGGGTCTCGAGTCCTGAGTCTGAGTACCCTACCATGGCAGGCCAAGATGCTCGACCAACGTAGACGTTGGTCTTGAAGGGGTGTGTATTGATAGAGTCCCACATCGGTTAGGAGAGGGGAGGAAGTGCTGTATATAGGTGAGAGGTATTCTCTTTCCTTAGTAACCAAGCTTTTTCCATAGAAGGGCTTGGCCACAATCCCCTTGGGCCTTGGACTGCATGGTATGGGCCAGGCCCAATGGCCTGTGGATGGGTTGGGGCTTGGTTATTGAGTGATGGTCCTCTTACTCTATCATTGGTATCGGAGCCCTCGTTCCTGCCCTGTGGGGAGCTCCGGTATTCATGGGCCTTGTGCCCCTGGCCCTTGGGGCCGCGCCTGTGGAGTGACCGGCCATGGTGCTCAACCAACGGGGGTGCGCCTGCCGGAGTGGTCTGCCATGGTGCACGACTAACGTGGGCATTGGTCTTGAAGGGGAGGGTATTGATAGGATTGTCCCACATCGAAAGATGTGGGAGCTAAGGTTTTCCTAATATTCATGATAATTCATGAAAGATGGTTTTTGTGGGAGATGATTTTTACCCATTTTGCTTTTTGAAATTCGAGGCCGAAATAAGTCGAGGTTTTGATTGTTGTTCGGTTCATTTTGGGAGATCTAGGGTTCGATGATTCATGTTGGGTCTAGCCTCGGTCTTTGGGTTTTGTGGGTTTATGTTTTCCTAATATTCATGATAATTCATGAAAGATGACTTCTGTGGGCGGTGATTTTTGCAGATTTTGCTTTTCGAAATTCGAGGCCGAAATGTTGTTAAGTTCATTTTGGGAGATCTAGGGTTCCATGATTCATGTTGGGGTCTAGCCTCGGTCTTTGGTGTTTTATGGAAGCCCTTCAGTTTGATCAACAGGACTTGATTGTCGTTCAAGACAATTGGAATTTTGGTTATTGCTGGTCCGTTCAGAGGGTTTATCATTATTTTCTTATGGTGGTTGGTCACTGATGTTGTCATAACGGTATGATTTCTCCTGTTTTATTTTGGCTTTATGTCTTCTTGCTTTCTCGAGTTCCAGAGGGCTTGATTGGATGCCTGGTTGATATTGATCTACTTGTTTACGATTGTTATCGAATTAGGGCATTGAGAATTTCGATTCCATATTTTTCTGGCAGTATTATAATTTTTGCATGACGTTGCATCAATGCTGACCCAACTGTTTGTGGCTAATGTCTGATATTGATATAAATCGTGTGGGCTTTCTACTCCCTGCGGTGGGATTTTTATTTTGGATACTTGCTATACCTGTCTTGAGATATCCTGTGGAGTGTTAAATTATATTTTTCCTACATAAAGAAGATTGAGACACAAGAAAGGAAGATTTTTATAAGATGTTTTTGCTCTCTCTACATTGTTTAATTGTTTGTATGATCTATTCAGATTCGACAATGATGATATCTTATTCTTATGAAAAGTACTTTGTTTCTGGTTTCAGAAGCTACTTATAAGTTGCAGTGTTAACCTACTTGGTTGCTAAACCTAATTTACTTGATTCTAGAGAAAACTATGCTGCAATGAGAAAAACTGCTGGAATAATTGGCATGAAATCCGATAGCAGGAGATGGTTGATGGATTTTTATCACCTTTTTCACGTTTTTTTGGACTTCAATGGGAGAATTTTTATGGGGCTCTAATTGTGCAGTCTTCGAGCCTTTTATATATATATATATATATATATATATATATATATATTATTGTTTTTCGACTTTCTGTTATCTACATTTTATTTTGCTATATGATGGACTTTTTATTATCGTTTCACGTTTTATAATGGAGAATCCTTATGGGGCTCTAATTGTGTTGTCTTCGAGCCTTTTATTTATATATATTATTATTTTTGGTCTTTCTGCTTTCTACTTTCTATTTTGCTAGATATGATGGATTTTTTTTATTACCTTTTCACTTTTTTTGGACTTTAATGGGAGAATTCTTATGGGGCTCTAATTGTACCGTCTTCGAGCCTTTTATTTATATATATTATTATTTTTGGCCTTTCTGCTTTCTACTTTCTATTTTGCTAGATATGATGGATTTTTGATTACTTTTTTCTCGTTTTTTTGGACTTTAATTGGAGAATTGTTATGGGGCTCTAATTGTGCTGTCTTCGAGCCTTTTATTTTTATATATATATATATATTACTATTTTTGGACTTTCTGATTTTTACTTTCTATTTTGTTAGATATGATGGATTTTTGATTACCTTTTCACATTTTTTTAACTTTAATTGGAGAATTCTTATGGGGCTCTAATCGTGCAGTCTTCAAGCCATTTATTTATATGATCCATATATCATTTTTCAACACTTCTTTTGACAATTTAATGAATTTCATTGGGGCTTGGTTATAGTTGGAAGTTACGATGTTGAGAAACTTTTGAATCAGTAGTTCCCCTAAACGATTCTATCCTCATCTACTCTAAATGGCAAGGTGGCTTTTGGGAGAATGTTCTTGGAATTATTATGGATTGCCTCTTTTCAGAAGGAGTCATACTTTATACTTGAGAATTCAGATTCCATTTTTTTCGGGCAGTTGCATGACATTTTTGCATCAATGCAGATCCTACTGTGGCTAACGTCTGATATTGATGTAAATCGTGTGGGTTTTCTACTCCTCGCAATTGGATTTTTATTTTGGGAACTTTCTGCAGTGTGATTGAAACATGCAAATGCAAATGCTTGCCCTACCTGTTGTTCTGTTGCTCTTTATTTTACACGTGATCCAATGTTGCAGCCTTTTGTTTCGGATGCCTTTACTGCTTGTTTGGTTCTCCAAGAGAATTGCTCTTGGACCCAATTCAGATATCACCTCTTTCTTACTGCCAGACTTCCCTTTCCATATATGGTCCTCGTGGATGGGTTGGAGAAATGTGTTCTCATAGATTCATGTTTACATTCTGAAATGGGGAGGACCCAAGATGAAGGTTTCCTGATTTCCTCGAATAGTTTATGCTAGAAGAAGTTGAATCTATTATAACTACTACTCAATTGTCAAAAAATGCAGAGCTTGGGAAGGGTTTTGTGCAATTGCTTGTGATCAATATTCAAAATTGTTGCTAACTGAACATGAAAATGCATTCATACGAAAGTTCAATTAGATGGGAACAAACTGATTCCTCAAGGAGAATGAAAAGATTGCAATTCCATGGGGTAGTAGCTTATTACTTGCAATGCGGTCAAATAAGGGCAAACGATGTATTCTTGAGAAGCATATGATGGTGGAGAGTGGAAGGATACTACTAAGTCATAGCTGAATATTTTGATTCTGTGCTAGACCTTGCAACCACTCTTCTGTTCTTACTCTTCCAAGATGTAAGGTTTTACCCAACAAATATAAAGTAACATGCAGGGAGTTTCCGTCTGATGTAGAACCCACAACATCCCGAATTAGATGGGAGCAAACTCGTTCCTCAAGGAGAATGAAAGATTATAATTCCATATGTTGGTCTCCAGTAACTTCTTGAGTTGGGTACAAGGCCAAATGAATATAAAATAACGTGCAGAAACTTTCAGTCTGATTGAAAACCCTCCAATCAACATCCCTTAACCTTACACTATGTTCCTGGTCAGATACTCTGATTGTAGCAAACCATGCCTTCTGTTTGATATACTAGTTGGGTTGCATCGGGTGGATTTTTAAGTGGAGCTAGTGAGCTGATATTTGCATATTGAGATTCACAGACATGATAGAGACCTTTTTTAAATAAAGTTTCTTCTTACAGATTGTCGGAGTTTATCTTCTGGCATCCTGATGATTGGACTCTGAAGATGGGTTTTGTGGGTTTAGGTTTTACTAATTATTGATGATAATTCATGTTTGAGACTGTCAAGGTTCAATTTTGTCGTTCCATGGGTGGTGGTTATTTCAGATTTTGCTTTTCTGAATTCGAGACCGAAAATCAGACGAGGTTATGATTGTTGTTCCTTACGGGTTCTTTTTGGAAGATCTAGGGTTCGATATTTCATGTTGGGTTTCGCCTTGGTGCCCTTTCGTTTGATCGACCCAATTAAATCGGAGGACTCGATTGTCGATCAAGACAATTGGGATTCTGGTTGTCGCTGGCTCGTTCAGAAGGGTCAATCATTATTTTCTAATGGCAGTTGGTCACTTTTATCTTCATAACGGTATAATTTTTCCTGTTCTATTATTGGCTTCATATCTTCTTGCCTTTCGAGTTACGGAGGGCTTGATTGGATGTCTGATTGATATTAATCTAATTGCTTGCGATTGTTATCGTATTAGGACTTTGAGAATTCTGCTCCTTATGAGATTTCGTGGGAAAGGTTGAATTAGATGGGAGCAAACTCATTCCTCAAGGAGAATGAAAGATTATAATTCCATATGTTGGTATCCAGTAACGTCATGAGTTGGGTACAAGGCCAAATGAATATAAAATAACGTGCAGAAACTTTCAGTCTGATTAAAAAACCCTCCAATCAACATCCCTTAACCCTATACTATGTTCCTGGTCAAATACTCAGATTGTAGCAAACATGCCTTGCGTTTGATATTGTTGTTGGGTTGCATTGGGTGGATTTTTCAGTTGCGCTAGTGAACTGATATATGCATATTGAGATTTAATTTATTGCGGATTGGAGCTTCTTTAGTGGTGTTTATGCATTGAAGCTGCTAAGAATGAAAGAGCACACCAGGTGTTCGATAAAAGTCCCCAACTATTTGCATCAAAGAAATTAGGCCGTTACAGGGAACTGTCACACTAGCTTTATGTGTGAAGTATAGATGAAATATTTTTTGCCTCATTTTTTGGAACTAATTAAAAAGGGGATGAGATGATGAAAAATTTATGTGAGCTCGTTTCTTGTTTATCTTTCAGTTTTCATAATTTTCTGACATCCCCAATGCAAGAAAGTCCCCTACGTAAATGTTTTAGATTTTGTCTGATGCCCAAAGGGAGTATGCCTCAAGATTGTAATGCATTGTTGCTTGCGTTTCTTTACTGTGGGTTCTGATGGGTTTCAACGATGTTAATTATCACGGTCGATTCTCAAGAAGTATTTATTACATGAAGAGCTTGCCCTGTACCTCACTAACTTTGGATGAGAAAATCCGTTTTCATTCTACTAGCTGGTACCTAAATTAGATTACGTAATTGATTTATGAATTCTTTTTTCAGATTTGATTACCATGAACTCTTTGATAATGTCATTTTGCTGGATAGCAAGGGTTATTTACTCATTTACGTAATTGCCCTTAACGATTTAATGGTCCAATGGGACCGTGATTGTGTACATACCTCCATTTGGCCAAAGAACAGGTGGCTTCTAAGCAAGTAGTAGAAAAGTGTTCTTTGTTACGATGGTGAACATCATTTGGTCGATTCCAGTAGTGTTTGAGGAAGATGAGATGGAACTAAACAAAATGGTTGGCAATATAAGTAGAAGTTCATTGAACTTCTATAATGAAGACGTGAATAAATTTCATGGTGATGAGCTATATGAGGCAATGTGCAAGTCTCTCATCGAAAATAGAAAACTTCTGGAAAACTCAGTAAATACTTATGTGTCCTCAAGCTTGTGCAAGATTCCATTTTATGGAGTAGATTTTAGATGGGGAAAGCCCCTCTGGGTAACTAGTCCAAACAGTGCTATAAACTATTTTTATCAACTAATTAAAAAGAGGATGAGATGATGACAAATTTATGTGAGCTCATTTCTTGTTTATCTTTGAGTTTCATAATTGTCTGACATCCCCAATGCTCAAAGGCCCCAGCGTAAATGTATACCAGATATTTTAGCCTAAGTTCAGAACTTATGTTCATTCACCAACTAATCTGTCTTCCTTCAAACCAGACCCTATAAAGCAATACTGTGTTTAGTCTCAACTACTTTTGCCAATCTATTTACTAGGGCTCGTGTTCCGGTCAGAGGGACCGCTGAGTCTTGATCTCCACTGCAGAATTTTGAAGTTAGATATATGTTAAAACATAACAGAAACCAATTAGATGCAAGTCTTAGGTAGTCATTCTCCAAGTGATATGCAAAAGGGTGTTTTTTTGAGAATATATGGCATTTTATCCCCATAAAAGTGTTTATATTACTGCTCTCAGGGGATATGTTTTGTCTGAAAGCATCGGTAGAGTCGGCTTTGGTCAAGGCAATGGTGAAAAAGGAAGGGACTAAGGAGTATTAACTCCATTTTCATTACTTGTAAACCAAGATTACGATGCCAGATTTGATAAGAACACCCAGCACAGGAAGGGTAGGCACTTCTAGATTTTGCGTCTCATATTTTTGGACACTTGCTTTCAATTGACAGTAAAAGACACCCAGAAAATGCACTGTTCAAAATGAGAAAATTTATTGTTGGGGTTATAGTTCTGAGGCAGTAAAGCTCTATTTGTATGTCATGGAAAGTTTTTAGTTGCTTGACATTTTTGGACTCTAATTGTGGCTAGAGTAGTGAGGAATGGAGAAGAACCACGCAAAATAAAAGTTTGTGCTGGTGGACGCAGAAACAAACGGAGTTGAATTGTGGGTTGATGGCAAATGTCATAGCTGGTCAGTGGTCAGACAACATAGTTACTTACAGATTTATGTTTTTGATTTCTTAGAATCAAAGAGATATTGGTGGGGAACAATGAAAATGAATAAATCGATAGAGCTCTGAAGAGAAGGGAGTGACTGAAAGTTATGATCCTGATATCTGGTTTTCAGTTACGATCCACCCGATGCAAAGGTTAGTGATATCTGGTTTCCTACTCTCTTTTTTCATCAAGTACTTGGGGGCTATCGAATCAAAATCCTATTCATATGTCATTTCTATTTCATTGCAGGACAGTGAACAATTACCCCTGTGGAAAAAGGACAGAAAGGTCACTATCGAGAAGGAACGAATATAATGGTACCAAAGGGGCAAGTATTTTGAGAAACTAATCTTATCCTTTAATTCTTTCTTCCTTCTCTGTTGTCATTTTTGAATTTGATTATTTTTATTTAATGTGGGCAATTTATTGTTTCATACAATTATTTCGATTCTCTTGATTTGTTGAATTGTGCCATATATGATGATTTCTATGGTTTCTTTATATAAGACTTTCTTTGTCTAAGCTGAGGTGGATGGAAAAATGAGTACGCCTTCGGTGCATTTGCATCAATCCTTCTTTGACATCAACAATCAACAATGCCTCTGTAAATGTATGTTTCTTTACCTTTCTTTTATATATGAATGAATGAATTGTTAGATAAGACTTTGGTCTATGTATATATATAGAGGAAAAGGTGAGAAGCTCTAAATGCGTAGGTCCGTTTATATTTCGTGCTTTTCATGAATTATGCTAACTTGAGGAAATAACATCTATTTCCTAGAGTCTTTGGTGTACATTTGGCTTGGTTTTTCAAAAGTGAAAAAAGATTTAATGATCGGTGAGACATGACTTTTGCATGGGAAAAAAGAGAGAAGCATTCAATGGGTAGGTCCGTTTAAATTTTGTGTTTTTCATGAAATATACTCAATAGGAAACATCTATTTACTGGAGCCTTTTATGTACTGAAACAAAAAAAAATAAAAAATGAATGAATGAATGAACGGTCAGGGAGGACTTTGGCATATGAAAAAAGTGTAAAGCACTCAATGGGCAGATCCTTTTAAATTTTGTGCTTTTCATGAAATGCACTAATCTGAGGAAACATCTTCCATTTCGTGGAGCCTTGGCTACTCACTTGGCTTGGACTTTCAGAAATGAAAAAAGACTGAATGAATGATGAGAGAGGATTTGGCATGGTGAAAAAGTGAGAAGCATTCAATGGGCAAGTCCGTTTTTATTTTGTGTTTTTCCTGGAATACACTTGGCTTGGAATTTCAAAACTGAAAAGGATTGAATGAATGGTGAGATAAGACTTTGGCATGGGGAAAAAGTGAGAAGCACTCAATGGGCTGGTCCGTTTAAATTTTATGTTTTTCATGAAATATACTCAGTAGGAAACATCTACTTCTTGGAGCTTTTGTACTGGAAAAAAAAAATGAATGAATGAAGGGTAAGAGAGGACTTTGGCACATGAAAAAGTGTAAAGGACTCTATGGGCAGTCGGTTTAAAATTTTGTGTTTTTCATGAAATATGCTAGCCTGTGGAAATGACAGCTAGTACCTGGAGCCTTGGCTACTTACTTGACTTGGAATTTCAAAAATGAAAATGACTGAATGAATGGTGGTGAGAAAGGATTTGGCATGTTGAAAAAGTGAGAAGCTCTAAATGGGCAGGCCCATATTTTGTACTTTTCACGAAATATGCTAACTTGAGGAAATGGCATATGTTTCCTGGAGCCTTTGCTGTACACTTGCTTTGGAAGTTCAAAACTGAAAATGATTGAATGAATGTTGGGAGTGGACTTTGGCATGGGAAAAAAGTGTGAAGCACTCAATGGGCAGGTCTGTTTAAATTTTGTGTTTTCCATGAAATATACTCAATACGAAACATCTATTCGTCGGAGCCTTTGATGTACTGTAAAAAGAAAGAAGGAATGAACAGTAAGAGAGGACTTTGCCACATGAAAAAAGTGTTAAGCAATCAATGGGTAGGTTCGTTAAATTTTTTGCTTTTCATGAAATATGTTAGCATGTGGAAATAACATCTAGTTCCTGGAGCCTTGGCTACTAACTTGACTTAGAATCTCAAAAATGAAAGAGAGTAAATGAATGGTGTGAGAGGATTTGGCATGGTGAAAAAGTGAGAAGCTCTAAATGTGCATATTTCGTGCTTTTTGTGAAATATGCGTACTCGAGGAAATAACATCTATTTCCTGGAGCCTTTACTGTACACTTGGCTTTGAATTTCAAAATTGAAAAAGATTTAATGAACGGTGAGAGAGGAACTTGGCATGGGGAAGCACTCGATGGCTATTGATTTTCTGAATTCTTCTTTCTGGTTTGATTACTATGAACTCTTTGATAATGACATTTTGCTGGACAGAAAGGGTTATTTACTCATTTATAAGGTCTTTTTACTGTTTCCTTTGAGCTTCTGTGCCATGCTTGTCAAATTTCCTTATTATGGGTTAGTTTTCCCCCTCGTGAATCCGGAATCAATTGTGCATAACTGTGAGGGTAAGCTCCTGGAAGTGGCATGACATCACATTCATTTGACATGTACTGACACTTTGCGCTTGATTATACAGAACTGAGTGGCAGAGCATGTTGCCTAAGATGATTATTTGTTACAGAACTGAGAGGCAGAGCATGTTGCCTAAGATGATTATTTGTTTGATTCATGTGTTACTAAATGTGCTCCGTTGTTTTTTATTTTCCAAGCGATCCACTGTTGCAGCTTTTTGTTTGTGATGCCTTTATTGCTTGTGTGGTTCTCCATGAGAATCCCACTCGAACCCAATTGAGATATCATCCCTATCTTATCGTACTGCCAAACTTTCCCTTTCCAGTTTCCATACACGATCCTCGTTGACAACTCTTTGCATGGTGGACATTCATAGATGGTCTTCTCAGAGATTCATGTTTACATTTCCGAATGGCGAAATGCCTACATGAAGGTTTGCTCGGAAGTTGAAACAGTTGATGTTAGGGGAAGTTGAATATATTATAACTACAACTCAATCGTCAAAAAATTACGGAAGTTGGGAAGGTTTTGTTCGATTGCTGGGGATCAAAATTCATAATCGATGTTCTTGTTGGGTTTCATTGAGTGGATTTTTCAATGTCTATGTGGTGTTGCATCATTACAGTTGACTGTCACACTAGCTTTATGTATGAAGTGTAGATGAACTACTTTTTGGAACTAATTAGAAGGGGATGAGATGATGAAAATTTTATGTGAGCTCATTTCTTGTTTATCTTCGAGTTTTCATAATTTTCTGACATCCCCAATGCATCAAAGGCCGCTGCGAAAATGTTTTAGATTCTGCCTGATGTCCGAAGGGAGTGTGCCTCCCTCAGGATTGTAATGGATTCTTTCTTGTGTTTTCAACGATATTAATTATTACGGTTGATTCTCAAGAAGTATCTATTGCATGAAGAGCTTGCCCCATACCTCACAAACTTTGGATGAGAAATTTTGATTTCTCATTTGATTACTATGAACTCTTTGGGCTTTATCCAAGAATGGTGAATTCTCAGTCAAATCATCAGCTTTCCATGCTGTTCGTGAGCATCACTCTCATGTAAATCCATTCTCCAGCAAAGAGTGGAACAAACTCTGGTACCTACAAATTCAAAACATATTGAAATTATTTCTGTGGAGGATTATCAGTGGGATCATTCCAACAAAGATATGTGGTGTTGCATCAATACATTGCTCAACTGTCACACTAGCTTTATCTTTGAATTGAGAAGCATTCAATGAGACCGATCTGTTTATAGTTTGTGCCTTCCATGAAACACACTAACGTGAGGAAATAACATCTATTTCAATGGAATTTGACATGATTTTTCCTAGTAATGAAAGTCTACTCTTTGAGTATTGTCCGTTAATTATTCGAAATGTTTGAATGGCAGAGGAAAAGTCCCACTGTAATCTCAGTGAACTGTGACACCAGTTTTATGTGTGAAAGGTAGATGAACTATTTTTTGCCTCATTTTTTTGGAACTAATTAAAAAGGGGATGACATGATGACAAATTTATATGAGCTCATTTCTTATTTATCTTTTGAGTTTTCATGATTTTCTGACATCCCCAATGCAGCAAAGGTCACTGCGTAAATGTTTTAGATTCTACCAATTGCTCAGAGGGATTGTAATGCATTCTTGTGTTTCTTTAATGTGGGTTCTAATGGGTTCCGACGATATTAATTATTACGATTGATTCTCAACAAGTATCTATTGCATGAAGAGCTTGCCCCCATACCTCACTAACTTTATGCTTGATTATATACTCTATTTGGCATAGCGGAAAGCTTGATTTTCAATGCTAACGGAAATGCTGTGAAAAATATGATGAATTTAAAGCTATGAAATATGTTGTGAGGTGTTTGGTGAATTAAAAACTGACGCTAGAGGAAAAACTGTTGAAATAAAGTATTATAATATTATATTTTTTGGTTTTTATATTAAAATTTGTTATTAAATTTAATATTAGATGAATATAATAAATATAATTTTATTAAAATTAATTTTAAGCACAATTAATTTTATTAATAAAATAACTAATTTATTAAAATTTATATTTTAAAATAATGCTGTTAATAATTTAATCTTAAATTTAATTTAATAAATGTGATTTATTACTTAAATTTGAAGTATAAATTTTAAAGGAAAATGAATAAACTGTTTATATTACATGGGTCCCATGTGTAATAAATTGTTATAAAATATATTAATAAAGAATTTATTTGAATAATATATTAATAAAGATATTAATGAGATTGTAGGTACCGACTGTTTTTTAATAAAAAACAAGTAAAGTACAATGATATGTGGGGCCACTGTGGGCCCCACGTTTTATTTTGTGAAAAAAAAAATTAGACAGTGGAAACCGTTTTATAAACTCCCATTGGGAGCTTATAAAGCGCCAGCAGATCCGCTGTTTTCATTGTGCTGTTTGGCACAGCAGAAGCTGAAACGGCTCGGCTAACGAATCCGTTCCGATTTTTGCTGTGCCAAACAGGTAGTATATGGAATTGAGAGGCAAAGCATGTTGCCTAAGATGGTTATTTTTCTGATTCATGTTATATTAGCTTCTCTGTTGTCCAAAATGGATTGGAAAACGGCTGCAAATGAGAATACTAAACTATTTACAAAGTACCTATCTTGTATGAATGATACCTTTCATACAATTGATCTCAAGGGAAGAGATGGAACAAGTATAATGGAGAAAGACCAAATCCCCTCCTTCACAAGAATAATCCCATTTTTCTCTCTCCTAGTCTTGTGTGTGCTGATTCAATTCCATAACTAAGATATCCAGATGTGAGAGAGGAACTGATAGAGAGAGGAATTGGGAGAGAATTTCTGGAAATGAGAGAGTGCGGTGGATGGTGGCGGTGTCGTAGAATTCAAATTAAACAAATTAACCCATAATTTTAACATAATCGGTTTTGACCTTGGTTCTTCAGAATCGACTCCATAGCAATGGTGTATGTGGATTCAATATCAACCGTTGATTTCTCCGAGAATCGCCGGAATCAGTGTACATGTAGAGAGATGGATTTCCTCGATCTCCTCGGACACTGTGTGTGTATGTGGATTTCCTCCCTATTGATGCCGGCTTCGGCATTCGATGAGAGAAATGGAGTCTTGGAGAATACCAAGCGATGTGGGATCACAAGTCTTGACAGAATTGAGTTGTAAATTTGTAATCGGAGGTCACCTGCAATAGTTTGAAGAAATACAATCAAAATAATTGTTCAAGACTCAGATGTTAAAAGCTCTGCTCTTTTATTCACTCATATACGACCACAACCACATTACACAATTTTATTTTTACATATACAACCAAACCTATAATTATTTGGAATGGCAAATGCTTTTACATTCTCAATTGATGCCAATACATACAGAATACTTCAAAACGGTAGGACTGAATCACATAATATTTATTGAAATAAGCATGCAATAATCAGTCACCGTGTCGGTGGTGGTCTCCCGGCAAGGTATGCCTCAAACAGTGTAAAGGATCTTGCTGGTTGATTATAGGGAGCTTGGTGATCTCCTCCTCTGATAGTAGCAAAGGTTAGCCTACCATCAGCATAAGATTGAGTCCATCCAGCAACTTGTCTTCCCTCAAACCAAGTTCGATAAGGAGTAGTTACATTCAGTTTTAATTCCTTTGCTATTTCATTTAGCAGAGTTCGAGTGCCAAGGAATGGTACAACTGCATCTTGATCTCCGCTGTCATCATATTTCTTTAAAGTTACATCACTTTTCCACCTCAAAATGATCAAATTATATATATATATATATATGTTACCTGTAAACAAGGACCCTATGGCCAGACTCAATCAAGGAGCTCAAGATACCACGCATTGGTGTCTCAAGGTCTCTGTAATCATATCTCAAGACTCTGGAAACAACAGCATAAAACAAAATACAAGAGTGAAGATGACCATGCATTTTAAAAGAAAATGAAACATTCAGTTCAATGTTTTCTGAGGACTCCAATTAAAAGAAAATGACCATGCATTACCCGCTGCATAGTTCCCAAGAGTTGACTCCAACAAGTTTTGCATGAAGAGCTTTCTTCACATCTTCCCTGTTCAAGTACTTGGTTGTAGTCTCGTCTGCACAGACGTCTACGTATGTTCCAAATTTCTATAAGCAAGAGAAAACATGAATGAGTTTGGGGTAGAAGAGAAACTTAAAATTAGTTTACAAAACAAAACGTAAGCTGTTGACAAATAGTATTGGCCTTGCCTGAGGATTTATAGAGCTGTCTGTCTGCGACTGTGATGTACCAGATGATAAACAGATATCACCATTGACATCACCTAGATTAGTAGAAGCACCAACTTGTTCGAGAGAAAGGATACTAGTAGTATTACACGCATTAGAAATATTGCCTGTAATCATCGACTCCCTGAAGTTCTGAGAACTGTTACAAACAGTCAGGTGAAGATGGTAAACATTGTCTGAAATCAATCCATGAGACCAGTAGAACTCATCCCGTGCATTCAAGTCAGTACTGAAGTCCAGAAGAGGACTACCGAGCTGAATCAAATGATAATTGTTTGCATAAGCTCAATGAATCTCATTTTAAAAATAGGAAGGTAAAAAAAACTCACAGCTATCCCCTTCAGTTTATAAGAAGGTTTCTTCTCAACAACAAGGTTCGCAAGTTGTGTGACAAAGTGACCTCCATAGCTCACTCCACCAATGTAGAAATCATGTTCCTTGTACTTGTTGAATATGGTAAACCAGCCGTTCAGGAATTCAAGAGAGTCTTGGGCTTCAGACAAAAAAGAGTATGATCCAACGACGGTTTTATATCAAAAAGATATAGCTAAATCAATGTGCATAATGCATGTATACCAACCAGTCATGTGATCATTCACCAAGGTGTAGTAAGACTTGTTGGTTGAATAAGAGAAACCAACTCCAGCTGGTGCGTCCAGGTACAACACATTGGCCACTGCAAAGCAAACAAATTACACCACACTATTCATTCACTTCGTTGATAGAAAGAAACAGAACAAATAAAAATGGCTTTTTGTTCGGGAAGAGAAAGTGTGGAACCTTTATTCCAGCTATACTCATTCTTGATCAGAATATCTCCCTTTGGCCTAAAGGGGCCATGCTCAATAAATACTCCAGAACCAACAGCTGAACAACCAGGACCTTGAACAGGAAAACAAATAGATAGTTCAAAACCCACATAGCATTGATTTTCACAATCTTGCAAAAACCCTAAAAAATTATATAAAGTTCACCTCCATTAAGCCAAAGAACAAGTGGCCTTGATTCGGGCTGAGTTTCTGCTTCAACAAAATAGAAGAAAAGAGCCCTCGTTTTTGCATTATCGACGTAGACATAGCCGGCATACTGTTGAAACGTGAAATAGGGTTGCCCTGGCAACCTCTCAATCTTGAAATCCTCTGTTGGGTCCCCTGAAACGAAGCATGTGTGAATGAAAAATGAGTAGATTATCAGAGCAATCATGCATTTAAGAATCTGCATCACCGCACGTTGTTTATGTACGCATTTGAAAGGTAGGGAATGAAGCAGGACAGGGTACCTATTTATAGTGAATTGGAATGGCGAATTCGAACCACCAAATGCAAGCTCATAAGGCGTGAGGCTTGATAGATGGTTGCCTGAGAACATACTTGTGGAAATAATTGATCAATCAGTTCCAAAGTTTCAATCCAAGAAAATGAAATATATGAGAAAATTTGACTATTGTGATAGAAAAGTAGCAGAGTCCACAGTCTGTTTTCTCCAACTTGGACTACTGATCGAAACTTTACATCATATACAACTGGAGAAAGAGAAAGTAGGATTAGGAATAAAGAGGATGACCAGGTCAATCAAGCCGCCCGAGACAAAGCAAATTAGGGGTTTTAAAATCGAATTTAGGGATTCTGAATGGTGGACTTTAATCGTGTGTTTGACATATGGGCTTAAATATTGGGCTTAGAAGAGTTTCTTACTGGGTTTGTAGGTTGAGCAAGATTAATCGGGCCTCGTTTATCAGGCCTATTGTTGTGAAACTTTGCTTCACTGCTTTGGAAGATCGGAGACGGATTCAGAGGAGGCGAAGACGGCTAGGGAGTCACTGGATCTGGCTCTCGCTCATCATTGCACTATGCGGCCTTGGGCTCAACCCGGAGGCACTAGCCGCCGTGGTCAAGGAACTCCGCGCACAATCACCGTCTCCCTCTCGCCTCCTGCTCCGTCTTCATCTTCTGGATTGATGTCCTGCTTCAACAACGTAGAAACAGATTTTATTATTGGCTTCATATCTTCTTGCTTTTCGAGTTACGGAGGGCTTGATTGGATGTCTGATTGATATTAATCTAATTGCTTGCGATTGTTATCGTATTAGGACTTTGAGAATTCTGTTCCATATGAGATTTCGTGGGAAAGGTTGAATTAGATGGGAGCAAACTCATTCCTCAAGGAGAATGAAAGATTATAATTCCATATGTTGGTAACCAGTAAGGTCATAAGTTTGGTACAAGGCCAAATGAATATAAAATAACGTGCAGAAACTTTCAGTCTGATTAAAAAAACCCTCCAATCAACATCCCTTAACCCTATACTATGTTCCTGGTCAGATACTCATTTTGTGGCACACACGCCTTGCGTTTGATATTGTTGTTGGGTTGCATTGGGTGGATTTCCCAGTGGAGCTAGTGAACTGATATATGCATATTGAGATTTAATTTATTGCGGATTGGAGCTTCTTAAGTGATGTTTATGCATTGAAGCTACTAAGAATGAAAGAGCACACCAGGTGTTCGATAAAAGACCCCAACTATTTGCATCAATGAAATTAGGCCATGACAAAGCCAGTTACAGTGAACTGTCACACTGGCTTTATGTGTGAAGTGTAGACGAACTATTTTTTGGAACTAATTAAAGGGTATGAGATGATGACAAATTTGTATGAGCTCATTTCTTACTTATCTTTGAGCTTTCATGATTTTCTGACATCCCCAATGCAGCAAATGTCATTGCGAAAATGATTGTAATGTATTACTGTGTTTCTTTAATGTGGGTTCTAATTGGTTCTGACGATGTTAATTATTACAATAGATTCTCAAGAAGTATCTATTGCATAAAGAGTTTGCCCTTGTACCTCACTAACTTTATGCTTGATTATATGGAATTGAGAGGCAAAGCATGTTGCCTAAGATGGTTATTTGTCTGATTCATGTTATATTAGCTTCTCTGTTGTCCAAAATCCAAAATGGATTGAAAAATGGCTGCAAATGAGAATAGTAAACTATTTACAAAGTACCTATCTTGTATGAATGATACCTTTCATACAATTGATCTCAAGGGAAGAGATGGAACAAGTATAATGGAGAAAGATCAAATGCCCTCCTTCACAAGAATAATCCCATTTCTCTCTCCTGTCTTGTGTGTGCTGATTCAATTCCATATTGAAATAGGGAATCAGTGTACATGTAGAGATGGATTTCCTCGATCTCGTCAGACACTGTGTGTATGTGGATTTCCTCCCTTTTGATGCCTGCTTCGGCATTCGATGAGAGAAATGGAGATGGTGATGATGCCACCGGCGGCGCTGCTCTAGAGAGATGGAGATAAGAATTAGATTTGATTTTTTTTTATATAAACATTATTTGTATCCCATTTTTTATTAAGTACACTCCACTTTAGTATGTTTTTAAAAGTTTAATTGGGTGTAAATAATGTTCATTTTTTTTTCCATGTGCAACGAAATATTAATAAAAAAAAGTGTTTCCACGTGAAATATTAATTGAACAAAAAAATTTATGCATCACCAGTTAATTGTCATATCATCTCCGTTATAACAAAAAAGTGGGAAAGATAACTTTTGGTCATTTAAATATTTGATAAGGTTAAACTCAGTCACCAATTTTTTAAATGTTTCAATTTGTGCATTCAAATTTTTAAACTATTTCAAACATGTCACACGGGCAATATTTAGCTATTTCGGTCAATCAAACTTGTGACATGGCAGAAAAAAATCAAATTCAACTGATTTTTACTGGTGTGACCTAACAAATGGATGACTTGGATATTAAGAAAATAAACATAAAAAAATATTCAAAAGTTCCAAATTGCTCTCTAGCAGGACACAACACCACGACCAAACTTCTATTAGTATTTTGGTAAGGGTTCATGGATTTAACTGGAGAGAAGATGAGAAGCTGGGAGAGCAAAGAAGTTTTATTGATATATTTTATGTTTGTTTTAATTTTTAATGTCAAGTAAGCTCTCTTTTTTTAGTTTTTTTATGCCATGTAGGTAATTTAACTACTCGAAATAGCTAAAAACTGCACGTATGATTTGTTTGAAACAATTTATAAATTTGAATTGAAATATTTGAAAAATGAGTGACTGAGTTGAACTTGATCAGACATTTCAGTGATAAAAATTGTCTTCCACACAAAAAAGTGGTCAAAATGCTTCTTTGTATCATTGTTTGAAGTCGAAGTACTGATTTGACTTTTTAAAAAAAATGTAAGGGCTTAATTGCCCTTTCCTAATAAGTAAAAGGGTTTTTCTGATAATGATGTGCAGTAGTGGGCAAACTAATCACCAAATACGATGATATGGCATCTTTATCAAGAAACCTCCTACAGGGCGAGCAGCCAAAGGAAACTAGACTATAGTCCAATTATCTTATAACAGAGAGCTTTCAACAATAAATTGGATGGGAGTTGGATATCATAATTGGGAGCCAATCCAACCGGGGTGCGAGACCTCGATCTCATAATTGGGATTTTCTTTATATACGTAAGATAGGAAGTTGGAAGAGCTGCTTTGACGGACTGTATGAAAAAAGCAAGCTCAGATGAATAGAATCATCTCAGTGACTCAATTTTGACTTCCTGTCGATCACTAAGCAAATCCTAGAATTTCTACAGTCAAAAAACACGTTCGGTCCTACAGATAGTACAAAAATGTCTTGAAAATGACTTTTTGTCCATTCCTATGCCTGCATGTGAAAGTCATAGAACTCATGGACTTATATATAGTCACAAGGAAACACTGCACTAACTGTTGATCATCAAAAATAGCACTCACCACTTCATCATACAGCATTGATCAGAGTTTGGAGTTTCACTGTGGATTTAAGCTACCGGTTATGATACTTTGTCCCACATGAGGCCTTCTTGTATGAGAGATACTTAGATTTTTCTTATAACCACGTCGTTTGGAGAATACCAAGCGATGTGGGATCACAAGTCTTGATAGAATTGAGTCGTAAATTTGTAATTGGAGGTCACCGACAATAGTTTGAAGAAATACAATCAAAATAATTGTTCAAGACTCAGATGTTAAAAGCTCTGCTCTTTTATTCACTCATATATGACCACAACCACATTACACATTTTTATTTTTACATATACAACGTAACCCATAATTACTTGGAATGGCAAATGCTTTTACATTCTCAATGGATGCCAATACATACAGAATACTTCAAAACGGTAGGACGGACTGAATCACATAATATTTATACAAATAAACATGCGTTAATAATCAGTCACTTTGTCGGTGGTGGTCGCCCGGCAAGGTATGCCTCAATCAGTGTAAAGGATCTTGCTGGTTGATTATAGGGAGCTTGGTGATTTCCTCCTCTGATAGTAGCAAAGGTTAGCCTACCATCAGCATAAGATTGAGTCCATCCAGCGACTTGTCTTCCCTCAAACCAAGTTCGATAAGGAGTAGTTACATTCAGTTTCAATTCCTTTGCTATTTCATTTAGCAGAGTTCTAGTGCCAAAGAATGGTACAACTGCATCTTGATCTCCACTGTCATCATATGTCTTTAAAGTTACATCACTTTTCCCGCTAAAATGATCAAATTGGATAGAAGATACATATATATGTATATATGTTACCTGTAAACAAGGACCCTATGGCCAGACACAATCAAGGAGCTCAAGATACCACGCATTGGTGTCTCAAGGTCTCTGTAATCATATGTCATGACTCTGGAAACAACAGCATAAAACAAAATACAAGAGTGAAGAAGACCATGAATTTTAAAAGAAAATGAAACAATCAATTGAATGTTTTCTGAGGACTCCAATTAAAAGAAAATGACCATGCATTACTCGCTGCATAGTTCCCAAGAGTTGACTCCAACAAGTTTTGCATGAAGAGCTTTCTTCACATCTTCCCTGTTCAAGTACTTGGTTGTAGTGTTGTCTGCACAGACGTCTATGTATGTTCCAAATTTCTATAAGCAAGAGAAAACATGAGTGAGTTTGGGGTAGAAGAGAAACTTAAAATTAGTGTACAGAACAAAACGTAAGCTGTTGACAAATAGTATTGGCCTTGCCTGAGGATTTATAGAACTTTCTGTCTGCGACTGTGATGTATCAGATGATAAACAGATATCACCAGTGACATCATTTAGATTAGTAGAAGCACCAACTTGTTCGAGAGAAAGGATACTAGTAGTATTACACGCACTAGAAATATTGCCTGTAATCAATGACTCCCTTAAGTTCTGAGAACTGTTACAAACAGTCAGGCGAAGATGGTAAACATTGTCTGAAATCAATCCATGAGACCAGTAGAACTCATCCCGTGCATTCGCGTCAGTATTGAAGTCCAGAAGAGGACTACCGAGCTGAATCAAATGATAATTATTTTCATAAGCTCAATGAATCTCATTTTAAAAATTTAAAGGTAAAAAAAAAACTCACAGCTATCCCTTTCAGTTTATAAGAAGGTTTCTTCTCAACAACAAGGTTCGCAAGTTGTGTGACATAGTGACCTCCATAGCTCATTCCACCAATGTAGAAATCATGTTCCTTGTACTTGTTGAATATGGTAAACCAGCCGTTCAGGAATTCAAGAGAGTCTTGGGCTTCAGAAAGAAAAAAAAAAAGTAGGATCCAACGACAGTTTTATATCAAAAGGATATAGCTAAATCAATGTGCATAATGGATGTATACCAACCAGTCATGTGGTCATTCACCAAGGTGTAGTAAGACTTGTTGGTTGAATAAGAGAAGCCAACTCCAGCTGGTGCTTCGAGGTACAACACATTTGCCACTGCAAATCAAACAAATTATACACCACACTATTGATTCACTTCGTTGATAGAAAGAAACTGGACAAATAAAAATGGCTGTTTGTTCGGGAAGAGAGAGTGTGGAACCTTTATTCCAGCTATACTCATTCTTGATCAGAATATCTCCCTTTGGCCTAAAGGGTCCATGCTCAATAAATAATCCATAACCAATAGCTGAACAACCAGGACCTTGAACAGGAAAACAAATAGATACTTCAAAACCCACATAGCATTGAATGATTTACACAATCTTGCAAAAACCCTAATAAATTATATAAAGTTCACCTCCATTAAGCCAAAGAACAAGTGGCCTTGATTCGGGCTGAGTTTCTGCTTCAACAAAATAGAAGTAAAGAGCCCTCGTTTTTGCATTATCCACGTAGACATAGCCGGCATACTGTTGAAACGTGAAATAGGGTTGCCCTGGCAACCTCTCAATCTTGAAATCCTCTGTTGGGTCCCCTGAAACAAAGCATGTGTGAATGAAAAATGAGTAGATTATCAGAGCAATCATGCATTTATGAATCTGCATCACTGCACGTTGTTTATGTACGCATTTGAAAGGTAGGGAATGAAGCAGTACAGGGTACGTATTTATAGTGAATTGGAATGGCGAGTTCGAATCACCAAATGCAAGCTCATAAGGCGTGTGACTTGATTGACGGTTTTGCCTGAGAATAGACTTGTGGAAATAATTGATCAATCAGTTCCAAAGTCTCAATCCAAGAAAATAAAATATATGAGAAAATTTGACTATGGTCATAGAAAAGTAGCAGAATCCAGAGTCTTACGTGTCTAACTTGGACTACTAATCCAAACTTTACATCAAATACTGCTGGCGAAAGAGAAAGTAGGATTAAATAGGATGACCAGGTCAATCAAGCCTCCCCGAGACAAAGCAAATTAGGGGTTTTTAAAATCGAATTTAGGGATTCTGAATTGTGGAATTTAATTGTGTGTTTCACATATGGGCTTAAATATTGGGCTTAGAAGAGTTTCTTACTGGGTTTGTAGGTTGAGCAAGATTAATCAGGCCTCGTTTATCAGGCCTATTGCTGTGAAACTTTGCTTTGCTTCACTGCTTTGGAAGATCGGAGACGGATTCAGAGGTGGCGAAGACGGCTAGGGAGTCACTGGATCTGGCTCTCGCTCATCATTGCACTATGCGGCCTTGGGCTCAACCCGGAGGCACTAGCCGCCGTGGTCAAGGAACTCCGCTCACAATCACCGTCTCCCTCTCGCCTCCTGCTCCGTCTTCATCTTCTGGATTGATGTCCTGCTTCAACAACGTAGAAACAGATTTATCTGTTTCTGGAAGTATTCACATTGATATTCCTGCATATTGTTGGAACGTACATTTGGTTTGCCCTGGCGAGTTCTCAATTTCTAAAATCACTCATTTGGGACTTGTGAAACAGAAACATGACTGCATGAAAATTGCTCAGATTATTGTCAAACTCATCCATGGATGAGTATTGAGTAGTCTGAGTCTTTGTGATTAAGAAAGCCAGTGCCCAGAGGAGTCTTTGTTGAATTCTAAGTTGGGTTCACAAAAAAGAAGAGATCTTTCTGATGGTCTGTGATTGAAGAATCAAACTGGGTTTCTTGGGTTGATTTTATTTGTTGTTTGTTCTTTTCGGGTTTAGTGGTTTCTGGGTAGGATCTCTGTTTTGTTGTTGAACTCGTACAAGCAATTGAAATAAAATTTGTGTTATTTTATTTTTTTCAAAAAAATTATTCAATTTGTGAGTTTATCTGCTATTTGATTATTGAATTGGTTTGTTTAATCTGTTATGACTCTCAGTTGGGTGTTGAAAATCATTCAATCTGTTATGTTAGATTCTTTCTTTGTCGTAGTCATTACTCATTAGGGTAAGTTTGACATGGTGTCCGAGGTTAGCGAAGGAGGGTTTTTTGGGAGATTTTTTTAATTAGAACGCATCCGACTTCAATTTTCATTCACTCCCAAATCATATAATGCATATATACACCTAATTTATCCCGAAACAGTTTTATCAAACACGAACTAATAGTCTAATAGGTTAGATAACTAAACAGTAAAGCCCTGTTAAGAACGCTTTGGCCTTGAAGGACACTTCAACCATAAAGACTTGTAAAATTTTTCAAGTCCAAAATAGGACCGAAGTGTCCCACCTAGGTTAGTTTGGCCCTGTAAAGTCAGTCTGCCTAAAAGACTTGTAAAAATTTTAAAATCCAAAATAGGACTGAAATGTCCCACCTAGGCTAGTTTGGCCCGGTAAGGTCGGTCTGCCCAAAAAGACTTGTAAAAATTTTCGAGTCCAAAATTAGACCAAAGTGTCCCACCTAGGCCAGCTCGGCCAAAATAGGTCGGTTCGGCTAAATAGGTCCGTCGGCCCAAAAACTCACAAGTCCAACGAGAGGACCAAGTGGTCCCACTAGGTCAATTCGGCCAACTAGGTCAACTCGGCCAACTAGGCCAGTTTCTGCCTAAACTCTTGAGAAAAATTTGTAAGTCCAAATCAAATGACCAAAGAGGTCCTATTAGGTCAGTTCGGCCCTCCAGGTGAGTTCTGTCCTCCATGTGCTCATAACAGAGAAGTATGAAGGAAGGGAAAAGACGGAGCTAGAGAAGCTCTTCCCTCTTCATAAAGTCTCCTCAGAACAAATGACTTGATTAAAACACACAAGTCCCAAAAGAATGGCCAAGGAGACACGCAAAGGAAAGTAACCAAGCTAGGTCATCCCAGTTGAAGGCACATCGTCACTTAGACAAAAAATAAAAATAAAAAATAGCGTGAAAAGGCTTGTTAAAATAGAGAGTGAAAGGTCGTGAATCTCAATCTACATTGAGATAAATACAGGCTAAAATTACCCTCTCATCAATTCGCCAAAATATGTCTTGATGAGAGTGTAGGGGGCATATGATAATACCAAAATAACCCCACCAATAAAAGTTGGACATGTGTCATATAAGTGATAGCTATGTCAAGACCAGTCAGTAGCCGAAGTTCCTACTTCAGTATGCTATTTTGGTATGACCAAGAAGAGGCCGAACTACAGGATTGAGGCACTACTTCGGTCGTTCACCGAAGTAAGGAGTCAGGACCACGTGATAGGAAGGTCATGACCGACCTTTCTAGTACACTCCTTCCAACCAAGGTAGTTCGTCCCATCTGACCTAGGTAGTAAGGTTCGACCATACCTTACTAAGGGTAGATCTACTAATGAAGAGTCCGAACAGGACACTAATTCTCGAGCAAAGTCCTACTCCCCTTTGGAGAGGGATACAGAGGGAATTTTCTCTCTAAAAAACCCTCTAGCAAATCAATGAGAGAGAGTCTGACTCCTACTACAATTCAAACTGCTCAGGCACATATAAAAGGGGGACCTTCACTCTCAAGTAGGGATTCTAACTCCTGCACTCAAATTTACTTATTGAGCAAGAGGCAGAGCTCCGAAGAGCAAGTCATCCTCCCAACTTTAGTATCGTACTGACTTGAACATCGGAGAGGTCCCCCCGAGCACACCCTCGGGGCCCTACCAAAGCTTACGTTTGCTTCATGTGCAGAAAGGAAGGCAGTCGATCAGGAAGGAATGACTTGGTCTGACTAACTGACTCATCCAGTAGGGTCGGTCCTATTTTTGACGTCATCAGAGTAGATCTAGGCTTGGATGTGTTGAAAATCTTGACTTCATGGCCAACTATTTCATATAATTTGTGATCTATGGTGACGTCATTGAAGATGGCGAGACTCTCTACATTTTTTGATGGAGTGACTATCGTATAAAAACTTCAAAAAACACGTCATTCTGATTGGCATGTAGTGTTATAAAGGGAAATATTTTCATCCCAATGTTATATTGGGACATATTTACTGTCATAGTGTTAGTTTGGAAAAAAACTAAGAATTATATGAATATCTTTCTCATCAATCATCTTAAGCCACAGCCATTTTTGATTTCCAGTCAATCACTAAGAAAATCCTAGAATTTCTACAGCTACCAAACGCGTTTTGTCCTACAGATAGTGCAGAACAGGGGCGGATGAACATTAATCTCACTTGGGGCCTGGGCTCCCAATGAAAATTTGATATAATATTGGGTTGTAGTATACCTTTTGACCAGGCCCCCAATAAATTTCTTTTAGGCCCCCAATCCCAATTTAAAAAAGCAAGCCCTCTAACCCATGAGTGGCTACTTGGCCCAATTTCTATTAGCACTTAACATCCCATTGGCAGCGTTTTTAATGGCCCATGACCCGTCATTGATCTTTCCATCTCAATTTATTAGGGTTTCTTTCTTAGAAAAAGTTGTTTAGAAATATTACTAATGATGTTGTTATAGAGCGTTTTCAGAAAATGAAAATTCATAGAGAATAATTATGATAAATAAATATGTAATATTTTATTGTTTGAAGTTATTGGTAGTTATTTTCTTCGTGTCATAGAAAGAACCTCAAAAAAAAAATTCGGGAGCGCTACCCCCAAGCCCTTGTTACTTATTTGTGCCCCTAGTGATTTTGAATCTTGGATCCGCCACTGGTGCAGAATAGTCTTGAAAAATGACTTTTTGTCCATTCCTCTGCCTGCATGTGATGTGTGGGTCACGGATTATAGAGATGAATATAGAATGAATTTGGAGTTTCTTTTAAATAGTTTCTCATAATCTAGATCTTAAAATGGTGCTATGGATTGTTTCACCCTGAGAAACTAATGGAACTCGTGGACATATATATAGTCACAAGGAAACACTGCACTAACTGTTGATCATCAGAAATAGCACTCACCACTTCATCATACAACATTGATCAGTTTGGAGTTTCACTATGGATACATCGAACCCGTGCGAATTTGTTCTTCTAAGCTGCCGCTTATGATACTTAGTCCCAAAAAAGGCCTTCTTGTATGAGAGATGTTTAGGTTTTTCTTATAACCACATCGCTTGGAGAATACCAAACGATGTGGGATTACAAGTCTTGACAGAATTGAGTTGTAAATTTGTAATCAGAGGTCACCTGCAATAGTTTGAAGAATGAAGAAATACGTACAATCAAAACAATTGTTCAAGATTAAAAGCTCTGCTCTTTTATTCAGTCATATACGACCACAACCACATTACACATTATACATCACACATTTCTATTTTTACATATACAACGTAACCTATAATTATTTGGAATGGCAAATGCTTTTACATTCTCAGTTGATGTGCTAATTATATACATATAATTGTACATCCTTTTACATGAAATCTTGCATTGTTTAGAGTCGTTTTGAGATTAATTCTGCCTAAAGAGTTGTTATTTGCACATTTCGGGTGTCGAGGCACTTATTGAAGAAAAGGAGCTGGATCGGATCTTAAAGGACCAAATTTGGAGACAGAGAAGAAGTCTGATTGATCAGAGTATATTCCGATCGATCGAACCACTTTGATGATGGAAAAGCAGATATAGGGATGGCAATTTCTCCCCGACCCGCCTCAATCAGACCCAACCCGCGCGGATTTTCCCCGATCCGAGGCTTGTGTGGGGCGGGGACCGGGCAAAAAATCTCAACCCGCTACGGGGCGGGGCGGGGCTGGTATGCCTCCCAACCTGCCCCAACCCTATCCCCCGCCCCGCTATAGATATTCATATATATATATATATATAACGTAATATAAAAAAAAATATTTATTTGTCTAAACATATTTTAATTTGATATTATTATTAAAATTAAAGTAACACCTAAACCCTAAGTCCCTAAACATAATATTATCATACTCTTAATTATATTGAATAAATGTTGATAAAAGCTTACCCTAAACCCTAAGCTAAATATGACTCTCTAGTCTCTATTCCTAAGTCAATTGAATTGATTTTCATAAAAATATAATATAGGACCCTAAATCTTAAGTTGAATATGACCATATACTCCTAAATCCTAATCTCTAAAACCCTAAAGGCCCTAACCCTAAACCCCAAATCCCTAAAGACCCTAAACCCCTAAACCCTAAACCCTAAAACCCTAAAGCCCTAAAGACCCTAAACCCCTAATCCCTAAAGGCCCTAAACCCTAAAGGCCTTGAACCCTAAACCCTAAACCTAAGCACTAAACCCTAAAGCCATAATATGATCATCTACTCATAAATGTTGATAAAATCTGAAGACCCTAAGATTTTATAAAATAAAGTATAAAATTAAACAATTTAAAAAACTATAGAAGTGTAAATATAAAATTTAAAATAAATACCCATTAAGTAAAACTAAAATTATTTAATTGTGTTAAAAATATAATAGGTGGTATGTAAAGATAATAATTTAATTAGTTGACAAATGTATCATGAAAGTAGCTTTGGTTTGTTGGTTAGCTCCTCACTCTTCCATTTAGAAGTCTCAGGTTCAAATCTTAGGATGTGTAATTTAATTTTGCAATTTTCAAAGATGTTGAATAAGGGTGGGGCGGAGTGCGGGGCCGGGGCGGGGCAACCATGATCCTCCCCCGCTCTGCCGCGCCCCATTGCCATCCCTAAGCAGATAGCAAATCCGATCGATCGGCCCAAATTACGATTGATCGACGGGACTTAATTCGTGATTCTAAAAATTCTCGAATGCCCGAAAATATCCCAAATTCATGTGGGTCCAGTTCAAAACGACATAAACTTGCTAGAAAAATGACTCTGGGGTTTTTGGGATTATAAGAGGGTAGATTTTTTAGGGTTTGGGGGGACACAACTTTTGGGGTTTTTGGGATTATAAGAGGGTAGATTTTTTAGGGTTTGGGGGGACACAACTTTTGGGGAACAAACAAGGGTTTTGGAAATCTCTCTACAGCAGCTATTGGGGCTTAAGCAGGGTGATCCAGGGGTTTCTCTTTATTTCTTCCTTGTTCTTGTATTTAATGACTGCTATTTTGGATCTTGATTTGTATTCCTTGGTTATGAGAAACAAATTCTCTAACTAGGGGTCCTAATGGAACCCCTCTTTAAAGATCTTTAAAGATTGAATGAAATTGGTTTATTGTTCTTGAATCTCTCTCCTTATTGTTGATTCTCTGTGGATGTGTTTATTGCTTTCAAATGCTTGATCACCATTTGGATGATTTTTTGCCTTGGTTGAGACCAGAAGGATATGCCTAGGGTTGCAAGAATCCATAGAGAACATAGGTTGCATGAACCATAAGAATATAGGTTTATGACTTATGTAATCGTTAAATGATTTCCACTACTCTTACCGGGTTTTTGATATATTGATCCGAGTGTTAGAAATAAAATTAGATTGAGAATTGAGAATTAATGGATTAGTGAATTTCAATTGGATATGAGGAGGTGAAATTAGGAACCCTAGTGTTTGACTCTCTTGAAAACACACTTCTTTGTTTGTTTGCTTGGTTGCTTAATTAAATTGCCAATTAGTTAGTAATTTCTTAATTACTTGTTTCAGCATTAGATAAAACACATCCAAACAATTCATCTTTCCATTTTAGTGTGATAATTACTTGGATTGTTACTGAATTGAATTTGCCAATACATCCTCGTGAGAACGATATTTTATTCACTCTTTATTACTGATACGATTTGTGCGCTTGCGAATATTTCACATAAGATGCCAATACATATAGAATACTTCAAAACAGTAGGACTGAATCACATAATATTTATTGAAATAAACATGCATCAATAATCAGTCACTGTGTCGGTGGTGGTCTCCCAGCAAGGTATGCCTCAATCAGTGTAAAGGATCTTGCTGGTTGATTATAGGGAGCTTGGTGATCTCCTCCTCTGATAGTAGCAAAGGTTAGCCTACCATCAGCATAAGATTGAGTCCATCCAGCGACTTGTCTTCCCTCGAACCAAGTTCGATAAGGAGTAGTTACATTCAGTTTTAATTCCTTTGCTATTTCATTTAGCAGAGTTCGAGTGCCAAAGAATGGTACAACTGCATCTTGATCTCCACTGTCATCATATGTCTTTGAAGTTACATCACTTTTCCAGCTCAAAATGATCAAATTAGATAAAGATATATATATATATATATATATATGTTACCTGTAAACAATGACCCTATGGCCAGACTCAATCAAGGAGCTCAAGATACCACGCATTGGTATCTCAAAGTCTCTGTAATCATATCTCAAGACTCTGGAAACAACAGCATAAAACAAAATACAAGAGTGAGGATGACCATGCATTTTAAAAGAAAATGAAACAATCAGCTGAATGTTTTCTGAGGACTCCAATTAAAAGAAAATGACCATGCATTACCCGCTGCATAGTTCCCAAGAGTTGACTCCAACAAGTTTTGCATGAAGAGCTTTCTTCACATCTTCCCTGTTCAAGTACTTGGTTGTAGTGTTGTCCGCACAGACGTCTACGTATGTTCCAAATTTCTATAAGCAAGAGAAAACATGAGTGAGTTTGGGGTAGAAGAGAAACTTAAAATTAGTGTACAAAACAAAACGTAAGCTGTTGACAAATAGTATTGGCCTTGCCTGAGGATTTATAGAACTGTCTGTCTGCGACTGTGATGTACCAGATGATAAACAGATATCACCAGTGACATCACCTAGATTAGTAGAAGCACCAACTTGTTCGAGAGAAAGGATACTAGTAGTATTACACGCATTAGAAATATTGCCTGTAATCATCGACTCCCTGAAGTTCTGAGAACTGTTACAAACAGTCAGGCGAAGATGGTAAACATTGTCTGAAATCAATCCATGAGACCAGTAGAACTCATCCCGTGCATTCAAGTCAGTATTGAAGTCCAGAAGAGGACTACCGAGCTGAATCAAATGATAATTGTTTTCATAAGCTCAATGAATCTCATTTTAAAAATTTAAAGGTAAAAAAAAAAAAAAACTCACAGCTATCCCCTTCAGTTTATAAGAAGGTTTCTTCTCAACAACAAGGTTCGCAAGTTGTGTGACAAAGTGACCTCCATAGCTCACTCCACCAATGTAGAAATCATGTTCCTTGTACTTGTTGAATATGGTAAACCAGCCGTTCAGGAATTCAAGAGAGTCTTGGGCTTCAGAAAGAAACAAAAGTATGATCCAACGACAGTTTTATATCAAAAAGACATAGCTAAAATCAATGTGCATAATGCATGTATACCAACCAGTCATCTGATCATTAACCAAGGTGTAGTAAGACTTGTTGGTTGAATAAGAGAAGCCAACTCCAGCTGGTGCGTCCAGGTACAAAACATTTGCCACTGCAAATCAAACAAATTACACCACACTATTGATTCACTTCGTTGATAGAAAGAAACATGACAAATAAGAATAGCTGTTTGTTCGGAAAGAGAAAGTGTGGAACCTTTATTCCAGCTATACTCATTCTTGATCAGAATATCTCCCTTTGGCCTAAAGGGGCCATGCTCAATAAATACTCCATAACCAACAGCTGAACAACCAGGACCTTGAACAGGAAACAAATAGATACTTCAAAACCCACATAGCATTGAATGATTTACACAATCTTGCAAAAACCCTAATAAATTATTTAAAGTTCACCCCCATTAAGCCAAAGAACAAGTGGCCTTGATTCGGGCTGAGTTTCTGCTTCAACAAAATAGAAGTAAAGAGCCCTCGTTTTTGCATTATCCACGTAGACATAGCCGGCATACTGTTGAAACGTGAAATAGGGTTGCCCTGGCAACCTCTCAATCTTGAAATCCTCTGTTGGGTCCCCTGAAACAAAGCATGTGTGAATGAAAAATGAGTAGATTATCAGAGCAATCATGCATTTACGAATCTGCATCACTGCACGTTGTTTATGTACGCATTTGAAAGGTAGGCAATGAAGCAGGACACGGTACTTATTTATAGTGAAATGGAATGGCGAGTTCGAATCACCAAATGCAAGCTCAAAAGGCGTGATACTTGATTGATGGTTGACTGAGAACAGACTTGTGGAAATAATTGATCAATCGGTTCCAAAATTTCAATCCAAGAAAATAAAATATATGAGAAAATTTGACTATGGTGATAGAAAAGTAGCAGAATCCACAGACTTGCGTGTCTAACTTGGACTACTAATCCAAACTTTACATCAAACACTGCTGGAGAAAGAGAAAGTAGGACTAAAGAGAATGACCAGGTCAATCAAAGCCGCACGAGACAAAGCAAATTAGGGGCTTTTAAAATCGAATTTAGGAATTCTGAATTGTGGAATTTAATTGTGTGTTTGACATATGGGCTTAACTATTGGGCTTAGAAGAGTTTCTTACTGGGTTTGTAGGTTGAGCAAGATTAGCAAGATTAATCGGGCCTCGTTTATCAGGCCTATTGCTGTGAAACTTTGCTTCACTGTTTTGGAAGATCGGAGACGGATTCAGAGGCGGCGAAGACGGCTAGGGAGTCACTGGAGTCTGGCTCTCGCTCATCATTGCACTATGCGACCTTGGGCTCAACACGGAGGCACTAGCCGCCGCGGTCAAGGAACTCCGCTCACAATCACCGTCTCCCTCGCCTCCTGCTCCGTCTTCATCTTCTGGATTGATGCCCTGCTTCAACAACGTAGAAACAGATTGCTCTGTTTCTGGAAGTATTCACATTGATATTCCTGCATATTGTTGGAATGTACATTTGGTTTGCCCTGACGAGCTCTCAATTTTTAAAATCACTCATTTGGGACTTCTGAAACAAAAACATGATTGCATGAAAATTGCTCAGATTATCGTCAAACTCATCCATGAGTATTGAGTAGTGTGAGTCTTTGTGATTAAGAGAGCCAGTGCCAACAGGAGTCTTTGGTGAATTCTAAGTTGGGCTCGAAAAAGAGGAGATCTTCCTGAGAATCATACTGGGAATCTACATAGTACCTAATTTATCCTGAACTAAGAGCATTCACATTGATTGCTCTAAAACTTGATCTGTATGTAAAACATGGCGTCAAAACAACAAATTTGAAGCAAATCACTCCACATTGGTATGTGTAGAGCATCTGATAAATTACGATCGCCTGAGAGATTCACATTGGATGCAATAACTATGACGCAACTTTTGTCCAATCTGAACCCAATAAACAATAAAATAATAAGAAGAAAATGGGCGGACTTAATTGACTTTGGATTTTTTATGCTCTCTTGACAAACCATTGAATGACACGTGGATATGACATACTTTGTTATCATTTATCTGTAATAATGGACACAGATTGATTATTTTTAATTGTATGTTTATTAATATATTATATTAATATCTTTTAGTTTTTTAAGTATTAATTATTTTTCTAAAAATAAATATAAAATAACCAAATACTAATAAAAAAAGAAGAAATTAATATTTTAATAAAAATTAGAAACTCACACATAGAAAGTAAATTTTAACTCGAAATCATTAATTCATAAAGTCATACTAATAATATATAAATTAGAAACTTACACACATATGAAAAATTTATTAAGCAAATAAACAAATTGAACAAAAACATTACTAAGCATTGCTATGAATGTTCCACAAATGCTCCACAAGCATTGCTATAAATATTTTAATTTATTAATTATTATCTTTTACTATTGTATTTTTATTTTTATTAATATTAATTAATTTGTCTAAAATTTTAAAAACTGTAATATATATAAGGAATAATAAAATAAGAAGAAACTAATATTTTAATGTTATAGAGATTTGGAATAGAGATACTGATGCAGTTGTTATTGAATAGAGAATCTGTAAACTGTTAAAAAGTGATATTTTGTAGATTAAATAGAGAGATATCAATGGGAATGCTCTAATAGGTTAGATAAAAAAAACAGTAAAACCTTGTCATCAAATTGCGGGGATAGCTCAGTTGGGAGAGCGTCAGATTGAAGATCTGAAGGTCACGTGTTCGATCCACGTTCACCGCAAACATTATATATATTCTTTTGTCGGTTTAAATGACGTCAATTTTTTTACAATTCCAAGTATGAAATATGTGCATCACAATTCACAAGAAGTTTTTTTTTTTTGTTTTTTTTTTTGAGTTTAAACAACGTCATTTTGGGTGAATTTTACAATCTTTTAAGTGTCCAGATATGAAATACGTGCATCACAATCCACAACAAGATTTTCCCAGAAAATAAAGGAACGCAATCATAATATCATATAGCGTTGTCAAGATAACATGTGGATAGAAGGATATGAGTTGGCGATACTTGAAAATCCTTTGCAGGCATGTGATTGGCTGTTCAGAGCCTCTTATCCTGCAATCTAGACCACCCATCTTTAGATTCTCCTTTCTTCCACAAAATATATGCTCTTCACTCTCTCTACACCAGACTGCCTATTAATAAAATTTCTCCTCTTTGATAGCTCAATCTAAGCTTCAAGTGAAATAACTGAAGAGGGGAAAAAGCTTGTTTGAGACGAATGGCATCAATGCTAAGTGCTAGCACCAGCACTGTCCTCAGGACAACCCCATTTCTTGGACAGGGCGGGACCTCATTTGCCAACCCTCTTAGAGATGTTGTCTCTATGGGCACTCCAAAGTACACCATGGTACTCTCTCTCACATCTCTATTTCCTATTTTGAATAATTAGGGACATAATTTCTGTGGGTTTGACCTTATGTATGTGAATTGTGTCTGTGAATGGATTTGTATTGGCTGCTGTTGAATAATTAGAGGATATATTTCTTGTTGGTTTTGTGTGGAATGTGTAGGGGAATGACTTATGGTATGGACCAGACAGAGTGAAGTACTTAGGACCATTTTCAGCTCAAACTCCTTCATACTTGACTGGAGAGTTCCCTGGTGACTATGGATGGGATACTGCTGGTTTATCTGCTGACCCAGAGGCTTTTGCCAAGAACAGAGCCCTTGAGGTTAGTTCCAAATCATATCAATTAGCTTTGATGGGATGATAAGCTCCATATTTTGCTTAATATACAAGCTTGTTAAGAATAACCCATCTAAGGATTTCTGAAATTTATACCATCACACATGTAAAAGAACAGCTGACAAAGATTTTGTGCCTATTTAGGTGATCCATGGGCGATGGGCTATGCTTGGAGCACTAGGCTGCATTACCCCAGAAGTACTTGAAAAATGGGTTAGTGTGGATTTCAAAGAGCCAGTGTGGTTCAAAGCTGGAGCTCAAATCTTCTCTGAAGGTGGCCTGGACTACTTAGGCAATCCCAACCTTGTTCATGCTCAAAGCATCTTGGCAGTTCTGGGATTCCAAGTTGTTCTCATGGGACTTGTTGAGGGATTCCGCATCAACGGCCTCCCTGGCGTCGGAGAGGGTAACGACCTCTACCCTGGAGGCCAGTACTTCGACCCTCTCGGCCTAGCCGACGATCCTGTTACGTTTGCTGAGCTCAAGGTGAAGGAAATCAAGAATGGCAGGCTAGCTATGTTCTCCATGTTTGGTTTCTTTGTTCAAGCTATTGTCACTGGAAAAGGTCCCCTGGAAAACCTCTTGGACCATCTTGACAACCCTGTTGCTAACAATGCTTGGGTCTATGCCACCAAGTTTGTACCTGGATCATAAACTACTTCTCTAGGCTATTTATTTGTGGATTGTGTGAATGTACCAAGACTGGAAAGCTTCCATGGATTGTTACTTACAGCTTCTGTACCTGTAGAACTGTGCATCATTTAGAACGAATGCAAATGTTGGCTCAATGCCAGCCTTTGATCAAAAAACACAATTGAAGTGGTGATTCTCTTTGAAGGTTTAGTGCGAAGGTTAACTGTTTGAATATGCTGCACTGGGCTTCAGCTCGGAACTTCATCGGCCCACCTAGTTTGTAGATATAACATGTGACCCGTGACTTTACCATTAGAATGGAGTCCGATGAGCAATACTTTCACTAGGTTCCCTCATCACAAAAAAGAAAGAAGTTGTTCTAGTGCTCTCCTTTTAACTTATAGGAAGTATTAGTATCAATTCACCACCTACAGCAATAAATAGGCCAGAATTTTCATTTAGTGCTTGAAAAGAACACGGTCATTGTTTGATGTTCATATATTCCATAACTGGCCCTAGAAAGCTAGACAAACACTAATGGGAACATAATATAAACTATTTGACAAAGAGAGAGGAGCCGCTCAGCAAGTTCCTATATGGCTATGCACATGTTCAGGAGTACCAAGAAACAAGAACTGTAGGTACACAACTCAATTTCTGCCTTAACCATGTCGCTGTGTGGAATTCTCTACCGTTCTAGGCATAGACAGGACAGAGATGAGCACTCCTGAATATCTCTGGGCAGCAATTAGAGAATTTATTCTTCTGTATTACCTCTCTTTTCCATACCAAGGGTATGATTAGCAAAGAAATGAATGGCTAACATGCTCTGGAGCTTTTCTTCCCCCACCATTTTCGACGACTTTTGTCAGCATCTGCATGCCCCATTTTATGAAGCCTTGCCTTGGTTTCCCGTAATCTAACCTTGTACTCTTTCTTCCATGTTTCAAATCTGAATTTCAACTTTCGTAGCTCTTCATCAGGAGTCATATGAGAACCAGATTGTGTCGTTCTGACCTCGATGAGAGCTTTTGCATCATCGTCGAAAGTCTGCCTCCGCTGCTCAAATTCCTTGACAAGATTGCCCATCACACTGAAATTTCCATTTGTCTCTCTGCCGGCTCCAACCTCAAGGGTGGCGGTAGAAAATTTGATGGGTGTGCTTCCACCTGGAGTTCGAGATCCGGGGGACATCATTTCCTCTGAATCATAACAGTGAGGAGAGGTAGAAGTATCATGTCTTCCAGGTTGACAAGCAGTGTTGTCAGCAGAAAGACTTTTTCTGGCTGCAGCAAGGCTCATCTGCAATAAATTGACATAGCTATCTGATTAATTACATCATGCACTTTCAACTCGTAACTCTACATCTATACATGTGCACGCCTGATTCAAGGATATTCAAATTTACATTCTACCGACAAAATCAGTAGCTTTTGGAAGATAAATCAGTTACATAATGCACTGATTTTTTTTAACTTTTGATTTATACGAAAAAAATAATTTATAACTTCAATGACTTATCTAAATTGTTAAATTTATCATCTCATAATATTTTTGTGAAATATTAAGAAATACATCCAAATAAAAAGAACAAGAGTGACAACAAGAAAATAGATGCAGAGAAACATGGTTAAAACTTAAACCCTAAACTCCATTAACTCCAATCTTTAAGACTTAAAACCTTAGACCAATCAAAAAGCCTAAACCCCTAGACCCAAGACCCAACAACCGAAATCCTATTGATACCCATATAGCATCTCCAAACATTAATGAGCAACAATATTTTCTATTTGAAATATATACTACCTATATGGATATCCCCTCAACCTTTCATAACAAGTCCTCCACTCAACATCAAAGACAAATTATATCATTCTCACTATCAACTTCAGATCATGATCCACCACTTGAGAATCAGATTTGGATTAGCATGCATACAGAGTTTATTGGAATGCTTGTATGTCCCTTTTGAGTCGGTAACATGCATGGTGTTACATGTATAAATCCAATTTATAGATTAGCAAACTCACTTGCAAAGATGACATCTGCTTTTGCCACATTTCCTCCATTCTTTTCATCTTTGCCTCATATTCTGACCACCTAGTCTCAAACTGTTGTAATTGCTCTCTTAGAGCTGCATTTTCCTCTTCCTTTTGCCCAAGAGTTGCTTCGGCCTTGAGAACCCGCCTTTGAAACTCTGCCAGAGTCGAAGGTAATACCTGAACCTCCTCTTGTGAAACATCCTGTTCAGACAAGATAACTTACTTTCAGCAGCTCAAATTTTTATAAAGAAAAATAAATTGAAGGATATCTCAGTTGAATGCAATCAAAGTTATTCCCTGATCATTTTAAATAAAAAATCAAAGGATATCTCCACTCTTTCTCATAGCCATCAAAATTCATAAATGCTAAACCAAAAACAAACAATTTTCATGATGCATCCGTCCATTCTCAGGACGAGAATACTACATCACATACCCAAAGATTCCACAAACACCCTTTGGTCTTATACGAGGGGAAGAGAAAAAAAATGAGCACTAAACAATACTTTGAACCAGAAGTACTAGGAAAGAAACCAAAACAGGTAAAAGATTTTCTTGGTAACATCAACATAAGTTGAGACATGATTAATTAAGACAAAAAAGTGGAAAAAGACTGTGGAGCTAAGAAAAAGTAAATTGAATAAATCAGTGAGTACCTTCACGTCAGAATTCTTCTTGTTCTGCTTCCGCTTGGTTTTTGTAAACTCATGATTTGATTTTTTAAAGTTTCTCATATCTCTGAAATGCTTCCGCGCCAACCATCCACGAATTACTGCATGAAGTAGAAATATAAGCAAGTGTATCCAACAATAAACAAAAATTTGGTAACGAACAAATAACTAGTACCGGATTGTAAATGAACGGCTGCCATCAGCATCTCATCAAGTGTCTGAAGAGAATCAGTGGTGCACCTCCTTGATGTAATATCATAATTCCTTCTACTATTTTCACCCCGTATAACTGCATTGTGAATGTGATCCATTGTTAATTGAAAAAAAGAAGATACTAACATCATTAAACCACATGCTTGTGAGGGTACAAAGAGATAAAGTTTTTGCTCAAGAAAGGGAATATTTTAAGCCACTAAAAGAGTATTCCCATTTAAGAGACTAAACTCTCATAAGGAGTGGAATGCAAGAGCTCCAAAGAACAACTGAGAAAGTTTCATAAAGCAAATGGTATGCACAAAATAGGTCAACAATTTAGAGGACGGCAAGGCACTTCTCCCAAATGAAATTGCTAAAAGGTGAAAATTCCTTTCACATACATGATTGTAAAGCAACAACTCCTTTCCTGAGTTCATGAAAGTAGTGACGATCCTTGCAACCACGAAAATGTTTCTGAACTCCTACTACACCTCTTAGGACTTGTTTTCTCCTTTCCTCAAAGGCACCAATCTGCGGCAAGAGATTGCGGCATCAAACAACCATTACACAAGACAACATTGTTTCAAAGAAAAAGAAACAAACTTGAATTATCTTATACTCTAATAGATATTATTTCACCACTAGATATTATTTCTCAATATATAGCAAAGCATGATACATGCAAGAGTTCTTACTCCATCACAGTTAAAGTATAGTCTCGTAAGTTGTATCATATTTTACTAGAGGCAAAAGTTGCCTTGCCTTCAACTTTCTTCAGAGATTAAGACATTAGTCAAACAATACTTCACGAGAAGATATTCTTGAAATTTAAAGGGACAAATTAAAGCTGTTCCCAGCACCTCTAATTTTCTCAGATACGTTGATATCTGAGAAAACAAACAGCAGTTCAACACTTCAAAAACTTGTAAGAATCTATTTTTCTTCCTAATTAAGTACAGTACTTGTAATGTGAGTTCCCCTCCCCATAACCCTTATTACCTACAAAAGAAGTAAGATCTTTGTAATAAACAGACTATAGTATGTATTGTAAATGAAATTGCTGGACCAAAGTATTTTTTAGAGTTCTATTTCATTATAAGTTCACAGTTCATAGAAAATTACTAAATCCAAAAGAGGATTTCTATGCATTAATATGCAACTTTTTAATTGTTCTTTACACAAAAATATCATTCTGACAGTATGTGACAGAATGTACATGGCAATCACGCAAGGCATCAGTAGACAATCCTCTCTTAAAAGGTGAAATAGAAGACATGCTCATTTTACCACCAATTTATAAAGTTTAAGTGTTTAAACAATTATAAATGCACTTTCCCCAGTCAATCGACTACATATACCATATACTCTGGGAAGCACAGACACTTGCATTGATAGCCAATGCAAGTGTCCGACACTTACTGGACACAGACACATGTCACTGTGTCAAGCAATTTTATTTTTTTTAAATTTAAAAATTATGTTGGACACTTCAAAACAAATGGTCACGATAAAGCTGGGGAAAGTTAAAAGGTAAAAAATATATCATAAGAATTTACCTGCCCTGTACGAAGAAACAATTTGGTATAACCAACGTGATACATTTCGGGGAGGACGTTAAACTGCTGTAGAATAGCGACTGATACACTCAATGGATCTTGAGGAACGTTTGTCTCCAAAAGTAGAAAACCATACCTAAAAAGCATGTAGAGAAGTGAGAATAATTGACCATGTTTCATAAGGTCGCAGCTGGGGAAGTGTTTCACCATCTACCTTTCAGCAAACGCTTGATGCGTCACTCGAGTAGGATATCCAGATCTCGAGATCCTAACAACCTCCAAAACTCCACAACACTTGAGCTGTTGGAAGACAAGGTCGTCTTCATATATGCCAGGAAGCTGCTTATTATTGGGTTTTATACAGCGAATGAAATGAGGTGTGGTGTTCTCCAACTGATGCATTAATTTAAAAAGCTGACCCTACAAACAGGAAAGAAACATTTTAAGATGTGGTAAAACATATTTAGGGTGATTGACATACTTTGAGTGTGCAGCAAAATACAGTTTTTATATCTGGTTTCTTTAGTTAAACCATAACTAGGCATTTACATTGCCAGAGGAACATCAAGGTCTACACTAAGAAGATGTATATTCTACAATGGAGCATTCAGGATCACAATCCAAGTACTATTATGCTCCTCATATGTTGGCATATAATGTAAAGTTCAAAGTACTTCTGGCCACGGGTCTTCACAAAGTTACAAACTATTCTAGTCGCTACATTTCATGGGACATGAAACTATGGCAATGAGTGGTTCAAAGGAAATAAGATATTGAAGCTTGGAGATGCATCTAAAGTGGTAAATGTTGGAGTGGATTTAAAGCTACTATTCCTCTGACTATTTTGAGGAGCAAAAGAAGCAAGGGGGCTTCTAAAGTAGTGGGATCGCCAATGAGTAATTTTTGTCACATTTTCGGGGTGGGGGTGGAACTGAAGCACCTATGCACCGGTTCCTGACCAGTGCTGCTTACGGCTGTTGAATGGATTTAATTTGATCCAATGGCTCCAATTTGTTATCAAAAAAAATTATTAATGAAATTCTTCCCATCTCTCCTATTCTTACTTTTCTCTCTCATCATCTGCTTCCCTCACTCTCATAGTCTCATCTCCTCGCAGGCACCATCACCACTGCCTTGGCTCCTCTCTCCTCTCTTCTCTTCTTCTATTGCAAAGCTTTAAAAACCTTAATCGAACTAGAAAACATGAATACATGTGAACACATCAAAATTCATGTTCAACAACATAACAAATTGTATCAGTATAAAAATCCAGATCTAGCCTACTGTTTAGATAGATCAGAAGGTGATTGTGTGAGTTGAAATCTTGTATTTTGACTCATAACACAGATCAGTTTAGAGAGATCAGAGCATGATTCTGTGAGTGAAGAGGAGCAAATAATAAAATTGGTGTTTAGCAACATAAGTGCAACATGGCTCATTGGTGGCACAGAAATTCGGTACTTAACAAAAAAAAAGGTACAGAAATTCAGTGACAGTGCTGAGACCGCAGATTTTTTGTGTGGAATAAACAGGCAAGAAGTGAAAAATGAGATTGAAAGATAGAGAGAGCAGTGTTTTAAAAGGCGTTCAGGGCGTACGCCCTGAGGCGCGCCTCAAGGCGAGGCGCCTTCGAGTTGCCTCAGGGCGTACGCCCTTGATAAAGGCCTGTGAGGCATACGCCTCATATGCCTGAGGCGTATGAGGCGTAATTGTTGACAAACCACAATTTATCAAAAGCAACGCCCACAAAGAACAAAAACACAAACAACCCAGCGAGGCCATTCCAACCGACGACGACGATTCTTGAGACAAATTCTCAAAGACTCTCTCTCTCTAACAAACAAATCGTCCAAGGAATCGAATCGAATCGATTTTCAGCTTCATACATACTCTCTCTCTCTCTAACTCTCTGTTGGTGTTGTGCAACTTGTGCCCTAGATCTTGAATAGAAGTTACGATTTTCAGTCTTCAGAGCTTGATTGATTCAGTTTTCTTATTATTCTTGCTAATATTTGCAAAGCGAGCATGTGAAGCTGGCTTGGAGGAGTTCCATCTTTCATAGGATAACTAGAATGAAAAAAAATGTTCGTTTAGTATATAATATACTTGCGGTGATAATTTTGACAGATTTCAAATCCTGTCATCCACACGACACCCACTAGTTTTAGACATGTAGCTTTAGCATATTGAGAATGGCTGGAAGTAATTGATTTATTTTGATTCTTGAAGACTTTATTCAATTTGACTTTCTCTCTAATTCTGCGTCCAACTCCAAGTTTCTCTGCTGATCACTTGAATTAATGATGGATGGAGTTATGTCTTCATAAATTGATAAATTTATATGATTATATTTGAATGTGTACATGTACATTTTAGATGAAGCATATATGTTTTTTTGTTGATTCTTACCGAGGCTTACGCCTCGAGGCTTACGCCTCGCCTCAAATAAGTCAAGCGCCTCGGTTTCCGAACCCGCCTTTTAAAACACTGAGAGAGAGTAAATCTAGTTGCACTGGTTCCACTCCTAACCCTTCTTTTTCAGCATAGTAAACAGTAATTAACAACAATGTTGTAATTACTCATGCTAATCATTGCAAATTGGTTGTCTTTGTAAATGGGCGGAATCCCATTGGTGACTGTCGAAATAATTATCTACTCAAAGGAATTCCAATGATGTCAACAGCTACACAAATTCAGAGCAAAGAACATAGCAAAAAGATTTACCTTGAACTTTGTTCCAACACTTTGCATTGGGGAGTCCAGAGAACCTAACTGACAAGAAGGGTTTGACATTTTCTGGGAGTTGTGAGGCAGTTTGGACGCAAACAATCGTGGTAATTGGCAACTGCATGATGATAGGATTGGAATGAAATCAGAGTGCAATAGATCTCGATTCTTTTCCAGAAAGCCATTTGTATCATATTGTACCTGATAAGAAGTTAAGAACTCAAAAGATCAATGAACTCACAAACACATGAAACAACTGACTTCAAAATTTCACAATCCAGCTTAAATGCTGTAGGCTAAAGAAAGTTTTGAGGACATTATGTATGATGTCACGACCATAAACAGCTACACATCCTCAATCCAATCATCATTACGTACAGTATCACACAAATTCTTAGAGCTTTATCCTTCAAATATTTCAGGAAAATAATTTGATGTTGCTCTGTATATAACATCCTAAGATAATACCAATTTATACAATCATAAAATTTGACAAAATTGCCACCCATTAATATGTACTGCCACACTTGACTTTATTTCCAAAACTAATTGATTATTGATCAAAAAAATTTCCCAATAAAAAGAGTTGGATGGGAAAAATGTGCTCATGAGTATGTGCTGAATAAGTTTACCTACAGTCATAAACAAACATGCAGCTGAATCGAGGGGGAACCATGAAGTTTTTGTGTACATGGTGTCTCTCAGAAAACACATCTATATAATTAAGAAATCAATTTTGCTGAAGCTGTTACTCTGCACTTTGATCGTTGTTTGCTACCCACTGCAGTAGCCTTATGCAGTGTGACCTAAGGCTTCAATGATGATGAATCTAAATGCCACTTTTAAGTGTAAAAGTAACAGTGTCCAATTTGAGCATTGAGCAAGAGAAACAACAATACAACATGCTTACCATCACATAACCTTTTGTAGGTTTTTTCTTTTTTTGATAAATTTATCACGCCTAGTGTTTTTTTTTTCCTCTTTTTTTAATGATTCATCATTATAAGTACATAAATTATCAAAAAGGAATCACCACCAGAACATGCATTACTTACAAACCTGTAGTTCTGAGTTTTTTTCTTTCTATAAGGCCCATACTTCGAATCAAATTACCAAAGCCCTCGGATAAGCTAAGTTGCTAAAGAGTAATTTGGCAAGTAAAATCTGTAATGACGCAAAAAATTTCATTTAAAGAACAAAATATCATAACCTCCAAAAATTTGAGCAAGAACTGACCTCTCCGGCATAGTGATGAACCCCAAATGCCCTGCCTCTGTCTCCTTTAAAGCAAGGATTAGTACTTAAGTGCTGCTTAAGCTTATTGGCAAAAGTCAAATCAGTAGCCTTTGGGAAATTTGATTCCTCGTCCAACAAAGAAAGCAGCCCTATAGGCTTCTGCAAAAACCACCATACAACAAGAGTGACCCTCATTCCTGTTTTCATACAAAAAGAAATCCTAAAACAACTCCTGGGAACAAGGCTCTTGCAGTGGGCAAGGTCAGGAACAGACAAGATATACGCAAACCTTACCCCCACATAATATAGGTGGAGAAGATTTTCAAGGAATTGAACTTGTAACCTCTAGATGCAACTCTACGACGAAAAAAAACCTAAAAAACAAAAATTATTTGTCCCTAGTGGTTGAATTCAAGGCATATGCTTTAGAAGGTATTGAAATAGAAAAATGACAATCCAGATACAAAATGTAATTGTCGTAGAAATAAAGGAAATAATTCCTACAACTCTTCACTAGAAATATGCAAAAAGTTTATACTGTTAAAATACCTTTTCAATGAGATTCAAGCATTCTTGGTTGTCCTCAAAATCAACTTTAGTCCAATCAACCCCATTCAGCTCATATTCCTGAAATAAAAAGAATAAAAATAAAAACTGTGCCTTCTGACAGCCAGATTGTAATAACAATTATTCTAATTTCAAAACTTTAAGCAGCATTGGAAAAAAAATCCAATAAGAATAGGCTTAGACTGACAACATAACAATTACTATGTGCTTAAGCACATGAAAATAAGGGGAGGAAAAGTATTAAGCACTGATTGTAAAGTCAAAAGGATAAGGAATACCATCAGTAGGCAAACTGTTTTATATAGTCAGCCACACTCTCAGTCTCAGCCACCACTCAATCTTATCTAAGGCCACACTATCCACAAATGGTTTCGCATCCATGAGCTTCCTCATAACTTCTGTAATTAACTAAATATCATTTTTGACTTCCGTCCTTTCTCCTTAATATCCCGTACTAAGATTTTCTGAATGACATGCACCCAAATGTATACATCTCTACCTTCAACAAGTCATACCATGTTGGGCAAACTTATCTTCTAATGTTACCCCGAATAAATTACCTTAATTTCCCACTTCATCTTCCTTTTTTATTGTTTAACAAGGAGGGGCGTCTGAATCCCTGCCCTTAGGGCATTATGGTGGTGAGAAGCCCGACCACTTGGATCTTCCAAAAAGTTGGTTCATCATTTGGGATTTAAATTTTTGGTACACTATTTATTAGTCTTGTAGAGGATGATACTCTGTTTTTCCTGCTCCATTCAAAAAAAAGTACAGTTTTACCAATATCCAAGTGAATCTAGGTAACAGTATTTTAAAGATGCAGAAGCTGCCAAGAGATTATTATACTAAAGGTACCATAAAGTGTTTTCATTTACAGAAGTACCGAAGACAAATTAGCAAAACAATAGGAACCAAAAGAATATATGAACAAGGAAAACAAGTACTCACAACTACATAAATTTGAGATGCTCACCTCCTGCTCAAGTTTGAAAAGATGTCGATTGAAATGTTGCTGCAGCCTTTCATTTGCATAATTGATGCAAAATTGTTCAAAGCTATTCTTCTGAAAATGAGGAGAGGAGGATCATCAACAGAGATATACTTTACAGCAGTAAAAGCATCACCGAACAGGTGAGTACACTTTTTATACCTTAAATGACTCAAACCCATAAATATCAAGGATACTTATGGATCTCCCACTACGCTGTTTGCCCACTTCAAGCGACATGTTGATTTGTCCCACAAGCCAGTCAAATAAGCTTGCATAAATGAACTTTGCAAGTGCATCTCTCACATCAATTGCCTAAATACAAGAAAATCAATAGGATTTTAAAGTACAATGAACATTATGTTTGTTTGACTATGCATGTATATATGGTGTCTGGAACTGGAATAGATAGATGCAATTGTCAGTCAAGAAGAAGATAGACCTGCTGCAGTGTCAACTTTTTAGTAATGATATCCTTGCCAGCTTGGATTTTATGTGTAGATAAAGCCAGCATCAACTCCTGCATGCTGCAACCCAAAAGCCTGGCAGCAATATTTACAGCTGCCAAGAAAAATAACCACTCTTGTCACTCCCACAGAAGCATCTTTTAGCACAACATTTACAGAATAACTTGACCTAGCATATAAATCTTACCTTCATCAGCCAACACTTGTACATGATTTTCATTGTCAATTACTTGAAATGATATGTTTCCCAGCCATAACACTGCAGTAAGCATTGCAAATACCTGCTCTTGATCTTCTTTGCAGATTTGAATTATGTCTAAAGCTTCCTGGAGAACAGAAAAAAAAATTAGAAAGAGGATGCATCACTTGAATACACTGGACACATAATGCACTGAAACCGGGTGTTCGACAATGGAGGGGACAGTAACATCTATTACCATAAGCTTACAGAATCTCTGGGCATCATCAACACCATCAATGGTCAAGCATTCACTCTGGTTAAGATAGTGGTAATCACTCACCCATTTAAGGTTCAGCCTCTCTGGGAAAAAGAGGAGGAAAAAAGATCGAGTAATTCAAATAATAGATTTTCACAAATGTAAGAAAATAAAAGACATCCAGACTGTCACCCTACTAAAAACAACCCTCATTGGACATGCACATGGGAGGTTTCATTGATCAACAACATATTACCCGTGCAAGAATGTATAAACAAAATTGAAGATTTAAGCAACTGGGGCCTCCTTACTTCAACCAAAATTTTAGTGAGGACATTAAACAGTACAAACGAATTTTCCTCACTGATTGAATATTAAGCTCCATATTTGATTAATGTAAGTTTATGGAAAACCTAACAAAGAAGATCCTAGCTGACAGATCCCAATAAAATAATTGTCTGCCAAAACATATAGGAGGTGATTTGAGGTATCGAGAAACTAAGAACTATAATGAACTCCCTATTCTCAAAAAAAAAAGAAAAAAGAACTATAATAAACTCCAAACATAAGCATCCTTAATCTCCAGAAAAGGAATACACTGATCTTTGGAAAAGATAGGGACGAAGAGCTTCCTCACACTGACGAGACTCTACGGCCATTGCTTTCCATGTCAAGTCAATGTTCAGTTTTTGTTTTTTAAACAGTGTAGTAACCCAACAAAATTTATATGGAAACCATACTTTTGAGAAATTTGCACAATCTAGAAATAATAGAGATAGTACCTCTAAGACTTGATGAAGCACCAGCACAAATTTGATAAAATATATGGTATGATCTTTCACCAGCGGCCAGCTGAACTACTCTCGACTGCTCAGAGGTGATTTTGATCAATAATTAGTATGCATAAAAACTGAAGTTCCTAAATTCAGATAGAGGGATATGTTACCTTCTCTAAGAGAACTATCCACAATTGTTGCAGGTCAAATGGCAGTTTGATAAAGACATGAAGACATAAAAGCAAGCCAATCAGTTAGCACAATCCGTAAAACATCATGAAAAGGAAAGCAATAACATACATACATACACACACACACACACACACACACACACAGAGATATATATACAGTTCAATGTTCTTACAAGTTTGGATCTTAGCGCCACATATCTTCCCCGATGTGCTAAAATGAATTTCAATCAACTTCCCCTGCTCCAATTCATGTCATATAAATATATTATGAGCTGCAATTTTTCTAAAAAACCTAAAGTCATTGTTAAGAGGAAACTGTTTCAGCAGTGACACATGATAAAGGGAAGGAAAAATTAAACTCACAAATCGGCTTGAGTTATCATTCCTGGATGTCTTTGCATTCCCAAATGCTTCAAGTATACAATTTGTCTGAAGGATTTCATACTCAATTCCGCCACTGCCACCACCTAGGGCAGCCAAGTACTGCATTGCAAATTTTGCAGTCTCTGTCTTGCCAGCACCACTTTCCCCACTGTAATACAAAGGTCCTAATAAATCTCGATATCTACTCATTTATCCTAGTTACTCACAAAATTATGAAAAGCCGGGTAGTTTCAATACAAACACCATAAACAAAAAAATGAGGAGAATGCCCATTTAGAAACCATATTATATAACATTAAGTCAGAAAATCCAACTTACCTGATAATTATGGATTGGTTTACTTCATCTGTAGAACAAGAAGAAAGAATACTCAGAAATAAGTTACAAAGGGCCAGTAAAACCTAAATTCTTTTTACTAACTTAGAAACAAAGAGACGAGATTGTATTAACCTCTCATCATCTCATTATAAGCAGTATCTGCTATGGCATAGACATGAGGGTTGTCCATAACTTTATGTCGGTAAGCTGTGACAAAAGCATGTCCATATATATTGACATCTTTGAAAGGATTGACAGCAATCAGCAGTGGTCCCGCTTTACTCTATATAAAGAAACAAAAGAAATAGTAAGAGAGTGGAAAGGATATAACAACTATAACTAACAATCATGCACAAGAATTCATACAAGGTACTCACATAAATCATCTCCTGAGAATATCTGAAGTGGAGGTTGTGAAGAACTGATGGCTCATTCAAATAGCTAAGTTGTATGAGATCATTCACACCCTCTAGGATATCTGGGTTGGCTGGCAAAAGTTCTCCTGTGGCCACTTTGACAGCCTGCGGTAGTTAGACAGTGTAAGCAAACAGAATCCACCACATGAAATAGTTGAAAATATTTCATGACATTCAAAGGAGACAAGTGCTAATAAACTTACAATTCCATTTGAAAGTATAACGAATGCTTCCTCCCCTGAAGTTGATTGTATGACACCCATCTCCCACCGCTCATTGGGGAGCCAGCACCAAACACGGAGTTTCTGAGACAAAATAGACCCAGTATGAATGCATCATTGCATCTTTCACAAGAGCATAAAATAATCTCTTTAATAAATCTCGTTAAATATTTTTATCCACCCATAAGGTTTATCAATATCTAGATTGTAACTGTAGATAAATAGACTCAATGCCAGACTAAAAACCCCTATCCTCTTTGCAACGCATATTGTCTGAGCTCCAACCACTAACTGGACAATCTCTAAATGTTCCCTATGTCTATGGTATCAACGAAGAAGCCATCCATCCATTACAGTGAAATTAATCATTCACCTAAGAGGCGACAGAACTTAAAATGTAAACTCATGGTTCAAGTTCACAGTACCTATCGAGCTAAGTAATCTTTAGAAGCATTTCAAGAGCTCCATCTAAACACATTTAAAACACCCACGGAAGAAAACAAAAATAAACAAAAAAAAAAAAAAAAAAAAAAACCAAACCAAACAAGATGAATTATTATTTCATTGCCATATTACCTTCTTGATAAAGTAACCGATGTTATCATCCCACTCTGGCTCTTTCATTTTTTGCGTGGAACCTGCCTCGGACATGCAATTTGAAGCTTCCAAACCCTGTAATTGCGGATTCTTCCCTTCCTCCACCACATAAGGTGAAGAATCCACATTCCGCTCTTTCTTCATCTTCTTGCTCCCAAAGCTCCCTGTTTTCGACCCTAACTCCTTCTCCTTCCTTTTCCCCTCCTCCTTCCCTTTAACCTCATTGGTCACTCCGCCATTCCCGCCACCTTTTCCATCATCATTCCCACAAACCTTGAAGTCTGTTGGAAGTGAGCGTCGTGCAGAGGGCAGCCGCCCCCTGGACGTGGGCCGCGCTGGCAGCGCCGGCGGGAGGTCCTTTGGCTTCTCAGCCTCATCCCGGCGCCGGAGCGAGTCCAGCATCTCCTCCAACGAGCTCCTAACCGTCCCTATCGGCGTCGTCGCTGATAACATCATCTCTAATCCTACAAATTTAAACCCTACTACCCCCACTTACACTCAAAAATTCATACTTTCTTCCCCCCAGAGTAGAAATTCGCGTCTCACAAGCACCGCATTGCAGACATTCAAAGCTCAAAAAACCCTAATTCCGATCAAAAACTAACGCATAAAACTCCTGCCAGCTGGAAACCCAATGCCAACAAAATGTTGACGTTTCTTTAATCAATTCCTGCTTCGGAGACAAAATTTAGCAAGAAAAAGTCATGGAAAGGGATTTACATAGTGCAACAAGAGCGTAAGTTACGAGATCAGGAGACAAAAGAAATTGAGGGTCAAGGTCGTTGAGGAACAGAAAAGCTCGTAGATACACAGTTTCATTGACAACTAACACGGAAACAACAGAATTACTGGATTACAATAGCTATTTTCTCCCTCTGTTCGGCAAAAAAAAAACACACTTTCTCAAGAAACAAACAAACACCAACAGAATTCTATGAGGTTACTTCGAAGGATTTGTAGGAGTTGCTTCGAAGGTTTTTAACGAAATTCAAAAAAATTCCAGGTTGGTGAGGGAAACGGTTTAGATCTGGTAAGGATAAAATATTGATTTTATTTTTAAATAAAACAGATTAATTATGGAAATAATTAGTAGGAAGACAGAGGTATTGATAACAACACAAGACGGAGAGAGAGGGGAAAGTGATGACCTGAAAAGCTGTGAGGGTTACAACAAATTCGTGACAGTCGAGGATTTTTGAATTTGGTCCGAGTGTTGGATGAAATTACATTTTCAGGTTGTAGGATCCTATTTTTTGAAATTTGGGAAATCCCTGTTACACCCTCGTTTTTGTGCCGTTACGGGTTTTTTGTTCCTCTAGTTACCGTTTTATTTATGTTTTATTATTAGTTTTAAACTCATCTAATAATTAATTCATACTTTACACCCGAATCACTAGTTGAAATGATAAATATAATACATATTATCATGATGATCAGGGTTTGAATTCCCCCCTATTTTCAAAAATAATAATAATTAATTAATACCTCATAATATCCATAAAAAATTTCATACATCTCTTTTTTTTAACCAATAACAACTCAGTAAGCAAGTCATTTAGACAACCCACTATGCCCAAATTCGGGTGAAAGTGTGAGACTAAGCATGCACACACAAGCCGGTCGACTGATTAGTTGTACCGAGACTTATCAAACTCCCAACTTTAAGTGAGATTCTTTACACTCTAGATCTGGATAGATAACCAACTAAGTTATCATCAAGTGATTAACGCATCTCGTTTTGTTGTCTTAACTTACAAATGTTTGTAGAATAATTTATATCCACAATATTTTAACTTATAAATATATTTAGCCAAACATAGTATGGGGTGTTTGAATTTAATATTAAATTTAACTAACTTAATTAGCTTTTACACTTAGTACTTATGATATACCAATCCATAATTGCGTCCTAATTCATTTTACGTATAATTAGGTTAATGAATTAGGTAGACCTTTCCAAGTCATTATTTTACCTAAATCTTGGTTATGGGTATTTATCAAGTATTAGATTGATTAGCCTTATATTATTGGGCCACATTTTGTGAGATTACCTAACAAAGAAAAAAAAAGTCAAAAGAAAGAAATTTGAATCAATCTTAATTTGAGCCTCTCAATAATTAAATGGTTTGTTCTATTTGTGTGTGTATATACATATGATTCATAAAGCTAAATTGGTATTTTTGTGAATAACTTCCATTTTAAGGATATGTTTTAGACTTCAAATAAATAAGTGGGTGGTGTTGGATTCTTGGTGCTCTAATGCCAAGTGTTGCATATGATAGAGAACTGCCTTTTGTCCATGAACAATTGTTTAATTTGATAATTAATTAATTTTGTGATTAAATTAGTCAATTTGATTGAGACACATTAGTTGGAAATTTAAACTATGTGCACCATTTGAAGATAGTTAATTGATTAAGTTTTGCAGGATCAAATTAAGTTAGTTTAGTCGATAGTCACTTTTTAGTTTGGAGGGAAGTTTAATTTTGAATAAGTGGAATATAATTAGTGTAAATGAATTTTATGAACCTATGATACCTAGTTGGTGAATCTCTCTCAGATAAAACCGTATGGATTTGAAAGTCCTGAGTTCAATTCCCACTGGTAACAATACCATTATGTCAAAGTGTCGAACTTTGATCAAACTTACTCTGTCGTCATGTGAGAAACTTCTATGCACGTAAGTATGATGGTTCAAATTTAAACTCATGTCGAATATCGAAAGCTATACTTATATGGTGTCATTCTCGATTTTATGGCATTTGAAATCAAAATACTGAAACTTTTCTTCTATTAATTTGGTTTTACTTTTGTCCATTATTGTTTTTTCATGAATCCTTTTGACCATTATTGTTTAACCAATTATATAAACTTCTCCTCTCACACCATTTGAACTCTTGGTGCTCGTGTATGTAAAACAAACAAACTTGTGTTTATTGTTTATTGCCTAATACATTAATTATAATGAAAATGAAAATGTTTATTTTATTAATAATAGAAGCATCTTGATTCTTGAAGAAAAAAAATTGTACTCGATTCAAAATTAGAGTTTGAATTTTGAAATCAAAAGGCCAAACTTGAACCAAAAACTAATATGTCTCATGATATATATTTTGTCAAAATTTATGTAAAATAATTTATTCTTAACCATGGTTATTTTGTCAAAATTTAATTAATATCAATATTTGACAAAAAAAATCAAAGGTGTTATGATAATGTCCAAATTATCATGAGAGAGACGTTATACATGTAAAATATTTTTTTTGTCAAGAAAATAAAAGAAAACTTGAATTTCAAATTTTCGGATTTTTAAAAAGGCTATAAAGGTAAATTTACTTTACCAAAAATAATATCAAAAAATATGAATTTTCAGACAACGAATATAATTAAGTCAAGGATAAGTTACATTAAATGGGGAGGGAGATTAATCATAACGGTAACATGGTCCCCGCTAATAAGGGGAGGAAGGGAAAAAATTAAATAAAAAGATAAATAAAATTAATTAAAAAGTCAAAGAACAAATTGAATTCCAGCAAACACAAAAAACAAAACCCACCTAACGACATGTTCTTTTTTCATTCCTTTTTGTTCAAGTTTGAAAGCTTTTGTTCCAACTTTTTTCACTTGGTCACATTGTGACCCCATTTGGGTTTCATACATGGATTATGTTTTGTGATGACAAAGGCCTCTTTAATTGAACTATATACTTCCAATTTCAATTTGTGTAGGATTCCAAATATACTCAAATCTGTTAAAAAAGTTGTGTCAACATCGGTTCGATTAGATGTAAACCATCGACGTGATTTATAACTAAAAAATTCAATCCCTCTTAATCAAGAGGACCCTTTTGGCCTTAGTTACGGATAGGACAATTCCTTTTCGAGTTGTTTGATTTGGATTTATCCGGTGTTTTCATGAGTATCGGATTTATAACATAGTATTCGAGCGAAAACTCATCCTAATAAAATATCTCTACACATTTCTTCTTGTTGGGTCTCGCATAACCGAGTCAACAAGTGCAAAAGAGTGTTAAGATCGGCTTGTGTCCTATAGTGGTTAGGTGTAAGCTACCAATTTGATTTATAAGTAAAGATTTAATATATCTCAACCAAGAGAGCTCTTTTAAAGTCAAAATCATGTGGGTCTTAAATTAGAGTGACAATACATTTTCGAGTTGGTTGTGTTAGATTTATGATTTATAACAATGTCTATATACGCTCCTCCCTTTGAGGAGCCCAAAAAGGTTAAAGAAAGTGTCTTGTATTATTATTATATGACATAATAATAGACTTTTGACTATATTAAAAGCCACGATTAACAAAATTAACTAATATAATTAGTCGCAAAGTAGTTGTTGAGAAAGTGATGGTCTTTAATGATAATGTTTCCTTAATTAAAGTTGTTTCCATGGATGGGGCACCGAAAAGGGTTTCTACCAAATAATGATATTTCTTTTTTACCCAAATCCATGGAAGTAAGCAAATTAAAGACAGGCACAAAAGGTTATTAATTACTTGCCTTTTGTGATGGCTTATAGTTTCCATTCTCTTGGACACATACACTAATATATGATCTATCCATTCCGTGTGTATCGAGCAATTACTTGGTCCAACATCCCTAGCTAGAGATGCCTTTAAAAAGAAATTAGTGTGAGTGAAGATCTAAATCTATTCTTTATGCACCGTCGTCTTTGATAATTAGGTCTAGAAAACATGTATTCAAATGTGAGAGATGTTGGACTTTGTTTATCAATCACTTGAGTGGGTTATGTCAGACTGATGTGGAGATTTTAGTATTAGTAAAATGTATGGAAGGGAGTTTGCCTAACATGTATGGCTTGCGAGATATTATGCAAACTATTCAGTGCATATCTAAAGAGCGATGAAACGGATTTCATGTCAAAAAAAAAAGAGTCTTTCCATCCCATTTGATGGCATAATGCAAGATCCACTGAGGGCAATATGGGAAGGGATAACAAAAGACGAGATTGAAGTAAACCTCGAAGTAGAGAGTTACACGACATATATAAATTCAACAAAGACTTGATACACTCGAGTCACTAATTGAAATGGTAAATATGGTGTGTATCACCCTGATAATCAGGGTTTGAATCCCCTCCCCGTTTAAAAAAAAAAAAAACAAAAAATGACTTTATTTTAAACGATAAACTTTAGTAGTTAGATATATAGCGAGGTGAATATCATCAGTTATCATTAGTGAATCCTATAAGTTCGGGGTGCATGACTATATGTATGTGTGTGTGTATATATCACGAAAGCATCTAACAATAATTCAATCCAATGAGTTTTTGGATTGAGAACAATAGTAATGCACACTAGCTAAAAAAAAGGCAGGTGCAAGTGCCAAGAAATGTCTCTAGCTTCTTTTGTTAAGGCATGTGCTGGCTTGCTTTTTTAATGATTGACCATCATTGTGAGGTGGATGAAATGAACTTCTGACAAAGTTAAAACACACATGCAAGATATCTCTTAAAAAGAACACAACCACCTCCTATCTATCTATCAAAATATGTGCTAGCTGCACCCAATATTGTGAACTCCTTGTCCATTTCTACATCTTTCGAGGTTGGGTGTTCGTTTCTAAATTTACGTAGTTATTTTCAAATGGTTTGTGTTGGGCTTCGACCAAACTAACATGTTGGACGAGTTTGTGTGTGTCTAACCCAACTCGAGTTTGGACTTAATGAACTATTAGATATGCATGCTGAGTTGTTATCAGTTATTAAAAAGATTGTTGTTGTAAATAAATGAATGAATTGGTAGGTATATGGAATCCATGTCTTATTGGGCAAAAGGTATTACTTGGTAGTGTCAAATGATTACCTAAAACACACATACATACATATACATACATATACATATATATGTATGTATATACACAACCAAAGACAACATGATAAATTTGATGAAGGTGTGCCCTTCTTGTGCTGTTCCAGTGTCATTCTATATGCAGAAGGATCCTTAATTATCTGATCTCTCTTCTAGAAGTGGAAAGACAAAAGGACCCCAAGATTGACCTACAAGAGAGAAATTGCATATCCATTGACAGAACAAAAGGGAAACTTGACCAATCTAATGGGCTTTAGAATTTGTTCGAGCCCATATTTAGTGCCCAAATTGCATGTCCAAATCAGGCCCGGCCCAGACTTTATATTACGGATCATGGAATTCATTCCAGCTTTGGGCCTTGTCCGTACCGAAGGCGAAGACTAGGGTTTTGTGCTGTCCTTTCAAACGCACAGTAATCTTTCTCCTCTCTCGCGTTCCCTGGTCTCAAACAATGGCGAAGAACAGGAAGAAGAAGCAGCCAAAAGGAGCTGTTTCAATGGACGTCACGGAACCAAAAGTTTCTGATTTACCTCAAGGTGCTTCTCTGTGATTTACGGCTTCAAAGTTTATCGAGCCGATGTCTTTTTTTTTTGCGCTTGTTGTGCTTGCGATTGAGATGATGTTTAAGTTTTTGTTTTCTTGTATATATAGACATGGACACCTCAGAATCTGGAGCTAAAAGTTCGGTTTCTTCTTCCTTTAACAGGTCAGTAATGATAAGCTGTTGCGATTTCTTTGTGGCTGTGATCGGTTGCTTTTGTTTGCAAATGATTTTGACATTTTGTTGAAATTGTTTCGTGGGATTATACAAGTTTCTTAATTGATGGGACATATTGTACGTTAGACTGTTAGTAACACTGATTTTATAGAATACGCCTTCGAATTTATGCTTCTATTATGAAACTAGTTTCCGCTTTTGATAAATTTTAGATTATGTGAAAAAGTGTTTGCATTTAAGAAACCAAACTTGTATGGAGGTCAGAGTCCAAATTATGGCTGATTTTATCCTTTCTGCATTGGAGCTGAGTTCGTAAGTTCTGTATTTTATCACTGAGCTGGCTTGAGGGTTCAATTTCTTAATTCAATTTTTATGATGAAGATGAATGGAACCTCATATGAGATAAGTATAAAATTTGGCAATTGAGCTTAGCAACATAGTGCAGTGCTTGGAACCTTCAATAGGTCCAAGCTTTGAGTTCTTCAATCATCAATTTGGCTACAACCCATTTATTTACTCCTTTGAAGCATAGTGTTCACTTGCCAAATTGCGGTGGAGAGATAATGGTCTAACTGTTTGTTTGCTAGTTTTGCATAGATGAAATATGGTAACCTTTGTTTCTTTAGTTGCTTGTTTGTCTTAACGGGAGAATGTGTTTAGTGTCACTGTACTGTGTTATGGTGTCCAAACTAAGATGAAGATTTAGTTTTCTCAGAGTCACAAAAGTTCTCCACATTCTAATTCTAAGTGATCTTCTTTTGGTTTCTTTGACATGGTCAGCATATCATAGGCTACACAATAAAGATCCCATGACACAGCATCAATTCATTCACAGGCTTCTGTGTTCAACTATAGTCTTGGTGCGACTAATACAATAAGATGTACTGGATCTGTATGTCACATGTTAGTGGCCACATCCTTTGGGAGATAAATTTAAAATTTCTCATAGTGAAGGAGTTGGGTGATGTTGTCCGCTTTCGAATAGTCCCAGGTCAAAATTGTGTCTAGATCAATTTCTTTGAATGTAGGTTTTGCCTTGCATAGTTACATGGAACATAGTGAATTTGAATTGTACTTGTATGCGCTTGCGTAGATGGATAGATAAATAGATACTATTATTTTATGCCTTCTCGAAAATACAAACATACATGTGTGAGTAGTTCTCTCTTTCACCAAAATAAGCGTTTCCTTTATTTTTTTAAGAGGCTTCCACCCCAACCCCTGTAGCTCCTCTCTCTCTCGATTTGGTAGCTTTTAAGTTTTTTTACAGTGAAGAAATTATGCTTCAGTTATTCTTTTGGTGCCACTTTATAAAACCTCTGATGCTGCTAAGCTTTGGTTTCATTCTTACCACTTTTTTTTGTAAGTTTTTATTATTAGCAGTTCTTTCTTCTCCTCTTAATCTTAACTGTGGACCTATTTGGAAACAGAAAGATCAAGGGAAGAACTATGAAGAGATCGAAAAATGTACGGAAGAAGAAAGCCATAGCAAAAGCAATAGCATCAAATGAAAAGTCTGTTGAGAAAGTCTCGAAGAATGAAAGCAAAACAACCAGAACTCAATCTGCAAAAGCTCTATATGACTAGTAAGAGAGACCTCCCTTCTTGACCTATAAGTATCCATCGTCACAGAAGGCTTCTTGGAAGTATTATCAATATATCTCTTGCCATAAGGTGTAATGTAATGTAATTATATTACCCCATGGTGCATCATAGCGAATTAGATCAAATGTTCCAGTCCTGCTGCTTGTATTAAGATTTTCTACGCCTGATGTGTTCGTATCGGTAACCATCCAAAATAGTTCATGCATAGATCTGCAATTTTACTTGAATCTGATACTCTTTTGATCAACCTTCTCTAATTGAAAGTTTTATCATAATTTTTGGAATGATGGAGACTTTTTGTGGGATGGACCAATCCAAAAGTATTCCTTTGGGGCAACTTGGGCTCGATGGACCAATCCGTTCAACGATTGAATTCTGTACTTAGTTTCAGTCGAATTGGGCCGATAATTGCATGAGGCCCATGATAGAAAAATTTTATCATCCCTTTTGAGTTTAGACACCTTAGTTTGATCATGTAACATCTTAGTAACCTCATTGCTCAAAAGTTTCTCTTAGAAAATCCAGTCTAAACACTTGGTATCGGATCATCTATACTATATATAAAAGTAGATGCTCTAATCAATTACTCTCTTTTATTTGACATTTGGATAATTTATTTGTAAGATTAGTTGTCACTTGTATTCATAAAAATCCACTATTTCTCATCTTTCAAAAAATCTGTATATACATTAATTGTCATATTCAAATTGAATTTTTTAAAAAAAGATTTATTTGCACATTCAATTACAAAATCGTTCAAAACCAATAATATAAATTGCTCTTTAATTACACTATAAATATGAAATATGTAAAGTTATATTTATATAATTTTATAAATATGTGTATTATAAAATTTTAAAAATATATTTTTTAATCTCATTTAAAAAAAAGAATAACAATTTTGGTATGAATACTTTTAACATTTTACTTTAATGTAAAATGAAATCAACACTAACCTCTTTATAGAACAACAATAAAAATGTAAAATATAATAGAATCAATAAAAACCAACAAATATATATTGAAGGGCTATAACTTTTGGCCAACTAAAGATGAAAAAATGACAATGAAATGTGATTAAAAATATCAAAAACTTAAAGAGGATTTAATAACAAAATTTAAAAATAGCACAGTTTATAACGGATAATTGGATGACTTCAATTATATTTGATACTATTTCTCATAAATAATTACTAAAAATAAAATTGACAATCAAAATAATTACTCTCTCCTATAAAAAAAAAGCTTGAGTAAAGAAATTGAAACAAAACATAAAATATGAAATGTAACATCTAAAAAATAATTTTGGTATGAAGACTTTTAACATTTTACTTTAATGTAAAATGGAATCAACACTAGCCTCTTTAGAGAACAACAATAAAAATGTAAAATATAATAGAATCAATAAAAACCAATAGAGATACATTGAAGGGCTATAACTTTTAGTTAACTAAAGACGAAAAACTGATAATGAAATGTGATTAAAAATATCAAAAACTCAAAGAGGATTTAATAAAAAAAATTTAAAAATAGTACAATCTGTAATGGATAATTGGATGACTTCAATTATATTTAATACAATTTCTCATAAATAATTACTAAAAATCAAATCGACAATCAAAATAATTACTCTCTCCTATAAAAAAACTTGAGTAAAGAAATTGAAACAAAACATAAAATATGAAATATAACATCTAAAAAATATGAGTTAAAAAAATCGCGCATCGCGTGGGATTTCGACTATTCTCTGTTGATTCTTAAAACTTAATGTGAGACATTTTTTATAATATTGTAATGCCAAACTCAAATCCTTAGATAAGACATTTTTAATTTAGCATATAACGCCATTTGTAACTTTCTATGTAAACTTTTATTGAGTGCATAAAATTTTGGATGTATTTGCATGAAACGGATAGACAACATTTGTAGCAAGGAGAATTAGGACTTTCTCTTATTCAATTAACCTCATTCTTGCTGTATTTTGTTTGTATATATATAGGAGGATTTGGACTTTCTCTCATTCAAACTTTTTCTTTTTTTGAAACAGAAGAGGGGGATTTGAACGTGACCAGGTAATGCACACCATCCAATTAACCTGATTCCTTGCTGTATTTTGTTTGCCATATATAGTTTTACCATAATGCAACCAAACCCACCAATTTCCATGATTCCCCGTTTCCTTAATTAATTGTTGCCACGCCACCGATCCAATCTCAATCACTTCAATCCAACGGTCCAACATAAGAAGGGTCCCACAAATGTTTTGACTGGGGGTTGGTGAAAGAAAATAGATATTACTCTTGCTGTGTCACATTTATTCACTGCTGGCTAGTCTTGTACTCTCAATTCCATCAAATAATTTCTTCAGGTACTTTTCTTTGTTATTTCTTGAGATTGTTCGAATGGCAGCTTATACTTCTGCTGGCGCTGGTGATGGCGGTGGTGGTTATTCGTCGACGTCTTCTTCTTCACCTAATAAGGCTATTAAACCAAAGCAACCACTATGTTTTACCTGTGAAAAAGAGGGCGGCGAGTTAAAGGCAGGGTGGCAACTAAGTTCTGGCCTGTTTGCAATGCTATGCACCTTTTGCTTGTAGGTTTTTTCCTTCTCTCCATCTCTCTATTTTTTCTTCTTGCATGTGTTTTGTTTGTTTATGGTGTTTTTGCTGGTTGTGATTGCAAGTTTATTTTTGTGAGATTGTGAGTATTGGTGTGTTTTTTGTGCATTAGTGGTTGTGATGTCCCATAACATTAATTTTGGTGGTCTTTTTTTTTATGTTTTGATTTGGGTTGTTAAAATATGGGTTTGAATCTTTTGATAGATATTTACACATAGGTTGGTTAGCGCTGGGAATGGAACGGGAACGGGAATTCAATCAATTCCTACGTTTGGTTGCTCAAGGAATTGCAACAGAAACTTTGTGTTCCAATGTTTGATATGTAAGAATTCATGGAGGAATGGAATAAGAATAATTGACAAATGACTATATTACCCCTTTAACAAAAGGAAACATCTCTATTGATTGGGATTTTGGTGCTTTGGACTTCTAGGTTTTAAGAGGATACCTAATTAAACTATTTGGATGATAGTCTAATGATGAATTTTTCTTGGGGTCAAATCATATGGATTTAGAAGATTCTGAGTTCAACTACTACTAGAAGCAATACTTTTGTGGCAACGAAATGAGTTTTGGCTTAGCTTAAACTTCTGTGTGGGCGGACCCGACACCTCAAGTTAGACCCATATCGAATGTTGAAAAAGCAAATTGTGCGAGACTTGAAGCCTTAACTTAGGTTCATTTCGGATGCTCAAAATGTGAGCTCATATAGTGTAGTCGGCGGTTAAAAAAGACCTAATTAATGTGCACAGAGTAAATTTTTTTGTTAGTAGCGATTTGGATTTTTTTAATGAATAATAATAAAGATGGTTCTAACAATATATATAGATCCACATCTGTCTAACAAATCATTTCTCTTTTTATTATTCATTAGTATATTTACAGATTATTCTTTTTACAAATCATTTCTCTTTTTAATTTATTTTTTTGAAAAAGAATTTAAAAGACAAATGTAAACATAATAAAAAAATTACTTAAAAGTCCAGTACACCATAGCCCAACAATGAAACAAGGCCCATGAATACATTAAACTAAGCCCATACTAAGCTACAAAATCCAACACGGCCCATAAACCCAACAAAGACAATAAGCCCAGTCCAAGCCCACATAATCCATCTCCTCTCTCCCTAAACATAACCCAGTAAAACTCTTCGTATAGAGAATTCACTTCATAGACTACCGTGGGAGTCTCTCATATACAAGACCGTGGGAGTCTCTCGTACACAAGACTCGACTGCCACGCTCTCACGAACAACCATCTACGAATGACATTGTGGAACAGTGGCTGTGTTGGTGAATCAGGTGAACTATCAACGCTCCATGTGAATGAGAGAGATCAAATAACGAAAGCGATAAAGAACTGGAAGAAAATCTAGGGTACTTTTCTTATCCTTGCAATTAGATTGAGAATGACATAATATCTTTTGTTTCTTGTTGATGGTTTGGTCTGCTTTTAGCTGGAAGGGAAGTTAAGTTGTATGTATTTTGAAATCAATTTGACATGAAAGCGTTGATGGTATGCAATGTGATACCAGTTTCTTGAATGCCCAATGTGATCTCAGCTTTGCTGTTGATGTTATGTTTGTTTGTTTGTTTTTGTGTGTGTGTTAATGTTATGCATAGAATCTGGGATTAGAGAAAGTACGAGGAAAGAGAGTTACTTGATTCTTCATAGAAGATGGTTCCGCGGTTGAAAAAAGTCGCGAAATTTGATAAACATATATTAAGGAACAAATAGTTATTATGCGGAGAGAAGTGGATGTATAAAATTGATGGGATAATGATTTGTGACCAGAAGGGAACTCACCTCCTTTCCCACGAGAAAGTTTTTTTTGGGGTTATTTTGATTCTTTCACATCTTCATATACTGAAATTCAATTGACCTATCACTGAGATATAATTGGAGATTCAATTCTTTTGTTGTTAATGGTGAAGCAAGAGAACGCCCATGAAATTTATTTCTGTTCAAAAAAAGTTTATTAAATCTACAGTTCCTTATATTTGCATGCCGAAATTTAATTGAATCAAGCTAAGGTATTATACTTCACATACTGTAATAAAAAATGAGCTGAATTATTTATAGCATGATATTCAGTGTAAAGTGAAACATTTCCTTTCCTTTCTTTCCATTGTTATGTAGCATTATTTCCATCTCTTGAACGGTTTTCTGTAGCTCTATTGAAATCTTTATGGTTCTGTTCCTTTTAAATGGAATCCCAAAGTTGATTCTTTATTCTCTACTTGAAGTTTATAGCCTTGAAAGAATTGGCAAGTACTTCTATGAAATTTATTCGATAGTATGCTATGCTTATGTTACATTTTGGAGCACTCGTCTCATTTTTGTTGTCATTATATCTTTTTCTAAAGTTGATGATGCTGACCTTATGAGTAGCGTTTCTAATTTGCATTGTTATTTTATATTGATTTTTGATTTTAATGTATTGTAATATGTTTTAGGATTGAAGAGACTTGTTGGGGATTAGATGTTGAAATTGATAACAAAGGTTGTGATAAATGTGATTAAGTTTTACTTTTAACGTCACATTTATTGGCAGCGAGGTTGCGCTTAACTGGCAGTTTATACTGCCACAAAATATGTTAAGATCACTGGTAACATCACTGGAGTGACGTTAGCCTCCTTTTAGATTTTTTTTGATGATGGCTAAAACTGCCTTTTTGGGATTGGTTCATTAATGCTGTCCTTTTCTGAAAAGAGCCAGCTTCTTAATTTTTTCTCTTTCTGGTATATGCGGCTACCCTTCTTGGCTTTTGGAGTGTTTTCTAGGAAAAAATGTTGCACATGATCAGAAAGAAGTTAGTGATGGAACACAATATTATGGTAGCTGAAACTGCGGAATCACCTTCTAAAGATCAATACCTTACTTACCGGGAGCAGCTCCGGTGGAACATTTTTGTGTACCCTGAAAACTACTTTCGTTGATGATGATTATTCGAAAATGGCTCCGGTGTATTGCCAGATATCTCTTCTAATTGGTGATTATTGATTAAGAAACCTGTACATGTAAGCATAAGAACACCTTGAGCTCTGGGGCTTAAAGGCAAGGGAGGTTCTCCGTCCCAGATCAGGAAGGAACAACATTCCTAATCTGACTTCTCTTTCGTTAAGTTATAGTACCATTTCCCTGCCACTCCACCTGTCTCATGTCCAAGGCAGGGATGGCTAGAGTAGCAAACTTGATTTGGAAAGAGTCTCCCTTTTTGAGTTGTATGAAGGGCGGTAATGGCGAAAAGTTGAATAGGGGTTAAGATGCAGCAAGGTGTTGACTGCAGACTAAAGTGTTCCTCCAACATCCTATATATTCTTTTTCTTGAGAGATTACAAGATTCACTAGAAATTGGAGTTGGACAAAATGTTTGCATTAACTATATGTTCTCTGTGATGAGACCTCTTCGGAATTTCAAGCTTGAAGTATTTGTTGCAGTTTGCTTCGTAATCTTATTTTTTGGAAATTCTATTGTGCTAGTGCATGTTTTGGCACAAATATATGGTCTAACACAAGAATCAATTTTGATTTATAATCTTTGGTACTTAAAAAGAATATTTTTCATGGACTCCTAGTTGTTTCCTGGTTTTGTCGCACTTGTCAATGGTCTAACGTAATTCTCTGAAATCCAATGAGTTTAATGAGCTTGTTGTGACTCTAAATTAAAAAAGTAATGCTGTTGAGCTGCAGGGTCACGACCTGGTCTAGATGTGTCTTAGTGCCTTTGGAAGCTCTCTTGTGTCTTCTAACCGAACTCTCCAGATCAATGCAAGGTCTTTCCATATGTTTCTCACTGTTAACCGAAAGAGAATTCCCTTAGTGCCTTCTTCAAGGATGTAGTGGCAATCCAAAAACCACCCATTAACTTGAAAGCAATTTCCCAAAACTTCCTAGATCACTTGCAATTTCAGAGGATTTGATTCACTAATTTTAACCTCTTTTGCATAAATTATCAATTGTCAGGGTCTTCCCTCAAGAAGATTTGCATTGGAAAAAGTAGTCCTAGGATGGGGTTTTGGTTTTCAAACTCCTCCCTCACAACCAGTCTTCCTGGGTCTTATAAGTCTTTCCAGAGCATCTTACGAAAGGATTTGATATTGAGCGTTGCTTTTTTGGAGTCCTTTCAAATGGCGCAATGCTTTTTTTATAGGATTTATATTGTACTGCTATAATAATGAGCGATGGAAAATTTAAGAAATGTCTATCTCTGGATCCTGGGAATTTCAATTTTATCTAATTTCTCAAGATCATCTTCCATTTTTTCTCAATGACCTAGTCTTTTACCTTAGTCCCTTTGTTTTGTTAAAGTAATTATATGAAGCTCCAAGAATTGGGTCTTCAAGTCAAAAATCAGAACTCTTTCCATACATCATCCCAAAAGTTAAAACCATCTACCGATGCCCATACCTTCCATTCCAATAATTTTGAATGAATTTCTTAAACCCTGTGAAGACGCTCTCGTTTGTTTAGTGATCCAACCCTTTTGATAAATATCATATTTAGCCATTATTCTCTATTCCTCAAAAGATGCGAGATTTCTCTAGAAGACCTTTGTAAGCATTTTCCCGTAGGTAGGTATTAAAAGTGATGAAAATTTGATTGCCACCACTCCTGTTTGTTTTGTTAGCTTCACCTTATTCAATCCATTTTCACCCTTACCCTCCCCAAAAGGAAAGAAATAGATTTTGCATGTTCATGAATCTTGAAGTGATGAAATAAGATTTGAGGGTGTACGTTTTTCATTGATTGGATTCCATACTGTAAAATCTTTTTGTTTAACACGTACGGATATGCCAATGTTTTAGATTGTAAGCAGAAGAAACTTTGTTTCTAAAGATTTTAAATGATAGATTAGCATTAAAGTTGGTGACAATTGGGATGAAGCTGTAAGCACGTAGAAGGATTAACTTGCAAGTGTACAATTTGATCAGTTTTTGCACCAGAAAACACCAAAATGTGGCATGTGAATAGAAGGCGAGTGATCTCAACCTTCCTTTCTCCTTTTCCAACATCAACCATTTAATAAACTCTCCACCGCTCTTTTAAAAATTTTCCCCAATACGTCAATTCCCGATATCAAGTGTAAAGAGGATAATAGATTTCCTTAGGGAAAGCCTCTAAAAAGAACGAAATAAGTTTTTTTCTCTCCATTTATAATGATACTGAAGAAGGAGATGAGATGCACTTCCTTATAAAAGCACGTCAATGACCAACAAAACCCTTCAAAAATGTTGAGAAGAAATCTCCAATTTATACGATCAAAGTCCCTTACCATGTCTAGTTTGTAAACCACAAGCTTCCTTTAGCTTAGACGTGATGATACACTAACTTATTGGCTATCCAAGAATTTTTCAAGGATTTGTCTCTCCTTTCCATAGCAATTTTGATAATGCCTAGGAATATTGCTCATTTATCGTTAGAGCCTTGAAGCCAAGATTTTAGCAATAAGCTTGTATGTGTCACTCATTAGCTTATAGGCTATCTATATCTTTGGTTTCGTTTGTTTCTTATGGATTAGAATTATGGAAGTTGTATTTTCAAGAGTTAACAAGTTTCCTTTTCGTACGAAACTCCCGGAAGACATTTGATACGTCTCTTTTGAAATTCTCTCAATCGTTCTCGAGAATTCTATCATAGGAAATTACTAGCAAAAGATAACAATTATTTCTTGACTATTCTATCATAATCTGGGTTCTCACTTGTTTCTTTTTCATTTAGCACTTCCCTTTTCAGTTAGATTTTTTTTTTCTTTTTCTTTAGTGCTATATTGGAATGACATAATGTAGTAGGTCCGAGTTAGTGAGCTTTAGGCTTTTAAGAACATTGTGTGGCTTTTAAAGAGATTCTGTCTCATAAAAAGGAACTATTGTTACACCAAAGAATCATTTATTTAGTGTGGAGGTGTGTTGAGTGCTTTCTTTGTTTCCACCTTTTTATTTAATATGCATATGGTATGGTGGAGATGCAATTATTTGTTATAGATTGAGAACCTCTATTACTATGTTGACTTAGCGTAAGGATTACATTTCTGAATTTGTTATGATCAACGTTGTCATTTGAACTCGGAAGAATTAGTTGTGGAGAACATACAAAATTACATATTGGAGCATAATTTTGCTTTCGATTTACCTCCCGTCTTGCTCACTTGCTGCCATCTCCTTGTATGATTACTCCACATGGCATGCACCAGATTAAGCTGGTCACCCGTGAGAAATCATTTTGACTTCTCCGGATAATAAGTTGTCTTAGTATGTTAGTTTGGGGTATATGGATGAGTGAACTGCAAATTAATCATCAAGATAGCTATGGTCAATAGCTTTTGACAAATGCAAATTCAGCAAAATCTTCTTGATTTGTTAGATAAATTCATTGATAAGCATTAAGAGTGGCGGTTCACTTAGTATATAAATCTTCTTGACCAGTGTTAAGAAGGAATTTTTGTCTCCAACATTATTGTTATGTTGGATGCACTTGATAGGATAGGATACAGGTTGATCCTCATCTGGAGAGTGCGTGTTAAAGGATAGGATACATGTTGTTACCATCTTCGCCCTTTTGAATGCCTCTTAGGCGTTTGTACGCGTATATAGATGTCCCCAAGATCTCGGCCTTTTTTTGCGTAGGCTGATCATAGTGGTTATTTTGTATAGTATTGGCTCTACATCCCAGCCAGCCAGGAGTCCCTTAATGTCCATTATACTTATTATTATTAATATTATTCTCATTTATGAATTCACAACCTTATATTGAAAAAAAGAAGAAGATTTATGTGTCTTCCGACATGCATGAAGATGCATTAGTTTTACTATATATGTTTTCTATTGTTCTCTCTATTTCCTTTTCTTTTGACTCCACTTTTGGCATGGGTAATGCCATAATGGCTCTAAGGGAGGGACGGGAATCATTTTTCTCTGCATAAATTTCTAAATGTATGCCTTTTTGCTTCAAACGGTGCATTCAATCAGTCAGAAACATGAATTTGTAGAGTAGCAGCCAATTTGCACATATTTTTCTTTATTGCAGCTAGCATTGTGTCGGTTTTGATATTTTTGTTGCGAGAGCTTATATTGAGTGATTATCCTAAGCACCAAATCCGTGGTTTAGTGGTAAAACGGTCCAATATTGTTGACAAAGGTTGATGTTTTGATGAATACTTTTTTGGTAGAAGTTAAGGCTGGTTATTGTTGTTTCATGCCATTTGGTATGCACTTCTAAAGTCTCCTCTTATTTTATCTGGTGCTTCTTACATAGGATTGTGCAGAAGCTTGAAAAAGAAAAATGTTTGAACTCATGTCCATCCTTCTCCATAGTTGCATGCTTAACTAATTTTGTTATTGCCATTACAGTTTGCATTATGAACATGGAACTTTCTGCACGTTTTACCATTCCAAGTATGAAGGTTGGAGAGACTGTCTTTGGTGCAAAAAGGTGAGCAAAAGCCAACTGTTTTCTACTTGCTTTTGACCATGCCGCTTATGTGTTTACTAGTGTTTCTCCCCTAGTATCATCCAGGGATAAGAATGTATATTCTTATTTCCAAGATATCTGTTGGAAGACATTAACGGCTGAATTTCCTTTCAGAAACTTCATTGTGGATGCATCGCATCGGCGCACTTATATTTATTGGCGGATGTTGGCGGCATTGAGTGCACAAACTGCATTGGGAATGAAATTGTATGAGTTATCAGCTATCTAACCCTTATCCTTTTCCGACGTTTGTGTCCTTATTTCTTCAATCTAATTATGATGCTAATACTTTTGACATGATATCTGCACTTGGATGTTTTAGCAGTTATGAATTCCGTCACCTTTTTCTTCTTTCTTTATTACGAACAGCGCCACATCTATATCTTATATGATATGTCAGCTGCCTGCTCATTGTGGCTCCTGCAGATTTTATGACTGATGTCTAATGGAGACTTTAATAAATTTGCAGACCCTAAACTCTTGTTATACAAACTTTGACCAACAATAAAACAAGCTTAAGTGGTTTCCAAAGATGTCAACTTATGCTAGTGATATTTTATATGATGATACTCTTGTCAAACTGCTTCTCTTTGGTGGTACCCTCAAAGTGATGTGTTGATGCCATATTGGTAAACACTATGACACATTGCACTACTGCATAGGTGAGAAAATTTGAGCTGGACAAAGACTACCAAAAGTTTCAGCAAATGGAAACTTTTAATAACATTAGCAAATGATGAAGAAGCAAGTTAGTAATGATTGAAAATGTGATGAAATAAAATGAATCAGAAGCAATTGAATGGCACCGTAGAAGTCCATGAATTAGGTCCTAATTGACTCTTTGCTGAACCACTGGCTGTACGTATTGGAAAGTTAGAAAAGACAGATATATAACGTGTGCCAAAAATAAGTTGGTAGATAGCTTATGTTTTCAACGAACAGTCAAATGTTGCAGTAATGCTTGAAATATCTCTGGATTGTGAAAATGCTGAAATGTAACATCTCAAAGTAGACATATGGGGATTGGGGACCCTGCCTTGGTAACATAATTTATGGATTGTCCAAAGAGTTGGAAATAGTGCATGGACATTATAGACATGCTGATGTATTTTAACTATATCGAGTACTTAATTTAATGTAGCCTTGTATTGGAATTATTCAATTTTTCTTCGGTGTTTTAGTATTGCAATAATTCTATTTTTCTTCGGTGTTTTAGTATTTAAATAGGCATATCAGTTAATATATCTGCACATGATTCTTTCTCATTCTAATTTCATTAATTTCTGTGGCTTCATTTAATATACCATTGGAATACTGTCATATCGATCTAAAGACATATTCTATCTTAGTTTGCTGTTTTAGCTTCCAAATATGCTTCTCTCATTTCATTTTTAGTTCTATTTATATATTTCTTTAGAGTCTTTATTGGTCCTAGTTAAAGGGTACATAATATGACAGACTAGCTAAAACACATCATCCAGCAATGCACAACTGCTTGGACCAGCAGCTGTGTGGCTGGAATCACAATCTCTTCTTGTCGTTACACATGTAATTGCTTACGGTAGTCAAATAATTAAATTCATGGGCATTTACCTAAAAGTGTATCAAGCCTGTGCAGCATTTAATTATATAATAATTTCTTACTTTAAAAATTCAAAGGAAAGTTTTTTGTTGGCTGCTACTAATGCATCACCTTACGATAAAAGTAATTAACATTTTGTGTTTTAAGGCTAGAGATTTATGCTTATATGCCTTCCAGGATGCATCAACTGATAAAAAGACCCCCCCGGAGCTTTCCACCAAATGTAAGAAACAAGTCACAGGCAAGTGCGCACTAGTCTAATTTGGATGGGAGGGTCAAAAAAGGGATAATGATTATTCTGTATGCCTTCTTATATCTGCGGACTTCATGTCCTGGGAAATGTCAACGTTTGTTTGGTTTTTCATTGTCCCTCTTCTTGTGATAGGTAATGCAATACCACTGCAGATTTGTGCTCCATCTCTTGCTCTACCCTCACCTCCTCGAGTGCAACAGCATCAGCTAGGCTCACAAATTACTAAGGAGTATCCTTCAATATTTAGTGTTAAGATTAGCTACTTTGCCATTCAACCCAATAAGTTAATTGTTGGGGCATTTCACATCATTTATACATATTCTAACATTTAGTTATAAAATTTTAGGCATTGCTTGAGAGTTTTGGAGTATGGGTTTTGGGGTCTTTTAAAGTATGTTTTGGTGCATTTTTAAGATAAAGTATTTGGTCCCAAACCCATACTTGGGAGTTAAATGAAAGTAAATGGAGGATTGAGTTCCAACCAATGCTTGGGAAGAGAGTAAGGAAAGGTTTTACGGGTTGGCGAAAAACCCTAAAAAGGGGGCAAAAGTTGAGGATTCACCAATTTGGTAGGTTGTAAACCAGCCTATGAAACCTACTCTCTATGGGTTTTCATGGGTTCTTATAACCCCCAAGACACTTAGAAAAAACTCTCAAGTATGGGTTGGAATATAAACCCTCATTTACTAAGCTACCAAAACCCAAATAGGAACCTCATCCAAGCAATGCATTAGCTTTTTGTGGTTTTACCAGAAGAGTTTCATATGCTTGTTGTTGCTAACAGTAAGAAAGCCCTATGAATTTTTTTCTCTAGTCTGTTTCTGACCTTTTTTAAATTTTTTATTTTTTATAATTATGCTTTTCAATTGATTGCGTTATCAATATCGAGAATAACCTCACAACACTGAACATGATACTATTTTTGAATCCTTGACTTTATTTAAGATCAAATTCTATTGTCAATTTTCTTTTCTCTAAAGTATTGACTGCCAGGGATGCTAATCCATTCCTTGGATGTCTTGTTATACCCAAGAGATGCGCTGAGGTAATGCCCTTCACTTCTTAGAACTTGATTTGGTGAAAAAGAAGATTCCTCATATTCTGTGTATTGGGTGAAAATAAAATTTGGTTATGTAGTTTTGATGTCCATGTATTAGCTGCAAGGACAATGCACAGGATGGAGGTTTGAAATTCAGTTGTTTAGTTTAGTTTTCTGTCCACATTACCACAGATACGACTTCCAATTTTGTCTAGTTGAAGAGGAAATGGGATAACTTGCATTTGTCCTCAGATGCAGAAATGTAGCATATGAATTATGTTTTCAGTCCCTAACATTAATTTATGTTCAATTTTTTAACCAAAAATAAAAATAAAAATAGAACATTCATGAAAGAATGCAGAAAAGATGTGGTTTGATGGAATATGTGGTGGTACATTATTGATCCTAATTTGTTAAAGTTATTTTGATGGCCACGGTAGGCTTTTTGTCTCAAACATTATCTTGTAAACTGGTTTTTGTTGCTTTGTCATAATTGATAATGTTTATTAGAAAATGGTGAGAGGCTGAGAGCTATAGCATGGCAAAACCCCGCTCAAAGAGGAGTCCTCTATTGAGCTTCTCTTTCGTTTAAATTGATATATATGTTTATATACCAATGCTATGGGCTGGCCAAGCTCGTATTAGTTACTTGCATGGCATACTGTATATAATCTTTGAACAATGTGAGTCAGAATTTGGATTCGCAGTGTTAATAGAAACTCACAATTATTCCAGATTTATTTCCCCAAGATTTCCGAGCCACAAGAAACTCCTATTAAATTTCTGGATAAAGAAAGAAAGGAGTGGGAGTTTCGCTACTGTTTTCGGCCCAACCGCGTCAGAGGGAATTATACTTTGGAGGGAACCGGATCTTTCTTGGTTTCAACTAATGCTCAACCCCATGATAGAGGTAACCCTACAAACGTCCATGGTAATTTTCTTCGCACAGGTTTGCGGTTAATGCATTCAGTTAGATTTGGAAATTGGAACTGGCATTTGAGTGACCCCGTGATCTCATAATTTATTCTAGCGTTATTCTTTCTTTCCTACTGATGGTGAAAAATAAAAGTGTTGAGAATAACTCTTACACTGCTACAAAATTTAAGTTCGTTCCTTATTCAAATGGTACTGATTCTCAGTTGCAATTTGTGTTAGTTACATACATTGAGTTTTTATTTTGCATACTCATGATCTTAATTTCATTTGACTACTATGAGTAATTTATCATCAAATACAATTTCTCGTGGATGACTGGAGCTAGTCATGACTTGTGGCTAACAATCTTTCTTTTGTTTTTTGCATTTTGTAGTGAAATTTTTCAGCGAAGTACCTGAAGGAAAGTTGATGATCACAGTTAGCAAATCTCCACCTTCTGAGGTATAGCCATCTTATCGATTCATTGATGAATGAATTGCCAATGTCCTAGGACTCTGTTGAATCACAAAGGATGTCTAGTTTGAGTCTGGATTGTGACCTGCAAGTCACTCAAGTCATGGATAGAGAAAATGGGTTCGATTGTTGAGGTACCGCATTAAGTAAGGCCAATGGTTGGCACAATTTTTTGAAAATCATACCACATTTATTCTGTCACAACAATTACATAACATATACGAATAGTATACGTTATACATAGGTTATACATGACCTAAAGACCTGACTTCGGTGACTGAATGTTGCTGCAGTATACTAGGTAACTAGATCAGCTAACTGTAATGATTCCACGTGATTGACTGAATTTCTTTCAAATTACTAAACTTTCTTTCCTATAACACTTTCTGACTTGTTCGTCAAGGAATTGCTATTAACTGAAGGTGCATATAATGCTGTCTGAAGAATGTATATATATATATGTATGTCACTGGAAATTGAAGTTATATTTCTCAACCTTATGCTGTCTTTTCCAGGAATGAACTCCATCTTCCGAAAGCCAGATTATACCATTGTGAGTCATGGATGCTATTTGTAGGGCTTGTAGACGACTCGTAGGAGACGACCGGTGTCCTTGAGTTAACAAGGCCTGCCTCCTTATTTTTCATGTATTTTATTTATAAATTACATCGCTATGAATTTGCTCTTTTTTTGGACAGTGTGTGAACTAAAGATGTTTTTCTATGGAGTTGATGTTACTTTTTTTGGTTTGATAATTATAGTCTTTTAAACAGAAAGGTGGATGTTAGTTTCTCATATTTTGTAAAATATTATCCGTTTTGGGTTAGTTGACATATAGATACATTGAGTCCACATGTCTTTATTTTTCTAGGCCGTCGTTTATGATACTTGAGCATGTTAAATGAGATATGCTTGGGCTATTTATATAAATCACATAGCTTGGTGTTCTCTAGGCGATGTGGGATTACAAATCTCTGACAAAACATCCATGTCAATTTATTCATGCATCATAGATTTTGCTTTTTAGCTGCAGTTTTGCTATTAATGCTTACAAGAATGTTAAATACTGTGAATATGATTTATTTTTTACAAACGTGGGTGTGGCAAATTGTCTAGCATATATGGGCCTATATTAATTAAGCCTCAATAAGATCACTATAAAAGAAGTGATGGCCCAACCCATCCAAACTCCAATTTGTTTTGCCTGTCTTGAAATTAAACATGTATATCTCAAAGCAAGATCAAAATATTGAATTCCATTTGTTTTGCTTAAAATAGGTTAAAATCTAGTCTCCAATGTAAAAACTGTTAAAAGCCCCCAGGAATTGGGCCCAGCCCAAACCAGCTATACACACGGGCTCAACTTTTTGTTGTCATTCGGCCCAGCTCGACATTTGCTAACCATTCTACTGTTCTAGATATTAAAACGCTGCCGTTTCTCCCGGTTGCCTAATTGAACGAAAGATCTCCCGCATCAGTGTGACTCGCAGCCACAGCTCACAGTCACAGACATCAACTATTTCTTCTCCATCTCTCTCAAAATGCATTCCACGAGTTTGGTTACAGGCTTACATCTCACTCTGTTAGTCATTGTGTTTACAGTCAGGATGGAAATTCGTGCTTGGTCGATTCGCCTATCTTATCTCTCATTCTCTCTATTTTTTCAGTATTTAATAGTGGAGCTCGATCGATCTCGTCAATGTTTGTGTCTGTACTTGAAAACATACGTTTCCAGTTAAAATTCTGAAGAAATGTTCGGAAACGGAGATTGCTGCGGAGATTTCTTGTTCGTTTCATGGATTAATGGTCATTATAGCAGATTTCGAGTTACTGCAGTTGCCAATTCCATCGCAGGTACTCACAATGTTTTTTCATAAAGAATAGTTTACTATTTTGAACTGCGATGAGTTTATTTCTAAGGTATTGCACAGATAGCTTGTTGCTTGTAGATGTACATTTCGAGGTTAAGTGAAATACTACGCCGTTTTTCTTGTGTCCATGTTTCGTTGATGGTGACAGACAGATCGATCAGTTTGTGTAACCAGTTCATTCTGATCAATTATAGGTTACAGTTTTAATGGCTCTACAGATTGTATTGTTTAAATTTATTATGGACTGTACCTTCTCAGTCTTAGTTCCCTTTTCAGTGTGCTCAACTCTTTTACTATAAGTGTTCATTTAGGGTTGTGTAAACAGGCTTTGAGTGTATCCTCCATATATATACTTTCTAATTGGTGATTTCCTCAAATGGCATAGAGATGTGAGGATAACGATCAAATTAAATATGTTGGCTTTCTATAGTAGCTGGGAAAAGGGTTATTGTTTTATTTATTATCCTCTGAACTCCTGGTTAATTTACTACTATGCCTTTTTCTTTTCTTTTTTGTATCTGCTTTTAAGTTGTAAATACTTTTTTTTTCCTGATGATGATGCTTTCAGTGGCTAATGTGGTTGCAATAGACACAAAAGGCTTATGACCTTTATGACAGTATTTAAATTCTCTTGGTTTTCATTTATTTTTTTCTTAGCAAAGTTGACATTTGAATATACGTGTAGAGCCTGCTTTCATTACTCAAATTATCTGCATGAACCAATAAGTTATTTTATTTTTACTTTTCTAATGCCTCCTCGTTTTAGAACAAGCACCTAACGAGAATATATGAGCATCCTCGTTCACATGCTCAGGATGCCAGCGGTTTTTTGTGACCGCTATCCCAAATATTGGGATGGATGCACATGATTCATATGAAAAATCGTGGGTCCCACATGCCCACATGAGATCGTTTATTTTAGTATATGGGATAATGGGACAAAAGAAGTCATCCCAAAGACACTGAGATCAGTTTATACTTGCTTGGATACACGCTTCCTAGTGTTGGCAAGTAGAGGTACTAATATGTTACTCAAAAATGTTAAAAACACTACATAGGCATGATTACCTTGTAATTATCACGTTAGAAGACATAAATTCTACTAATTTTTTTAATGTTCTTTTAGTGACTTGGTGGGCCAGTAGAATGGCTGGGCTCCAAAAATTAATGGATGAGTACCACTTGAGTAGGGTGGAACTCAACCGTCATGAAATGGGTTCATTTATGCAATGATTGTTAGTAGGACACACCTTCACTAAAAGATCCTTGGTGTGTTGCTTCTCAACCCTGGAGGGACAAGTGACTTGTTTACAGTCGTGAAATGTGTTCATTTATGCAATAATTATTACCTTCACTAGAAGATTCTTGGTGTGTCGCTTGTCAACCTTGCAAGGACGAGTGACTTGTTTTTAGTGCTCATAAGCTCTTTTATAAGATATGTCGTAGATATTGATGATAACGGGGCGGGGGCGGGGGCGGGTCAAGGTAACCCTGTCCCCACCGCGCATCTACCCGCCCCGAATGTTAGGGAGACATTTATATCCCGTCCCCGCCCCAGCCCCACATCTTTGAAAATTAAAAAATTAATTGCACATATTAGGATTTGAACTTGAGAGGTATGTCTTCGATATGGATGCCAATGGGGTGGGGTAGGGTAGGGCGGGGAGGATCATGGTTACCTTAACTACACATCTTAGGATTCAAACTTGAGAGGTATGTCACAAATATGGATGTTAATGGGGAGGGGCAGGGCGGGCGCGGGTCATAGTCGCCCGTCCCCTCCCCACACCTACCTCGCCCCTCATGTCTGGGTGACATTTATGTCTCGTCCCAGTCTTGCTGCATCCTGCGAGATTGGGGTGGGAGGCATACTCATCCCCGCCCCTCCCTATAGAGGGTTGAGATTTTTTGCCCCATCCCCGCCCCGCACAAGCCTCAGATCGGGAAAAATCTGCACAGGTTGAAGACAAATTGTCATCTCTAGTCATAGACCCCAATATTAATGAACTGATATGAGATTATTGTGCGAGTATGAAATCCATGCATAGAGAACCAATTTCGTAATGTCAAGACATGAGTGTTATGTGAAGGCACTGGGATAACATTGAATTCATATGTCTAGGGCAAAATAAAAAACAAGTTGAACATCTACAAAAACACAACGTGGCTTAAAATAATAAAAAATGATATATAATTGATTAAAATAGTAAAAAAATATATATAAGGATGTGGAATTGTAAGAAATAATATGAATTAAACAAGAATTGATAAAAATATAATCCTAAATAAAAACAATGAATAACGAAAACCAATATATGAGATAAATTATCGTTATTTTTGGTGGGCCAACAGAAAGGCTGGGCTTTCAACAATTGATGGATGAGTACCACTTGAGTAGGGTGGAACTCAACCGTTGTAAAATGTGTTCATTTATGCAATGATTTGTAAGCAGGACACACCTTCACTAGAATATCCTTGGTGTGTTGCTTCTTAACCCTACAAGGACGAGTGACTTGTTTCTAGTGCTCATAAGCTCTTTCATAAGCTATGTCGCAGACCCCAATATTAATTATTAATTGATATGAGATTATTGTGCGAGAAAGAAATCTAGGCATAGATAACCAATTTGTTAATGTCAAGACATGAGTGTTATATGGAAGGCACGAGGATAACATTGAAAACCTTCATATCTCTAGGGAGAATAAAGCAAGATGAACACATACAAAAATATAATGTGGCTTAAAATAATAAAAAATAATATATAATAGATTGAAATAGTAAGAAATGATATATGATAAAAATATAATCCTAAATAAAAAGGAATGAATAATGAAAACGAATATACGTGATAAATTCTTGTTATTTTTTTCCCTGAAACTGAACTAATTTACAATACTTGTTTTAGTTGCCAACCATTGAATCTGCTCAACACCAGAACTCATCCCTGCAAAATTGCTCTTTCTTTTTGCCGCGGCAGACTTTTCCGAGTATCCCATCAAACGACGGAGGCACCGACCAACACTCTTTGCAACGGTCAGCTCTCATGAAGCTTTGCCATGAACACAAAAATGCCTATTACCCCGTGACACCAAACATCTGTTTGTATTGATCCAATGACTTCTGCCTCTGTAACCTCATTTCTTCATTGAACTTTTTAATGAAAGCTTCAACTCTCCGGTTCAACTCGTCCTGGCTCAGCGACGGCTCTTTTCTGAGTCTGCCGCTGCTACTCGGCAAACTTTCGTCCTTCTCTCCCGCGATTGTGGTTGTATGGTCATTGAAGGTCTCGGATTTCTTGATCTTTGACAGGGGAGGTTGGACCGGAGAGGAGGTTGCAACAGCTCGAGCACGTGAGTCCCACGTGTCAGACTTCTTCAGGTGCCTTGTTAACGGCATCGCTTTGCCGTCCGTTATCGTCCTCCACGTGCTCTCCAGCGTGTCCTGCCGCTTCGGCTTCCACACTCGCAACGCCTTTCCCCCTGAAAATCACGGCCAAAAAATAGCTAACTATATATACATATATACACTCAATACTGTATAAGGACGGTGCCGTATTTCGTACAGAACTTTACCTTCAGTACTGGCTTTCAAACTTTTCTTCTGAACGAACCTCGCCGAAACAGGTGGTCTCGAGATGTATTTCTCCTTTTCAATCAACGCTTCACCGGAATCACTCCTTTCCAGTGGTCGCAACACCGCCGTATAATAAGCACCGTCCATTTCCAACAACCTCGCGTCCTCCTCCTCCTCCTCCATCACTCTTCCATCTTGCACCGTCTGATCAGTCACCGGTAGGTACTCTGCTGGAATATCTAGAGAACCAACATCCTCTTCTGGCAGTGGCTGAGGGAGAATCTCTGGCGACGGTGCAGAGACGTCTTCCAGATTTGGGTGTTGGCGGTGCTGTTGGAGCTTGGATGTTGCGACAATGGAGATGATGATAAAGTTGATAACTAGGTACAGATATGGCGGCTGTAGCCATGATATCACAGAGCCATATATTAGAGGGAGTCCAGTGACTGCAAAATCAGATATTAACGGCGTCGATTGCTTCAAAATCACAGCAATTGAGAAGACTCCAGTGCAGATAACAACGAGTTTCGTCGATAACAGTAGGTTCGCAAAAGGAATCGCCATTTTCGTTGGAGCATGAGAAGAAGAAAGAAGACGGAGGCATTTATAAGTAGAGGGAGGGGAAGATTTATTCAGATGGTGATGCAATGGTGGGGGCAGTGGTTGTGGCCGTTTCAAGGAGATTTGGTGGGTGGGACCCAATAGCGAATTGGAACTGGAGTGTTGACACGCTGGATGGCGGTGATAAGTGGAGGCGAGATACGTTGACACGTAATGGTCTATTATTACGAGACGTATTGGCGGTAAGTTTTCTTTCGTACTTATCATGACTGGTGCAGTGGCAATTTTTCTTTGGCTTAGTATGGCAATAAAAGCTTTTGATTAGCAGAAGAAAAAAAAAACACACACACGCACAATTATGCAATATATGTGCATGTCTTCAACTAATTTACAAGCGATTATGAACTAATGAGAGTTGGCTTGATTGACAATTGATTGGGTTAGGTATATGTGTGCTCAAGATTCTATTCGAACCACAAACGTAATTCTCTGTGATATTTTTAAAAATAAAATAAAAAATGCAAGCGATTATGTATGATAATACCAAAATAACTTCCACTAATACCTTGACATGTGGCATATATGACCAAGCTCTCCTATTCGGAAGTCTCTTTGACCATGGACAAAAGTAGAGCCAATGACACCAATCTATAAGTATACATCCGAGAGCGATGCCCCTTTGACATAATATTGAGCATCGCTCCTCGTTAACCCATGGTGAACAAAACACATGAAAACCGAGTCCCAAGAAGATACCAACTCTCCTTAAGGAATGAATCAAGATATGATTCACCTTTTGTAAATCCATCTAAGATTAGAGAGAGAAAATTACTTCTACCAAAACTAGAAATTTATCCAACTCATATAAAGAGAATCCCCATTATAGGTAAATGATTTGAACTCCTGCATTTGACTTATTACTAGAGAGTTCCGAACATCAAGCACACCTAGTTGATAGCTTTCTGACTTGAGTGTCAGAGAGGTCCCTCCGAATTAGCACACCCTTGGAGGCCCCCTTAGTTTACGTGTTCTCTTGTGCAGGCCATTCTTAGTGATACCGAAGACAACATCTGACGTCACTCTACCGGGTGATACGTCATCAAGACCAAAAACAGTTTTGAAGGTGATCAATTTATGTTTACTAATTCATGTATCTGTCCAAGTACTAAACCTACCGACTGGAATGGACCTATTAAAAACGTGGTTAGCTTGATATTTGCCGGACTCAATTTCTATATATCTTGGTGACAATAAAAACTGACGTAATGTAGGGGAATTGTTAGGCAAAACGTTGAAAATGAGTAGCTTATATAAGGTTCTAAGTTGTAACAAAGAAATATCAACTAGTCAAGCACGCAATGAGTAGCATACAAGGTTTTCAAGTGAAGACGGTGAACAAGTAGTGAGAAAAGCCAATACATTGTCCTTAAGTTTGAATGTGATTTACAATGTTCGGCTACAATTTGATTCAAGATTTGGACACATTAGGCAATTATACATACAAAGTCAATTAATCATTTTTAAGTGACATATTTTAAGCAGGTGTACGGTGGGGAAGCTTTTGACGGCTAGCCAATAGTGTGTCTGGTTTTGCAAGCATGGATTGGAAATGTGAAGAAGTACACAATTACAAGAAGTCATTGACCATAGACGATTATGCTGATTGTGGCTTTGGTTTTACGCTCTTACTTTGGTGGCCGCATAATGCCTTTTGAGGAGCTAATCACACTAAACTGTCTGAAATTTATGGACCCAAGATGACTTAAAAACACTAGTGAACAGTAAGTCATGACAATTACTTGCGAGCCAATTTCAATCAGGCTTTGCTACGTTAATTTTCTTTACTCCTAACAAATTAGCTTTCGTCTCAACCACAAATATTAGTAACCGAGCTTCGCGCAACTCAACATGCCCTTTGAATAGCTGAGGGAGAGCAAATCTTGAATTGAACCCTTTGAATAATTGAGTGAGTGTAAATATCAAATTGAGAAAAAGACTACAAATTAATTTGAACTCCTGACCTTGAAAATTAAAACCTAGGGATATAATCAACTTAACTATTTCTTCTTCCGACTTTAATAGATGCGGCACCGACTACAGATTAGTGGCGGCTGCCCATTGGCACTACCCTCCAAATGGACTATATGTAAGGGGCATTCCTCGAAATCAATATGTGGTCGGCTTTGATTCTTCAAAAAAGTAGGACCAGATGACTTTTGATTGGCTATAAGATTGACGCATCACTGATGTGCAATATGCTCTACTTCTCTTGAGATGAAAATCGACAGAAGAAACTAGAATAAGGGACAATGAACCCAACAATTCCTAACCAATCTTCTTATTCTTCCATCTACTATTACAAATGAACCATCCATCACCCAGCCCAACACAAAGGAAAAACTGAAACTGCTCTTCATATTTGTTTACAGCCCCCAACACATGAAAAGAAACTTCCAAATGCTATTTTCATGTGACAAATATTTTGGCATTGTATGATGAAAGCCAGTATTACCAATGACAAGGCCATCTCAGTGCTTTGTAAAGAAATCTTGTGTCAAAGAGGAAAAATCATAATCCTTCGCTGACTGTGATGGGGATGATGCTGACGACGCTGATTGAGTTGCATTGACTGCATTATTCCCCACACCATTACTTTGTGTCACTTGGCCCATAGAATAAAGGCTGCACAGACGAGATTCACGACATATCAATTCACAGTGCACATGGAGGTTTTTGTTATCTGCTCAGATTCTTGGTTCATAATACAACAAAATGGGATCAACTCATCAACACATTAATGTTGGCCCCATAGAAACCCTATACAAACTTGGAAGAACTCAAAAGCAGACTCTATCTTCAGTTCTTTTAACTAGACAGATAACGGAGTATAAAACTCAACGAGAAAGAGCAAAACATTAAAAAATACACCTTAAGTATACTATAGATAACATTCTGAAGAAAGCATACTGTAGAGGTAACACACAACTCCGTAGTCTCAGAAACTTCAAAAATTTACATAAAAACTAGCCAATGGGTTCAATACTTCCATGCAGCAGCTTATTGTTCCATGTAGCTAAGCTCCAAAATATATAGAGAAAAAAAAACAGGTGTTTACACGACTCTACCACCCAGTCAATACTGTTCCACTTAATCCCTATTTCATGGCCACATGTCTTTCCGCCTAATTTGCTAGAATACTCGTGAATAACTATTCTTCAGACTGTGACCCATTTCTTTGGTATCTACTGCACCAGCAACTCAAGTCTTACCAGCAAAATATATGACATAGGTGGTGGAATAATTTGTGTTAAAAGAACAACTCTAATGCACAGTTAACAAATTGAGACCATGAAGTGTCCTGAAAAAAGAAAATTGGCAGACTAGCATTGGTTATTTGTATGAGACACATACACTATGTATTTGATTCATGGATGCTGGAAGTTGACAAAGAATCACAAGATATAAAACTCAACGAGAAAGTCCTAAAGTATACTATAGATAAACATCTTGAAGAAAGCATACTGTAGAGGTAAATTTATTCACACAACTCCGTAGTCTCAGAAACTTTGAATTTTTTCATACAAAACTGGCCAATGGTTTCAATTCTTCAATGTTTCAGCAGTAGCTATTGTTCCCTGTAGCTAAGATCCAAAAACAAAACAAAACAAAAAAAAAGAAGGGTTTTGAAATGACTCTACCACACAGTCAATTATGTTCCACTTAATCCCTACTTCATGGCCACATATCTCTACGCCTAATTTGCTAGAACACTCCTGAATAATTAAATTCGGACTGTGCCATACTTCTTTGGTTTCTACTGCACCAGCAACTCAGTCTTACCAGCAAAATATAATTTTTGTTAAAAGAACAACTCTAATGTGCGGTTAAAAAATGAGACCATGATATGTCCTGAAAAGAGAAGATTGGAAGACTAGCATAGGTTATTTGTATGAGATGCACATAAACTAGGTATTTGATTCACGCAGGCAGTTGACAAGGAAACACTAGATATTACTACAGCTTCAGATACGCCTGCTGCTATACACGTGGATAGGAAGGTACCTGGACGTTGGAAATTGGACAGAAGCCCCCGTCGGATATGCCTGTCCCATGTTGCTTGCCTAACTCGAAGATCAGTTAATTACCAATGTGACGAATTAGATAAAATAATCAAGCAGTACTAAGGATAGATGAAGTTGTATTTTTCACTCTACCTGCATAAGTTTCTGAAGTTCAGCTGGTCCACCTACCGGCATCATCATTCCTGGAATTTGGTGGCCAATGTTTGGCCAGATTTGAGTGGGCATATTGACACCGTTGGACGTAGGTTGTTGGATTTTTCCAGAGAGTTTTGAGTCCCCACCAGCAGATTTTGCTGCAGCAGCCATGAGAAGGGACTGTTGCTGTGCGAGCATAGCAAGTTGTTGTTGATGTAGGGAAAATGGTGACACCATATTTGACTGTAAAATGTCCAAATTGTTATGTCAGGCAATGCATATATGAACTCCAACTGATATAAAGACAAAAGTGCAAGACTTCCAGAACAAGTGACCTAAGTTGGTTCTTTGAAACTTACTGTATATTTAAATGAAATCAATCCCATTCTAATGTAATAGCGAACATTGAAAATTTTCAATGCAAACACAAGAATAAAATTGAAACTTTAAAATTCCGCATATATTTAAATTGATTCCATCCCACTTGGATCAGCACCACTCCAGCAAGCGAATAATTACATCAACAATTTTTTTTTGAATAATCCATTCCTAAAAAATGACAGGCGAACGTGTGGTCGGTGTTAGAGTTGCATGGTTGCAACCTAGATATCACATGTTCAACTCTAGGAAATAGCCTCTTCACATATTATGTGGGGGTAAAGGCTACGTGCATATTGTCTTTCCCCAACCCTGTCCATTGCGGGAGCCTTAATTTGCTCCTAAATCAGTTCCTAAAATGCAATAAATTGCTCCTAAATCACATACCTTCTCAAAAAGACTCATAATATCATTTTTCACATCTTTTTGGGGCTTATCCGCAACTCGCGTGGTTGTAAATAATGGTGTATCTTTAAATAGATCCTCAATTGCAGATGTCGACTGGGTATTATTCTCAACTACTTTTGCTGGACTAGCTTTTACAGTTGTCGATGCATCTTCAGCAGGTGCAGCTGCAGCTGCAATTTGTTCACAAAGAGCATAAACATGCATCAAAATTCAAGACTATACAAGTATAGCTACACATTGCACTGGTTGCAACAAAGGAAGAATTTCAACAGAATTAGTATATTTTTAAAAAGAACAAAAAGACAAAGCCAAAATGTCTTTGTTTATCCTAATACGTTGATATCAAAGAGAGAAGTAAAAGATATACACTGAAAGCCTGCCCAAGAATTATCCTCAGTTGGAGCAGCCTCTGAGCCATTTTCACTAGGACCGTCAAAGGAAAGCATGTTGAAAAGGTCGGCAGCTAAGTCAACTTTAGGGGGAGAAGCAGCAGGAGCAGCATCTGCAGCCTTCTTTGTTGCTTCGGCTGGAGCCACTAGTGAATCTGTTGTCTGACTAGCTTCTTGAGGCTTTGATACAGAAGTAACCTGTTCATACATATCCATCATCACACACATCCATATGGGCAAACCAGCATAAGTGTCACCAACTTGCCATAGTGTGGAACAGACTATGATTCCATAAACAATAAATCTGACCACCACAAATTAGATGCCAGGCGGTTGACATACAAAACCACAAATTTTACCCAAAAAAAAACTTTGATATGACTTTAATCCTGTTGAGAACATTTTAGGGCCCTATAAGACATGAACAAACCAAAAATTATCCAAATTATCATTTTCAGTTTGTGGCATATATTTCAGTCTCTCACTCTTACTCATTGCATGTAACCCATGGTTGATGGTCACACAGAACCCAAGTCTGAAAATTTCTTTATGCACCTGATTGGGCCCTCTGGGAGGAGCAGGCATTCTAATTCTTGTAGCAGGAACACTGTCTTTTACATTTGGAGTTTGAAGGTTCTTTCTTTCCTCACAAGTATTTTCTGGATTGCTGGCAAATCCATGCTCACTTCTCTCTGCAGGTCTCTGCAAATGCACCGAAGCCCTTTCTTCCTGCCCTCTAGGCAAGGAGTTTGGTGTTTTATCTTTAGGAACCCATCTTTTCTCTTCATACCTGCAAGACAATTTCATAATCAAACAAGTTAGTCAACAATAACACAGTATATCTTCATGCAAAAAGAATACATCAACAAGGTAACAGGAAAGGAGATGTACAGTCTATGGGATAACTTTATGACACATACTTCGCACGGATGAAATTCTCAATCCCCACTCTGTCATAGTTTGTGGGTAACTCTGCTTCCCAATAACTATTTGACTTTTCATTTCCCATTGCTGCAAAGAAAACCAATAATTCTCTTAAATTCCAGGCTTTTGGTTGATCTTAAAACGACACCAACATCAACCACATTGACCATGAGCAATGACCTAAAAGACAAGCTTACATTGAATAAATGCAACCTGCTCTGGTAGCCATGTATCCAACGTAGCAGATCGAACCTGCAGCAAACCCAACAAAATTCAAAACATGTCATCTGCATAAAAGGATGCTTTTTCATCGACTATTGAGTTGAATGTCGATGAGATGCAATAGACATCCAGAATCACTAGAATATTATACAACAGAGGGCATAGTTTTTATCATTCAACTAAAGAAGCAAATTGTGCATGGCTAACTAAATAAAATAATATGAATGGAACACAGAAGAACTTTTAATTAAAAGATTCTTTTTTTTGAACAGAAAAAAAAAAAAATGAATGAATGACACTAAGGAACAAATTGGTACTCTAAAACAATGAGCATGCTGCGATGAAAACTAAATTGTTTCCCATATTACCAATGGGGCAATACCAAAGACTGACACAAGTGATTGATTCTTGCTGGAAACCAATGAGGGAAAATAGTGTCATATGCCACAATTGCACTACAATTGAAGTTCACAAGCGATGGAGGTGTAAATTTGCAGGAAAACATTACAAACTATTACTACAAAATCTTAGAATAAAAAAGTTCAGAAATAATGACTAGAGATGAACTTATTGAACAAAATCTGGTAGATCTCCAAAGTAGATGTTTACAAAAATTTACCAGGGAAATGTAGAAAACCTTATTGTACTTTGTGCTGTCAATCCGCAAATGAAAGACTATAGAAGTTTTGGTTCTCTACCTCACTACTTAACTTCCTATACTATAGTAACAATAGAGAATGCATTTAAGAACATCATCACCTTCGAAATATGTACACCAAGACTTCGATGGATCCCAGAACATTGCATGCATATAAAGATGCCTAAATTTACACTAGCCCATCTTGGACCTCTGCACAAAAAGAAAGTCACTACCACAAAATTTACCATAACTCATAAAAGTAATAAAAAGAAAAATAGCAAACAAGCATTTGATTATATGTGACACTAAGCATTGGATTACATGTGACACTAAGCATTCGATTATATGTGACACTATCTAAGAAAATCCATTATTAGGCAATATCTATTCTATCAAGTACCAACATGGTGTTTTACTATTAAGATAGTTACAATGCTCAGATTCTTCTAGATACATACTTGGATTTACAGTCAGCACATTCTCTATTCTCTGGAAGTTTAAGAAGCCCTTCCAGAATCTGCAAAGTAAAGACTGAACAGGTAAGAAATCACCCTAAGCAAAAGATAGTAAAGGTAAGAGAGCATATTACTTCTTAAAGTCTACCTCAAAGCCATCAAAGATGCAGGAACTAAACATCCAACATAATATAAACAATCACAAATTCACAATCAGCATCATGCAGGGAAAAAAATCCGAACATGGAGAATTGGCGTGATACATGCTTTAATGCATGCATCAGATGCCTAATGGTGCCCCTCTGCCAAGAATACAATGATCAATTATAAAAGACCATCTAACTCATAATTCAAAGGTCTCCAACAAAATGGAATATAAAAAAAGAGCTAATATTCTTCCAAACATAATGCTATTCACTGATCCTAAGCTCATTTCATCAGATATTAAAGGTCAAAAAAAAAATAATTAAAAAGAAGGAATACAGAAAATAAATTCAAGATTAACAAATTTGGATTGTTCAATTAACTTCAAAAAACGGAAACAACCACAACATGTTTCTCATCATCCAGAGTAAAATTAGATCAGAACTTAATCAAGAATCGAGCTACAGAAAAAAGCTATCCAAAACCAATCTGTAACAAGAATTTCAGCAATATAAAACCACACAATCGCGCTCGAAGCTATTCAGATCAGATCACACTATATTCAGACGCATCAACATCCCATTGAAATGACGTTAATTTCGCATAAATCAAACAAAATAGAAAATCAAGCACAATAAAAGCGCATAAGAATTAGATCAAACAACAACAACGAACATTAACTGAATTCAACAATCAAATTCAAAGAAAATGACCAAAAATAAGGAATTCAAATCTGGAAAAGCATAGATGTGGATGAAGTGAAAAGAATACCTTTCTGTGCCTGGCATTAAGCTCCTTAGATACGTTGGCCTTCTCGTTCATCGTGAAACCGTCGAACAAACAGCGTCTCCTCGGATGGATTCAGTATTCAGAGAGTAGAGAAGGCGCAGAGAGATGCGGAGGAGATCAGTTTCGTCTTTTCAACGCCCCTTCCTCTCTCTCTTTCTCCGCGTTTCTCTCTCTAAACTCTTCCTCTCCGATTATATGTAAATCAATGGAACCTAAAAAAAAATTAACGGAGGAAGAAGAAAAGAAGAGAGATTTATCACAAGAAGAAGAAGAGTCTCGCTTAACTTGTAAATGAACAAAAAAAATGTGGAATGCGTTTTTGATAATGTTACTAATTTGGTTGGCACGTGTGAGATGAGTTGATGGTGACGTTTCATTCCTATGAGTGCTATATGCACCCCAAGTTTTACTAAATGCACCCCAAAATCTAGTCAAAATGCACACCTTCAAACACCCCGCTATCTCTACCATGTTCTGTCTCAAATCTCCTCATTGAACCCTAAATACTTAATCTAGCCCCAAATCTCCTTCTCACAAGTGTCGCCAGTGTACTAGGCCACATACTCCGCTGTAGCGGTGAACTCATGACGGCACTCCCTTCTTTCTACAAACTTCCTCAAGGAATTCATCTTCCTAGATGTATCTTCAATGTTCGTTAACAAACTAGAGATCTTTGAGTCCATTTACAAACAGAGAATCAGAAACCTCCAATTCATGAATCTCCAACACCATCCCAATCTCAAATCCTCCATCTCTGATATAATCTTTACCTTCTTAGGCCTTCCCCAACCGAAATCCACCTCATATAGCTCAAGCAACGGTGACTCAGCAACACTGACATCGAATGTTCCTGGATCTATAGCATTCAATTTTTCGACCATCATTAGGAGCCCAGCAAATGCATTAGGAAAATCTGTAGGTGAGGCGGCAATCACATCGCAGCAGAGAAAATCCGAGCAAAAGAGAACGAGAAGAAATTGAATAGAAAAGTTTCAGCGTGAGAAGGATTGGAGTGTATTACGTAATGTTATGTTCTTAACTGTGGTGTACTTAGTTAATTATGGCGTGCATATAATCTTCATTGTTTTTTTGTCCCGCACGTGTGTAAGAGTTATTTTATATTTTTCATATGTAAAATGTAATGGTTTGTGATGCTGATAATATATGTAATCATTAATATGTTGATAATATCATATATATGTTCATATAGTAGATATTATACAAGAAAAACTAGCCTGATCTATTAGTTAATGATGTGAGCCATGATTTCCTTTTCTAAGCTTTGTAATGGGAGGTGAGAATGTTTAGTTAGAAAACCTTGTGTGGGAGAAAGGTTCATGTGAGGTGTTTTGTCTTTTTAGTTTTTTTTTGGTGTTTTTATAATTGAATCACTCCCAACCCCTTGTGTTGTGTTGGGAGGATTCAAAAAGGAAGTTGGTTGGGGTGTTAAAAAAATCGTAGAAATCAGATGGATCACTTTTGTTCGGTTATTTTCAAAAGAAAAATAATTTAGAAACTAATTCATAACTGATCAAAATAACCTTCGATAACGGTTCGATTGATTGGTTAAATTCATATCAAAAAATCGATTGTTTACATCCCTAGAGTTGGAAAAAAAATCGATCATTCATATCCCTAGGTTGAAACTCTCCCACCTAGCCCTCCCATTGCGAACCGATGTGCCAAGCAAATTTGCTACTAACTATTAAGGATTGTGCTTGAGAATTTTCTTAGATTAGTTTCTAAGGTATTTGTCAAACCCATGAGAACATATTTGAAAACTCTCAAAGATGAGCTCTTCACGAATACCTCTGAACCCAACACATGAAAAACACTCAAAAACCTATGAAAACGAAACTGTTTAGCCTAAGTAAGCCTCTACAAAACCAAAACCAATTATTATCAAATATAATTTTAAAGTTTCATGATTAGGGTACCACCACTTACTTGCCTATATTTTATCTTATTTTATTTCCAAAATGGCTTAGAATTTGTGGATTAAAATGAAGAAACATAGCATTAGCAAGGCAGGCTATGATGGACCATTAATGAAAAAGTGGAAGGTCTTCAATTGGGAATGTATCTAGCTACCATTACACTACACTCAATTAGTGCCGGTGACCAAAAGTGTTGTAGAAACCGCGTGACCATCCACTTAGCAAAGTGGCATATTATATACATCCTGCATGTGCTCGATTCTGTCCACTCGAGTCGATTCTGTGTACTATGAAAATCTTGTGCACGGAAGTTTTTTTTTACCAAAATAATTGTATCAATAAATTACTAAATGTTGACAAATCCAGATTCCCCACCATAACAGAAACATTTGATTATTTAACTTCTTATATATGGAGTAGAAATTCATGAGATTCTTAAGGGAAAAAAAAAGAACAGATAAGTAGTAGAACAACTTTGCCTTATGACCGGCAATTATTCATGCATAATTGCTAGATAATTCTTTAAGCCTATACTATATAGTTAATTACTCAATTGTTCTTCTACTACTCATCATCATCTGGATCATATTCGATCACTTCAACCACAGAGCCTCCGCGAAGATAGTAATCGTACATACGAGCCCTATCGACCATCTCCATTTTCGCATGAACCAAAACGAATTTCTCGCTGGGTATACCACAAAAGTCCTCAATTTCTTTCTTCAACTCCTTCACCCGCTTGAAATTGTTCACTTCAACATTAACTTGCTTAGTGTACTTAACTGTAATGTTGAAGTTCTTTTGTCCTTCTGGTAATGGTGTTAGAACAAGCCCTACTTGATCGATGAAGTTTGCGCCTTTGAAGAGCGTGGCATGGTACGATTCGATAGTTTGATCGTCCTCCAGTTTGTGGCCTTTGTAGACTCCACTCTTTCTGATTTGGTTGTAGTAGAGAGTTTGTCGTTCGATTTCTACGTTGAGCATTGATGAAATGATGGATTTCAAGTCGAGAATGGTTGAGGAGAGTGGGATTTCAATTTCGGGTTCGATTAATCCTCCGGCGATCTTGAATCTCACTGTTGCCATGGTTGATATGAATAGGATGAATATTCATGGCTCTGCAAATTAAGTTTGGTATTTCAATGGTAAGTTCATGAAAGATAATAAGCTAGCAAAGCAAATTGTATGTTCAATTGTTTCACTCCATAGTTGTTGTAGTGAAGGTAGACTAAGTAAAATTATTATTGTGTTTGCTGCTTTAAAACTTCATTCTCATCATCATGATTTGGATGATTTGCTTGATCCGTTAAAATCATGCATATGTGACATTTTTTATAATGAAATGAATTTTATATATATATATATATATATATATATATATATATGTTTAAAATGACAAGGCAAATGACATGAATTCTATTTAAAAAATAAATAACAAAAGCTCACAAGAAACCCAAATCAAAAAGTCAAATTGTCCATTAAAAAGAAAATTCAAATTAGTTGCCTAAGAAGATTTTAAAAAAAAGTTAATCAAATTAATAGTAAAGGGCTCAACTCAAGTGACAAGTAAGGTCTTGATAAGTACTTATTTTGATAGTCACGTGCTGGACTTAGATTCAATTTACCTTGTTATCTATATAAAAAATTTATGAGCCTGAACTTTTAAACCTATATCGAATGTTCAAAAAGGATAATTTATATCGTGTTGTTGTTAGTTAAAAAAAATAAAAAGTATTGATAAGCACCTCACATTAAATATATATTTCTAGAAATCTCAAGTATTTGAATATCCTCTTGGGGCTAAAATTCTGAAATCTGAAGAGACCACATTTGTCTAGTCAGGGCTCGGCATCGGGCGGAGCCGACTAGAAAATATGAGGCCTGGACACTATTTTGAGAATCGGGTTTCTGACCGGACTTGACTCTCAAAATGAAGCCCAGGCCCTTAAGGCTCGGGCCTTTGGATCGGGCTGGGCCCGAGTTTTTGATTATATAATTTTATATTTGTATTTTTTTGAGGAAAATGTATTATATATATACATATGTATAATAAATATGTATTATGTATATACATATACACACATACATTGCAATAATATATATATATATATATATATATATATATATATATATATAAAATGTATGTTGCCTAGTCGGACTTAGATCGGGCTTGGGCAAGGTCAAAATTGACCCGAAGTGTCGAGTTTCGGGACGGTGCTTGACCCCAAAAATGAAGCTCAGGCTCGTCCAAGGTGTCAGGCTGGGTTGCCCAGACCCGATCTAATTTCGGGCCAGGCCTAAGCCCGCTGGCCAAATGGTGACCCGACTAGCCATGCCCAAAAAGTCAGTTTGGGTTGAAGAAACGGTGCGTTTTATAGACTGAAAAAACGTATTCCCCTCTCAGTTTGCTTGGTGCATCGAGCCGGACATGACGAACACGTAAATTCTCCTCTCTCCTACTCCTTTTTATGATATAATCCAATAGAGTAGCGTACAACTGCAATTCGGTTTGGTTTTTTCAGACACTGTAGTTCGGTCAAGGCAGAGGATTTGTTTTCGCTCCTCTTGTTGACAAATCTCTCTGCAGCTCGTCCAAACAGGGGTTAGGGTTTAAATTTAGCTATCTCAATTAATCTAATTCTCTGTTTTATCGTTATCTTTATTGTGGGTACCGATCGTGGTGAGTTTTATCTTGAATTGCAGAATTAAAAATTCGGTCTTTGCTTTGTCTGCGCAATTGACGCTGTCTCAGATTCTCTTAACCATGTGAAATCTTGTATGGAGAAACGTTTGCTAATTTGTGTTTCTTACTGGGTTTTAGAAATCGTAACTGTTACTCCTGTTCCCCTAAATGCTATTATTATGTTAATATCATCCCACAAATACAATGCTTTAAGAAATAGAAGAGATTCAGAAAGGAACATATGTCATAGAGACCACTTTGGAAGGTTACAAAGAAGAAAAGAAAATTCAACTGAATGTGCTTAATTAAGCAATTTGTTTCTTGTTTTTTTAGATTTGTATGTTATTTCATATTGATTCTACAGTTGTTCTTTCCATTCTTTTCCTTTGTACTTATTTCATCCAATTAGCAGTGTAGGTGTCTAAACATTGGCTACGTAGCTGTTTGAAATTCTGAAGCAGACTTAACCCTAGCTGGAATATGCTATGCAGTTTCTTTGATTTCTGACTTTTAGTTGTCTTGGTCTTCTTTTTTGCTTGCGTCAGTTTGAATTACTAATTTTCGGTTGTTGAAGTTAGCTTCTTCGCTTTACTTATTAAATGGAAATGCCGATTGTGGTCTTCACTTGCAGTGATGTCGCTATTGTTATTTGATTTCATTAACTGATAATGGCGGAATTTTATTTGATTTATAGTATGTTTTGGATCAGTTCATTTTGGGGCAAAAGAAGAGTTTTGGAGAATGATATCTTTTTTGGAATTTTCTCGTCATAAGAGATCATTTGATTTCATCAATTTGTACGAGTTTGAAATAATCATATAGTGTATTTGGGGTTGCTTGCAGAGTGGAAATATTTTCTTTTCCCTTGAATTTAATTTTCCTTTCGAAAAATGGTCTGTTGCTTCTTTAATATTAGAAGACGTAGTAAAAATTTCTTGTTTCTGAATTCATTAACAGATATGATGATTCTTGACTGTAAACTCCAATTTATTGGGAAGAGTTCCTATCCCCTGCAAGACATCTGTGAATCAATTTGAAAGTATCATATGGTATTCTTGGAAACAACCTCTCCACATATTATGCGAGAAAGGTTTGCTTACATTCTACATGTCTTCGACCCCGTCCACTGCGGGAGCCTTGTGCGTGGAAGTTGTTTACCATAAAGTCTTCTTGGCTGAACTTTAGTTTTGGTATTTATCTGGAGTACTGAACCACTAGCAGATTGATGACTCAACGTATAATAAAAACTGAATTTACCAGCTTAGTTGGTTAGTTTGATGTAGTTGCTTTTGCATCTTATGATGATTCTCTCAAGGATTTGACACTAGATACCAATTTTTACTTACTTTGTTTACTAAAAGTCTAAAAGTGTGCTGGGCTAGAGGTGAAGGCATAAAGAAATATGTTATCTTTTTTTTTTCGTAAACACCATCATGGAGGAAGGTGTCTCACAATCTTCATTATCTTGTATGTCTTGTTTTTCTTGTTAGGAAGTGTCTGCATGTATTTTGCACCCTACTTTTTTGACTCTTTACTGATAAAGTAGTTTTATACTTGTTCATATAAACTGCAGGGGTGCACTTGATCTGATCATGGATGTTAATGTCAGTACCCAGTATAATAATAGATGGAAGCAAATGGGATGTGAAGAGAAGAAGACAGCTGTTGACGAAGAAATTAAAAGGATGAAGCAACTCCCGTCGAACAGTGCTTATGTTTCCCATCGTTTGCGGGTCCTCAATAAGATTCTACATCTTATGTCTGCTGAGGTATATTTTCTGAAATAGATCTTTATATAAGCCAATAAGAAACACCTGGAGAGATCCATTATGGAAAAAATGGTAATTTGAAAAAAAAATTAACTAGTGAAGTGCATGTTTAGTATAGTGGATCAGCTTTTTTCAATCACAAGTTTATTTAGTAGAGTGAATCACCTTTTTTTTTCCCGATTACACATGTATTCAAGCATTAAAGTGCATGTTTAGTATAGATTTTGATCTTATTTTCCCGATTTTGTTAGAGGACTGCATCAGTGGAACAAGAGCTAGAGTTGCTTTTTGCCAAGCTGTCTTTGTAAAACATTGTCTGGTGATGAAGCAGATATGTTGATGTCAGCATTCAAATCAGGTTCGGCATGCTACTACATCATGTGATCACGATTCTTTAAAAGCTAGGTATACTTTCATTCCATTGTTGAATTTTCTCCCTTCAACACGAGGAGAGAAGATGCAAAACTTTGGTATTGTATAAGAGCTTTGATAGGCTGCTTCCCCCCCCCCCCCCCCCTCTTCCTTGTATTTACTTGAATAAGATTTCTGAATGTGAAACAGTGGATTTCCGCCTATGTGGGTGACATGGTCTAGCCTTGTAAGAAAGGTAAAATGGATGTGTTTAATTGGCTAACATCAAATCCCTGCAAATGCTTCTGTAGACACCTTTATTGTGTAATGAACTTAGACTGTTCTTCTATCTTTCTCCTTTTTCCTTTAGATGAGATGATTCTTATGAACTGAATCAGATATGCTTATGCTGCATGGGCTATATGATCCAAATCCTTGTATTTATATACTGTCATGTCTCTCTCCATTTTGGGTTCTTAAACTCTTAATTGTTTCATATGTTGTGTTCTTTAAGATTTTAAGCATCACGTAGCCGCAAATATGTCTCTCATAAAACATCTTTTAGTGAGGTTAAGGCAAGGCAATGTGAAGAGAACATATGGATATATATATATATATATATATATATATATATATATATACACACATATATATACACATACATATACACATACATACTTGTATCAGTATGAGTACATCATCATTTAACTCGGTTTAGAAGCTCACAAGTTAACTGTGATCCCATGGAATCTAGCTTGGTATCTTGTCACTTCTCAACATGTATTAGGTTTGGGCGAGAGTGGGGTGATTCCAGTCTATCACCGCGGTTAGCTCGACAAAAATGGAATTTAGCGTAGATAGAGGACAAACTTCTGTTTTATCGTCACACCCCGAATATGTATGGTTGGGGAGGGGTGGGGTGATTCATTATCTTATTACCTCCGTACAGTTTCAGAACTTAGCTTAATGCAGTGATTCCGTAACGCCGTCAACTATATAATATATTTTCTGTCTAACGCAGTGCGATGAAGCCAAAAACTTAGCAAGTGTAAACACACTGCCAATCACACCCAATATATATATACCTCATGAAAGCTAAAAGAATTTGATTGTTGCAAAGTAGGGATTGTATCAAGAAACTTAAGAATTTGATTGTTGCAATCTAGCTGTCGGACATTTGATGACGTGGCAATAAATATGATCATTAGATGAAATATACGGCGGAGATTTCAGCTCCCCCACCCTAACCCATTAATATATTAAGAGCAACCACATTTAATGTTGCTATCAAAATGATTGTGAGTTGCCCTGCATGAACAACCCACCCCCTCCCCTTTCTTTGCTGCATGGTTGTGTTCTCTATGAGTAGGCTGGCAGGCGGCAGGGCGGCCACAATGCCACATTAATGTTGCATATATATATACACACACACACACATTTATATATAAAAAAAAAAAGTAGTTTGGAAAATGGCTAGATATATTCACTTTTTTATGGTGATTGGCTCTTCGTCGTCTTCGAATGTGCTATCTGGCTTTTCTGATTCCTTTAATGTTTTGAAAGAATTGAAATTATGAAGCTGAGATAATACTTCGGTAGTACTTATTTTAATGCAATGTGTTTGGGAGCTTATTCTACCAATCCAAGGATACTAAAAAAGAGGAGATAGCGGCACTGAAAACCAAGGTAGTTCAACTAACTGCAGAGGAGAGACACATTGTTGATTGATAATCATTGTTGGATAGATATCAGATGTCTTGTGTTCCATCTGTTGTCATGCAAGTGCTTGTGCATCTTTCCTGGCACTTCTCTTGGCTGGAGGGTGGCAGTGATAACTTAATTGTAAATGTACTCATTATGGGCTTATGCTGGAAACAGAACCAAGTCTGCATCATGGCTAGAGTGCTATCAACTTTGGGCCATATATGGGCCTAGCCCTAATTATTGAGAGAAAATTGAGTCAATTCAATTCAATTGAATCCCAACATGAAAATGCAAATGCAAATGCAATTCGAGTGTGGAAGAGAAAACCCATGTGAGCATTTGTAACTCATTTTCATGTGAACCCAAACCATAAGTAGAGTTGATATGAAGAATATTCACTACTCTTTTGTGGCAGCAGCATTGCTTACATATCGTTCTCTTCAATGGCAGCAGCATTGCAAATTGTTGCGTTTCAATGGTGCTATACAGTCCCCAAACAGACCCCATGTCTTGCACGAGAATGACCCTTCTATGGTTTTGACTCGGGCTTGGTTGGTTTATAAAACAATCGAATTATAGTTTAATTTAGAATCTTATTTTATCGTGTACCGTACCATCGTTTTAGGACTAATTATATGCTCTTCTTGCACCGTCAAAGTACGTTTATGTACTTCACTACTTTTCAATATTCAGTCAAATGTTTAAGAGTTGGTTTTGACTTTATTTTTCCCCTCAATTGGACTAATTCAATGCTACATTTCATTCAAATGATAAGATTTATTCTAACGAAAGGGAGGAATTGATCAGTTTAATTTGATCATGAAGTTTCCTCACACACAAACATGTATACGTATATGTATGTATATATATATATTTATATATGTATTCCATTCAACACATGTAGACAACATTTACTTTTGAAAATAAAAGTAGAGACAGAAGTTAGGCACATGTGGGTTTAATTATGTTATACACACACGACATTCCTGTACACGTGGACAATGTCGTGGAAAAAATGGATCTTTGTCGTCCGTGTTTTGTGACTTCAATGCATGTTTGTTACTATTAAAATAATTTTTTTTTCTTGACTTTGAAAACATGAAACGTTTTTGAAGGATTAACAAAATGTAAATTCAACACATAGAGTAAATTTCCATCAAGACGTGGAGAAAAGGAAAGGAAAGTGATATTCAAACCATCTATATAAAGAGAATCAACAATCCCTTTTTACAACCAACCTTCCCCAGACCCTGTAGGAGCACGCCATTTATTAAGATGCAATATCGTACCACTTCTTCGATCATGAACCTCCAACGCCATTTACATAGACAAAAACACCATTTACATCTACAAAATCAATTAGTAAATCGCAACGTGAAGCCTTGTGATGTTTTCATAAATCATAGAGGTACCGACACAAAACGAACCCTAGTAACCTTGCTTTATGATCATCTTACTAGGTTCAACCTACGTCCTTTTTTGGACAACAAGAATATGAAACCAGGAGACAAGTTGTTCGATCACATCAATGGTGCAATAAAAAATTGTAAGCTTGGTGTTGCTGTGTTTTCACCAAATTATTGCGATTCATACTTCTGTCTCCATGAATTGGCTCTTTTTATGGAGTCTAAGAAGAAGGTGATTCCAATCTTTTGTGACATCAAGCCATCGGAGCTTCAAGTGGCTAAAAATGGAGTTTGTCCAGAGGAAGATGTGAAAAGGTTTAATCAAGCTCTTGAGGAGGCTAAGAACACAGTTGGACTTACCTTTGACTCCTTAAAAGGGTATGTAATCAAAATCTCTTCCTTCTCTCATTTTTTAATCACTAATGATAGGGACATGTGGAACCCACAAATTCACTTGGATCCTATGCATCCAACTCAACGGCTGGAATAACTGAGATATCAATTATTGATATGTTTATCATCTTCGTTGTTTAATCAAGTTTAAAAATGCTAACTTGCGTCATTTATACTTTATTTTGATAAGTAGCAAGGTGGGGGATTTAAATTTGGATACCCACCAAGTTGAGTATATGTCTTAACCACCTCGACTGAGTGGTTGTTGGTTGGGTTGATGACCTGAGTTTATAGTTGATCCAGCTATAAGGTGGGCATGTTGAACGGGGGAATTATCAGTTACACACAAAAAGAGTTTTAAGTAGAATATAATTTCTTTTCTTTCCCTAGCTATTCATTCGTTATTATTTATCAATAAAGGGTTCCTAATGTTGTTTTCGTTTTGTCTTTGTTTTTACAGGAATTGGTCCGAAGTTGTGAACAAGGCTTCAGACACTATCATCGGAAACTTAATCGAAATAGAGAACCGAGAAAGGATTCATCGACTAATCAAACACTAAACTTGCATGAATATATACATATTGCCACGCCCAGTATTGGATCTTTGGTCATTTAATTTGCATTTGCTTTTTTTTTTTTTCATAATTTTATTTGTACAAAAAAATAATTTAGGATTAATTCCCATTGTTAATTTGTTGTATACACAAATTGTTAATTAATTTCATTAATTGGTTCCGTGTAAAATAGAACGATATAGGGTTTGTGGCTTTGAATGCAAATAAACAAATGTAATAATATTTTGATTTCATTTCTTTTCTATAAAAAGAGATAATGAATGAAACTTGCATCTTAAATTTCTTTAAGACCCTAGAGAAACTAGAACATGATTGGGAATTGGGAATGCTACGAACCCATTGGGATAAATGACGCAGTCGAAAATGCAAGACTGAGACTAGACATATTTTTAAGTCTAAAACACAAAGAATTAGAATTTACCAGAAAGAGATGTGATTTCAAATATTTTTATAAATCGTTCAATGATATCCTTACCCTAAATAAATAAGAAACTAAATATTTAATAAACAATGAAACTAAAACAAAGGAAATCGCAAAATTAAGAAAGTATTCAAAAACGGTGAAAATACTACATTGAAAGCTTGAACACTGAAATTTGGCAAAAATAGAATGGTATTAATAGCAAAGCGATTAGTCTTAATGACCACGCCGAATCAAGTCACCCTGTCAAATTTTGCGCAATTCCAAGCTCGTGAATTTTCTATCCTACTAGACGATATTCTTGTAATAAACATGTCATACTCATGCTCCTCAATTGTAGGGCTGGACATGGTTCGAGTCGGTTGATTATCGGTTAATAATGCAACCAACCCAACCAGTTGACTTTGCAAGATTTTCTTAAACATGTCAAATTTATTACAAATATGACATACAATTTTTCAAGTTTATATTCAAAGGTCCAAATTTTTGTATCTTTTTTCATGTTCAATTTGATTTTTATTTGAGATAAAAAAAAATGATTGAACTCATAAACCCAATCAAAACACATCCCTGTTTTAAAAAAATAATAATAAAAATTGATACCCCAAATCTTAGAACAGAATCCCAAATCTTATAATGGGGTCCGCTGTAAACACATTAGAACAAAATCCCGCCTTCCAAATTAAGGTGGAAGTTTAGGGGCTCACTTGATGGTCATAATTGATGTGGGGACTTGGGATCAGGACAAATATTGGTGGTTGGGTTTGCTTCTGCTCATCACCATCCATTGACCATCATGCATGTGGCCCAAGAAAGCTATATCAGATATGTTCCCATGTAGTTTTTCCAACAACAGATCTTAAACCAGATTGACTCATAAACCAAAATCTTCACAACCCAAAAAAAAGAAAAAAAAAAATCAAACTCATAATCAAAGCTTTTGTTCCAAACAACTTAGCATCAGCTACATAAACTCAACCATGCAAAAAAATTAATAGACATGATAGAACAAGCTCTTTTCTGTTACTTCTCCTCAATAAAAATGAAAAGATCTTGAGTAAGGAAGATAAGTAGTAGCAGAAAGAACAGAAGAAGAATTTCCTCTTGTGATCTGGTAACCCAAAACTCTTGCCATCTCTGCTCCAACCCTCATACTCCTTTCAAACGCTCTCACCCTTGCATTTCCTACAATATCCAACGCAAAATTCTATTTGCACTACAATGAAGCAACACCACTACCATCCTGGATATGTACATTTACCTACTATTATCAGCTACAGTAAATCTAGCACTTGTCGTGTACATACAATAAACGCATTGTATTACAATAGTTACACAATAATTATGTCTCCCAGGACTAATGTAGGAATTATATATAAATAGTACTTTTCAATATTCAGTCAAATGTTTAAGATTTGGTTTTGACTCTTTTTTTTTCCCCTCAATTGAACTGATTCAATGCTACATTTCATTCAAATTATGAGATTTATTCTCGTCCACTAAAATCTAACTTCGATGTTCTTTCTAACGAAAGTGAGGAATTGATCAGTTTAGTTTGATTATGAAGTTTCCTCACAAACAAACATGTATGTGTACCTATATATATATGCAATAATTCTCACATACGCATCAATTATATGCACAAACTTTAAACACTTGTTTTTCAATCATAGATACAACTGGTTTGAAACCAAATGTGTGGTTCCCACTTTTGTTTTGCTTTATTACAATCATTGAATTTCAAATGCGTAAAGTTAATACGCATAATTAGTACGTATGTGAGAATTCTTCCTATATACATTGCATGTTCACTTCTAATGCAAGAAATGAACTATTATATATATTCCATTCAACAAGAGATATATAGGAGGCACATTCAACACATGTACGTAGACAACATTTACTTTGAAAATCAAAGTAGAGACAAAAGTTAGGCACATGTGGGTTTAATTACGTTCTACCGACAAAACATTCATGTACAAGACAAAACATTCATGTACAAGACAAAGCATCACGTAGCCGCAAATATGTCTCTTATAAATCATCTTTCAGTGAGGATAAGGCAAGGCAATGTGAAGAGAACATATGGATATATATATATACACACTTGTATCAGTATGAGTACATCATCATTTAACTCGGTTTAGAAGCTCACAAGTTAACTATGATCCCATGGAATCTAGCTTGGTATCTTGTCACTTAGCAACATGTATTAGGTTTGGGCGAGAGTGGGGTGATTCCAGTCTATCACCTCGGTTAGCTCGACAAAAATGGAATTTAGCGTAGATAGAGGACAAAGTTATGTTTTAGCGTCACACCCTGAATATGTATGGTTGGAGAGGGGTGGGGTGATTCATTATCTTATTACCTCCGTACAGTTTCTGAACTTAGCGCAATGCAGTGATTCCCTAACGTATCGCTCCGTCAAATATAGATATTCTTTGTCTAACGCAGTGCGATCAAGCCAAAAACTTAGCAGGTGCAAATGCATTGTCAACCACACCCAATATATACCTCATGAAGCTAAAAGAGTTTGATTGTTGCAAAGTAGGGATTGTATCAAAAAACTTGACCTAAAAGAATTTGATTGTTGCAAACTAGCTGTCAGACATTTGATGATGTGGCAATAAATATGATCATTAGATGAAATATACGGTGGAGATTTCAGCTCCCCCACCCTTTTTCACCACTATAAACTATTAATATAGTAGAGCAACCACATTTAATGTTGCTGTCAAAATGATTCTGAGTTGCCCTGCATGAACAATCCACCCCCTCCCCTTTCTTTGCTGCATGGTTGTGTTCTCTATGAGTCGGCTGGCAGGCGGCCACAATATAATGCCACATTAATGTTGCCATATTTCAGTACTTCAATCCGTGGTCCGTGTGCTCATATCAGCATATATATATATGTATATGTACACACATTTATATAAAAAAAAATGAAACTTGGAAGTCCATATTATTCCTCGAAACACCTCATCTTTTTCGGATAGGGATGAAGCTGAGAAGACGCAGATCGACCCTGCGAAAACCTATGCAAATTACAGCTTCTTCTCTGAACGTTTGATTAATCTTTGATGGAGTAAAGATATAGTCCAGTGATATAGTTATTTAGTACTCTTCAATACTTATAATAATAGGTTGTGATATATATCTCTACTATTTCCTTTCTGCATGGGGTTGCATGCATTTACTGGATATTATTAACTGAACTTAAGTTATTCTACTTTTGCTCCAGATTCTCTCTATCATGCTCAACCCAATTGATCTATTTCTTTTTTAGGTTTATAAGGATCTTTTGTTATCAATGCTAATTAATGGGAGTTCAAAGATCGTTTTCAGCTACGGAATCAAAAAAGATCTCTTGGCAGCAAAGGGTCTAGCTCGCAGGTCCATCACAAACAAGTATATATATATATACATTATAATAAGAAAATGCTCAGCTCCACGAGATTCATTGTGGACAGACAAACGAGGATAGCAGAAGGTGGTGGTGCAGCCAGGTTAAGAAGTTGCTTCGTTAGCAGTACGAGCTTATGGATGGAGCATATGCTTATTTTTTCGGTCGAGCGGACGAGATTACAGATAGTTCTCACCAACATGTAAGCAGTACTTTTTACATGGTTTTCTATTTGTTCCGTGTCTTCTTTTTTTTCATTCCCATGCATCATGATTTTTACAAATGATATTTAGCATTTTGTGACGTGATTTTTGTATGGGAAATCAATCAACTGGAAGAATCCATGGCCATTGGTGAGGAAGAAAGCACAGGGTTGTCTGAAGGTGTATTATCTATGTTGCAATCTCACAAGTACAAAATGCCATCAACAAAAGGAAGCATATCTTCAGAGAAACCAGAGTAAAAATTCATTTCCCTCAACACCCGTAAATGGAATTTTTTCTTGTCTATTAATTACTTGCTGTCCTGTACGTTGTAGGTGTGTGATATGTAAAATGGAATATAAACGAGGAGATACGTTAACTATTTTACCCTGCACACACCAGTATCATGAGACATGTATTAAAAATTGGTTACGAGAAAACAAGGTTAGTTTTTTGATATTTTTCGTGCTTTATCTTCAATTCCGATTAACCATTTTTACATGATCTCTCTGATCTGTTTTGTTTCTTTTGCAGAGTTGTTGCTTGTGCAGAACAGAGGTGACGCTCGGATATTAGTAGGCTTGCCGGGCGGAATAAACAGCTACTAGAAAAACTCTTCTTTTTTTTTTTAATGCTGTTCATAATTTATTAAAGGTTTCAGTACTGTGGAAATGAAAAATCAAAGAAAAGGCGTAAGAGCCAGAATGCTCTTGTTGATGAACATACAATATATATATATATACGGAGGCTCTGTATGCAAAAGGCCTGTGATTGCATTGGAGAAGCGCATTCCTGAGTCTACTGTTGAGGAAATATTGCTGCATGTCCCATTATTTAAGCTGGTTAGTATGGAAAATGGCTAGATATATTCACTTTTTATGGTGATTCGCTCTTCGAATGTGCTATCTGGCTTTTCTGATTCCTTTAATGTTTTGAAAGAATGGAAATTATGAAGCTGAGATAATACTTCGGTACTACTTATTTTAATGCAATGTGTTTGAGAGCTTATTCTACCAATCCAAGGATACTAAAAAAGAGGAGATAGCGGCACTGAAAACAAAGGTAGTTAACTGCAGAGGAGAGACACATTGTTGATTGATAATCATTGTTGGATAGATATGAGATGTCTTGTGTTCCATCTGTTGTCATGCAAGTGCTTGTGCATCTTTCCTGGCACTTCTCTTGGCTGGAGGTGGCAGTGATAACTTATTTGTAAATGTACTTATTATGGGCTTATGCTGGAAACAGAACCAAGTCTGCATCATGGCTAGAGTGATATCAACTTTGGGCCATATATGGGCCTAGCTCTAACCATTGAGAGAATTGAGTCAATTCAATTGAATGATTCAATTTGAATCCCAACATGAAAATGCAAATGCAATTGAGTGTGGAAGAGAAAACCCATGTGAGCATTTGTAACTCATGCATTTTCATGTGAACCCAAACCATAAGTAGAGTTGATATGAAGAATATTCACTACTCTTTTGTGGCAGCAGCATTGCTTACATACCGTTCTCTTCATTCCAATCGGTTTGCACAGATTGATTGAAGAGAGTGAATTAGCGCCGAGATCTCCGTTTTTTAGGGTTTACGATTTCGTCGAGATCTTTGATCAAGTGGATGATTCCATTCTTCGTCTTTCCTCCGGATCCAAATTGGACGGAGCAGAATGTCAATGGCAAAAGCGAAAATAGTAGTGATTTTTTTGACGCCGAAACATGAGCTCCGTATTTTTTTTAGGTGAACCTCCGTTTTTGAAAACTCCGGTAATTGTCAAAGTAGTTCCTAGGCGTTTCAACTGCGACCGAGAATTCGCACGGTCCATTTGAGACGGAACATGTATTCAAACACGCGAATACTTGAAAACGATGGTTAAAACGTAAATTGTTGCTTTTCAATGGTGATATACGGTCCCCAAACAGACCCCATGTCATGCACGAGAATGACCCTTGTATGGTTTTGACTCGGGCTTGGTTGGTTGGTTGTTTTATAAAACAATCGAATTATAGTTTAATTTAGAACCTTTTTTTATCGTGTACCGCACCATCGGATCGAGGAAAGAGAGCAAGAATTCATGAGATAATTAAAAAAGGGGGGCATTTACAAGAAATAACAGGATCAAGATTGTTAGATTGTTCACATCAGCAATGCTAGACGTCCCAGTAACTGATATCCCAGTGATCCCAGTTGCTTGAGGATATTGTCAGATTGTTCACATTCATCCAAAACATGTAGATTAGTAAAAGACTAAGTGCATTTGTCATGCCAAATCCTATATTGTCCCGTAATAATTAATTAAATTGAACATTACTACTACTTAATTTAATTTATTTCTAGTTTTGTCACAAAACATATTTTGTACTTTTTTTTAAAATTTTTTTTAGAACTAATTATATGCTCAGGATATGCTCTTCTTGCACCGTCAAAGTACGTTTATGTACTTTACTACTTTTCAATATTCAGTCAAATGTTTAAGATTTGGTTTTGACTTTATTTTTCCCCTCAATTGGACTAATTCAATGCTACATTTCATTCAAGTGATGAGATTTATTCTCCGCGACTAAAATCTAACTTCGACGTTCTTTCTAACGAAAGGGAGGAATTGATGAGTTTAATTTGATTATGAAGTTTCTTCACACACAAACAAGTATGTGTGTATATATATATAGACAATAATTCTCACATACGAATCAATTATACACACAAACTTTAAATATTTGTTTTCAATCATAGATACAATCGGTCTGACATCAAATGCGTGGTTTTCATTTTTGTTTTCTTTTATTATAATTATTAGATTTCAATTGTGTAAAATTAATACGCATAATTGGTGCGTAAGTGAAAATTCTTCGTATATACATTGCATGTTCACTTGTAATCCAAGAAATTAACTATTATATATATTCCATTCAACACATGTAGACAACATTTACTTTGAAAATAAAAGTAGAGACAGCAGTTAGGCACATGTGGGTTTAATTATGTTATACACACAAAACATTCATGTACACGTGGACAATGTTGTGGAAAAAAATAGATCTTTGTCGTCCATGCTTTGTGACTTCAATGCTTGTTTCTATTAAAATAATTTTTTTTTTCTTGGCTTTGAAAACATGAAACGTTTTTGAAGGATTAACAAATGTAAATTCAACACATAAGTAAATTTCCATCAAGACGTGGAGAAAAGGAAAGGAAAGTCAAATTCAAACCATATATCTATATAAAGAGAATCAACAATCCCTTCTAAAGTACATTTTCTTTTGCCAAAAACAAAAGGAAAAACAACCAGTATCAATAAAGTTGAATCGAATTATTCTTACATCCATCCTTCTCCAAACCTTGCAAGAGCACGCCATTTATTAAGATGCAATATCCTACCACTTCTTTAATCATGAACCTCCAACGCCATTTACATCGGCAAAAACACCATTTACATCTGCAAAATCAATTAGTAAATCGTAAAGTGAAGCCTTGTGATGTTTTCATAAATCATAGAGGTACCGACACGAAACGAACCCTAGTAACCTTGCTTTATGATCATCTTACTAGGTTCAACCTACGTCCTTTTTTGGACAACAAGAATATGAAACCAGGAGACAAGTTGTTCGATCACATCAATGGTGCAATCAAAAGTTGTAAGCTTGGTGTTGCTGTGTTTTCACCAAACTACTGCAATTCATACTTCTGTCTCCATGAATTGGCTCTTTTTATGGAGACTAAGAAGAAGGTGATTCCAATCTTCTGTGACATCAAGCCATCGAAGCTTCGAGTGGCTAACAATGGAGTTTGTCCTGAGGAAGATGTGTTGAGGTTTAATCAAGCTCTTGAGGAGGCTAAGAACACAGTTGGACTTACCTTTGACTCCTCAAAAGGGTACGTAATCAAAATCTCTTCCTTCTCTCATTTCTTAATCACTAATGATAGGAACATGTGGAACCCCCAAATTCACTTGGATCCTATGCATCTAACTCAGTAGCTGGAATAACTGAGATATCAATGATTGATATGCTTATCATCTTCGTTGTTTAATCAAGTTTAAAAATCCCGACTTGTGTCATTTATACTCTATTTTGATAAGTAGCGGGGTGGGGATTTAAATTTGGATACCCACTAAGTTGAGTATATGCCTTAACCACCTCGACTGAGTGGTTGTTGGTTGGTTCATTTATACCCCTTAATTACCACCTAGCTACATATATAAACACATTAAATATATAAATAATCTTGAAATAATGAGTCTCTCCTATCGTTAGCGTGGAATGTGCTGGGTTGATGATCCGAGTTTATAGTTGACACACCTATAAGGTGGGCATGTTGAACTGGGGAATTATCGGTTACACACAAAAAGAGTTTTAAGTAGAATATAATTTCTTTTCTTTTCCTAGCTCTTCGTTATTATTTATAAATAAAGGGTTCCTAATGTTGTTTTCGTTTTGTCTTTGTTTTTACAGGAATTGGTCGGAAGTTGTGAACAATGCTTCAGACACTATCATCAGAAACTTAATTGAAATAGAGAACCGAGAAAGGATTCATCGACTAATCAAACGCTAAACTTGCATGAATATATACTTATTGCCACGCCCAGTATTGGATCTTCGGTCATTTAATTTGCTTTTTTTTTGTCATAATTTTTTTTGTTCGAAAAATTAATTTAGGACTAATTCCCATTGTTAATTTGTTGTATACACAAATTGTTAATTAATTTCATTAATTGGTTCCTTGTAAAATAGAACAATATAGGGTTTGTGGCTTTGAATGCAAATAAACAAATGTAATAATATTTTGATTTCATTTCTTTTCTGTAAAAAGAGATACTGAATGAAACATGCATCTTAAATTTTCTTTAAGACCCCAGAGAAACTAGAACATGATTGGGATTTGGGAATGCTACCAACCCATTGGGATAAATGACGCAGTCGATAATGCAAGACTGAGACTAAGCATACGTTTAAGTCTAAAACACAAGGAACTGGAATTTACCAGAAAGAGATGCGATTTCAAATATTTTTATAAATCGCTCAATGATCTCCTAGGAGGTTATAACCCTAAATAAATAAGAAACTAAATATTTAGTAAACAATGAAACTAAAACAAAGGAAATCGCAAAATTAAGAAAGAATTCAAAAAACGTTAAAAATACTACATTGAAAGCTTCAACACTGGAATTTGACTAAAATAGAATGGTACTAATAACAAAGTAATTAGTCTTAAAGACCACGCCGAATTGAGTGACCCTGTCAAATTTTGCGCAATTCTAAGCTCATTAATCTTCTATCCTACTAGACGATATTCTTGTAATAAACATGTCATGCTCATGGTCATAATTGATGTGGGGACTGGGAATCAGGACAAATATTGGTGGGTTTGCTTCTGCTCATCACCATACATTGACCCTCATGGATGTGGTCCAAGAAAGCTATATCACATCATGTCTTTTCTGTTACTTCTCCTCAATAAAAATGAAAAGATCTTGAGTAAGGAAGATAAGTAACAGCAGAAAGAACAGAAGAAGAATTGCCTTCTGTGATCTGGTAACCCAAAACTCTTGTCATCTCTGCTGCATGCCTCAACGTCACTGGCCTCAGATAAACTGCCCATAGACTCGCCATTGCCATCACTAACTCTGCTCAAAACCCTCATACTCCTTTCAAACGCTCTCACCCTTGCATTTCCTACAATATCCAATGCAAAATTCTATTTGCACTACAATGAAGCAACACCACTACCATCCTGGATATGTACATTTACCAGTAGTTAACTACCATTCTCAGCTATCTCAGCTACACTACATCCAGCACTTGTCGTGTACATACAATAAACGCATTGTATTACATAGTTACACATTAGTTATGTCTCCAGAACTATTGTGGGAATTATATATAAATAGTACTTTTCAATATTCAGTCAAATGTTTAAGATTTGGTTTTGACTCTTTTTTTTCCCCTCAATTGAACTAATTCAATGCTACATTTCATTCAAATTATGAGATTTATTCTCTGCGACTAAAATCTAACTTCGATGTTCTTTCTAACGAAAGAGAGGAATTGATCAATTTAATTTGATTATGAAGTTTCCTCACACACAAACATGTATGTGTATGTATACATATATATGCAATAATTTTCACATACGCATCAATTATACGCACAAACTTTAAACTTTTGTCTTTAATCATAGAGACAGCCGGTCTGACACCAAATGTGTGATTCCCACTTTTGTTTTGCTTTATTACAATCATTGAATTTCAAGTGCATAAAATTAGTATGCATAGTTAGTCCGTATGCGAGAATTCTTCATATATACATTGCATGTTCACTTGTAATGTAATTATATATATATATATATTCCATTCAACATGAGATATATAGGAGGCACATTCAACACGTGTAGACAACATTTACTTTGAAAATCAAAGTAGAGACAAAAGTTAGGCACATGTGGGTTTAATTATGTTCTGCAGACAGAACATTCATGTACAAGACAAAACATTCATGTATACGTGGACAATGTTGTTGAAAAAATAAAAAATGTTAGGGATTCCAATAAAAAATATTACAGTTATCTCAGTAATGAATCTTGTCCCTTAATTGATGTAAATATAGGGGCCCATAAAACGTTGTGATTAAATCAGAGAGTGACACGTCCACTATTAGGATGACTGTGATGTTTTTTATTGGGATCCCTATCACTTTTAGGGAAAAAAAAATAGACCTTTGTCGTCCATGCTTTGTGACTTCAATGTCTGTTTCTATTTTTTTTTTCCGGGCTTTGAAAACATCAAACGTTTTTGAAGGATTAACAAAATGTAAATTCAACACATAAAGTAAATTTCCATCAAGACGTGGAGAAAAGGAAAGGAAAGTGATATTCAAACCATCTATATAAAGAGAATCAACAATCCCTTCTTACATCCATCCTTCCCCAGACCAGCACGCCATTTATTAAGATGCAATATCGTACCACTTCTTCGATCATGAACCTCCAACGCCATTTACATCGACAAAAACATCATTTACATCTGCAAAATCAATTAGTAAATCGCAAAGTGAAGCCTTGTGATGTTTTCATAAATCATAGAGGTACCGACACGAAACGAACCCTAGTTACCTTGCTTTATGATCATCTTACTAGGTTCAACCTACGTCCTTTTTTGGACAACAAGGATATGAAACCAGGAGACAAGTTGTTCGATCACATCAATGGTGCAATCAAAAATTGTAAGCTTGGTGTTGCTGTGTTTTCACCAAATTATTGCAATTCATACTTCTGTCTCCATGAATTGGCTCTTTTTATGGAGTCTAAGAAGAAGGTGATTCCAATCTTTTGTGACATCAAGCCATCGGAGCTTCGGGTGGCTAACAATGGAGTTTGTCCGGGGGAAGATGTGTTGAGGTTTAATCAAGCTCTTGAGGAGGCTAAGAACACAGTTGGACTTACCTTTGACTCCTTAAAAGGGTATGTAATCAAAATCTCTTCCTTCTCTCATTTTTTTAATCACTAATGATAGGGACATGTGTAACCCACAAATTCACTTGGATCCTATGCATCCAACTCAACAGCTGGAATAACTGAGATATCAATGATTGATATGTTTATCATCTTCGTTGTTTAATCAAGTTTAAAAATCCTGACTTGCGTCATTTATACTTTATTTTGATAAGTAGCAAGGTGGGGGATTTAAATTTGGATACCCACCAAGTTGAGTATATGTCTTAACCACCTTGACTGAGTGGTTGTTGGTTGGGTTGATGACCCGAGTTTATAGTTGATCCAGCTATAAGGTGGGCATGTTGAACGGGGGAATTATCAGTTACACACAAAAAGAGTTTTAAGTAGAATATAATTTCTTTTCTTTCCCTAGCTATTCATTCGTTATTATTTATCAATAAAGGGTTCCTAATGTTGTTTTCGTTTTGTCTTTGTTTTTACAGGAATTGGTCCGAAGTTGTGAACAAGGCTTCAGACACTATCATCGGAAACTTAATCGAAATAGAGAACCGAGAAAGGATTCATCGACTAATCAAACACTAAACTTGCATGAATATATACATATTGCCACGCCCAGTATTGGATCTTTGGTCATTTAATTTGCTTGTTTTTTTGTCATAATTTTATTCGTTCAAAAAAATAATTTAGGACTAATTCCCATTGTTAATTTGTTGTATACACAAATTGTTAATTAATTTCATTAATTGGTTCCTTGTAAAATAGAACAATATAGGGTTTGTGGCATTGAATGCAAATAAACAAATGTAATAATATTTTGATTTCATTTCTTTTCTGTAAAAAGAGATACTGAATGAAACATGCATCTTAAATTTCTTTAAGACCCCAGAGAAACTAGAACATGATTGGGATTTGGGAATGCTACGAGCCCATTGGGATAAATGACGCAGTCGAAAACGCAACACTGAGACTAAACATACGTTTAAGTCTAAAACACAAGGAACTGGAATTTACCATAAAGAGATGCGATTTCAAATACTTTTATAAATCGTTCAATGATCTCTTAGGAGGTTATAACTCTAAATAAATAAGAAACTGAATATTTAGTAAACAATGAAACTAAAACATAGGAAATCGCAAAATTAAGAAAGTATCAAAAAGGGTAAAAATACTACATTGAAAGCTTCAACATTGGAATTTGGTCAAAATAGAATGGTACTAATAACAAAGCGATAAGTCTTAATGACCACGCCGAATCGAGTTACCCTGTCAAATTTTGCGCAATTCCAAGCTCGTGAATTTTCTATCTTACTAGACGATATTCTTGTAATAAACATGTCATGCTCATGGTCATAATTGATGTGGGGACTGGGGATCAGGACAAATATTGGTGGGTTTGCTTCTGCTCATCACCACACATTGACCCTCATGGATGTGGCCCAAGAAAGCTAAATCAGATATGTTCCCTTGTAGTTTTTCCAACAACAGATCTTAAACCAGATTGACTCATAAACCAAAATCGTCACCACCCAAGAAAAAGAAAAAAAAATCAAACTCATAATCAAAGCTTTTGTTCGAAACAACTTAGGATCAGCTACATAAACTCAACTATGCAAAAAAACTAGACATGATAGAACAAGCTCTTGCCATCTCTGTTGCATGCCTCAACATCACTGGCCTCAGATAAACTGCCCATAGACCCGCCATTGCCATCACTATCTCTGCTCAAAACCCTCATACTCCTTTCAAATGCTCTCACCCTTGCATTTCCTACAATATCCAATGCAAAATTCTATTTGCACTACAATGAAGCAACACCACTACCTGATGGATCGTACTTAACACAAGAGGGGGGTGAATTGTGTTCCCAAATTCCGATAGGAATCTCTTTTTATAATTTAAAAGGAAATCAATGTCAATTAACAATTAGCACACAAATTTGAACTCTAATGATTATCCTAATCAACATTCATTTCAATGCAAGATGTGATACAATATGGTGAATGATCAATTATCAAATAATCAAGGAATTGCAAAAACAGATTTTTTCAAACAACACATTGCACACAGATTTTACAACTCAAATTTCACCTAGCAAATCGAGTCAGAATTCAATGAAATTTGGTATGCAGTATCACAACACCCTAATGAATACTATATCAAAAATTCAGATTAAAATTCAAAGTTTAGCTATGTGAAGAGTGCACGGACAGACTAGTGGTTCAGAAAATTCTGCAATCAAAACACTTAATCAATCAACAAGCAAGCAATGCAATCAAGAAAGTCCACACAGCAATTTATAGTAGTTCGGAGACTCTTCTCCTACATCTACTACCTAGGTTCACCAACCTAGGATTTTCCAACCTCCACTAAGGATGTGGTTTTCTCAAGAGCTCCACAAAACTCACAAGGGTTTTTAGGTCACCCTTAAAACTGAAGATTTCAAGACAATCTTCAAACTTTACAACCAAGGGTTTCAAGCACTCCCTTAAACTCAACCTCAACAAGGTTTTTGCCCAATGAAGGGACTTTTACAAGTGTTCGGTATAAATGGTTCACTCAAGGTTTGCACTAAACAAATAGGGTTGAGGAACACTCAAGAATCACAATATCACCTCACGGGTTGGATAGAAAATGAAGAATAATGAGGATTTTCGAATCTGAAAAATAAGAAGCCAAATGAGAAGCACTCCCTCTTTGCAAAAGCAAAATAGTGAGGAAGCCTTTAGAGTGGCTTGGGTAGAAGCTTGGATTCAATGGCACAAACTAGCTTGAAAGTTTTGAGAGCAAGAATTTCTTCAATGTAATTTTGGCTTCTCCAAGTTGGAATGAGGAAGAACCCCTCTTTATAATTTACCAAGCTCTTGTGATTTCCACCATTGGATCTTTTTCTATCTTCAAATCTCGACCTTCAATTACATGTGCAAATCTTGGCCATTGAATGAATAGATCATTAAATCTTGACCTTACAATATGTAGCCGTTGCACTTGCATTATTTTCCAAGTCTAGCTTTCCAAGATTTGAGTTGTCATGTGCACTTGCAGCCATCTTTGACAATTTGATCAAACTTGCACCAAATCTTGACCTTGGTATCTCCAACAATTTTGTCATCTTTGACCATTTGATCAAACTTACACCAAATCTTGGCCTTGGTATCTCCAATGATTTCCTACAAAATGTGTAGCAACTTGCAACAATCTTTGACTCCAAAAATCAAGTAAGATCTTATTTTAAGTCAAAAATTGCAAGCAAGAATATGGTCTTATGCACAACCATTGGATTCACCTTTTAAATGGTCATCTTAACCCTTCAAGTCTTGTTGTAATCTGATCCATTCATAATTCAAAACAATTCAATCTCAGCCATAGATTAGTGTACCGTTGGAGCTTGTAGTCTTCAAGAATATCTTCATAATCTAAGTCTTGTCTAGTTGCAAAATATACTTTCTCATCTCTTACAAATTTCAACCATTGCATTTGTCCTTTAGCTTCATCAATTGTCTTCTCACAAAAATATGATCATTGACCTCAATAAAGGAAGCATGTGCAAGATCTTGTTTGATGAAGACAAGAGATCCTTCAAGTGACCAAACATGTCCCTCCAATCTTGACTTCAAACTCTGAATTGGCAGCACCAATATATCCATATTATACAGCCCTAAGGCTAGTTCCAATCATCAATCAAAATGCCTTAGTGGAAGGTTGATGAACATAGGTTTTTCTTGGTTTTCTAGAGATCCAAGCTCATACTTGAAAACCGGACTTCAATTCACTTGAGCAAACTGAATTCTGAGTGATATAACATCCTCATGATGATTAACCTACAAGGAAATAGGAGGTAGAACTCCTCAATTGTATGTAAGCTCAAAGAGCTTCATATGGAGCGCATAGGTTAATTACATTAGAAAAATAACCCAGAAAATTTGTATTACTGCATGATAAATCATTTTATATATATTAGAATGTCCACATAAAATTTCATAACAATCGGAAATCGTTTGGTCACTCAACCAAGCAAATAAGTCACTAATAGTGAAACCGATAAATTCTAAGTGTAAATTCAATGTTATTTTGCAAACTCACTGTAAATGACATTTTCTCTTGAACTTTACTAAGTCAAATATGTTCATAGTGATGAAACTAATATGCACACGAAATTTCATTTAATTCGGAGTTCATTTGGTTCACCACGTTCACAAAGAACACATATGCACAAAATTAGGTAAAACCTAGTTTTGGCGGAATTTAAGCATATGACCAAATATATATGTGATGCACTTAATTTATCATGATTATAGTCCTAGAACATATATTAGACCTTTATGTGCATTGGTTCAAGTTTCAAGTCATTTGACCTAAGTTGGTTAAGATAAATTATGATCATTAGAAGATTAATGCCCTAACTTAGTCCATGTATGTTTGTTTTCAAAACTGAATTTCCAGCACTATCTCAAAAATATATAGATATCAAATTCACATAGAGATATGCATAAGCCTTCATTTAAGTGTATATGCACAATTAAGATATTAAACAATTAACCAAATAACCATTTAAGCATGTTTTCTAGCATTTTAGTATATGTTCAAGTCAAGCATGCTCACACACATTTTAGTATACAATCATACACAATCATCAAAAACACAATGTTGACTAGACACTAAGTCTTGGTCCAACACTACCATCCTGGATATGTACATTTACCAGTAGTTAACTACCATTCTCAGTTACACTAAATCTACCACTTGTCGTGTACATACAATAGACGCATTGTATTACATAGTTACACAATAGTTATGTCTCCCATGACTATTGTGGGAATCACATATAAATAGTACTTTTCAATATTCAGTCAAATGTCTAAGATTTGGTTTTGACTCCTTTTTTTTCCCCCCTCAATTGAACTAATTCAATGCTACATTTCATTCAAATTATGAGATTGATTCTCGGCGACTAAAATCTAACTTCGATGTTCTTTCTAACGAAAGAGAGGAATTGATCAGTTTAATTTGATTATGAAGTTTCCTCACACACAAACATGTATGTGTATGTATATATATATGCAATAATTCTCACATACGCATCAATTATACGCACAAACTTTAAACACTTGTTGTTTAATCATAGATACAGCCGGTTTGACACCAAATGTGTGGTTCCCACTTTTGTTTTGCTTTATTACAATTATTGGATTTTAAGTGCATAAAGTTAGTATGCATAATTAGTGTGTATGTGAGAATTCTTCCTATATACATTGCATGCAAGAAATTAACTACTATATATATATATATATATATATTCCATTCAACATGAGATATATAGGCACATTCAACACATGTAGACAACATTTACTTTGAAAATCAAAGTAGAGACAACAGTTAGGCACATGTGGGTTTAATTATGTTCTACAGACAAAACATTCATGTATACGTGGACAATGCTGTTGAAAAAATAAAAAATGTTAGGGATCCCAATAAAAAACATTACAGTTATCACAGTAATGGATATTGTCCCTCAATTGATGTAAGTATAGTGGCCTACAAAACCTTGTGATTAAATAAGAGAGACACATACACTATTGGGATAACTGAGACGTTTTTTACTGATATCCCTATCACTTTTGGAAGAAAACAAAAGATCTTTGTCGTCCATGCTTTGTGACTTCAATGTTTTTGTTTCTATTAAAATATATTCTTTTCTGGGCTTTGAAAACATGAAACGTCTTTGAAGGATTAACAAAATGTAAATTCAACACATAAGTAAATTTCCATCAAGACGTGGTGAAAAGGAAAGGAAAGTGAAATTCAAACCATCTATATAAAGAGAATCAACAATCCCTTCTTACATCCATCCTTCCCCAGACCCTACAAGAGCACGCCATTTATTAAGATGCAATATCGTACCACTTCTTCGATCATGAACCTCCAACACCAGTTACATCAGCAAAAACACCATTTACATCTGCGAAATCAATTAGTAAATCGCAAAGCGAAGTCTTGTGATGTTTTCATAAATCATAGAGGTACCGACACAAAACGAACCCTAGTAACCTTGCTTTACGATCATCTTACTAGGTTCAACCTACGTCCTTTTTTGGACAACAAGAATATGAAACCAGGAGACAAGTTGTTCGATCACATCAATGGTGCAATCAAAAGTTGTAAGCTTGGTGTTGCTGTGTTTTCACCAAACTACTGCAATTCATACTTCTGTCTCCATGAATTGGCTCTTTTTATGGAGTCTAAGAAGAAGGTGATTCCAATCTTTTGTGACATCAAGCCATCGGAGCTTCGAGTGACTAACAATGGAGTTTGTCCAGAGGAAGATGTGTTGAGGTTTAATCAAGCTCTTGAGGAGGCTAAGAACACAGTTGGACTTACCTTTGACTCCTTAAAAGGGTACGTAATCAAAATCTCTTCCTTCTCTCATTTTTTAATCACTAATGATAGGGACATGTGCAACCCACAAATTCACTTGGATCTTATGCATCCAACTCAATAGCTGAAATAATTGAGATATCAATTATTGATATGTTTATCATCTTCGTTGTTTAATGAAGTTTAAAAATCCCGACTTGGGTCATTTATACTTTATTTTGATAAGTAAGCAGGGTGGGGGATTTAAATTTGGATACCCACCAAGTTGAGTATATGCCTTAACCACCTCGACTGAGTGGTTGTTGGCTGGCTCGTTAGCGTGGAACGTGCTGGGTTGATGACCCGAGTTTATAGTTGATCCAGCTATAAGGTGGGCATACATGTTGAACGGGGGAATTATCGGTTACACACAAAAAGAGTTTTAAGTATAATATAATTTCTTTTCTTTCCCTAGCTCCTCGTTATTATTTATCAATAAAGGGTTCCTAATGTTGTTTTCGTTTTGTCTTTGTTTTTACAGGAATTGGTCGGAAGTTGTGAACAAGGCTTCAGACACGATCATCAGAAACTTAATTGAAATAGAGAACCGAGAAAGGATTCATCCACTAATCAAACACTAAACTTGCATGAATATATACATTTTGCATGCCACGCCCAATATTGGATATTTGGTCATTTAATTTGCATTTGCTTTTTTTTTCATAATTTTATTTGTTCAAAAAAATAATTTAGGATTAATTCCCATTGTTAATTTGTTTGTATACACAAATTGTTAATTAATTTCGTTAATTGGTTCCTTGTAAAATAGAACAATATAGGGTTTGTGGCTTTGAATGCAAATAAACAAATGTAATAATATTTTGATTTCATTTATTTTCTACAAAAAGAGATACTGAAGGAAACATGCATCTTAAATTTCTTCAAGACCCTAGAGAAACTAGAACATGATTGGGATTTGGGAATACTACCAACGCAATGGGATAAATGACGAAGTCGAAAATGTAAGATTGAGACTAAACATACGTTTAAGTCTAAAACACAAGGAACTAGAATTTACGAGAAAGAGATACAATTTCAAATATTTTATATATCGTTCAATGATCTCTTTACCCTAAATAAATAAGAAACTGAATATTTAGTAAACAATGAAACTAAAACAAAGGAAATCGCAAAATTAAGAAAGTATTCAAAAAGGGTAAATATACTACATTGAAAGCTTAAACATTGGAATTTGGCCAAAATAGAATGGTACTAATAGCAAAACAATTAGTCTTAACAACCACGCTAAATCGAGTCACCCTGTCAAATTTTGTGCAATTCCAAGCTCGTGAATTTTTTATCCTACTAGACGATATTCTTGTAATAAACATGTCATACTCATGCTCCTCAATTGTAGGGTTGGACATGGTTCGAGTCGGTTGATTATCGGTCAATAATGCAACCAACCCGACCAACTGACTTTGCAATATTTTCTTAAACATGTCAAATTTATTACAAATATGACATATAATGTTTCAAGTTTATATTCAACGGTTCAAATTTTTGTATCTTTTTTCATGTTCAATTTGATTTTTATTTGGAATAAAAAAAAATGATTGAACTCATAAACCCGATCAAAACACATTAGAACAGAACCCCAAATCTTAGAACAGAATCCCAAATCTTACAATGGGGTCCGCTGTAAACACATTAGAACAAAATCCCGCCTTCCAAATTAAGGTGGAAGTTTAGGATCTCACGTGATGGTCATAATTGATGTGGGGACTGGGATGAGGACAAATATTGGTGGGTTTGCTTCTGCTCATCACCATACATTGAGCCTTGATGTGTCAAATATATACATACATTTACACATCCTTTACACATAAGTTCATCCCATTTTGAGTTGATTAAGAGTTGATATTGTCTAAGAAAACTATATTTGCATATTGTAGGTGCCAAGGCAAAAAAGGGAGGAAAAGAGTGTAAAATGAAGATTTGGACTCCAGAACTGATTTCCGATCGATTGTAGCCATTCCCGATCGATCGGACCTACCAAAACACTAAAAAACTCATGGAGGCAGATTGTATTTCCGATCGATCGGAACAGTGTCCGATCGATCGGAGGTACTATTCACAGCACGCGCAGTTTCGCGAAAAAGTTCCGAATTCACTTGTTTTTGAGCCAAAACGGCCCCAACTTGTTTTGAAAACGACATAAGAGTTTGAGGACGTATAAAAGGGCATAAAATAGGGTTTTGGGGGAGTTCTTGGAGGGTTTTTCATTCTACCACCATTGGAGAGTTTGGAGCCACCATTGAAGCTTGGAGAAGAAGAGTTTCTACAAGGGGGTTTTCTCTCTCATTTTATATCCTAGTTTCTATGGTTGATTTCCTTTGTTTAATGATGTATTTTGCTTCCATGAGTGGCTAGATTTCTTACTAGGGACTTAATGTAACCAAACCTTGAAGATTCAATAAACTTGGTTTCCTTATTTCTTGATTTCTCTCTCTCTCTTGATTGTCTATGGGTGTGATTAATGCTTTTGAATGTTTGGCCATCATTTAATTGATTTGTTGCCTAGATTGAGACCAGAAGGAGATATCTAGGGTTTGCCTCAAGCCATAGATGACATAGGGTGCATGAACCATAGGAATATAGGTTTGTGACTTATGCAATTGCTAAATGATTTCCATTGTTCTTAATGGGTTTTTGATATATTAATCCGATTGTTAGGAATAACAGCGATTTATGTTGAAAATACGTTTGATGTATCTAAGAATAGAACATTGAATAGGTTGGGAAATCGATTGTCATTATAGAGAGAGGAATTAATGATTAAGGGACCAAGGGAATTGAATTGGAGAGGTGAGGTGACGTTAAGTACCCTAGTGCTTTCCATCCTTGATTTCACACTTGTGTTTGATTTGTCTTTGTTTTTTTTAATTAGTTTAGTTAAAAATCAAAACAAACCGCAAAACATTTCCCCAATTTGCATAGTTGTTACTAGTTTGACATTGATTTCTATTGCCAACACATCCCTAGTGGAAACGATAATTTACTCACCTCTTTATTACTTGTGCGATTTGTGCGCTTGCAATTAAATCCATATCAACCCTCATGGATGTGACCCAAGAAAGTTCATTGCTATACCGTCATTTGCTCTCTTCATTTGCTCTCTTATACTCAATGGACGAGGTAGTAGTAGATCCAGCCATTACTATCAAAGCTATTGGACATCAATGGTATCGGACTTATGAGTATTCAGACTATAACAGTTCCGATGAAGAGTCACTCACTTTTGACAGTTATACGATTCCAGAAGATGATCTAGAATTGGGTCAATCACGTTTATTAGAAGTGGACAATAGAAAGCTATATCAGATATGTTCCCATGTAGTTTTTCCAACAACAGATCTTAAACCAGATTGACTCATAAACCAAAATCTTCACAACCCAAAAAAAAGAAAAAAAAAATCAAACTCATAATCAAAGCTTTTGTTCCAAACAACTTAGGATCAAACGCTCTCACCCTTGCATTTCCTACAATATCCAATGCAAAATTCTATTTGCACTACAATGAAGCAACACCACTACCATCTTGGCTATGTACATTTACCAGTAGTTAACTACTAATCTCAGCTACAGTACATCCAGCACTTGTCGTGTACATACAATAAACGCATTGTATTACATAGTTACACAATAGTTATGTCTCCCATGACTATTGTGGGAATTATATATAAATAGTACTTTTCAATATTCAGTTAAATGTTTAAGATTTGGTTTTGACTCTTTTTTTTTTTTTTCCCTCAATTGAACTAATTCAATGCTACATTTCATTCAAATTATGAGATTGATTCTCGGCGACTAAAATCTAACTTCGATGTTCTTTCTAACGAAAGAGAGGAATTGATCAGTTTAATTTGATTATGAAGTTTCAATTCCTCACACACAAACATGTATGTGTATATAAAGATATATAGGCACATTCAACACATGTAGACAACATTTACTTTGAAAATCAAAGTAGAGACAACAGTTAGGCACATGTGAGTTTAATTATGTTCTACAGACAAAACATTCATGTACAAGACAAAACATTCACGTATACGTGGACAATGCTGTTGAAAAAATAAAAAAAAAATCTTAGGTATCCCAATAAAAAACATTATAGTTATCCCAGTAATGGATATTGTCCATCGATTGATGTAAGTATAGGAGCCCACAAAACCTTGTGATTAAATAAGAGAGACACATCCACTATTGGAATAACAAAGACGTTTTTTACTGAGATCCCTATCACTTTTGGAAAAAAAAAAAAAAGATCTTTGTCGTCCATGCTTTGTGACTTCAATGTTTTTGTTTCTATTAAAATATATTATTTTCTGGGCTTTGAAAACATGAAACGTCTTTGAAGGATTAACAAAATGTAAATTCAACACATAAGTAAATTTCCATCAAGACGTGGAGAAAAGGAAAGGAAAGTCAAATTCAAACCATATATCTATATAAAGAGAATCAACAATCCCTTCTAAAGTACATTTTCTTTTGCCAAAAACAAAAGGAAAAAAAACCAGTATCAATAAAGTTGAATCGAATTATTCTTACATCCATCCTTCTCCAAACCTTGCAAGAGCACGCCATTTATTAAGATGCAATATCCTACCACTTCTTTGATCATGAACCTCCAACGTCATTTACATCGGCAAAAACACCATTTACATCTGCAAAATCAATTAGTAAATCGTAAAGTGAAGCCTTGTGATGTTTTCATAAATCATAGAGGTACCGACACGAAACGAACCCTAGTAAACTTGCTTTATGATCATCTTACTAGGTTCAACCTACGTCCTTTTTTGGACAACAAGAATATGAAACCAGGAGACAAGTTGTTCGATCACATCAATGGTGCAATCAAAAGTTGTAAGCTTGGTGTTGCTGTGTTTTCACCAAATTATTGCGATTCATACTTCTGTCTCCATGAATTGGCTCTTTTTATGGAGTCTAAGAAGAAGGTGATTCCAATCTTTTGTGACATCAAGCCATCGGAGCTTCAAGTGGCTAACAATGGAGTTTGTCCAGAGGAAGATGTGAAAAGGTTTAATCAAGCTCTTGAGGAGGCAAAGAACACAGTTGGACTTACCTTTGACTCTTCGAAAGGGCACGTAATCAAAATCTCTTCCTTCTCTCATTTTTTAATCACTAATGATAGGGACATGTGGAATCCACAAATTCACTTGGATCCTATGCATCCAACTCAACAGTTGAAATAACTAAGATATTAATGATTGATATGTTTATCATTTTCGTTGTTTAATCAAGTTTAAAAATCCCGACTTGGGTCATTTATACTTTAAGTAGAATATAATTTCTTTTCTTTTCCTCTCTTTGTTATTATTTATCAATAAAGGGTTCCTAATGTTGTTTTGGTTTTGTCTTTGTTTTTACAGGAATTGGTCCGAAGTTGTGAACAAGGCTTCAGACACGATCATCAGAAACTTAATTGAAATAGAGAACCGAGAAAGGATTCATCCACTAATCAAACACTAAACTTGCATGAATATATACATATTGCATGCCACGCCCAATATTGGATCTTTGGTCATTTAATTTGCATTAGCTTTTTTTTTTTTCATAATTTTATTTGTTCAAAAAAATAATTTAGGACTAATTCCCATTGTTAATTTGTTGTATACACAAATTGTTAATTAATTTCATTAATTGGTTCCTTGTAAAATAGAACAATATAGGGTTTGTGGCTTTGAATGCAAATAAACAAATGTAATAATATTTTGATTGATTTCATTTCTTTTCTGTGAAAAGAGATACTGAATGAAACATGCATCTTAAATTTCTTTAAGACCCCAGAGAAACTAGAACATGATTGGGATTTGGGGGAATGCTACCAACCCGTTGAGATAAATGACGCAGTCGAAAACGTATGACTGAGACTAAACATATGTTTAAGTTTAAAACACAATGAACTGAAATTTTCCAGAAAGAGATGCGATTCAAATATTTTTATAAATCGTTCAATGATCTCCTAGGAGGTTATAACCCTAAATAAATAAGAAATTAAATATTTAGTAAACAATGAAACTAAAACAAAGGAAATCGCAAAATTAAGAAAGTATTAAAAAACGTTAAAAATACTACATTGAAAGCTTAAACACTGGAATTTGGCCAAAATAGAACGGTGCTAATAGCAAAGGGATTAGTCTTAACGACCACGCCGAATCAAGTCACCCTGTCAAATTTTGCGTAATTCCAAGCTCATAAATTTTCTATCCTACTAGACGATATTCTTGTAATAAACATGTCATGCTCATGGTCATAATTGATGTGGGAACTGGGGATCAGGACAAATATTGGTGGGTTTGCTTCTGCTAATCACCATACATTGACCCTCATAAACCAGATTGACTCATAAACCAAAATCTTCACAACCCAAGAAAAAGAAAAAACAATCAAACTCATAATCAAAGTTTTTGTTCCAAACAACTTAGGATCAGCTACATAAACTCAACCATGCAAAAAAATTAATAGACATGATAGAACAAGCTCTTTTCTGTTACTTCTCCTCAATAAAAATGAAAAGATCTTGAGTAAGGAACATAAGCAGTAGCAGAAAGAACAGAAGAAGAATTGCCTCTTGTGATCTAGTAACCCAAAACTCTTGCCATCTCTGCTGCATGCCTCAAAATCACTGGCCTCAGATAAACTGCCCATAGACCCACCATTGCCATCACTATCTCTGCTCCAACCCTCATACTCCTTTCAAACGCTCTCACCCTTGCATTTCCTACAATATCCAATGCAAAATTCTATTTGCACTACAATGAAGTAACACCACTACCATCCTGGATATGTACATTTACCAGTAGTTAACTACCATTCTCAGCTACAGTAAATCTAACATTTGTCGTGTACATACAATAAACGCATTGTATTACAATAGTTACACAAAAGTTTTACCAAGACTCACGGTCTTGTTTCTGTTTGTCAAAGTAAAATCTGGAAACAAGATTCTTCCAGTTCTCTACTTTAGTTCCTCTTCCTTTCAGTACAAGTTTGGTTGACTTGTACCCGAAAATATTCATCTAATTTATAGTGTCTTATTTGGGTCAGGTTGCCAGGAAGTTTAACCTTTTGACATCATTCCTTTAGTCAGAAAACAAGAAGGTTGACTTTATTAAACAGGAGCGTAAACTCCGGGATTCAAAATGAGGAAATGGCAGAGTATACAATAAATTCAGTATTTTTCAGCCGGTCTAAGTTTTGATGATCGGGTGGATAAGAAATTTTTGTTTTTGAAAGAACTTATGTGTTGACTGGTGCCATTGGTGAGGAAGTCGCCATACCATCTAACAGATTGTTTTGGCATCCTTTGAAGTGTTTGGCGATCAACGTAGTAGAGTCCGAATCTCATGCTGTAACCATCTTTCCATTCTAAATTGTCCATCAAGCTCCATATAAAATATCCACGTACATCAGCACCATTCCTGATTTTCCAATCAAACATCACAGCTCAGAAACTCGAGTAGCTAAATCTAAGAGTCTGCAATACTTATCCTGTGATAAGATTATGTTCAGTTGAAGTAGTAAAATATGTTACCTTATCGCCCTAGCTAAAGCGGCAAGGTAAGCTTTATGGAAACTGATTCGCTTGACATCGAGCAGCAGGTCTTGAAATTGCTCGTTTTGCTGCTTTGGAGGAGCATATCCTGGCAACAACAAGAAATTGAGCCAATACATCTAAACAAAAAAACTGTTGTAATTGAAGAGCCAACATTTTTTCTTAAGCAATGGGAATGCCTGCTTACCATTTTCAGTCACAAACATTGGAAAATTATTGTATCTTTCCCTGACATAGTTAATAATATTCTCCATGCCCCTTGGAACAACGAAGAACCTGGGATTTGCAGTCTGCCATAACCCATAAAGTAACTAAATAAATGGCCCAAATAAAATGGACGGCTGAGGGATTAATAGTGACACAGAATATCGAACATCATACCCTTTCTCCAATTGGAACGCCATCGCGTTCTCCTGTTGTGTAGACGAAACCTCGTATAGGGCGATCATAGCCTGAGGTGCAAGCAGAGTAGATGCAGTCCTTGATATACAGAGTTTGATAATGGTTGACGCCAATAAAATCAATGCTGCCTTTAACATACTCATTTTCTTCCAAGGAGAACGCTGGTAATGAACTCCCAAGGTAATGGCGCATTTCCTGGGGATAATCTCCACGTATCAAAGGATCCAACACCCTGCTTAGCAAGAAAGAAAATATTCATTTCATGTTTGCAAAGATCTTGTCTCAGTATTGCTAGACCCATTAGATATCCATGTAATAACGGAAGTACCATTGTTATTGTTGTAGACATTCCATCATGACAAGCAGTCACCGTTCTAAATTTTACTGTTTACAATTGTAACTTCTCCAATTTAACCTAATCATGCCTCCAACACAGTTCTTTTTTGTCTCAAAATAAACTGCAATATCAATTTAATTAACTGTCGATATCGGGGATTACAGGGCACGGTTTTGATTTCAGCTCGCAGAAGTCTGTATTATTCTTGGTCAGACCAAGAGCACAAACATCAAAGCTTACCACCTGCATTCAACTCTGAACAAAATATAAACAGGAAACAATGTTTCACAAATAAAATAGTAATAACAACATCTAAAATTTATAACTTTCAATACCACTTAACTAATTGGCATAGATCAAAGTTTCAAAAAAAAAAGTCTTGTACATCTGTCTCATTTAAAAAGATCAGAACCTCTGAACCTGACATGAAGGCTTAGTCATAACAACCAATATCTACTATAATATAACCCAATACAGCGCACATGCTAGCCCATGAACCTATATAATAGTAATTAGATCATGTCAGGTGAAGTTCCTAAAAATATTTCCACATATCGCTTTAAATGCAAAAGCACAGTAAGGTATTGTTCTATTATTGCTCCTTTTTGTCATCAGCCTGAGCAGGAAGGGAATCAAGTTCATGTAGCACCAATTAATGTGGAGGTTCCCGTTGCATCACAATCATCCATTGGACATGCATTGTTGACCATATGATGTATCCTCAGCCAAAACCCTGATAGGTCCAAATCAACATGGGAAACTTCGAAACTAAAAATTGTAGCCAATACATACTTGTGTGTATTTACTTACTCATTTTCCTCCAAGTAATTAGAAGTTTCTATAAAATGTCAAAGCCGCTTAAATTTGATCTAAATTGCGTGTCATACCCAATGATGCATAAAGTTCGTCATCATAAGTAAATAAATTGACATCATCATTATTCGAGCTTTCATCCCAAAAGTTTCGAGGTCAGCATATGCAATGATAATAATATAGTTACTATACATTGTAGCCCCAATGATTATGGCTCCACCAAACATTGGGCTTGCGGAAGCATTTAGTAGCTGGGACCAGGACCATTTTTCAGACAGAAAAATCCAGATTTTAAGTGGTTGTAGTTACTAATCATTCACCTCCAATGCAGGGTTGTACTGATTCAACCAAAAATCTTTTAGATTGAAGAGATGACCTTGATACCATGGCTACCTAACTCATGTATGTCCTTCAAATTACTCAGAGGTAGCTTCTATGATCTAAAATCAAGTTAGTGCCTTTAAAGACTAAAATATACTTCATATTAAATAATTTGCCATGCCCAAGTAGTGTAATAGTCTTGATCTACGACACACCCAAAAAAAAAAGTCAAAAGATATTGAAATCGGGTTTGTTGCTTTGATTGTTTACTGACAGTGACCTTAAGTAAATTATCTAAGCATCCTAATCCAACTAAATTATCAAAGTTGACCCACATAAATAATGGAGTGATTGCTTCTATATTTTGATTTCTTAATAAATAATAACAATGAAAAACCTCTTGTGACATCCTAGTCTCATGCGTAAGACATAATGTAGATTACTTTCAAAGGATAGAGATAAGTAATCGATTACAATTTGAAACCCTAATAGTCAGTGAACCAGCTAATGATCAAAATAGAAAATAGGACCAAAAAAATAATTTCTTTCCACATCAAGACAGTTGGAAAATACAAAAATCAATGTGAAGATTGTGTAGGATTTCCTAATACTCCTGATTGGGACATGATATAGTAGTTTAATTGAAGGTATCAGTACTCACCAGGCTATATTAAAAGCTAAGCCTCTACTGACAGCTTGCCTGTCAGCTTCATCATCTCTCAGCGGTTCATACATGGGCGAATTTGTAATTATTCCAATGGAACCACCTTGTGTTAGCTGCATCACCAGTAATTTGCCATCAAGAAGACAAAAGGCCAACACTAAGTATTATTACAACATTAGGCAACCAATTGTTAGGTTTGTGACTCAGTACCTGAAAATGTTCACGGTATAACTTAACAGCCTTGGCATGTGCCAGTAACATATTGTGCATGACAATGAGGGGCTCTACATCAGAATTGCCCTCTGAACAATTTCCAAAAGGAGCTGAACAATGACCTGGTGGATACCAACCCCTAATGTAGGCAAAATCTACGAATAGATTTGGTTCATTGATGGTTATCCAGTACTTAACTCGATCCCCGAAATTTTTGAAACAAATTTCAGAATAATAAACAAAATCTTTCCTGCAAAAAATTCAAAAATTACAGTCTTAAGCATCACGGATTGTATCATGTCGCCAGAGTGAAAGTGTAAGCCGGTATTACTACCACAAATCTTCTATCAAACTAAGCACAGAAGATACTAAAGGGGGTCAGAAACTCTTTTCAGAGCGGCTACTAAAGAATTGAGTCGGTAAGTTGAGGGACATAGAAAGGCATCAAAAGATTTCAAGATAAGAGTAGGGATTACTGCATTTGAGGGCTGAGCCAGGATCCATATCTATCCTGCAGTTCTTGTGGTAAGTCATGGTGGTGCAGAGTCACAAATGGCTCTATTCCTGCATTATGATTTTTGTTTTATTTAACATAATTCAAAGTTTATAGAAAGATTAAAGAACTTACTAATTTAGAAAAAATATATATATCTGACCCTTGCTCAAGAGATTGTCTATGATTTTGTTATAGAACTTGATCCCACTTGGATTAACTTCCCCAAATCTTCCTCCTATACAGCCCAAGAGCAACATTAGCTATTTCTAAACCAAAAACTAATCATCAAACAATTTACTACTGTATCTACATACTGGGTAAGATTCTGCTCCATGAAATCGACAACCGGTATGCATTTGTACCAAGAGAATGCATCAGGTCAATATCTTCCTATCCAAACAAATTAGAAAATTAAAATTGATAGAAGCATCAAGAGCTTTAAAATGTGGATGCAAAAGTCAATACCAAGAAGCGATGGTAATGGTCGTCTGCTACATCTCCATTGTCATTGTTCACTATGTTTCCTGGAGAACAACAAAAATCAAATTGACCATAAACAGAATGTTATTGACATAATATTCAAAATATCTCTCTTTTTCTTACCAGGAATATGAGCAAAAACATCCCAGTTGCTGAGACCCTTGCCATCTTCAAGATATGCTCCTTCTACCTGCAACATACGAAATTAAGAAAATCCCAACACTGAGAAATTGCAGTAAAGACATTAAAGACAGAAACTTTGGAACCAAACATGCCTGATAAGATGATGTGCCTGTCCCAAAGAGGAACCCATTTGGGAAATCAGATCTCTTGACATTTTCTTCACCATCTCCATCAAACCCATAAGCAAAAGCCAAGCTTGGGAGTACAACAATGAAGGACAATAGCAAAAGCCGGAGTATTTTGACTCCCATATTGAAGAGATACAGTATCAAGAGAAAAAGTTGAATGCACTTGGCTTTGATTCTTCTGGGTTTATATTAACAAGGCAAAATCAAAGGAACTGGAAAAAAATGAGGTCGTTTTCCACTTTCGGTGGGACCGAAGAATCGACTTCAGTGACGAAATGGAGCTCAATAATATCAAGCATAGGGTGGGTTATCACCTTTCCATCAACTGGGGCAAGGATCCAGAGAGCTGGTAGTACGGTCCACTTACAATAATCGAATCCCGCAGTGGATGAGGGTCCCGTAGTTATTTTTCCATTACAGCTACACCATACACCAAATTGGCAACCAGCATTCCAAAATGGTTCTCACCTTTTTTGGACAATTTCACTTTTGATGACAAATATATCCGACAATTTCACTTCCATAACTTCCTTGAGCTGCCATGGGTGTCCGTTACAGCTTGATTGTCCGTATTTCTACATCAAGTCATCAACAGCTGGCTCCACCTAAAACTTCTCAAACCAAAAACCCTCTCTGGTCATGATTGTGTTAGAATAATAAAGAGAGAGAGGAGGGGGAGGCCGGAGGCGATAACTTTGCAGATTGTATTGATATTAATAAATAGCACAATTTGTGGGTTTTTTTAGAGAGATGTGGGATGCCTGAGGCATTGATAAATCTGCTCTCTTCTGCGCTTGAGGCCGTTTGGGTATGATCTTGGGTAAGAAGCCTGAATTAACCATCGGCCATGGGGGCAACAGAGAAGGCAAAGAATGGGTCCGTTTGGGAGTGTTTTGTATTTTAGTACTGTGAGGTGAGGTGTTGTGAGGTAAAAAATTACGGTGCTGTGAGGTGAGTTATGCTGACAAAAAACGTTTGGCATGTCACAAAAAAAACTATGGTGAGGTGCGTTGATGTGCAGTTGAGCGTTTGAATGAACAAACTGCAGTGAGGTGGAGTGAGATAATAAATTATAAAATTTGTCTAAATTTAATTATTAATTGTAATAAATGATTTTGTGAACTTAATTTAGTTAATTAATATTTGTTATATGATGATTTATTTTCTAAAAATTAAATTAGTAATTTAGTTTATAACACTAATATATGTTTTAAATTAATATATCATAATACTTAATTATTTGTTTTGTACTTTATAAATAACTAAATTTAAAATAATTTTTAATTAAAAAACTAATCCAAAAAATAAGATTGAACTATTATTTAATTAAATATTGTTAAATAATATGATGCCACGATTACAATTAAAAAAGTTAAAAATTTAAAATTATTGTAATGTCACCACGTGTATGACTAATGAGATTTAAAAAAAAAAAAAAAAAACTTCCGTCATTTACGAAAGACGGAAGATCGCGTGTTGTAACAGTAACTTGCGGTGACTCTATTGCGGCAGGAAGAAAAGCATCTCTCAATTGCTTTTGGTGCTACCGGCATTTGGAGCAGTGCAGGCTCAACGGACCGGGAAGCCAAACACCAAACTACTGTCAAACGACCGGTGGATCTCGCCGAGGTTGTGGTGAGTGAGTGGCGACCGGAGTGCCAAACGGGGTAAATGATTGCTTTGGTACCGCGAATCGGGGAAATACGGATCCTGAGATTTCTCCATGTCAATCGTGCAGGCAAATCAGTTGCTGGAGGACGAGTCTCTCATAAATAGATCAACGAAATATTTTACTGTGAAAGTTAATTATTTATCTTTATTTTAAATATTTATGTTAAGATATTCTTTATATTTTGTTTTAAATATTTATTTGCTGCTGTTAAAAATAAAATGCATAATAATTTGTCACAATATTTTAAACAGTATATTAGTGAGTCAGTGACAGATTGACACTAAAGTGCTTTTGTCCCAATTTCTTTTAATAGTCGGTTGGGTATTTTAATAACCATCAACCGACCCATCTCGTCATATGTCGGGTAAATTATCGGCCCAACTTCATGGATCGATTGACGGTTGATTGTTGACCATGAAAGTTGAGCCGGTAATGAGTTGGAATACCGACACATGCTTAGCCCTACCTATGAATGTCATTTTTGCATTTATAAGAGTATTGCACGACTAGTTTAACAACTTAAATATTTCTCTTATACAATTAATGAATATATAGAATCTACGATATTTTTCAAAAAAAAATTGATAAGATTACTAAACTTCATTCGATTAAAAAAAATGTATCAAAAATTCGAAAATCAGTACAATATACATTGAAAGTATCATAACATAAATAATTTTAAGACGGTATCCATGTACCAATCAATTTTCAAATTGAAGAGTTGACACTCTAAATATGTATCCATACCCGCACCCGTACCTGAATCTGGCTATCATAGCTCATTGATGGTTATATATCCAGTACTTTACTCGATCACCAAAACTCTTGAAACAAATTTCAGCATTATAACACATAATCTTCCCTGCAAGAACACCATTGACGCCATTGATATATTTGGTTGGATGTTCAAGAAAAGGAGGGCAATCATGAGTAGACAAGCTGTAGTGGGTACTGTTGTTGTCTTCTTCATTGAAATTATTGAGAAGAAGTGGTGTTGCATCAATACATTGCTTAACTGTCGCACTAGCTTTATCTTTGAATTGAGAAGCATGATTTTTCCTAGTAATGAAAGTCTACTCTTTGAGTATTGTCCATTAATTATTCGAAATGTTTGTATGGCAGAGGAAAAGTCCCACTGTAATCTCAGTGAACTGTGACACCAGTTTTATGTGTGAAAGGTAGATGAACTATTTTTTGCCTCATTTTTTGGAACTAATTAAAAAAGGAATGAGATGATGACAAATTTATATGAACTCATTTCTTATTTATCTTTTGAGTTTTCATGATTTTCTGACATCCCCAATGCAGCAAAGGTCACTGCGTAAATGTTTTAGATTCTACCAGTTGCTCAGAGGGATTGTAATGCATTCTTGTGTTTATTTAATGTGGGTTCTAATAGGTTCCAACGATGTTAATTATTACGATTGATTCTCAACAAGTATCTATTGCATGAAGAGCTTGCCTCCATACCTCACTAACTTTATGCTTGATTATATGCTCTATTTGCCAGAGCGGAAAGCTTGATTTTAAATGCTAGTGAAAATGCTGTGAAAAATATGATGAACTTAAAGCTATAAAATATGCTGTGAGGTGTTTGATGAATTAAAAACTGACATTAGAGGAAAAACTGTTGAAATAAAGTATTATAATATTATATTTTTTGGTTTTTATATTAAAATTTGTTATTAAATTTGATATTAGATGAATATAATAAATATAATTTTATTAAAATTAATTTTAAGCACAATTAATTTTATTAATAAAATAACTAATTTATTAAAATTTATATTTTAAAATAATGCTGTTAATAATTTAATCTTAAATTTAATTTAATAAATGTGATTTATTACTTAAATTTGAAGTATAAATTTTAAAGGAAAATGAATAAACTGTTAATATTACATGGGTCCCATGTGTAATAAATTGTTATAAAATATATTAATAAAGAATTTATTTGAATAATATATTAATAAATATATTAATGAGATTGTAGGTCCCAACTGCTTTTTAATAAAAAACAAATAAAGTACAATGATATGTGGGGTCAGTGTGGGCCCCACGTTTTACTTTGTGAAAAAAAAAAATTAGACAGTGGAAACCGTTTTATAAACTCCCATTAGCGCCAGCAGATCCACTGTTTTCATTGTGCTGTTTGGCACAGCAGAAGCTGAAACGGCTCGGCTAACGGATCCGCTCCGATTTTTGCTGTGCCAAACAGGTAGTATATGGAATTGAGAGGCAAAGCATGTTGCCTAAGATGGTTATTTTTCTGATTCATGTTATATTAGCTTCTCTGTTGTCCAAAATGGATTGGAAAATGGCTGCAAATGAGAATAGTAAACTATTTACAATTGATCTCAAGGGAAGAGATGGAACAAGTATAATGGAGAAAGATCAAATCCCCTCCTTCACAAGAATAATCTCATTTCTCTCTCCTGGTCTTGTGTGTGCTGATTCAATTCCATATTGAAATAGGGAATCAGTGTACATGTAGAGATGGATTTCCTCGATCTCGTCGGACACTGTGTGTATGTGGATTTCCTCCCTATTGATGTCGGCTTCGGCATTCGATGAGAGAAATGGAGATGGTGATGATGACACCGGCGGCGCTGCTCTAGAGAGATGGAGATAAGAATTAGATTTTATTTTTTTTTATAAACATTATTTGTATCTCATTTTTTATTAAGTATACTTCACTCTAGTGTATTTTTAAAGGTTTAATGGGGTGTAAATGATGTTCATTTTTTTCCATGTGTAACAGAATATTAATAAAAAGTAGTGTATTTCCACGTGAAATATTAATTGAACAAAAAAATTTATGCGTCACCAATTAACGACCATATCGTCTCCGTTATAACAAAAAAGTGGGACAGATAACTTTTGATCATTGAAATATTTAATCAGGTTCAACTCAGTCACCAATTTTTCAAATGTTTCAATTTGGGTATCCAAATTTCTAAACTTTTTCAAACAGGTCACACGGACAGTATTTAGCTATTTAGGTCAATCAAACTTGTGACATGGTAGAAAAAAAAAATCAAATTCAACTGATTTTTACTAGTGTGACATAACAAATGGATGACTTGGATATTAAGAAAATAAACATAAAAAATATTCAAAAGGTTCAAATTGCTCTCTAGCCGGACACAGCCCCATGGCCAAACTTCTGTTAGTATTTTGGTTAGGGTTCTTGGATTTTACCGGAGAGAAGATGAGAAGCTGGGAGAGCAAAGGGGTTTTATTGATATATTTTATATTTGTTTTAATTTTTTTATGCCATGTAGGTAATTTAGCTGCCCGAAATATTTGTTTTAATTTTTTTATGCCATGTATGATTTGTTTGAAATAATTTATAAACTTGAATTGAAACATTTGAAAAATGAGTGACTGACTGAGTTAAACTTAATCAGATATTTCAGTGATCAAAAATTGTCTTCCCCACAGAAAAGTGGTCAAAATGTTTCTTTGTATCATTGTTTGAAGTCGAGAGGCTGATTTGACCTTAAGAAAAACATAAGGGCTTAATTGGCCTTTTTTGATAAGTAAAGGGTTTTTCCGATTTTTATCCCTATAATGTATGACACTGCAGCAGTGTGCAAACTAATCACCAAAAACTAGACTATAATCCTATTACCTTATAAGAGAGAGCTTTCAACAAAAAATTGGATGGGCATCAGAGCCATCGATCGAGGAGTGGCAAGCCGTAACTAAAAGAGCCAATCCAACCGGGGTGCGAGACCTGGATCTCATAATTTCTTTATATACGTAAGATAGGAAGTTGGAAGAGCCGCTTTGACGGACTGTATGAAAAGACCAAGCTCAGATGAATAGAATCATCACAGTCTCAATTTTGACTTCCTATCGATCACTAAGCAAATCCTAGAATTTCTACAGTCAAAAAACACGTTCGGTCCTACAGATAGTGCAGAAATGTCTTGAAAATGACTTTTTGTCCATTCCTCTGCCTGCATGTGATGTGTGGGTCAAGGATTATAGAGATGAATATAGAATGAATTTGGAGTTTCTTTTAAGTAGTTTCTCACAATCTAGATCTTCAAATGGTGCTATGGACTGTTTCACCCTGAGAAAGTAATAGAACTCATTGCACTAACTGTTGATCATCAGAAATAGCACTCACCACTTCATCATACAGCATTGATCAGAGTTTGTTCTTTTAAGCTGCCGGTTATGATACTTAGTCCCAGAGAAGGCCTTCTTGTATGAGAGATGCTTAGGTTTTTCTTATAACCACATCGCTTGGAGAATACCAAGCGATGTGGGATCACAAGTGTCGCAACCGAGGTCACGACACGGATCGACGATGAACGGATAAAAAAAAATGATTTAGAGTCGCCACCAATTGATTTAAGTGCAATTGGACACTTAAAAAAGGTCTGCAAACCAGAAAATGGGTAAGGGGGTCTATTGAGTGTGGGGAAGGTGTTAGGCACCCCACAACTCCCTAAAAGGTTACCTAGATTAATCTATGTGTCTTTTCCTGAAAAGTTGCTTGTCCAATATAAATGATATTTTGATTTGAAAAGATAACATAATTAAAGTATAGGCAGGAGCTGAATGTTATCAAGTTCTCCTCCTAATTAACTTCAATTTAGTTACCATTATTTTTTTCGAGTACAAATGACACCTTAATTTGAAAAGATAACATAATTAAAGCCTAGATAGGAGCTGAATGTCATCAAGTCGTCCTCCTAATGAACTTTAATTTAGGTCTCTGGTAAATTAGTTTATGATTGAGTTTAGAAATACAAATGACACTTTAATTTGAAAAGATAACATAATTAAAGCCTAGGCAGGAGCTGAATGTCATCAAGTTCTCCTCCTAATGAACTTTAATTTAGGTATCTAGTAAATTAATTTATCATTATGTTTAGAAATAAAAACGACACTTTAATTTGAAAAGATTACATAATTAAAGCCTAGGCAGGAGCTGAATGTCATCAAGTCCTCCTCCTAATGAACTTTAATTTAGGTATCTAATAAATTAAATTACCATTTACATTTTGTTTAAATAAGGATAGCACAATTAAAGTCTAGGCAGGAGCTGAATGTCATCAAGTCCTCCTCTTAGTTGACTTTAATGTAGTAGCCATTAATTTGTTTTTATGAAGAGTTGGTAAAAACGTGATTATTGAATTGATGGATTGGTAAAACTAAACCCCTAAACATACATACTAATTACGTTAAACATAAATAAAACTAAACTACACTAATCTACTTTTCATTATTTCTGCTACACTACACTCCTATTACATGACTTATATTTACAAGGATAGACATATTCAAATAAAAACAAGATAAAACTATATACAGAGTAACAAATAATAAATAATACAAATGCAAATATGGCCACGGAGCCCGGTCCATTACTCAAGCCCAATCCGATCTCCAAATATGTGCTTCGGCCCAAATGAAGTCAAGTCCCGCCGAAGTAGAGTCGAGCCCGGTCCACATTCAAAAATCAACAAGAGAAAGGTTAAAATACCACTTAAATCAAATCAAAAACCACCTTAAAACACCATTTTTTTTAAAAAAAAAAACACCGTATCAATACATGTACAATTGGAAATATAAGAAAAATCCAATTTAAACCAAATGAATACAAGATTTGTACCCACACAAAGGCCCAAACGATGGATCGGCAACAACTCTTGAGCATTTCTTCCACGAGGGAATCAACTCAATAATCAATGTAGTTTCAATCAAACCAAATTTCAAGACTAAATACCACACCAGGCATCAAGAACCAAACATCAAAACAATACATCATAGCCGAACATCGGAACTAGGCATTAACATATTGACCAGGTATATACAGTGCATTGATACCACAGATTAACCAGATATTAGTAACTAAACATCAGCACCGTGAGCGAACAAGATTTACACCAGAAAAATCAAAGCCAAGTATCGACAATAGTTTGAAGAAATACAATCAAAATAATTGTTCAAGACTCAGATGTTAAAAGCTCTGCTCTTTTATTCACTCATATACGACCACAACCACATTACACATTTTTATTTTTACATATACAACCGAACCTATAATTATTTGGAATGGCAAATGCTTTTACATTCTCAATTGATGCCAATACATACAGAATACTTCAAAACGGTAGGACTGAATCACATAATATTTATTGAAATAAGCATGCATTAATAATCAGTCACTGTGTCGGTGGTGGTCTCCCGGCAAGGTATGCCTCAAACAGTGTAAAGGATCTTGCTGGTTGATTATAGGGAGCTTGGTGATCTCCTCCTCTGATAGTAGCAAAGGTTAGCCTACCATCAGCATAAGATTGAGTCCATCCAGCGACTTGTCTTCCCTCAAACCAAGTTCGATAAGGAGTAGTTACATTTAGTTTTAATTCCTTTGCTATTTCATTTAGCAGAGTTCGAGTGCCAAGGAATGGTACAACTGCATCTTGATCTCCGCTGTCATCATATGTCTTTAAAGTTACATCACTTTTCCACCTCAAAATGATCAAATTATATATATATATGTTACCTGTAAACAAGGACCCTATGGCCAGACTCAATCAAGGAGCTCAAGATACCACGCATTGGTGTCTCAAGGTCTCTGTAATCATATCTCAAGACTCTGGAAACAACAGCATAAAACAAAATACAAGAGTGAAGATGACCATGCATTTTAAAAGAAAATGAAACAATCAGTCGAATGTTTTCTGAGGACTCCAATTAAAAGAAAATGACCATGCATTACCCGCTGCATAGTTCCCAAGAGTTGACTCCAACAAGTTTTGCATGAAGAGCTTTCTTCACATCTTCCCTGTTCAAGTACTTGGTTGTAGTCTCGTCTGCACAGACGTCTACGTATGTTCCAAATTTCTATAAGCAAGAGAAAACATGAATGAGTTTGGGGTAGAAGAGAAACTTAAAATTAGTGTACAAAACAAAACGTAAGCTGTTGACAAATAGTATTGGCCTTGCCTGAGGATTTATAGAACTGTCTGTCTGCGACTGTGATGTACCAGATGATAAACAGATATCACCAGTGACATCACCTAGATTAGTAGAAGCACCAACTTGTTCGAGAGAAAGGATACTAGTAGTATTACACGCATTAGAAATATTGCCTGTAATCATCGACTCCCTGAAGTTCTGAGAACTGTTACAAACAGTCAGGCGAAGATGGTAAACATTGTCTGAAATCAATCCATGAGACCAGTAGAACTCATCCCGTGCATTCAAGTCAGTATTGAAGTCCAGAAGAGGACTACCGAGCTGAATCAAATGATAATTGTTTTCATAAGCTCAATGAATCTCATTTTAAAAATTTAAAGGTAAAAAAAAAAAAAACTCACAGCTATCCCCTTCAGTTTATAAGAAGGTTTCTTCTCAACAACAAGGTTCGCAAGTTGTGTGACAAAGTGACCTCCATAGCTCACTCCACCAATGTAGAAATCATGTTCCTTGTACTTGTTGAATATGGTAAACCAGCCGTTCAGGAATTCAAGAGAGTCTTGGGCTTCAGAAAAAAAAAAGTATGATCCAACGACAGTTTTATGTCAAAAAGATATAGCTAAAATCAATGTGCATAATGCATGTATACCAACCAGTCATGTGATCATTCACCAAGGTGTAGTAAGACTTGTTGGTTGAATAAGAGAAACCAACTCCAGCTGGTGCGTCCAGGTACAACACATTTGCCACTGCAAATCAAACAAATTACATCACACTATTGATTCACTTCGTTGATAGAAAGAAATAGAACAAATAAAAATGGCTGTTTGATCGGGAAGAGAAAGTGTGGAACCTTTATTCCAGCTATACTCATTCTTGATCAGAATATCTCCCTCTGGCCTAAAGGGGCCATGCTCAATAAATACTCCAGAACCAACAGCTGAACAACCAGGACCTTGAACAGGAAAACAAATAGATACTTCAAAACCCACATAGCATTGAATGATTTACACAATCTTGCAAAAACCCTAATAAATTATATAAAGTTCACCTCCATTAAGCCAAAGAACAAGTGGCCTTGATTCGGGCTGAGTTTCTGCTTCAACAAAATAGAAGAAAAGAGCCCTCGTTTTTGCATTATCCACGTAGACATAGCCGGCGTACTGTTGAAAGGTGAAATAGGGTTGCCCTGGCAACCTCTCAATAACGAAATCCTCTGTTGGGTCCCCTGAAACAAAGCATGTGTGAATGAAAAATGAGTAGATTATCAGAGCAATCATGCATTTACGAATCTGCATCACTGCACGTTGTTTATGTACGCATTTGAAAGGCAGGGAATGAAGCAGGACAGGGTACCTATTTGTAGTGAATTGGAATGGCGAGTTCGAATCACCAAATGCAAGCTCATAAGGCGTGATACTTGATTGATGATTGCCTGAGAACAGACTTGTGGAAATAATTGATCAATCAGTTCCAAAGTCTCAATCCAAGAAAATAAAATATATGAGAAAATTTGACTATGGTGAAAGAAAAGTAGCAGAATCCACAGTCTTACTTGCCTAACTTGGACTACTAATCCAAACTTTACATCAGATACTGCTGGAGAAAGGGAAAGTAGGATTAACAAGGATGACCAGGTCAATCAAGCCGCCCGAGACAAATCAAATTAGGGGTTTTAAAATCGAATTTAGGGATTCTGAATGGTGGACTTTAATCGTGTGTTTGACATATGGGCTTAAATATTGGGCTTAGAAGAGTTTCTTACTGGGTTTGTAGGTTGAGCAAGATTAATCGGGCCTCGTTTATCAGGCCTATTGCTGTGAAACTTTGCTTCACTGCTTTGGAAGATCGGAGACGGATTCAGAGGCGGCGAAGACGGCTAGGGAATCACTGGATTTGGTTCTCGGTCATCATTGCACTATGCGGCCTTGGGCTCAACCCGGAGGCACTAGCCGCCGTGGTCAAGGAACTCCGCGCACAATCACCGTCTCCCTCGCCTCCTGCTCCGTCTTCATCTTCATCCCTAAGAAGAACAAAACAAAGCCAAGAAAAAAAAAAAAAAGGGGAAAAAACAAAGGTGTTTAAAACCTGACCAGAATTATTCATTTTTTTTTTCTCTGACCCCATTAATATATTTTCGTTGGATGTTCAAAAACAGAAGAGGCAGTCATGACTCAAGAGTAGTGGGTGAGGTGCTGTTGTCTTGTCTTCTTCCTCTTGGTTAACTTGGTACTGTAAACTGGAAGCCCAATAGGCTTTTACTTTCTCGGTCATTGGGCTTAAACAAGAGGCCCAAGTTTGCAATCTGTGGACCTAACTGGACTCTTGGGTTCTCAACTTCTCATGGCTAAATATAGGCCCCAACTTAAATCAAAAATAAAACAGGGCTGAATTAGTGAATTGCATGCTAGTTGTTCTTGGATCAAGTCTTGACTACTTTTTACTTCATAGTTCATAGGGAAACAAATTCTGAAATAAAACCCTAATTCGACTCGTTTACTACTCCTATAAAAAGTTATATTGTGTAGAACATGTGTCTTTTACAAAGTAGGAAAGAAAGACTCCAACACTCAATCGAGGTGCTCAAGGTATATAGTGGTACCTAAGTTCGATCCCTTAATCCCTCTTGCCTATCCAAAAAAAGAGTACTTGAACTATAACAATCTGTCCCTCTGTACCAGTAATACTTTATCCATTTTCGGTCAACCCATACTCATGACTTGCACAATTTTGTCTTCCTAGGCCTAACACCAACCCATACTAGTTTGAGATTAAGAAAAACACTTGTTACTAGTTTGGAAGTTTGGTCTATTATATTATGCATTTCTCATTTTCCCCTAGGCGATGTGGGACAATAAACTTATCCCCATCGCTACTTTATAGCTCGTTTAGAATTATCAAGCTTGACACTACAAAAGCTTGTAGCCCCACCCACTCGAGCTGGATGCTACAAACTCCCCCTTAAGAGTCCACGTCCCCATGCGACTCACACGTCGACAAACACTCCTGAGTGTACACCCCTTAAACCCTACGGCCTTAGCTTCAATATCATTTATAACAACCCGCCCCTCCGTATTAGTAACATTTTGTCCGTTTTAGGCTAGCCTTTGTCTTCCTAGGCCCAACACAAATACATACTAGTTTGAACCTAGTAAAAGCACTTGTTACTAATTGGAAAGTTTGGTCTATTATTTTTGTACTTCACATGTTCTCCTGAGAGATGTGTTCTCCTGAGAGATGTGGGACAAGATCAACTTAGTCTCATTATCCCTTGATAGCTTGCACATCACCACTAAACTTGATACTGCAGAGGTTTACGGTCTCGTTCACTCAAGTCAGGTGCTACATCAACCCTAGTATTCAAGATGGAGAGTTAAACTCTCCTTACCACTCCAAACAACAACTTAGGATCTCTAAATATTTGGTTCATCCATAAATGTGAGATTACTTCAATGATACCTCAAACACACACACACACACACACACACACATATATATATATATAGAGTTTTTCTCCTATGTGGACCACATTTGTGGACCAAGTTTGTGGACCACAGCCAGCCATTGGATCTCTTTGACCCATCCATCTAATACCACCGTCGGATCACTTAGACCCTTCATTCATTCTAATTCTAGATCGCGAGTGTCTCCTTCGACAACAGCCTCCCTTCCAACCGAGCTTCAACCTTCTTCTACAACAGCCTTCCCCTTCCATCTTCACCCGATAATATCCTTTCCTCAGTGGACCAAGTTTATTCTTCGAGCTTCAACCTCATCGACGACCAGCAAGATCACGACCACCGAAATCTCTATTTGAACCAATGAAATCTGTGAGTACCACCACCCAGATTGATTCAGCGATGATGACGACCAATGTGAGCTAGCGAAGACCTGGGTTCATATCATCCGGTAAGATTATTGCAATTTTTTTGATTTTTTGTTCGATTATTATCCGGGCTGTGAACCTCTGCGATTATAGTTTGATTATTGGCTCTGTCTATCGCATTGCAGGCCTTGAAATAGAAACCACAAAGGCAATGGATGATTTGCCAGATATGGAACAAGCAGAGACAGAAATGGAGATGGGACAAACAGAGACAGAGTTTGAGGTTTTAATTCTTCAACTCTTCTTCCAAAAATTAAATTTTTTTGTAATCTGATTAATGGTGAATTTAAGATGAGCAGAGGTGAACAATTTTTTTGGTCTAATAATTATATGTGTTTGAAACAGGAGATGGATTTCAGTTATTCTTCTTCCAATGATTTGAATTACATTCCCCAAGTAAGGGTTGAAAAAATTCCAAAACTTGATCAAGAATTTGAATCAATTGAGGAAGCTCATACTTTTTACAATGACTATGCTAGGGAGGCTGGTTTTAGTATTCGAATGTCAAGTTTTAAAAAAAATAGAAGTCATGAGATAATTAGAAGAGAATATGTTTGCCATAAACAGGGGGTTCGAGAGTCGGTGGAATTAAATATTGAGCGTAGTAGGAAACGTGGAATAACTAGGGAAGGGTGTAAGGCTAAGATGGCAGTTTTAAGGTCATCTTCTAAAGAGAGTTTCAAAGTTTCTATATTTCATGAGGCACATAATCATGTGCTTACTACACCAAGGAAAGTTCATTTACTAAGGTCTCACCGTGTCATGTCTGCTGCCAAAAAATCTTTGTCACAACAACTTTCTGCGGCAAATGTGCCTATTTGCCAACAGATTGGAATTTTGGATTTAGAGGTAGGGGGTATAGAGAATATTGGTTGCATAGAACAAGAGCAAGCGGCGTTGTAATGGTTGCGGGTTAGAGGGACAAGAACATGACAAAAGGAATTGTCCTTATGCGAATTCTATCGTGAGTATACTTGAGTTGTTGATATATTTGATGTTTTTGTTCACCAATGAAACGATTATATATTTAATTTTATGGTTGCAGGAATTGAGGAACATAATTATGGATTTCGAAGAGAATGCAGGAAATCGGGCTTGACATTTTCATGATCAAGATTGTTACAAAATGGTGGTGCTTACATAGCCTGTACACACCATTAGACCATGAGCTGTTATGACTTTGTTTTGTATTATGAATAAGTAGTTTACTGCTAGTGAAATATGTGACCAAATGGTGTTGATTATGAAGAATCTGGTTCTGCTCAGGAGAAAAATGACATTGGGTGAACAATATGGCTTTATACATTTGTTCATATCTCATTCTGAAGAGAACATTTACATTTAGGAAATTGGCATGATTTTGAAGAGAAACAAAGTGATTTCACCCCTGCAGTTGATCAATAACTGGTCATTTGTTGTGTCATTAACAATTTACTTGGCAATTTTCTAGTTTTGAAGTTGGGGGCATCTTCAAATCAAAGATTTCAAGTGCAGGTTTAATTCCTTGGGCTTCTCTACATTGAAGGCATGCCCAGCATTCTTGATCACAACCAAATGAGCATTCTCCCCCAGAAACCTTCAAATCCCCACCAAAATTCAGAAGAAAAACAAGCATGTAAATCAAATCAAATCAAAATCAATAGCACGTAATTATAGATCAACCCTTTTGTAACCTAATTCCAAGGGAAATACTTGATCATGCTCTCCCCAAATCAGCAATGTAACCTTCAAATTGCACGTAATTATAGTCACAACAATATGAAGCTTAAAAAAATGATAACAATAGGGTACAATATGTAATACATCAGAATCGCAGTGAGACTTCATATCAGAGAAGAACTAAATCAAAAAATAATTGCAAACTAAGAATTATTGAAATACGCCCAAATTCTAGAATTTGTAAAACCTTAACCCATCAACCTGGGTTCACAATCTCAACACCATCCACTTTCTCCGTGGAACCATCCACCTGGGTCGTCGTGATTTGGAGATGGGAACTGGGTTGAACCCCTGAGGAAAGGATATTGTCTGGTGATTTGGGGGTTTCGGAACCGTCTCTGGTTAGGCGAAGATGGGAAGAAGAGAGACGATTTCGAAAGAAGATGGAAGGGGAAGCGGAGACTCGCGATCTTGGATCTCTGAGGTTGAAGCGGAGACTCACGATCTTGCTGGTCGTCGATGAGGTTGAAGCTCGAAGAATAAACTTGGTCCACTGAGGAAAGGATATTATCGGGTGAAGATGGAAGGGGAAGGCTGTTGTAGAAGGAGGTTGAAGCTCGGTTGGAAGGGAGGCTGTTGTCGAAGGAGACACTCGCGATCTAGAATTAGAACGAATGAAGGTCTAAGTGATCCGACGGTGATATTAGAAGGATGGGTCAAAGAGATCCAATGGCTGGCTGTGGTCCACAAACTTGGTCCACAAAGATGGTCCACATAGGAGAAAAACTCTCTCTCTCTCTATATATATATATATATATATATAGTTAAGGTGGTTTCCAAGGTGATTAATATTACAAACAAGACAATGGAAAAAGCAGTCACGTGTCTGTCACATGAGGTTAATGGAGTTACACATACAAATTACTCATACCACGTAAGAGGCCAGTTCACTCTCCATGCAACAGCAATCAATGTTTCATTTAGGACTCAAATTCTGTGTCTTATAACGGCCACCACACACACACATATATATAGTCATCATAACACTTGGTATAAGTAACTATAAAGTTATATATGCACTAAATCATTAACAAAACCATACCATATTTCATGATGTTCCATTAATTGCTACAATAATCAATGCAAAGCTCTTAATGGAATCTAAAGTGTTTAATTAACATGTCTAGATCTTGTTCCAAATCTACTCAATTGATCTTTCAAAGCTATACCTGGAAGAAAACAAAAGTTTCAAATAATGTATACTTTTTTACAATATAACCCTTGATTTCAAGAATAGTTGGAATCATTGATATCAATGAATGAGTGAAAATTCATCTAAATATGTAAAAAAAAGACTTTGTATTGTGCACTATTTTATTTATTAGGCCTTCATTGGCAAAAAAAAAACAAAGAAAAAGTTATTGAATAATTTCAAAAGGGGGTAAAAATTGAGAATAATGCATGTATGTTTGCATGCTTTACTATAAACCTTGATTTACAAGAAAAGTAGAATGATTTAAGTGGGTGAAAATGGACCTAATTAAAGAGAGATATACTATAAACATATATTAATTAAACAACATTGAGACTTTTAGAAAGATATGGCACATGCAAAACGAATTTGCAAGAAAAAGATAGAGAGAATAGGATATAAAATAGGAGATAAGTAAGTGTTCTCTTCAAGATAAAAAAACAAAGAACCCACAATGTCTCTAACAAAATATTGCAATGACCAGCTGCCCATTGCACCTTGCGTGACCTTCTTTTAAGCACTAAAACACACTTCTCTTTCTTCTTTCTCACTCTTCTGTGCAGACAACACCTGTTCTCACACACATGTGATATTAATTGCCTCACTTTTAATTCATTACATATTTTTTCAGAATTCTCAACATCTGTTCATTCAAAGGAGAAGTGACAATGTTTGATGGTTTTGTTTTCTTGTCATTTTCTTGGAAAAACTAAGAAGAGAAAGAGAGACAGAGAAAGGTTCTTGTGGGTATTCATGGAGATGGTGGATGTTGGAGATGTTGAAGCACAATCTATGGAACAACCCCACCAACCTAATTCCACCATCTTCAAGAAAGCCAATCAACCTGCTGTCACATTAAAGGTGCTAACTTTGCAATCCTTGCTCTTATATTTCATTATCTTTATTTCATGCTTAAAAACGTAGACAGATACCCAATTTAGGGTATTTAATAAAGATTAACAACGAATTATTGGTTGAGATGTTGAAGTTGATTGTGGTAGTGTCAACGGAAAATCATGAGTTCAAGTCCATGCTATTTAATTCTGATTAGACTTTCTTATGTGCAGTTTGAAGATGTAGTGTACAAGATCAAGACTAACAAACCATCAAGTTATTGGTGTAAAAAGAAAGAAAAATCAGAAGAGAAAGAGATTCTAAAGGGGGTCACAGGAATGGTCCTTCCAGGAGAAGTACTAGCAATGTTAGGTCCATCAGGGAGTGGAAAAACAACACTATTAACAGCACTAGGAGGAAGACTTGGTGGAAAGCTTGGAGGGAAGATAGCCTACAATGGAAAACCCTTCTCCAACAAAATGAAGAGAAACACAGGGTTTGTGACACAAGATGATGTGATGTACCCTCACTTGACAGTCACTGAAACCCTAGTCTTCACTGCCCTATTAAGGCTTCCCAACACATTCACCAAAGAAGAGAAGGTACAGCAAGCAGAGGAAGTGATAACCCAATTAGGGTTAAGTAGGTGCAAGAATAGCACCATTGGAGATCCATTTTTGAGGGGGATTTCAGGTGGGGAGAGGAAAAGGGTGAGTGTAGGACAAGAAATGTTGATAAACCCTAGTTTGCTTTTCTTGGATGAACCGACATCTGGGCTTGATTCAACTACTGCTCAAAGGATTGTGTCAACATTGTGGGAGTTAGCTAATGGAGGGAGAACAATTGTGATGACAATACACCAACCTTCAAGTAGGTTGTTCTATATGTTTCATAAGGTCTTGTTGTTGTCAGATGGTAATCCTTTGTATTTTGGGAAAGGATCAGAAGTTATGGATTATTTCTCTAGAGTTGGGTTTGCACCTTCAATGGCCATGAATCCTGCTGATTTCTTGCTAGATCTTGCAAATGGTGAGTCCAATTCATGTTATGTTGTTTGTGATTAGGTATTTGTAGTTCCAATTGACTTTAATGTGAATGTAATTTGAACAAAAACATGTAGGAGTTGCAGCGGATAATTATTCGCGCGATAGTCAGGCGACGATTAATCAGAATTTGGTTGCTGCATACAAGAACAATCTGGCCAATCAATGGAAGATGGAGCTTCAAAGAATTACTGAACATCCTAATAATTGTGATTATGAAGCTGGAGAGAGCAAGCAATTGGGGCGATGGGCAACGACATGGTGGCAACAATTCATTGTGTTGATGAAGAGGGGAGTCAAAGAGAGAAGGCATGAAGTCTTCTCTGGTAGAAAAGTTGGGCAGGTCTTGGTTATTGCTGTACTTTCAGGACTTCTATGGTGGCAATCTGATGTTAATCACATTCAAGATCGGGTACTTAATGACATCGTTTACGTTCTATTAATCGATCGATCGTTTTGTCATGTTTATGTAATTATGATGATATTTCATTGCTTGATGATATGTGCAGATTGGGCTATTCTTCTTCTTCACCGGATTTTGGAATTTCTTCCCTGTATTTCAAGCAATTTTCACCTTCCCACAAGAGCGTATGATGCTCGAAAAGGAACGAGCTTCGGGGATGTACAGGCTCTCCTCCTACTTCATGTCAAGAACAGTTGGAGATCTTCCTATGGATTTAGTCCTCCCAACAGTTTTTATGATCATAACCTATTGGATGTCAGGGCTCAAACCCAATGCCTTAAACTTCTTTCAGTCCTTATTTGCTCTTCTACTTACTGTCTTAGTGGCTCAAGGCATAGGTCTTGCTCTTGGCGCGATGGTTATGGATCAAAAGGCCGCGACAACGCTGGGATCGGTGATCATGCTAGCGTTCATGCTCGCTGGTGGATATTATGTCCAGAATGTGCCTGTGTGTGTTGGGTGGATCAAGTACATTTCGATTATTAATCACACGTACAAGCTTCAAATTCTGGCTCAATACAAGGCTAGTGACACATACCAGTGCAATGGTGGCGATGGAGGATTGTGTTTCGTTCGCGATTATCCGGGAATCAAGGATTATTTTGAAGGGTTTGGTCTCTCAGTACTTGCATTGGTGATTATGCTTGTGGGTTATCGGCTCGTCGCTTATATTGCTCTAATGAGGATTGGAATGACCAAGAAATGAAAAAAAAACAGAGTACTCTGTTTTTTTTTAAGCCTTTTATTATTGTAATAAAAACTTTTTGAGTCATTATTAGTGTCAACATATATAGATATATTCAGTCTCTCACCATCAACAATGCGTTTTTCTGAAGAAGAACATCCCCGTAGTAACTCCACAGTTAAACGTGTTTCTGCGAGAGTATTATTGGGATGGGTGACTAAAGCAAAGTCATGCGGGCTCCATGTATCCACGAGAACCGGATGATCTAAAATGAATAATATTGTTGATGTGTATATGTACTAAAAATTCTAATAATTAGTACTGAAAAAGAGAAAGAAACCAAAGAGTATGACATCTATAAATTATGGATTCTCAAAGCTGATCTTTGCATTCTTGTTTTATTTATTCTGACTTTGAGGACATGAAGCTGCAAGAGTAATTACAATGGTTTTTAGGAGGCACAAAGTGTATGTGATAATATATCATGAATGGTTTGTGCTTCCTTTTATAGTAAATTTTAGAGCTTTTTATTGGTATCCTAGTTGTTGTTTAATGTTGATTGAAAAAAAACCATCAAAGCTAGCGGTACGGCCTAATACATGTCTCGAATCCGTCTTGAGTATAATCAACAAGAAAAAATCAAAGTCACATATGCGCGTCTAACCCACACCTACCAAGATCTTTATTATCGTTAAAACTAATCCGTCGGGTATAGGATCTAATGGCAATACAAGAGGAATGATGAATAGTATTTGTTCACAAAATAAGCCTAAGTGACCATTTTTTAGACTCTTTATACTTAGTGTGAACACCACCCACATGTATATGCCAATAAAGGTTAACTTTCCTCTGTGGACTTTGGCCTTATTCTCCCTGCACAGGTTTAGCCCTGTCTTATTTGTTGCTAGAGTGGAGCAAGTTGAGTTGGCAACTCGAGTTTAGAGTTGACCCAACTACTTAAAGAACATGTTGAGTTAAGAAATTTTCAATTATAAAATAATTGTGATGATTCTTAAATCACACAAAAAACAAATCAAAATCGTAAATATTTTGGCTTACTAGGGTATTGAACAAAATGTAAAAAGTAATGTGATTACCAGTCCTTATTGTCAAGCTGACCTATAGAAAAATTCAAGTCATTTGAGGGACGTCCTTCTTATAATTACTATGTTGAAATAGCAAATCATTATGTCCCCCAAGTGTTTGTCAAAATGACAATTCTTTCAAAACTATATATAATTCTACAGTGACATCACATTCATTCTAGCGACTATGGTCAAATGCTTATCAGTGAAGGTTGCCTATATATTTAATTAGTATATGGATATGGATTATTTGGCTATTAATTTTTTTTTAATTTAAACTGAATTCTGCATGAATGCGATTTTTTTTTCAAACGGGTAGGGGGATTCGAACCCCTTGCTCATCAAGATGATATACACTATTCTTACCGCTTTAACTAATGACTTGGGTGTATGAATGTGATTAATTATTAGTTCATTTTAGCATTGTTTTTTTTAATCTCAATTATACTAATCTAGCAGCCATTAGACCGATCAAAGTCAAATTCAATTACAGCTTAAGAATTGATGCTTTTTTGTAGTCACAATTATACCAATCAAGCAGTCACTCCATGCGGCTTAAGCTAGCATACTGTTTATATTAGTCAGGGTTTAGTATTTGAATATTCTCTTTGATTAGTTGGTTGATAAACAATTGCAAATTGTATTTGATTCTTTTATACTAGTCTTTGACATTAGTGTTTACGTATATATGATAACGAATACTCATCTCTCGCTCCCACATTTTCTTTTTCTAATACACTCTGGCTCAATCCCATTTTCACGTCTTAAATTGAACCCGAAGGATGTTAGAAATACAAAATGTTCGACATCGGTTAGGTGAGAGCCAATAGTGTGATTTATTAGTTTGATCCTAACTCTTCTCGATTATAAAGAATCATTTTAAAGATAAAACGGTGCGAGTCTTACACGTCAAAAACGGACCATACCGAAAACTACACTAGTCAAAATCTAGCATTGAAAAGTGTGGGATAAGGAAGACTACATGAACCTTCATGAATGATGAAGATCTAAACATCTACTTCAAACAAAAAAAAATTCAAGTTCATAGAAAGAAGACCATGATTTTTCTTTTTTTCAAGATCCATGTGTAGGAACTAGACTAAAAAGTTGAAGAAAAGTTAGGTGCCGACACCTTTTTAAATCATCAAAATTCAAGGTAAGGTATGGAGCCAATATTAATAGTTTTCGCCGCCTATAAATTGCACGTGCGATAAAACAAGTCATAAAACCTTAATATATCCAAATTTACTCACACTACAGATATATAAGTGAAATGATTTAAGTTAAATGAAGAGTGGGACTCACTATTTTTGGTCGCATATGTTACAAACGAAGAGATACTACCCAATACAAGTAGAGCAATGCCCTATGTGATATCTTTTTCCTAAAAGCTCTCTCAATAAGCAAATCAATGGAGAAGGCAACAAAAATAAAAAACCCATTTACCATAAGGCAATCTAAATCCCAAAAGCTGCTCTCTCGGATCCTTCTACTCTCTCTCTCAAGTGTTCCCTCTTTGTAAGTGCTCTCTCTATCTGTTTCTCTCTAGATGGCGCCCCAAAACCAAGTTAGGGCGAAAAACTTTGCAAATTTTCTATTTATACAAGTTCAGCCGGACATATCCCAATCAATTGGGAAATAACTCTGGAACCAAAAATTGCACCAGGACAAGATCCGTCCTGACGGGCAGCAAAAACTTCACCAAAAAATCCCCAAAAACGAGCCAACTTCTACATTATATCTTTAATTTGTGTAATTATAGGAGAATTCATTTATATATATATATATATATATATATATATATATATATATTACTTGTACAGGGATGGAGTCACATGGGGGCTAGGGGAGCCTAGGCCTCCTGGATTTTGAAAAAACAATTAGTACTTATATAGAGGTTTTTTTTAGAATGACACCCCTGAAATATTTTATTAGGCATATAACACCCACTTTCAATTTATTAGACATCTAGCACCCTGTCGTAATTTGAAACAGCGACTTTGTAGTTCGATGAATTTTTGTTGAATGCCGCTACCAGTAACAATGGCATTTCAAAACGGAAAATTAAGCTGCTACCTGAAATTGCAGGTCTTCAAATTAAGTGATGCCCTCATGCTGTTGTTTTCAGCCGAAACTACCTCCCGTCGATTCCGTTGGAGCTGCAGTGCCTACCTCCTACCATTGCCATCAGATCCGGAGCACCTACCTTTTGCATTGTCGTTCCAAATTGTAATGCCGTCTTTTAAAATTGCCGCAATAGAAAAGACATACAAATGCCGCTTTTTTCACTAGCAGCAATGGAACAGACAAACAAATGCCGCTATTATCAATAGCGACAGGGTGTTATATGTCTAATAAATTGAAAGTGGATGTTATATATCTAATAAAATATTATAGGGGTGACATTTTCAAAAAAAAAAACTCCTTATATATATATACACACACACATCATGTGTCAAAACTTTATCTACTGGTCTAGCGGCAAGCATGCTTTCTTTTAACTCAAAGCAATGTCCGACATTTTAACAAGTCTTTTCACACGACTGAGGCCGTGAATGTCAATGTACAGTTAGATGGCTAGAAATGAACAACACTTGATGTAATCTAAATAATCAAATATATAGAAATTTTCCTATAAGTACTCAAAGTAAAGATTTAAAATAAATACAGTTTTTTGACCATTGATTTAAGTGAAATGATTAGTGAGACCAATTGTTTTGAGTCTCACATGTTTTAAATCATTGGTGAAAACATGTGTACTTATTTTAAATCCGTACTTTGATTACTTATAGGAGAATTCCTCATCAAACATAATCAACCTTACGATACAGGATTAACGAATATAATCAAACATAACTTCAAAGCAGTAAAACAGATTGTAATTAAACACTTCAAAATTCAGATTAGATCTCATAAATATTTAATAGATCAAAGTTCAATCATATGCATTTTGATCATTCAAACATATATTCAACATCAGAAACATAACAGGGTGGTTGCTTAGTGGTTTATTTTGCAGGCCTTATATATATATGGTGTATTTTGGGAATGTGTTGGGGAGACCCAATAGACATGAATGGTCACCTCATCCCAACTTAAAACCATAAGCCTTTACGTTACGAGGTGATCTTTATATATACTTGGTGTAAACACCACGCATACGTATATGCCAATAAAGGTTAAAATATTTGTCTTATTTTTTTTTTTTTAAAAAAAACAGTATGGATAAAGGCTCACTAGAGGTTTTGTGTAATTAACTTTCTTTTGTGGGATTTAGCTTTGTTCTCCCTGCACGAGCTTTGCCCCGATCTTATCTGTTATTGGCGTAACGCGGGTTGGGTTGGTAATCCAAGTTTAGAGTTGGCGCAACTATTCGATGAACATGTTGAGATTGAGAATTCTCAATAATAAAATAATTGTGATGTTTCTTAAATCACACATACAAAAAAAAAAAATCAAAATCATGAATATTTTGGCTCACTAGGCTATTGAACAAAATGTGAAAAGTAGTGTGGTTACCAGTCCTTACTGTCAAGCTGACCCAGAAAAATTCAAGTCATTTGAGGGACTTCTTTCTTATAATTACGATGTTGAAATTGCAACATATCATTATGTCCCCCAAGTGTTTGTCAAAATGACCGTCTTTCAAAACTGGAATGCTACAGTGACATCACATTCTAGCGAATTTGGTCAAATGCTTATTAACTAGTACATATTTATATGGATTATTTGGCTATTAAATCTTTTTTTTAAAATTTTAAACTGAATTTGGCATGCATGCAATTTTTTCTTTAAACGGGGAGAGTAAAGGGGGATTCGAACCTTGGTTACCAGGGTGATACGCATCATCCTTACTACTCGAACTAGACTCGGGTGTATGAATGAGCTATTATTAGTTCATTTTAGCATTGTTTTTCTTAGTCACAATTATACTAATCAGGCAGCCACTAGCCTGATCAAAGTCAAATTCAACTCCAACTTAAGAATTGATGCCTTTTTTTGTAGCTTAAGGGTTGATTGGTGTGGGGTAGTCATTCTATGCTGCTTAAGCTAGCATATTGTTCATATTAGTTAGGGTTTAGTATTTGAATATTCTCTTTGATTTAGTTAGTAAACAATTGCAAATTGTATTTGATTCTTTCATACTAGTCTTTCACATTAGTGTTTACATAACGATAACTAATACTTATCTCTCGCTCGCAAATTTTCTTTGTCTAATCAATCTCATAATTTCATATCTTAAATTGAACCCGATAGATGCTAGAAATACAAAACATTCCTCATCGGTTAGGTGAGAGCCAAGAGTGTGATTTATCAATTAAATCCCAACTCTTCTCAACTGTAGATAAAAATAGTGCGAGTCTTGAGCCTTAAAACGGGCCATACCCAAAATGGCACTAGTCAAAATCTACTATTGAAAAGGGTAAGGAAGACTACATGAACCTTCATGAGTGATGAAAGTCTAAAAAAAACACCTGCTTCAAACAGAAGGGAAAAAAATAAATTTCAAGATCCATGTGTAGGAACTAGAAACACTAAAAAGTTGAAGAAAAGTTAGGTGCCAGCAGAATCTCATGACGCCCCTTTAGTCATCAAAATTCAAGGTATGGTGCCAATACTTGTTTTCGCCACCTATAAATTGCACGTGTCATAAAACAAGTCAATAAACCTTAATAAATCCAAATTGACTCACACTACATCCTAATTAATATATATATATTATCATTATAATCAACTGAGCGTTTATCCCAAAATCTTTAGAATCGGCTATATATGCCTATGAAAACATTATCACAAATCTAACACATGTATTTGTTTTTGTCCATTCATTTCTATCATGGATCATACATTCATATACTCCTACTAAATTCATATCATTTTTTATTATTTCAAGTCATGTCTTTTTAGGTCTTCCTCCTCACCACCGTATCGGTATCTTTACATTGAATATGTCCATACCACCTTAAATAATTTTCTTTTTATATATACATGTATATATATATATATATATATATATAGAATACTATTACATGTATAAAGACTTGTAACACACTTGTCAAAATACAATCCTTACAACACCCATTTAATACACGTCTGTATGATATATGCGTATCTTCTCTCTACGTGGCACTTTGACTCACCAAACATGTTCAAATATCCAACCCATGATAGACAATGCATCCATCTTTCTGAATCTAACTATTCCACGTACACAAAATTCTAAGAACCGACCCTTGATTAAGGAGGAGCATATATATATATATGTATATATATATATATATCATGACCTTGCTTTTCTATTAAAACGACACAAATGGTCTAAACCCACTTAATTATTATCCATTTCATATACACTCTAAAACCTAATCAAAATTTTCTAATTTTCATTACTAAAACCTCTAATGCTCTAAAAATCAAGCACTCAAATCATTAATTGAAGTGATAAAAATGATGTGTATTATCTTGATCACCAAAGTTCGAATCCTCCTCCCTCGTTTCAATAAACAAATGCTCCAAAAATCAAATAAATTGAAAAGTCAAATGAAGTTTAATGAGAATTAAGTTGATGATAATACCAATGGACTTATTTTTGGAAACTTTCATAGAGGTTTTTGAGTGAAAGAAACATTAAAAAGGACACACCCACCAAAAGAAGAAAAAGAAAGTATAAAAAAAAAAACTCTAATAACAATAACGTGTCCCTCGTTTATGCTGCCATTGATGCTACCTTTTGTGACTTTCCCTTTCACTCTCTACTCTTCGAGGAATGAAGAAGAACATTTCAGCTCAACCATGTCCACGTGTTCTCACGTGGAAAATGCAACACCAAAAAAATAAAAAATAAAATCATTTTTATTCGCTTGGGGTCATGTAAAATTCGTACTACCTCAGCTTTTTTCCGACACGTGTCCGTTACCCAGATGACTCATTGCGGCTCTTTTCGTGACGGTTCATGCACCGAAGAGAAGGTCGGCAGCCCGATGCCTCTACGTGTCGAATTCTAAACGGTGTTTAGTAGTTGTGGGTCCCGTCGACGAGGACGACCGTACTTATCGGCTCTAATAGTATTTTTTTGCGTTCGCTATATAGATAGGTCCAGTGTCTTCCAATATTGAAAATTTTAAATTTTCATACCGTAGATTTGCGAGAGTTCTGGTTCTCCTCCTCCTAGCCAAGTAGATTAATACAGGTTTTTCCTTTCGGAAAATGGGAGTCCAAGAGAAAGACCCACTTGCCCAATTGAGCTTACCACCGGGTTTCCGGTTCTACCCGACCGACGAAGAGCTTCTGGTTCAGTATCTCTGCCGCCAAGTCGCTGGTCAGCCATTCTCGTTGCAAATCATTGGAGAAGTTGATTTGTACAAATTCGATCCATGGGTCTTACCCAGTAAGTCTGGAATTCGAAATTCAGTATTCAGTTTTACGTAAATTGGTTCACGATTTATGTTTTGACGGTTTATTGATTGACGTTCTTTTTGATTCGTTTTCATGTCAGGTAAGGCGATATTTGGTGAAAAGGAGTGGTACTTCTTTAGCCCGAGGGACCGGAAGTACCCAAACGGGTCTCGACCCAATAGAGTTGCTGGGTCAGGCTATTGGAAGGCGACGGGTACGGACAAAATCATCACCACCGAAGGGCGAAAGGTCGGAATCAAGAAGGCTCTGGTTTTCTATGTAGGAAAAGCACCGAAGGGCACCAAAACCAATTGGATTATGCACGAGTATCGCCTTATCGAGTCCTCTCGCAAAAACGGCAGTTCAAAGGTATCAAAATCATTCGATTGTGTATACTCTGTTTCATGCTCTGTTTTTGCAAGTTTTAACTGATCGAGCATTTTTTGTAATTACAGTTGGATGAATGGGTGTTGTGTCGCATATACAAGAAGAATTCAAGCGGTCAGAAACCAATTGCGACTGTTTCGAGCAAGGAATACAGCACCAATGGATCTTTATCTACTTGTTCTTCCCACCTTGACGACGTTCTCGATTCATTGCCGGAGATTGACGACCGGTTTTTCAATTTGCCTCGTATGAACTCACTTAGAACATCACAGCGCGACGAGAAGGTGAATTTGCACAACCTGGGTTCGGGGAGCTTGGATTGGGCGAGTCTTGCCGGGATCAACTCGATGGCAGAACAATTTGCGGGAGGACAAAATAACACTCAGGGGATGGTGAGTTATGGACAAAATGACGTTTATATCCCCCAATTGCAACAACAAGTATGCCACGTGGACACGAGGGTTCGGAACTCGGTGGAGGAGGAGGTGCAGAGTGGATTGAGAGGGCAAGGGATGGATAGCTCCGCCGCTTTTTCCAATCAGAACTCGGGAGCATTGGCTCAGAATTTCTTGAACTCGCTCGACCCGTTTGTATTCAAGTACCCGACCCAGCCGAGCGGGTTCGGGTTTAGGCAGTGAAAATATATTTTCCCTGTATATAAATCTGGAATTCTTTGGTCCAACATTTTGGCTATAGAGATTTCAAAAGGAGGGAAATACACCAAGTAGGGGTAAAATTCCAATTTTACCCATCTTTTGCCCTTGGTTGGGGAGGTTAGATTTAGTTCACACCAAACACGTCTTTGTAGAATTTGATTCAATTTCAAGATTATTGAAATATTGATTAGGATGTAATCTTCTCAAAAGGGTTTGTAGATTTGGATACATTGGTCATGTGGACAAGGCACTATTAGACTATTAGTATTTGATGTATGAAACTTATGCTTAATTAGGATTTAATCTTCTCAAACGGTTTGTAGATTTGGACACATTTGTCATGTGGGTATATGACACTATTTGATGTATGAAGTATTTAGGCTTTAGATAGTTTTCCTGTCTTGATGTATGGATCCATTTGTTTCCTTTCTTAATACACATACTATTCTTATTCATGAAAGTCCATATCTAGAAGATAATTACCCTATAATTTATGCAAGGTTATGCCTACATGAACAATTTTTTATTAGATCGACTCATTCTCAACAATTCTCACAGTACAAGAAGACACTTCCATTCTAAGGGCCTCAAACATATATAAGTTTTCCTAACAAGAGTGTGAGTTGTAGAATTTTATTGTCGTGAGACATGTTGAAAACAAACATTCTCGAGTAGATCAACATGAACTATCTTAATTGTAGAGAGATGGTGGCTTCCATGGACCATGTGAAGTTTCAACATGCTAAGACGTATTTGTAACTCCGTTGCTCACATCTTAGCAAGGAAAGTTTGGGAGTTGGAGCCTTTCAGTGTTTAGTTAGAAAAATTTTCAGCTTGTATTGCTTCTTCCCTTACGAAGGATTGTGTAACCAATAGTTCTTCTCGTTAATATATTCTCCTCTTTTATTAAAAAAGAAGAAGAAGGGATGCTTTGGAGTCTGAAAAGCTCCATTGAATTTGTATTTTAAATTTTCAAAATTGATGAGGAAGTATTCATCATACATAACATGCTCGGATTAATCCTTAATCATTATTCCTATGGCACTGGTTAATATGTAAGATCTACATACATAAATAATCAAAATCGAATGGCTATAAGACTCTCCACGTGTCAACTAATTATAGGCACATATCTGATGAGTACTAGGTTTTTTTTACTTAAAAAGGAATCAGAACATAGAAGTCAAAATTGTGTTCTCAAGTGATTCCCCAAAATATGCTCTTTTTAAATCTTAGTTTACAAGAAAAGTGTTTTTGAAGATATGCATTGACTGGATTTTCTCTTTCTCTCTCTTTTGAATTTGTTTTTCTTGCACGTGTGCTCAAATTGCATGGCTGCACTGCCACTTCACATTTGTAATTGGTAATACATGATTGGAGGTTGATAGCGTGCACATAATGGTTTGGGTGCACCAAATCGTCTTACCTTTTTAAAAAAAAAAAAACATATAAACAAGATTTTGAAAATAAGACCGGTCATTGAACCGAAAAAATCTTCGATTCATGATTCAAAGGTTCAATTGGGGTTCTACGTAATGAATTATTTATATGTATATATATATATATGCCTATAATATATAAGAAAACTTTTATAAAATACCATATATGCAAATCAAAGTTTATTTTGACACCCGTTGAGATTTAGCTCAAGCTATATACTTGTTAGTGCTATCTCACATCGATAAAGATGTGTGGATATATCTTATTTATAAGGATCAAACACACACATCCTTAACCACTAAGTAGGCATTTTCCCTAATTAAGTGAGTTAGGTTTTGGCCCACTTGCTAGTTAGAGGGAAACAAAGCCATTCGGGTCTGATGTATTTACAGAAATCGAATAACTCATTGTGGGTCAAATGTATCCAATGAACCGGACAACCCAAAATGGATAATATTGTTGGTGTGTATGGGGGTATAGATTTACAATAGTTAGGTGGGAAATTTCTATGTGTGTAGGTCTGAGGACCTGTATTTAGATTTATATCAGATGTCCAAATGCACTACTGCACTAGTCAAATATCATTAGCAAGATAATGGTGCAAAAATATTTTATCCTATGCTACACATTAATTTGATTAATTGGCATGCGTTGTCATTGGAGGACAATTTCTATTAAAGAACAAAAATTGTGGGATTTTTTGCGCAAAAGAGTCTTTAAGTATATGTATGAACTCAAAAACTTGAGTCGTTACATATTCAAGATGTTGTGTAACACGTTCTTCACAGACCATGATGATACGATCCAATGTGGATCGATCGGGAGAGTTCTCTAAAAGAGAGAGTTGTAAAGTTTTGTTGATTGATACCCAAACACAAAGAAAAGTTAGGCTAAATACACATGTCTAAAAGACATAAAAGACCCTAACTTAACCTAATAATTACCCAACTAATACCCTCAATACCCATATCATACACATTAAAATATATATGGAGCCCCATACTTAACACATAACAGATTATAGAACAATATAGAGAATCAAACGAAAAAGCGAGAGAAGAGAAGAAGGACACAAGATTTACGATATTCGACAATTTGCCTACGTCCTCGGGATTTGTGGTTGTTTTCAATATAGGAAATTCTTTAGTATATTTGGCGAGGGTTTTCTCAACTGGTACGTTACGCTTCTCTTTCGCACAACTTCTCATTTTCTCATAGTTTTTAGGTACTAGATAAGATTACTAATATGAGTCATTATTTAACACAAGAACCCTAATATTATGCGTATTAATTAAGCATTGTGGAACTTTCCAATCACACATAATAATCGTTTATATAAAAGGTGATATCAATGTTTAAATTGTGTAATTTTCGGGTTAATATCACTTTTGCACATCGAAAGACAGTCAATGTTTCAATTTACACACCGTTGTTTAAAATGTTTTAATTTGGTCATCCAATGAAAAAATTATTTCAATCGCAGATTTTTCCACTTTAGGGCAGTCAAATTGCACATGTGGCAGGTTGACTGCCCAAATATTGATTGCCACATATGCAGTTTGACTGTCCTAAAGTGGGAAAATCTCCTCTTAAAATATTTTTTTTCATTGGGTGATCAAATTGAAACATTTTAAACAACTGTGTGTAAATTAAAACATTGATTATCTTTCGGTGTAAAAATGATATTAACCCTATAATTTTCGTTGAAATAAAAGAAGCACATCTGTCACGTGCAATTTACAAACGTTCACAAGGGGTCTGTGTTTAGGATCTTTGAGGTCTCTTTGTCGGGAGCTATTTTCTGATTAGTACTTTACTTCTCATTAAGGTTGTATTTTGGTTCCCAATTTACCTTATCTTTTAGCAATGAATATTATTAAAATTTTCCGAAAAACAATGGGCCTGGGCTTAAATGATATGAAGGGTCCATGATGCTTTCTTGCCTGGCTTTATTGCCTGGAATTTAAGTGTCTTCCATTCCATATTATCATCTTTGTATCCTCCTTTCATATATATATATATATATACATATATATATATTGTTTTCTCTTAATCGTGCGGACCTCATTTACAGACTTGATTTTCAGCCGTTGGATCTGTCAATGGCTGAGATCAAGTCCCATAATCCATATTCATGTACAAAGAGGATAACATGAAATGGAGGGCACTTAAGTGTCCCCTTATTTAAAGAAAAGAACTCTTTCTTTTTCTTTTTTTTCTTGATATGTCCTGGTGAATATGGGATCAAGCATATGCACCCAACAACTAAATTTCAATTAGACATATTCGTTCCACAAAAAACACTTAATCATTGTTAGCCGCATTATACATTCACTGTTGAACATAACACACAAATTTCAAGCACAAAACACACCAAATTTCCAAGAACAAAACAGACTAAATTTCCAAGAACAAAAGACACAAAATTTCCATTGTTGCCAGTCACATAAATTCACTTTCAACATACATTCTTATTATTTAAAACATTCATTTACAAAAATTCAACGATAATAACCTTAGGCTCGGTCTGGCCCTTTATCTCTGGTAAACTTCCCTGTCCTTTCACTTTATTTTAATGGCCTGCAATGCAAGAAATCGAAACCTGATTGAGCTCCGATTTGGGGCTGTGTCGATTTGGGGGTGGGACAAGATGCGGGTAGGTGATCAGGTTGGGGCTCTGCTGAGTGAGGACTGTTTCGATGAAGGAGAGTTGGATTTGGGTTTAGGAATGAAGGAATTGACATAGAAGAATGCATAGGAGATGTATCTGTAATAATCGCAAAGAGGAGAGGAGGGTAGAGGACGTCGAAATGGGTTGAACACTTAGAACCCGTTTCGACACATATTTCGGGTTAAATTATGGGACTTGATCTCAGTTGTTGGACAGATCCAACGGCTGAAAATAAAATTCGCAAATGACACTATATATATTAGTTCTTCTTCAATAAATACATCATTATTTTACCTAAAATAAGTATCTCTACTTCTAATCCGTTTGATCTGACCAAATGACTGAGATTAAATCCTAAACTCAATCATAAACCCTAAACCTACACCCTAAAAATCTAAATGTAAATTCTACCAGTAAGGTCTATGTATATTTGTAAAGAAATGGTGTACGAATGCATATGTGTTTGTTTATGTATGTATGCGAAATATTTGCGAGGATTTTCAAGCTTTTGCCACCATTTATCATCTTTGAATGTATGGTTTTGTCTCCCTATATATACATACGTGCATAACATGATAGTAGCATACATGCATGTACATGTACACACAACCACCTGGGTTTAGCGTAGTTGATAATTCTTTCTAGGGCCAAATCATATGAATTTGAGAGGTCCTAAGTTTGATTCTCACTGGGAGTAAAACCCTTATGGCCACAAGCTAAGCTTTGGCCCTGTCGTCAGGTGAGAAACTTATGTACACTAGTGTCCGATGACATGAGTTTAAGCCCATATCGGTTGTCCAAAGAACAAACTTGTATAGTGTTATTCTTGGTTACCAAAAAAAATATGCATGTACACGTATTTTTGTATGTATATGCATACATATACTAGTAGAGAATTCCATGCTTTGCCTAAAAGCATGTACACCACAAAAGTAGATTAATGGGAGTAGAGATAACATAGCTATCACAAAATTCATATATGGTCACGATTAGTATTCTATAATTAAGCACTAATGATATAAAATATCATAAAAGAAGTTGCCTTTCCTTAGAAAGGAAATACATGCAAAATGAAAGTGTAATTATTTTTTGTGTGGTTTTAAGATATTTATTCCATTTTATTGATAGCGATCATTGTCCCCATAGTCAATAAAGATAAAATCAAAAGTCATTTTTATTTTGATTGGGGGGCCATGGAATATACTAAGTAATTGGTCTTATCTTTAATTAATCCATTGAAATTGAAAATGACATCCACCTTCAAATATCTTGCTTTTCTTTAATTAATTAAATTAAAGAAAATAATTGGTTAGTATAAATAGTAAATGTCCCCATCTTGAGAGATTCTAATTAATAAAGAAAACCACTACTTAAAGTTCTTCTGTGACCTGGATATGCTTAATTATGGAAGATAATCAGTGGTAGGTTTTGCAAATCCATAATAACATGGAAATGAAATAAATGACCACCACCAACACATAAATATATATATATATATAAAAGATTTCTCTTACGTGGATACCCACAAATTAACATAATTTGCGCATTTCTATCTCATGTCATTGGCTCTATTGAACGGTTGAGATTTAAAAATCCCTCAAATTTTAACATATATACACAAAAAAAAATTCAAATAATTTTTTTAACACACACCAAAAGATGGATGTAGTGAATAAGACGAAAAAAGAAAAAATGATCGACAAATGACTGATAAAGATGCTTCAACTGACATACAAGACAAACCATAATCAACATACAGAATAACTAGGAGTTGTATAAATATACATATATATATATATATATATATATATGAATATGTATATGTATATGTATACACAATTACAAACCATGTTAAATTAATTGTATAAATTGTATATGATGGGGTTATATCTTCAAGCAAAAAATACATCACAATATATCCAATGGGGTTTTATTTTTCTACACATCATTGATTTTCCTATGCATCTATACCTAGAAATTCAAACACACACTTATATATGTATGTGTGTGTATATATATAGTTTATGAATCTCTCTATTGTCTTCCCTATCTGGCAACCAAAATCGCAATCCCTAGTTCCCAAGTTTGACACCAATTACACTACTACTGAATGGTCAAAATAGTAGTATTGAAACTTATATATAATATCACCATAGGAGGTTAAATTGGAACTATGAATACCAATTCATGCCTTGAAGTTGATATGGAGGCCTAAAAATGGCATCTCCAAGAGACCCCATCATTGTCTGTTGGTGCAATGGAGGTGTCTGTGGTAGTTGGCTAAGCAGAGTAGCCATTGAACTTCCTCCTCCTCCTTCATTGTTGTTGGTATGATGATCATCACCTTGAAATTTATTGCTCGAAGAATAAGGGTCGGCCGCGGCCTCATCGGTCCAGTACAGAGAAGGGAAAGCCCTTTTAAGAGGAAGCAAAGGAAACTGATCTGGTTGTTTTGACATAGAGTTATTATCACTGCTAGTCATTCCATCGAACAGGTTGTGGTCATGACTTGACATCATCAATTTTGCATTCTGATTGCAGCTCCCGATCGTTATCGAAGGCGGTATCGATCCAATCAAATCCTCCATCAAATCTTGTTTCTCATGATCCATTGGTCTGTTAGTGTTGTTCTTCTTGTAAATTCTACACAACACCCAATCATCAAGCTGAACAAACAATCAAGAAAACAAAACAAAACCCATTGTCAATATCTGCAAAAAGAACAAACCCGATGATCTAAAAATTGTGAAATTGGACTAGTTTGTGATTACCCTCAATGATTTCTTGCTTCCCAAGTCATATCCTGGAGGTTTGTTACTGGGTTTGTTGTCTGCAAGCCTGTACTCATGCATAATCCAACTGGTCTTGATTCCTTTAGGTGGCTTACCTCCATAGAACACAAGTGCCTTTTTCACACCAACTTTTTGTGTACCCCCAGATGATAATATTGGCTTATCAGTACCAGTTGCCTTCCAATACCCTGAAGTTGCTGCTCTGTTCGGCCTCGCCCCGTTCGGATACTTCCGGTCCCTAGGACTAAAGAAGTACCATTCCTGCTCCCCGAACGTCGCCTTAGCTGAAAAAACAACACAAACCCAATAAAATTAGTCTTATATTGAATCCAATACATCATTACAACTCAGCGATTACATGTTCAATTACGCGAATATATTTTGTTGTACCTGGAAGCTCCCATGGATCGAATTTATAGAGATCAACTTCAGCGATGATTGCGACTGGGAGAGGAGCAGAGGAGGCCTTTCTTTTGAGATAGTGAACAAGTAGCTCTTCATCGGTGGGGTGGAACCGGAACCCCGGTGGGAGGTTAGGCCTTTGAGAGCCGCCGGTGGACGAGTCGGTGCTCTCCATGAATTGGGGTGCAATCCAAATTGATCAGCAAAGCTGAATTTTGATGAATTTGGAGGGATTAAGCAATGAAAAAAATACCAATGTTGCAAGGTGTTTGATATGTTTGTTGCACTGAAATGGCATGAAAGTTGTGTTAAATAAGCCTCTCATGGAATGACTATGATGTCCAGGGAAAGGGCAAGGATCAGCTGCTTTTGTCAACAAGTTTACTAAGGTGTTGGTGAATAGGGTTTTGACACGCGGAACGTTTGAGGGGTAGATTGGTAATTTGGTGAGACTGGATTTACTTGATTAACCTTGTTGTTCATTATTTTGACAAAGACAAGTGGTGGTTAGTAAATTGGGCGTTTGTGAAATTAGGGCGGGTGATGGGTGGGTGAAAGTGACGTAAACTGGAATTTGAGCCGTTAATGGGGCAACACGTGTGATTCTCAAAAGGTGGGACAGGACGACACGTGGGGTAGATTTAAGTGGGGACCCATTACCCACACATGGAAACAAAAAAGATAAGCTTTGCGCTTCAAGATATCATGCTTTTGTTATGCAAATCCCACCAATCCTTGGGGCTAAGGGGACCCCATGCCATGCACCCCCCACCCCAATAAAAAGCCCTTTGTTTTTTTCTTTCATTGAGAGTGAGGATTTGACTCTAAGGTCACCTTTTGGACCTCATTGTCGTGGGTCATAACTTAACAAATTTCGTTCAAACACTACAAATTAATATCGTTCATTTTGGGCCAAAGACTTGTACGACTTTATCCTTATTGAGCCTTTGTCGTTAGTTTTTAGACTCAGACAATGCGTTAATTGTGTAATAGGGACTAGACTTTTGTTTATATGTCACTCGGTTAGATTATGTCAATCCGATATAAGATAAAGTCCTAATACTCACTCTCCCGCACTTGTAGGTTGTGTTTTTTCATACCCAATAAGTGAACAGATAGAGGTCATGTTCAACTGGAGTACCGAGTCTTTGCTCTGATACCGTATTAGAAAATCCATCCCAAACACTTCAAATTAATATTGTCCGTTTTTTGCCAAAGGCTTACACGACTTTGTTTTTTTTGATTGGTTCTTGGAATAGAAAAACGTTGATTGTGTGAGAATGACTAAATCTTTATTTATATATCATTCAGTTGAGTTATGTGAATCTATTGGGGAATAAAATCTTTACAACTTGATTGGATTTAGATTTTTTCACTAGCTAGGTGTAAGATCTATACTTTCTTGTCTACTTCCCTTCACTAAACTTTAGGGTTTTGTCTGTTGAAAACATCCATACATAATTTGCGATTAAGATCCGAGTGAAAAGTAGTACTTGCACAGTATTCTGGAGCACCAATTGAAATCAGAAGGAGTTTCTTTTTCCAGGGTTTGAGTCCCTGTTAGAAAATAAATTACAATTTGATTTTAATCGAGTTCAAAAACACATATGAGATTGATTGAATGTTCAAATCAAGTGTTGATATGTATAGAAGTGAAAAAAGTTTCTCATCTCGACCGTTGACCAAAATTGCAGTTGAGATTAAAAGTTATGGACGTCCACACCTGAGGAATTCTCTTTATATATGTGAGAAATTCTTTTATAAGATCTTAAAATCTTAAAATAAGGTCCTAATTTTTATAATTCACTTTTATGGTTGAAAACATGTTTTAAAAATTTGGAAAAAAATATATTTATATCTTGATTAATTAATATAACTTGTGGGTATCCACATAAGATAATTTTATTTTTGTTTCGAATAAAAAATATCGTTGGATTCGTAAGACCGATCAAAATATAAATATATTTTTTCTAAATTTTAAAAAATATATATTTTGATTCGTAAAAGTTAGAATCTCATTTTAAGACCTCACTTTAAGATGAATTACTCATATATATATATATATTATGACAAACGAACAAAATATCAACGGACTAGTCAAAAAAAAACATAAGAGAAACATAATGATCATATTCATCAACGGAACAGTCAAAGAAACAGTGTTGTAGCTATAATTGCTGCATTAAATACGGGTCAATTTTTATTTTATTTTTTTAACTTCACGAAGAAGAATATTGAGAAATAATTAAATTAAGGACATAAACTTAAGCAACTTCGATTCTCTTGCTCTAATGATGCACCTTATACAAGTGAGGCAGTCTAGCTAAACTTACACGTACAATATGGCATAACATTTCACAATAGTCCATATTCTGTTTGTTGCAAGGCTAAAAAATCACATAAATGTTAGTAAAAAAAGGACAAAAAATATTAAAATAGTTAATAACAAGAATAATATAATGTTGCATTCGGGCAGGACCCCATATGAGATCTCTATTTTTTTTCGTAATCGATAATGATACCATATAAATTTGTCCTTCAGATGTTCAATATGGGCTTAAACTCGGGCCGCCAGGTCTGCGCACTCAGAAGTTTTCCACCTAAAGACAAGGTACATTGGATCAGTGTCCAACGCGTGACCATAAGGATATTGCTCCCATTGAAATCAAACCCAGAACCTCCATAATCCATATGTTTGGTTTCAGAAATATTCACCAACTAAGCTATTACCCAAGTGGTTATATGAGATCTTTTGCCGACATATCAATATTTTCTTCAAATTTCCTATGTATTTTGTGTTGGAAAAAGCCATGTGTGAATGGCTCATTGAAACTCATAGAGAGGTGTGTGGTTGTGTGTGTTTTATTTTCATTCATGCGTCTTGATTTATTTTCTGCAATTTTATTTATTTATACGACAACAATTTGTGGATCCCACTTAGAAATATATATAGCAATTCTCCCATGAAATCCTAAAATGATGTCTTAAAATGAGGTCCTGACTTTTAGGATTCTAAATATTTTTTAAAAAATTAAGAAAAAATATATTTTTATTTTGCTCGGTCTTATGAACATAACGATATATTTTTTGCTCGAAACAAAAAATCAAATTCAATATAAAAAGTGTATCATAATTCAGGGCCATTAGATATAAAACAAAAGTCATTTCATATATATTTCAGGTTGTATTTGATTTTTGTTTTGAATAGAAATATATCGTTGGGTTCATAAAACCAATCAAAATATAAATATATTTTTCCAAATTTTTTTTAAAAAAAATTTTGAAACCTAAAAATTAGTGCCTCATTTAACGACCTCATTTTAGGATCTTATAAGGGAGAATACATACATATACATGTATGTGTACACACACATGCCTATAGAGAGAGAGATTGAACATTTGTAACATATGAATATTCATATTCTACACCTGATGATGTCTTCATTGATTCCTCTTATTTTCTTTTGTATTTTTCCCCTCATTTTCTAGGCAAAAAACGCGTTTGTTATCATCAACATTGAATCACTCAATTTCAACTTTTGGGTCAGCAGTTACGCGTTTTATTGTAAGATATTCTGTTTTTGGGGTCATAGTTATTAGTTGGTCACCCATGTGAGTTGCTAGACTTATGATCAATTTTTCATGACCAAATTATGGTATCACTCAAATTTCAACTTCTCATCATGGTAAACCTAAATATATAGATCTCTTAACTTCCTTCATATTTAATCTTTGTTCAATTATGAATTGGGTGTATAAAAAACAGAAAGTATACATTAATTCTTTCCACATTTTTGAGAAACTTTTATTTAATAGTTCCGAAAGTTATTTGTTTCTTCCTTACATCTATGTGTGTGTGTGTAATATGTTATTTTGTACCTTGAATGCTCTATCATGAAAGTTCTCCACTATGGAATAGAAAATATTATCCCATGAAAGTTCTCTTCACTATGGAATAGAAAAATATTACAAGACACCTTGAATTGAAGGTTAGGTAAATTAACACATTATCTTTCCTAATTTGGGTTATAATGTAAGTTTGTGGACTCCTTTAGGCAGAACTTTTTCTTCCTTTCATGTAATATATATCTATCTCCTTTTTCAATGGGACTCACAACAACTAACCCTTTGGGTACACAATGGATAAATTCATCGGGCCTGTGTACTTACCCACAAACTATGTATGTCAGAGGCAGACGTATGCCTAGGGAACTGGGGGCATGGGCCCCAGTGACCCACAAAAATTTGCACTAAGTATTGCATGTGTTCTTGACAAATACCAAAAATAATTAAGGCCCCCAGTCCAATCCACCCAGCCTACTAAGTAATTTTGACCCAAACCTTCCTAAGTCTCAGACCCTAGCCCAACTCTATTGTGTGCCTTTTACAATGTCAAGTCCAACTGTCAAAGCCCCTCAATCTCTCATTCTCCCAACAGAGCCCTTCCGCCTCTATTATTAATGTATTTTTGTGTGCGGTATATATTTATAAATCCATTACATAAAGAACCCCAAAAAAATTCATGAGGACACTGTCCCCCGGACCCCGCATCATTTTTATGCCTCCAATGATATCAATTTCTGGGCCCATCACTGATGCGTTGTCATGTCAGACAAACACATGAAAAATACATGTGTGAGCTCACGTCTCCGAAAAGAATTGAACCTGACTTTCATGTACTTTACCATCAGACCAATGGTGAGTAAGTTAATGTAACTTGCGGGTGTCTGCATAATATGTTTAACTTGTAGATTAATTAACGAGTAATTGAGGAAAGGACAATATTGAAGTGAATAACATACATATAATCATATATTATCATGTGGAAACAACACTGTAATGTCTAATATATATCTTTTAATTCTTGAAACCCAATAAGTTATGAAAAGATAATTAATTATATGTCGTTAGTTCTAATGCATGACACATAAGGTGTACGTAGGACCATGGCGCGCGCGCGCGTGTGTATATATATATATATGTGTGTGTGTGTGTATACAACTTCTCTTAAGAATTATGTGTGAAAATTTTGTATTAACATATGAAGTAGGGTGTATAAGGTCGGTTTTTCAAGAATTTAACCGATCAGATGGTTGTTATCGTTCGATTCTATTACAAAAATATGTAATTTTTTAAAAATAATAGACTGATGGATTTGGTTATTGATTGGTTATTGTTATTCGGTTATTTTCTTACATCCCTAATATAAATTATTAGTTAACCATGTAAGCTAAAATAAGGTACATGTCCTTCAATGGAGCATCAATGGTTGACAACAGAAATTTATTGATTTTTTGTTAATTTGGGGAGGTATGAAAGAAGCTATTTAATGCCCCATTCCTTGATGAGAGCTTCTTTCTTAAGAGATATCAAGAATCGCTTATGCAAATACATAAACCAACTTGAAAAATTCATGCCATAATCTATGTCCATATATAGTTTGTCTTTCATTCTTGAAGGAAATTTTTTTTTCAAGTCTTTAATTAATTGGTTCCAATGTGTGTGATAAAATGTGAATATATTGATAGTGTGTTGTTAATTTAATTAATAAATGTTGGGTTTTTTTTAGCTGAGAGGGGAACAAAGCATGCATAGAAAGACATTACATTCACTCGCTGTTTTTTAATGATGCAAGACAAAGCAAAGGCCTTGTCTTTGATTAAATTTTTTTTTTTCTGATTTTTCTTATCCGCAATTTTCACATAAGGGTGTAATGTAAGAGTGTAAAATAATGGTCTATGTTTACACTATTGATTTGAAACATGTAGTACCCAAAACAGTGGACCCCACTTGTCATCTCATTCATCCACACCATTAAAACGTAACTCTTATTTTACACTCTTACATTATACCCTTATATGAGAATTTATATATATATATATATGTTTAGTTATTTGTTAAGCCTTGGCCCATACTATCGAACTTTCAATAAGGCCCATCTTTTAAGTTCTTGGATGACTATCCTTCCTAAAATAAATATGTTGGCTTTTTATTTTCATTTTCTTTGAAAAACTATGAGTTTATGTTATTAATTATTTCAAAAAATAATAGATAAAAAAGTCACAAAATTAGTCTTGAGAGGTAAAAATAATTATATTGTCTTCAATCTTTTTTCTCCCCCTAATCGTTTGCGCAAATTTTCTTGGCAGTTTCCCCCCCTCACAATTGCTCTTTAATTCTTGTTATTTAGCATTCAAATTATGATTGTCAATATTTTAGAATGTTGAAAGCAAATGACAACAATGGACACGATATGGCAACTACTAGTTAGGCTTGATGAGCGCTATATGCACCTCACGTTTTACTAAGTACACCCCAAAATATCGTCAAAATGCACAATTTTTAAACACCCCACTATCCCTACCATTTTCAGCCCCAAATCTCCTTATTCTCCCATGAAACCCTAAAAACCAAACCAAAAACACTCAAAATAAAATCACTTTCATCCCCAAATCAACTTGCATCATCATGATGAAACGAACCTGTTAATGATGGGAAGTATATTCACATCTCTATGACCATGCCTTCAATTGCTCTTATAATTTGGGTTGTCACACACACACAACAGTTTGTCCGCTCTGAACCCATTGGAATTGGGTTCTCACGGATTTGTACCCCTAGGTTAGGTCAGGGCAGTCCGGCCCATCGGCCCTCCAAGGTTCACTTGAAAAATCGGTTGTTATGTGTTATGGTGATTGGCCCACCTTATATATTGTACCGATGTGGCAGAGCGGGCCAATTTTTTCTTAGATGTATGTCTCTCTCCCTATTTTGGCCTGAATGGCTGGATTTGTGCATGACTCTACTCACACTTGGGTCATCAAGGATAGATATAGGAGGTTGAGATTATGAGCTGTCGGTAGCCACTCCAAGGAAACACTGAAGCAGAGTCTGAACGAACAGGATGCGGTCACAGTAGCTGGAGTTTCGTCGCACGGGATGCGGCATCGCAGCTCGAGTTCGCCAAAGTTGCAGATTTAAGGTTTGGTATTGGGGTGTAGTTTGTGTTTCTTGACAAAACAACAAAAAGGGGTGTACTACTAAATGTTATATTTTTAACTGCGGTATATTAAGATTGAGGTGTACTTAATTATTTTCCGGTACATGTAATGTCTATTATGGCATTTTTTCATTTTCTATTGTGTTTTCTCTGTGTATGTATATACACATGAATTCCGATATAGGGACATAAAATAAGAACCTAAAATGCAAACCATTTTTTGAGGGTGTGTATAAATGAAACGATAAGTGGGGCCCACATATTTCAAATCAATTGTGAAAATATAGGTCCACATTTTATATCTATTTCAAGTCTGCATGAGAGATTCTTTTATATATATTTTATTATTCTTACAAACAATTATAGTATATAAATCATGAAGAGGAATTCACTTATATATGGATATTCTTATAATAAGAACTGGTAGTGGATGACTTTGCTTTTAACAAAGTCAATCTTTGGTAACTAAGCAGATTTGACATCTTAACACAATTTATTAGGTAAGGTTGTTAGATAGTTATATGGGTTTCTTCAAATTTTGATTAATGAGATCTATAAATGGTTCCATTCATCAGAGTGTACCTATAGATATTTTACTTAGATATTGTGCATGAAATTAAGCTATATATATTTGTGTGTGTGTGTATATATATATTTTATGTGTGTATTGCTTCCTCACTTATAATTATAAGTTCTAAATATAACTACTAAAAGAAAATATAAAAAATATATATGTATAAGCTAAATTTTGTCAAAACAAATTTTGATTTAAATTAAGATGATAATCTATATATCAAATAACGAAATCACTCACTCACACACACACATGTAGACAATTTTATGTGAACATTAATTTTTTCTGTTTGATAATCTAAAAATACATTAAACAAAATACCTTAAGGGATACAAAATCATTTACAGTTGAAACTACATTAATTTGACAATCCCAACAGATATTTCGCAAAATCTCATGACCAATTTAAGCCTCAACTAATCCAATCATAAAATTAAAAAAAAATAAAATTCTTCTCTCTTTTGTATAGATAACCAAGTTGTTGGAGCACCATTAAAGCAGCAAGTACTCACACCCTTTATTTTCGACACATAAGATGGAAACTATACTTACAGTCTATATTAATATCATACCATGAATGAAGAATGTGCAATTAATTTGTATATATAATTATGGAAGCAGTATATGATGAACAGTTGAGCTACAATATTAAGAAATTGAACAAAATTTAAGGCCATTACACAACTGTAATTTGCTTGAAAATCACTATATATAAACACCCACTCTAGAGCATATACTTACACCTACAAGTCTCTCTTTGAAGCTACTAAGAAGGAGAGAAAAACAAAAAAGAAATGAGTCCTAATAAGGTGGTGGTTTTTTGGGTTCTTAGTGCTGTTGTTTGGTTTGCTACAGCTAGTGCTAGAAATATTGGTTCTTTTGAGGATGAGAAGTTGGTGTCTGGTGGAGCTGGGTTTGGAGGTGGAGGTGGATTTGGAGTTGGTGCTGGTGCAGGTGCGGGTGCGGTTGGAGGAGTAGGGATTGGAGGTGGCGGTGGAGGTGGTGGTGGTGGTGGGGTTGGTGGAGCTGGCTTTGGAGGAGGCTTTGGAAAAGGTGTTGGGATTGGAGGTATAGGGGTTGGAGGTGGAGGTGGAGGTGGTGGTGGTGGGCTTGGTGGGCCTCCAGGCCTTGGTGGTGGTGGTGGGCTTCCAGGTATCGGTGGGGTTGGTGGGTTTCCAGGTAATGGTGGGGTTTGCGGGCTTCCAGATAATGGTGGTAAAGGTGGGCTTCCAGGTAATGATGGGCCTCCAGGTAATGGTGTAAAAGGTGGGCTTCCAGTCAATGGTGAGCCAGCACCCAGGCACCCAGCAGGTAATGGTGGGCTTCCAGGTAACAGTCAGCCTCCCGAGCTTGGCGGGCCTGGTAATTCTGGTGGTACCGGCGCGGTTGGGCATAAAGGTGCCGGCGGTTTCCCTTGATTACATTATAACTACATATACATATATATATATATATATATATACACACTATATATATATATATAGGTTTCAGGCCTTTTGGTTGCTTTCTTTTTAAAGTAGTTTTTATAAAAATGTATTCTATATTTCTATCTTTGCTATAAATAATAAAATAATATGCTTATAAGAACTGAGACGCGGTGCGTGTGTGTATGATTTCGGCTCAGTTGATTTACTGTTACTCGAACGGTGACTTTTAACTCGTCTTCCACACCCTCATTCACATTCTATTCTCACAGAACATAAATAAAACAGATGTAAACTAAAACGCACCGTTTTTCGTCATTGTGCGGTAAGAAGAAGATGAAAGGGCAAAAGAAGGCCCACAGTGAAAGAGAACCCATAGCCATTAATGGAAGCCCAATGTGGAAACATATTTATTACATTTTATTATTATTTCATTTAAATTTTATAATATATATGTTGTAATTAGGAATTTAAAATTGAATGGCTAACAATATTTGCAGCCAAATTATTGTAGTCCATATAGATTCTCTGGATTCTGGAATCCAAAAACAGGAGAGACTCAAATGGGCCGCTTTCAATTCTAGGCCCACAGGATGGAATGACTGGTGGGTTGTCCATGCATAAGATGAGAGCCACACCTTGTGGATTGTTGATGACTAAGAGGTGGCCCACTCTCTTGTTTAAGTCCATATAAATCTCTCACTGGGTCCCACTCTTCAAGATTTTTACATGTTCTTGTATGAATTTTCACCTCCCAATTATGTTGACCACTCAATCTCTTTGGGATTAAACATATCCAATTCCAATATGACATCCCATATATTTAGTTTGAAAAACAAAAGAAATAATGGATTTTTTCAGATCTAAGTGTGTATATACATATGAAAACTACGAGTAACTCACATGACACTCATATATTTGAACCGTGCGATATTTTATCGAAATCTTGAATTCAAGTATTCTCATCCCATTCATCTTCCTATATATATATATCGTCATCATCAATATATGCCATAAGAAATTAGGGACAGATTATTTCATTTGTCCACTAATTCTTTACGTAATGAAAATAAATCCAAACAAACCATCACCATCGTCCATTTTCAAAAAGCGGGAACACAATACCATCGGTATACCCGCCACACCAAATCACTCACCCACAACCACGAATATATTAATCCTTCCTCCACCGTTCGTAAACTCGGAGAACGGTGAGTCAAGTTTGAGAGAACTCGATCACTCAGCTCAGTTCCTCCCAATTCACTCAGTGATGGCTTCCTCTCTCCACACCACCATCTATTCGTCTCACAGCCTTCTCTCCCTCTCCAAACCCAGAAAGCCTACCTCTCGAATACCCTTCAAATTCTCGCAGCCCCCACTTTTCCCGAAAAGCAGCGAGAAAGGACACAGCTTGGCAGTGAATTCAGTGGTCCAAGAGGATTTTGATGTGATTCCTGTGCAGAGCGGAGACCTTACGGATCAGCAGGAGGGTGTGGTGGTGGGTAGAGAAGACGAGGAGTTGGTGAGTCAGATGAGTCAGGTCACCGGGATTGGAGCGAATGAGGGGCAATTATCTCTCGAAGGATTCTCTTCCGCTTCTTCCTCATCTATTATTGGAAGGAGTGTGGCTGAGGAGGAAATGGATAGGGTGATTGATAGGACAATAAATGCGGTGATTGTGCTGGCTGCGGGTACTTTTGCTATCTCCAAGTTGCTCACCATTGACAGGGATTTTTGGCATGTAAGCGTAAATATCCTTTTGTATATGTATATATGTGTTTTTTATGATAAAATGTATGGATTTGATGATTAGAGATACAAAAAGGAGAAAAACTTGTAAATTTTGATGATTGGGTTAGTATGGCTTTGACAATTCTTTCTCCCAAATTTTGAAGTGTTTTTTAAATCAGTAGGCTATTTTTATTCTTCTTTGAAGTATTTTCGAATATTTTCGAATGCCTTTTCTTTTCAGAACAAAAAAAAAAATTAAGTGCAGCAATTCGATATCTGAATGTGACTGTGTCCGTACTTGTAAAGGGATTTTCCGTAATGGGTCCGTTAATTTGTAGTTAGAAGAGGGTCTAACATGATTTACAATTAACATGAAGTGCCAAGTTTTGCCGCACTTAATGTGTGTGTGTGTATATATAGGCTATTCATGATGCGAAGTTCGGGATCAAAATGTGGTAGGAGCGCTGGTAGGGGTGCGTTGGTAAAGTTTGTCTCGATGGATGAGCTATCAATTGTGGGATAGGATAAAGCAATCTAGTGCATCAGGCTCATGCCGGTATGGGATATATGGAGGCGCAATGTACAGCTGTGATTGGGGCTGAGCTAAGAAAGGATATAGTTTAGGGGGAAAATGCACTAGGTCTGCTAATGAATGCTAAGAGATTGGTCTGATGGTAGAGGCTCTCATCTATTTGATGCTTTATAGCAAACAGAATTTAGTGTCTCTAGGGAAACGGGTTGTGCTAAGGCTGACGGACTTGTGGTGATGAGGAAGGCTTTTCGAGAAGGTTTTTTAAATATTGTCCATGACAGAAGAAGTGGGGATAGGATTGAAAAACTATCTTTTGGCTATGTTGGAAAGTTTAGTAATTTGTTCAGAACTTCAAAAAAATAGGATTTAAATTGCTTTCGACACTCTATTTCCATGCATTATTTTTTCTTTCTAAATTATACTTATTCATTTGGTTGATCTACTAGGGGACTGTAAAATTTTGTATCTAATCAATTTGATCTTCCAGGACTCATTTTTCCTTTTCTTTTAGGGGTGGACAATATATGAGATACTAAGATATGCACCTCAGCATAACTGGACTGCTTATGAAGAAGCTTTAAAGACAAATCCAGTTTTAGCCAAGATGGTAATTAGTGGGGTGGTCTATTCTCTTGGCGATTGGATTGCACAGGTTTGTCCGTGCTGCAAAATAATTTCCCCCTCCATTTCTTTTGGCTGTTAAGATTCCTTAATTACATTTTTTCTCTTTGTATCATTTGATTTTCAGTGCTATGAAGGGAAACCACTTTTCGAGTTTGACCGTACACGCATGTTCAGATCAGGCCTGGTTGGCTTCACACTGCATGGTTCTCTTTCTCACTACTATTACGAGTTTTGTGAGGTGGTCCTTGTGCTTAGAATTTGTTTGGCATTTTGAGTTAGTTGGCCTTATTATAGTGTTTCATTGGTTTGCTGAAACAAATTTCTTTGTATACAGAAGCTTTTTCCCTTTCAAGATTGGTGGGTGGTTCCTGCTAAAGTAGCCTTTGACCAAACTCTATGGGCAGCTACTTGGAACAGCATTTATTATATTGTTTTGGGATTCTTGCGTTTTGAATCCCCTGTCAGCATATTTAGTGAATTGAAGGCAACGTTCTGGCCGATGCTCACCGTAAGTAAAACATCAGCTACTTCTATTGCTCCTTTTTTTCTTCCTTCATTGTTAAAGAGTTAGAATTCAGATTAGCTAATTTTTCTCTCAGGGCCAATAAGAAGGTATTTAGAAGAGTAGGCCACCCAAAACGCTGCAATCTAAAGATATTAGTATTCAGTAGTTTTGCCACTCTGTTTCTCTAATGTATATTTGAAACTGCTGTCATTATCAACAAAATATGTTCGATTCCTTGACAAGGATTAAGAAGCCAATGCTTCCTTGATGAGGCTTTACTGTGGGGTAGGATGAGTTTTTTGTTGTCATTAAGGTGGATTCTACTTTAGTATATCTATCTGTCATTGAGGCGATTTATATTTTATACAATATCAATCACTTGAGTTGATTCTTGGTTAGAGGAAATAGTAGGGTTAGATCAAAGAAAGAAGATATACTAAACACTTGCAGATTAGTTTGCGGGAAGAATGGATATTTGGATTTAGTTCAACATCCTTTACAACTTGGCTAAGCTTAAGGTTATTCATAAGGCTAAGAATGCGCATCTGTATGGCATCTAATGGTGTCGTGGATGTGTTTTTTGCTCAGGCTGGGTGGAAACTTTGGCCATTTGCTCATCTTATTACCTATGGAGTGGTCCCTGTGGAACAAAGACTTCTTTGGGTGGACTGCGTGGAACTCATTTGGGTAACAATACTATCAACGTAAGTCTCTGAGTTTGTTTTGCTGTATATTTTTTTTTTGTTCTGTGTGCTTTAAATTGAAACTACACTATTTACCCGTGTTTTGTTTAATGGTGTAGTACTTTAGTGTTTCTCAGCAGAGAAATGAAAACAGACATCGGAGGCTATCAAATATTTGAGGATTCTTGAATTTGTTTTCCATTCATAAGGAAATAATTCACTCACTATTTTTGGTGGCTTATTTGAATTTATGTGATGTGAAATTATGTTGGGATAGACTTGAAGGAATCTAAGGTCGTCGCTGTTCGGCTGGTAGAGCCAGGACAATTAGCTGTCCACATATCATTGTCCTTTTTTCTCTTTTTTTTTCCTTTCTTCTAACGAAGTAGTCCACCACCCAAGTTTTAAAATGGACGACACAAAAATTGTGGAGGATAGAATCACTGAAATAATCGTTATGTTGTCGATGACAATTGCATGGTCCCCTTTTCCACCAGAACTACATGTGTGTGTATGGTGGGCATAAATTCATTCTGTCCATTGATTATATGGACATGATTAGGTTCTGAATTTGTTTTCCTTGTTTTTTTTTTCCCTTTGCCAGTTATTCAAACGAGAAATCGGAAGCAAGAATCTCCGAGGCAGAAGCCAGTGACATTTCTACATCCGTCGTTCCTGAGGTACGTGAAGTAACTACGCAGCTTAGATTGTTTTGGGTAGTAAACAAGACAAAGACAATCCATGAGACATATTCAGTTATTTCTTTGTTCATCATCAGCAGGAGATAAGGAAGTGAATGACGAGTAGGCAAGGGAGAACGATTACTTGCTGGGTTGATGATTGCGAGCAGCACTCTACCTCAAAGGGCTGATACTGCACATACCTTGTATACTTGTATTCGCGGATATAGTACGACTGCAACTCTAAAACTAGCTCGACATTGTGGTGAAAATTTTTTATCGTAATTATCGGTAGTCCATGTCTATAATTTGCTCGCATCAACCTTTTTATATTGTTCTCGCTTTTGTACACAAGAATCAAAATGTCGTGTGCAAATTCTAATTTATGTCATACCATCGATCTGTTATATAAAGATGTAAATGTTCCTTTCCATTGTGAATAGAATAGCAATTGTTTGTCCGATCATTGTGGGTATAATGGTGGATGTCGGAACCAAGTTACTATTAGGTCTTCTTTTGTCGTGTTAAGCTTGTTTAATTTTCCTAATAAATGTTCGCTACAAAAGGATTATTTTAGTGAACGTGTCACAATTAATTACCTCTTTTTTCATCTTTTACAAAAAAATCTATACCCTTTCCCATTTACTATGTTGACGAAGAATCAAATTATCCATGTAAGTGAGTCGTAGGCAATTTTGACGAAGAATCAAATTATCCATGTAAGTGAGTCGTTGGTTGAAGGCAATTTTACTAGTTAAACGGTAATCACGTTGCATGTTTTTTTAGCTTGGAAGTATTTGTATCTCAAAATTGGAAACTCACAAGGACAATTATTGAGTGAAAAAACACTCAACCAAAGCTTAGAAACCTCGTTTAGTGTGTTTATAACACAATCATGCCAAGAAATTCACATTCATAATTCATTACCATACCAAATGACAAAAATTCAGAAAATAGAGATTGTTTGGTGAGAGAATGTATCAACTCTCATTTGGCACTACAAGCCGATCTTGTCCGTCTACTAGTTTTGCGGATTTGATTACATCCCCTGTTTTTATCTGCGAAAGAATGTCTCTCCCAACAGTCGTATATCTGCGTGATGAAGAAGTATATCATCAAATACAAAATCAGTTGAAAATAAATAATGCAGTCATCCAGACAGAATTTTGCACTCATGGGTAGAAAGAAACTAGAGGTTAAAGACATACCCGAAAACCGAAAATTGCCCTTCATCGAAGGATAACCCTCCCAAGCCAGCCTATAAAACAAGTGCAGCATGGTTACAGTACTTTTGACAAATGAAAAATAAAGACTAGGCAAAAAGGGGAAAAGATTATGTTGTTTACAATTAGAAAAGCATGAGGGAACTAATAAAGGGAGGGTCTGGTAAGAACCAACTTTTCGTTCCGACATTGTTCTCAAATGATCAAATAACAAAACGTACACGTGAAAACGGGCTAAACTTTGCTAGGGTTGAACAAAGAAAGGTTGAACAATAAAAAATCTACTAAACTTTGCAAGGGTTGAAGTTCAACATCAATGATTCGGATTGCTAGGACCGGAAAGCGAGATAAATTGTTATACAAACCAAACTATTACATTTCAAAACAACCACAAAAATGTATCCTTGTTATTCATTACTGGAAGATGGAATGATATGTTTACATCAGATATACCAAGAAATTAGAGTGATAACAATGAAAATGGCAACTAGTGATGTTTCTGGCTTAAAAGTAAAATAATTATACTCTTTATGTACAAGACTTTTAGATCATTTCATTTTCATGTTAGCTTCACAATTAAAGAGAATTAACAGTGATTTAAAAATTATTATATAAAAGCTATATATCGGTTTTCTTGTTTCAAAAGAGGCTACACAAAACGTAATGTAGAAAAACGGATTCGGTTCTATAAGATGTGATATAAAAACATATGAGGTTTTATAATATAGATGAGTTATTAAGTACTTGCTCTTGGTAAAGTTTAAGATCTGGTAGATGAAAAATGAAATTTTCATTGGAGTATGTGCTGGAATTGTAATGGTAAAATTATACGGCTTTTTTTTCTTTCACAATCATATATAACAAAAGTATCAATATTCTGAATTTTTACTTTCAACTGAAAAAACTTAGTATGTGCAAGGAATGAACCATGCAAAGTAGTATTAGACATTAGATCATGAACACAAGGGGATAAAATTTCAATTTCAACAATATATTAAATTTAACTCACATTCCTCTTGTCGTACAGGTAGAAGAAAAATTGATATGGCGCTGAATACTCCTCAGAAGTTTCACTATGTGCCATAGCAATAGCTCCGTAAACAGACAGTGGAAGAACTGGTAGTTCCCCATCCTTCAACATGAATAATGAAGGTTAGAATTATAAGTCACTGGAGAGCATCTACATATTGAAATGGAAGAACATAGTCGTGTACCTGCACACTTAACATTGTTCTGTATAATGGCTCAAATTGGCCAGAGGGCATTATTTCCAAAGGAACACTGTAGCCATGGTTCTTGTCAAGTCCATTATCCGTTAGAATAGCTTGGTTAGTACAGTTGAGCTTTGCCTCATTATATGCCCCATCAACCACCTGAAATTTCGTAACTTTTTGTGTTTATCTCATCAACATAAACTATGGTAGAACACTATAAGGAACAACTCCATTGACCAACATGTACAAAGTAAATAGAAGTTTGATGAGACTGAAGTGATGTTCAAATACCTTACCAGTTTTACAAAATTTCCTGCTGTTAGTGGGGCTGAATATCCATCTACAACAACCTGAACCAACACAATGCCAATCAATTGACATGAAATTTATGAGAGAAGCATATGCAATACATTTGACCAGTTTCAAGTGAAGTAAGTTGTATCAAATTGCATACTGAATCCAATATTTAAACTTTTGGGCAACTAGATTCCATAATGATTGCTGGTTGTTGTCCAGGCACTGAGAGAAGTGTTCAACCAGGTGGTATTTACAGTGCAAAGAAGATTTGAAGCTCAAATCACCAAAGCAAAATTATAAATGAATGTGTCAACCCGGAAACAATCTGTAACAGGAATTTGTATGATTCCCACAATGCTTAGGGTTGTATCCATAGTCATGGGTTGTAATTTGAAAACCATCTCAAATTACATGGAAATGAAAACCATCTCAAGTTACACAGAAATGAAAACCACTAACCACTCAACAACTGCCTTTTGAATAACGGTATGAAAGATGGAAGGGGAAATGAAAGCAAAGTTCATTCATTGCACAGAAAGCAGTAAATGTAGAAGTGGTATGAATACCTCAGAAACCAATCCTCATAGGCAGTGGAGTTGAAATCCATGAACAAATTATGATTTACTCCTAATTATTGCTAACAAGAAAAAAGACACAAAGGAATGATTCATTCTTCTAAATCCTATTAATATCCAGAATACCTGAATTGTAGCAGCCTTCCTTGGTTCGCCACCAGCGGCTGGAGAAAATGTTGAACCATCACCTTTCTCAATGGTAAATTCAACTGTTGCTCTCCCAGTTAACCTAGAAATTACAACTAGCTATAATTATAACTAACTATTATCATTCCCCGTGTAATAAAATAAGTCAAAAGTCTACTGCAACACACGATAAGGTATGTCAAAAGTAATTGAGATAAGTTAGTGTTCGTTAAGTCAAACAAATATATATCTTCAGATGTATGATTGCAATTTAAAGCAGCATCCAGATTTGGTCAAATATGAAATAAACTGTTCTTGTTATCGTATACAGGTTCAAAAAGAAACAATATGATCCACCGATTTGCTACAGAAAACACAACTAACTTGTATCAAATCCAACACTCGTAACAAACCGGTTGATTCCATCTCCAAGCGAAATGCAACATCTAAACAACACACAATCTCCAAGCATGATGTAAATGCATGAAAAGTCTTGTGCACTGACACCATGATAATATTATTTCTTTACACACTCAATGAATTCATTAGTTTTTGGAACTATGTATTCAACTATTCATAATATGTCTATCAGAAAAAAAAACACTATTCATAATGTGGGCTCTTCTAGATCAAACACGTGCAACGATGTAATATACTCTCCAAACCCAGATTCTCAAACCTTACATTCAACCTCAACCTTTGAGCCTTCACTTAGTAATGTCACAAGCATCAGATACAGAACAGCATATTCAGCTTCAAATTGCAGAATAGCTTCAAAATCCTCGAGTCTCAAGCACTGATACTCATAAATGGCTCATCAAACCCACCAGCGGTCCAGCGCATCATCATGGTTCCTCCTACTGTTAGAGATATCTGGCAGCTCAATCCTGAGTCTAACAGGCTTTTGTAGGAGATCTTCGACACCAACCTCATGGACGGTGGTGGAAAAAGAATGGAGTGGGAATAATGGCAAGAAAGGAAGAAAAGACTATAAGAGAGTAAAAATTCCAAAGAGAAAGATGAGGGTAGATGAGAAAAGCTAGGACTGGTGGAGAGGGAACAGGAATGGGAGCCTATTCAAGAGATTGGGATGACAGAGAAGGAAGGAACAAATAGAGGGATCAGAAAAAGAATCAAACAATGGAGTCCAAGACAGTACAAACTACAAATCAGAAAAACAAAACTCAAATATTCTCTTTGTGGTCTTCCTGTTCAGAAACAATCATACATTTTGGGAAACGGGTGGCCAAGTATAATGTGTCGCCCATTGTTTTTTCTTCAAAAATCACAAAATTCAGCCTTCAGGATCAAGAATGATCTCCTGTAACTTAATACACTAAAAATGATCTTGACCTTGATTTGTTAGTTTGGTTCTTCAGTTACTTAAAGATTTAAAAAAAAAAAAAGAGTAAATCCCAAGATCAGCATTAGTTTTAACAAGAACATATCTAGTTAATTCATACGCAGGTATTAACAATTTCGTATAATCTATGGTTAAAGTATCAACATTCAACAGATGATTCTTGGAGAGACTGACCTTGGATAATTCAAGTATTGCTCAGGCAACAAAAATGACAACCCTGGAGCCTGTTTTAACAAATACGAAGTTGAGATTCTCGGCACTTATTTCTCCTAGTAAAAAAATATAGCTTTTCAATAACATTGAACTTCTGGGCAAAAAATTGCAGGCTTCAAAGAAACATAGCAGTGACAGAAATCTGAGAAAAATTGGTCAGAATCTTTGGCGATTATACCTACATCTTGCTATCCAATTTAAGCATTTGAAGACTCATCAAACTTTATCAAAAGTTGTAATTACCTGTAACAAATCCAATTCCGCAACAGTATCCAGTGAAGATGCAAGACCAACAGATACTTTGTCTGGATCTTGATCTTTTATACATCGAAGGAGTGCTTGCAACCCGCCCTGGCCAAATGTTGAATGAACAATACAAGCATATCTTCTTTATTAGTCAACCAATATTTTAGGCAAACTACCCCTATGAAGAGACAAAGTGCATAACCCAGATGCAGCACAGAAACAGTCATATCACTATCACATTTTTTTATCCTTCCAGACAGCCAGGTCACCGATAAGAGAACCATTAGCTCTTTAGAAACATAAACAATTAACCTACATTTCATTTTCTACCTACACGACACTGCTCTCTGACCGCGTCTATAGCTAATCAAACAAATTACATAGCAAAGTGCAGTTCAGCCTCAAAAAATAAATATTCATGCGAATTCAACCAAAGTTTGATACACCCATAATCAAGTATTCAGATTCTCAGACAATGGATTAAGGCATCCCAGTAAGTCATAAGTCATGTAACCAAAAGCAATCAGTCATTGTTACGGAAATAGAAGAATGCATAACAATATGTAAGAGGCTATCTGAACAAATTAAGCTTGATGTTTTTCAAACTACCTTCCCATCCATGAGAGATGTGTACAATTCATAACCCTTTTCCTTCAAGTCAGACGGTATACTTGCCAGAATAGAATCCTTCTCGTCCATCGCAATCTGGAAAGGTCTAACAGGGAAAAAATAATTATACCAGACAAATATCTTTTATGCATATGATAGCAAAAGGCAAAGGATTAATTAAACTTGAACAGTAAGAAAATTGAGTTAAATTAGAGTGTAGCAGATTAGAGACTTGCTCAAAAAATTTAAAACAAGAAGACAAGCTTTCGCCTCTGTGCTGGTTTCAATAAAACAGATTTACATGCAACTAGACTAGCATTACAAGAATAAGATTCATATAAGCTAAAAGGGCCCGGTGTCATGGCTGAGTAGCACAGACAAAACAAAAACGACATGTGAAACACCAAGAAACTGAAGGAGTAATTCTCTCGACATTTTCAAATGTAACTGGCAGTGTATAGGAAAAGGCTAATAAATACCTTTAGAGCTTTCTTCACATTACCCTCCATAGTTCCATAAGGTTTTCTCTGGGGAATCCTTAGCAAGTATGAGATATCCTCCAGAGAAGCCTAGAAACCAAAGCAATATAAGGGAAAAGTTTTAAATTTAGAGGGATTAATATAGCAAGTGGCAACGAATTGAATAATTAGGAACAACCTGTATGGCCTTCATGTTTGTGTTTGCAGGTATAGCCCTCCTTAAAGCAAGCTCCCCAGTTCTTGGGACCTTGGTGTCAGGAGAATAAAGTACTGCCTTTGCAGGTGAAATCAACCAATTATCCCAACCACCCGAAGGTAGTGGTGAAGAAAGTTGAGAAAATATGAGGATCATAGGAATTAGTGTCTCAAGTTTACTCAATGCATGCCGAAAAGTTGCACTGAACAAATTGGGAAAAATGTCATGTCGGCATATCAGATCCTGCAAGAATAGAAACCCATTTATAAAGAGGAAGACCTTGCAGAGGAGACATAGTTTCATCTGATTTTCAAATCCCATAACATACTGTGATCAGCATATACCAGATAAGTGTTTATGTGGAATTACTAAGATCATTTCAATTTCCCTAGTCATGAAATATGGAAAGGAGACCGACAGAATAAAACTTTCACAAACATATAAATCCTCCTCCAAAAAGTCCATTCTCTTAGTGCAAAAACTTTAATTCCAGGAGCACAAAGATAGTGCCACTCAAAGAAAGAGAACAACGAAGAACTAATCCTTTTCCAAACAGTTGTGTTGCTATGATTACATAAATGAGCGCCACAGAAATGAAACGTAGCTAAAGCATATTCCCACAAAAAGGATTAAACATAACCATGCATATCAAAAAGAGACTATCTTCATTCTTCAAACTAGATAATTTTCATCAAATACCACACAGCAAGGGAGCACTTCTTAACAAACAATACTGCCATCACTCTCACTAGTCACTCGCACCCCAAAAAATTTCCAGAATTCAAACACCCTATGGTTGCACTACATTGGCACATTTCCTTCTCTGTCCAGAGCGAAACAGTGCCCCGACAAGCACAGTAAATGCAATTTAGCATCACAAACATCCCCTGATCAACCCGCAGAGTATATGCAATTCACAAACAGCATTGCTCATTATACTCCATAAAATCAACCCAAAAACAGTAATTACGGGAAAAAATCAAAAAAGAGTAAACAAAATATATCACACTTTCTCATTGGAGTAGTTAATTGTTCCCACTACAGGACCACACCCATAAACCAAATTTTTCGAAAGAGAAAAAATTCGATTAAAACCCAATGAACCTTTGTGCGATTCTTGATGGAAAGGCATCGAATCCCAAAGTGGCCCGATCTTTGGCGTCGATTGAGTGGAAATGTGAAGCCCGTGGAGGGAAGCTGCTGTCTTGTTGAGGTAAGAGGAGAGACAGAGACATTGAGGGAGGGATTACAGGAGAGAATGATAGTAGAAGATAAAGCTACTGCCATGAGAGGTTTCGTTGGCTGGCAATGGCATTAGCAGAACAAGGCTTTGGCGCGCCTCACCTGTAGAGGGTCTATCTTTAAGTTTATGGGAGTGTGTTGAAAGGTTGTGAGGAGTGGCTGTTAAATGACCGGACTGCCCTCAAAGTGTTCTCAAATCCAAAACTCTAAATCCATATAATTGCAAATAGATTACTAAATCCATTAAAAAAAAGGTTTACTAAATCTCTAATGAGATAAGCTTTTGTCAATTATAATTAAATTGAGGAATTTCTCTTTTCCATATTTTGTTGAATTCTTGGTGGAATGAAACTAGTAGAATCTCTTATCGTATTTCAAATTTCCCTTTTATTTAATCACAATATGCATCAGTTTACATCATAGAATAGTACACTCTCGAATCATGCGGCCTAAGAGATAAGCTATTTTGAAGGAGGTGCATGTGAGGGAGGATGTTGCTTTAGGTCAGGGGGAGAGGTTGCAGAGCCAGGAAGTAACAATGGGATGGGTGGACATTAAAACAATAGTATTTTGATCTGTTCGAGAAATTTTAGCGAGACATAAATAAAAAATTCAGGCCTATTATGCATGTATCTTGATGTTTGGTCTCATGAAATAACTCAAAATGTTAACTTAAGTACATATTAAAATTTATGCCATGTACAATATGAAATAGTCATATTTCGATTTCAACCTTTTTTTTTTAAATATTGTTATGTATTGTAGTTTAATATTAATAATAACAGAATGGATAATATTAGGGTTAACATTGTTATGTATTGTTAATCTTAAGTACATTTATGTGTCCATATATATATATATATTAAAAAAAATTTGGGACTATAGCCTAGGGTAGTCCATCCTATCTATGCCTTGCCCTAGGTCAAAACCTAAAGTAGATGGAACGAAGATAAAAATCATCAAAAATAATAAAGGTCACAGTAATAACCATCTCAAAAGCATGTCAACAGTGTGTGGTATGCATTAATTGAGTGTGGTTTTCAATGGGTCTCTTATTATAATGTCATCATACCCACTGAATACATGCCACACACTGTTGGGATGCTTCTGAAATGGTTATTACTGGGATCCCTAACATTGTTGTTACTCTTTTGCCTTTACCCTTTTGAAAAGCTGATCTTATAGTCTCAACGATGTCAAGTGCCTGGTTTTGCTCTTGCACATACACACATTTAATTGATTTTGCCTGGAAGAGAGATTGTGAGAGGCCATTTGACTGTGATTTTCAAGTCTTAGTTACTTTCGAGGCTATATATAATAAATTCATCTGCATAATTGCTATGTCAAAAACTTTAGCACTAGGTTTTTTTTCTTTGATAAATCGAATAATTTTATTAGGATATTAAACGAATACAGAAGGGAAAAGGAAACCAACGAGATCAATTAGAATGGTGATCATGAAGGAGAATTCAAAACAGTATGCTTTCCTACCTCCTCAGAAAACCCAGATCAATGTAAAAGATATGAACTAGACATGACCCCCTTGCAACTTTACCATCCCTTGGTCATTAACATGAAAGAACATCCATGAATCAGAGGAAGCAACAAAAGTGTAGCAGCCTTTAAGCATCAACAACATCTTGAAAAGGAGCTCTGAGTTTGAGTAGTATGCTTGCTGATGCTGATATATGGTTTGAATTGGCTTGGTTGGCAGTCAACTGGATTAACCATGAACAATACCACAAGTATGTTTGTCTAAAGCCTCGGGCCAAGCTAGGCGAGCGTAAACCCACCCAACAAGTTAGGTGAACCGAGACTTAACACAAACCACTTGAAAATAGTTATAGAACTCCCAACCTCGGATAAGATTCTTTTATGCCCTAAGTCCATAGAGATAATTAGTTAAGATATCGCCCAAGTGATTTTTCAAACCATGTCATTTTACTGTGTCTTTGTGATTTGCTGAATACAGACAGAATTTCAACAATGTTCGATAGTTGGGATGGAAAATTCTGGTGCACCACTGAATTAGGTGTGATCTGGTTCCTTCAACTCCACAGAACGTAAATACCTTGTGTCATTGTGTCATCACTTGATGATGATTATGTATGCTTGAAAAGCACCCAAACCAAATCTATGAGTCCCAACCCCCAATTAGATGTGATTTCCTTTGTTAATGACTTGAAGAAGATGGTGACTGGACAACCACCCTAAGCCTTTCACTATATTTTGGTCACCATTGGTGTTTCCTTTAGGTAGGCAAGGTCACATGGCAACTCTTTTAACCTTTTTTTTCTGTCACTTAAAATTGTTATAAACCACTAATTACTATACACTTTCATTGGATTACGTAGACATATTTGGCAAGAAATTCCCAAATTTTGGTAAGCCATAATCATTAAAAATAATGAGACAATATATTCATGATACAAAGCCCACGAAAAATCTTTGGACAGTCAAGTTGGACCTGAATTTGGATAGAATAAGCCGCGCGCACAACCTATCGATAAATAAGTTGACAACGCGAAACCGAACGAAAATAAAACCACGAAAACCTTACAGACAAACACCTTTGCCCAAGCCAATAACCTCAACAAGCTCATTACACCTTAAATAACATGTAAACACACATAACACTTCACTTCCACTTGATAAACCACATAATTATATAGCTATATATACTTCAAATAACCTAATATCTGGCTCGGCTTCGCCTCCTCAGATGTATATAAATATATAAAAACATCATCATTTTTTATTTTTTTTTGTATACTCTACCTTTGCTTTCCATTTTTTTCTCCTAATTTTGATAAATTGCTTTTTTATCTATTTTCCACGTCAGAATATCCAGTCCAGCCGGACTTCACAGGGCCCCACAATGTGCTGACTAGGCTTCCTGAACGACACAATGTGGCTGCTTACCATGAACGCCGTTACCCGCTCGGAGACTCTGATGTCTTCCATCTTCAATTCCTCTAACCGACGCACGTACTCTGGCACGTGCAGTAGGTCCCACACCACTCCAACCCCACCCGGCTTCAATACCCTCACCATCTCACCCAACACCCTCATCCTCTCCGCCGCAGCCTCCACCGTCCGATGCCCGTACTCCTTCCCTACGGTATGGACGAACACAGCTGATACCACCACGTCGAAGTAGTTATCCCCAAATGGCAGACTCCTCACATCACCCTCCCGGCACGTGACATACTCTCCAACCCCTAATTACCGTTATACCCTCATTAATACTAAATAAAATCATTAAAATTGGAATTAAGTCGAGTAAATGACGAGACTGACCTTCCATATTTGCAGTTCGGAGAGTGGAAAGTGTCGTCCCTTTCGACCGGTCAAGCCCGACCACCCGACCAGAGCTTCCGGTCTTCTTCAACTGAGTGGCCACCGTATTAAGCAAGATCCCGCGGCCGCAGCCGATGTCGAGCGCGAGCTTCACGGTGGACCAGTCGCCGACAGAGTTCACAATCCGCTGCGCCATGTCGTGGTGGAGTGGTAAAGCAGAGTAGAAGAAGTTACCAGCGGCGAAGAAGAGGCAGACGGCGGAGAGCGCCGTCACACAGCCGGTGAATCCGGCGGCGAATCTTGCTGCGCCGTCGGTGGTAAAGAGGAAAAAGGACTCGAAGAATGCACAGACCAAATCGAAGTAGACGAGGAAGAGAATGGAGAGGACTGCGAACAAGATCGCGTGAAACAGCAGGAATAGTAAGGTCTGCCACTGGTCCATGCCGTATATGGTGTAGATCTGAGTCCAGTCTCTCCCTCCTGTAGTCATCACCGTTTTGCCCATTCTACTCAGTTTGCGATTTCGGTTCTTGAACATTAAGAAACTGATTTAAACTGATTAATCTGCATTATGAGAGAAAATCAGAGATAATCAAGCAAAATTCATCCGGAGATTGAGTCTCAATCTCCTTATTTGAAATAAAATTTCCTTTAATAGAAGTTGAGAAAAAACATTTACCAAACACGGCTGTTGAGATTGAACCACTTCAGAAAAAGACACTGGTCACTGTTTTCCCTGGTTTTTTTTTTTTCCCGGAAACCAAACAGACTCCAGAACTAGCAAATCCTCCACTTGTCCGGTACCAACAGATCAATGACTTGCAGAGAATATCTCGTTGATCCCAAGAAACAACAAACCATAGATCAATGACTTTACCACAAAGAACGCACAACAACGAATTTCTGAGTGTGTCACCGGCTCTCTCCTCCGAATCAGAGAGGACATTCAGAGAGAATCACAGAACCGACACTGCAAATTGATGATGATCATCTCGCTCAATCACTGCCTATCTCTTTAATCTTTATGCTCGCGATCCCAGCCTTCTGTTCTTACCCTCTGCTCTTCTGATTTTGTACGGTTTTTATGAGAAAAGGTGGAGACTTGGTTTGTTGTTAATTTAAAAGATAAAGATAAATTAAAATAATCAACTAGAGAGAGTCGCGAGGGGGGCAAAATTGGAAAGTAAAGTGATTGATGTGGAATTATAATCAACTTTTTGACTAAGGTAGACTAAAATGTACGCTTTGAAAATTCAAAACCCCAATTGACATTTCCAAATTATATATTTCCAGTAAATATAAAATTCTAAAGGGTTTTTAAAGCATATATTGGAATAGTTCCCTCAAGGACATCTGATAAAATACCAATGAGCAGTTGCTCGATTGATAATCGATTGGTTAGACATACTTGTGTTCAATATTCGATTCCAATGAGAAACAAATTTATCAATGATATTTCAAAAAAAATAGACATATGATAAAAAAGAAAAAGGAAAATAATATAAATATAATTACTATTATGCACAATTAAATGATACAACGAGAATCACGAGTATCTCTAATGACACTTATGTGTGTGGTATCTCATAGAGATCTCGAGTTCTAACCTCCCCCATCTCCATCCCCTTTCCCTCTAATCAAAAAAAAATTAAGTGATATAACATTTAGCTAACAAGAAATTGCACCAATTCAAGTTATTGTTTAATTAAATAAACAAGATATTTTCAAAAATAGAACTGTGATTTTTTTTCAAAATTAGGTTTGGAAAGGAAACCTCCGCAAATCATGGAATCAGATGATCCTGACCGTACATAATGACGCTAGGGATTGGAGTAATTGACAAGTTTTTTTTATTATTAGAGATTTTTGTATTTTTTTGGGACCAGGACTCCACTGCACCAGTAGTCACTACCAAGCCTCCCTGTGTTCCCTTGGCAGCATGCCATAAAGTTTTCACTGTGTATTTCCAATTTTCACACTACATTCCTGTATTTCTATTGCTTGTGTAATAACCAAAATACCCTTTCGAGGATTGGAAACCCTACAATTAGTAGATATGAATTATAAATTCTTGAGAATTGCGTAGTCACCCACCAAATCCCTCTTAGAGCTGGATGTGCAACAAACACAATGGGCGAAGGTGAAGAGGGCGTAACTGGCGAAGGGTGTTTGGGTAAATTAATATCATAAAGAGACAATTAGGTCAAATGAATTGAAAAAAGAGTTTAGAAATGTTTGTTAATAACAACGTCTCATTGGTTGAGCAAAATCCAAGAGTAGTTTATATTAAATTATTAATTAAAAGTGGGTCCACCTATTAGTTTGAAGCAAAAGTAATAAAGAGCAGGATCCTACAACTAGGACGACGGGGGAATGAAAGAAAGCGACTGAGGAGGGAATGATACGATGCCGTTTTTGCTTCTACTTTAAACAAAGCAAAAAAAACATATTAATAAAAATGATTAATTAATGCAAAAATCTGGACGATTCACACGTCAACTGCTGAGAGGACTAACGCATCGGCAAACCTTTGTAAATCCTACAAGAACAAGGGAGATGACGGCCTTTCATGGCTCAAAGACACTCCAACGCTCAAATCAGTGTCAAACTCAAGGAGTTCTAATAATTTCAGAGTGAATAAGAGAGTGTGTATGACATACTTTGGCTCAACCTAAACCTCAACCTCAACCTTCTTTATATAGGGGTTGAGAGGGTGAGGAGATAAAACATTGGAGATTATTGTTACTGGAGTGTGATGGTAGGATCATATCTCTCCTAATCCTGATCTTTTGACGTTTGAACGTTCGTTAGTTCGAGATATCTTTAAGTTAGTTTGAGGTGATTGGGATATACCCAAAGAAGAGCTGAGAACTACCCTTTCCCTAGCTGTTCATCCCTTGTATGAAGCTTCTTGGAAGCTGCCCGTACATTTCTCTTTCTCCATACCAAGTATGATGCTGACATGATATTTGTCATTTTATTTATCCATAACTTTGTATATGTTTTGTGATCACCGACTTTTCAAAGGGTTGAAAAAATCAGTCTAAAACAAGCTTCCATAAGATAAGAGTAGTAATAATAGGTCATTGTGTCAAGGTAGGCATAGAATTGGTCACAAAAAGGGGGAAAAAAAATATTCCATATATATTATTACATTGATGGCTTGATTTTATTTTATTCATTTGAGGGAAAACTGGGTTTTTGTAGTATCTGGACCACACACACAATTTTATGGGGTTTTGTTGGGTAGGTGAGGACTTGGTTCTACTGTATAATGTAGTGCCATGTCAACCAACTTTATACTTCGTTAACACATGGCAGACTAGGATATGTTGTAGTCAATTCTTAACAAGTATTCTTAAAGCACCTGTTATCAACACCATATAAAGAAACTGAGAGGGATGAGAACGACACGAGAAGTAGAAAAGGAATACGAGAGAGGTTTGGGGCTAACCCACTTGAGGTATAGTCCACTCTTTTGCCCAAGGTCTGCGTGATTTTGCCATTCAAAATGTGCCTCAAATGTTTAAGACGTGGTTCACACGTATAAATCACATCGTTGGCTTACACTAATTTGATTTGATGTGAGACCTTTTATATGTCTTAATTTTGTGTACAATTTTTTCGTTATGTCAAAGACAATGACACTAAAGAAAGGGTATTTATAAAGAAAGTGTCGGCACTATCTTTTCCAAACCCACAAATTAATCTTTTGATTAAGTCTTTCTTAATTAAAAAAAAAATCTTAAAACTAGGGGTGAAGATCCGACACAAACCATTTGCTATAATTAATGCAATTGGGAAGCACTAGATTTGTCATCCCTGGATACTGCCTTTTGCCTTCTTTCACGTTTCATATTTGATAACAACAACAATATCGGGTGCTGAGTTGTACGCACATAATTTTCTGTGCATAATGTGAGATATGTAGAGCCTATGAATTCACTTAGATCATGTACGTCCAACTCAGCAGATACGTAACTGGGATATCAAGTATTGAGATTTTTATCATTTACGTAATAACAATGACTCGGCTTATTTTATAATTAAATGTCGTTTTAGGACCTTAATTAATATACTATTATTTATCTTTGGAAGTTGTCAACTACATTCCTCATCCTTCACAAACTTCATTGCAAAAATAATATTTGCCAAAACATCTCTCACCATATAATTGTTGATCAACTTTTGTTTTCCTCACTTATCTACCATTACCAATATATATATATATAAAAGAAATTAACTTGATGCATATCTAATAACTCAAAATTTCATAAGAAAAAGAGGGTGGGCATTGAGGTAGCTTTAGTATGTGCATAGCTACCTAACCAATTAAATAGTAATTAGTGATCAAGTCTTCATATAAACCTAACATTGACCTCCACAAACTCTCTGTATTGTGTTGCATGACTTTAATTCTACATAGATTTCTTTTTTTTGAATACGGGGGAAAGGGGAATGGGGAGGTTCAAACTCGAGACCTCTATGAGATACCATACACATGAGTGTCATTTAAGCTAACAACGTGAATTTCTTAATGCACTAGTATTAATTTATGTTATGGATGAATTTTTCAAACAAAGGATATTATTTATTATCTATGCAAGAAAAATTAAAATATTTACAGAATATTAGCCAACAAGATCAAATTAAATGAAGACTAGGACTTTTGGTCATACATTTTTGTATGAGAGATCCTTGTAGACATCTGAGACTTATATGACATTTTCCAACTACATAATCACATTAATTCTATAAAGTATATAGTAAATATACAAACTATTGGATCTACAAAATATTGAACAAAGTGTAAGGAAAATGACATGTAGCTCATTAATTTGGTAGCCCATGAGAGCCTAACAGGTTTATTCCATTGATTCAATCAATGGAAAAACTTTATTTCACTCTTTTATCTTAGAATTCATTGTTCAAAATTTATTGTTTTAATATAGGTTCTATTGTTTTTTAAAACACAATCTAGAATTCATTATTTTAGTTCTGAATTCATTGTGTTTTGAAATTCCATTGAAAAAAAATAATTGAATTAAGATTTACCCAATAAAACTCATCAATAATAGATATTGTTAGAAAGAGTTTTATGCGTTGATTCCGAATATGTAATTTTTTTAAAAATCTAACATATATTTTGAGAGTTAAAACTTTTATTAAAATTTTGTTTAAGAGACTTGGGCTCCCATGGGCCACCATTATATGGGCTACCTAACACTAGTATCAGAATAAATCATCAAAAACAATATTGATAATAGGACATTAATTTGCTTTGACATAGTTTCTTATATTGCATTATAAAATATTTTAATAATTTAAATATACATTAAAGACATGTCAATAAATTTTTCTACAAACCTACATACTAAAGCAAGATTGAATAATAAAGAGAACTAAAAACTACAAATTAAACTGAAGAAATTTAAATAAAGACGTTAGAAAACTGTAAATATACACAAACGTTATCTTTTATCATCCTCCTATAAATAGTTTTCCTTGTTGAATATCTCAAATTAAAAAACAAAAAATCAAGTATTTATATTTTTTAAAACAAGATGGCAAGGATGAATCTAATTCCAGTCATGTTGGTTTTAATTTCGATGGTATGTGGATTTAATGTTGCTGCTCATGCTACGGCATTTGAAAAGTGCCAAAAGAAGTTTGATGTACCCGACGAGAAAGTAATATATGACTATATATTCCTCAATAAAGGGAGTATTAGTGAAACTCTCTGCACAAATCTTATGAATTTCGGTCTACCTTGTCATCTGTTTTTCACAAGTATTGCACTGAAAAAATTCGACGGTGAAGGAGAAGACCAAGAGTATAAAATTTGGAGCAGAACTGCGAAAATGTGGGACAAATGTCAAAATGCATAAAAGAATTTTAATTTATGATCCAGTTATATATATATATATATACACACACACACAAACTTCATATTAGTTATTTGAAGTAATAAATAAAAAGTTGAATAATATTCATATTGGTTTTTTAGATTTACTAATTTTTTCACTTTGGTTGACGAACTAAAAGGTGTAATTTTTGTTTATTCTATACCTAATAACACAAAAAACATAAAACTAAAACCAATACCAATTCATTAATAACGTATTACATTTGTTGGTATTGATCAAAATTGTACATAATTAACAACATGTAAATCATAAGATGTGAACGTTAAAAGTCGAATTCAATGCAAATCGTCCTAAGTAGGCTATATATTTATATAAAATTCATGTTTTGTTGGACCAAAACCTGACTTATTTTCTAAAATATCAATTTCAATCTTGAGTTATATATATATAGATATAATGGAATTTAGCTAAATTGTATAAATATGTCAAAACAACGAATTCCAATATTATTATTATGACATATTTAGGCTAGATAAACTAAATTTTAATATGTTTATAAAAAATACTTAATCATCAAAACTCTTGAATATGTCAAACTTGAATAAGCCTGAAATGGAAATTGTTATCATTGAGTTTGAAAATAAAGCTTAAGCTTGAGTAGTTAAGTGTACTAAATTAGTGGAATTTCAACATAGTCATAACACTAATAGGTATGTATATATGAGGGCGGAGGGGTGTTAGGACGGGTTAATATTACTGTTTGAAATATTTTACGAGGGTCCTAGAGCACCGTTCAAATAATTTTTTAGGGCTATTTCCAATAATACATCTCGTTGAAATAATATTATCGATGAATATTCATCTTGATATTTATCTAATAAAATAACAAAAAAATATTAACATCAATTACAATATATAAAGTCCATAGATTCAGAGTGATTCTGTGGCGAGTTCGTTGTCTTTCATGTACTCTCTCGGCTGGTCTTCGTGTTGTGTGGCAGCTGGCCCAGCCAAACGACGTCGCTTTATGCCTAGCCGTTTTGTTTTGTTGTTCCCGTGGTGTTCACGCGCGCGTCTGTTCTGTCTTTTTCGAAGGTCTGCGTGAGTTCTGATTCTTTTGATGTTCTGCCAGCTTGGCAGCGCGGGTTGCGATGCATGTGTTTGTCGTATCTCACTTTCCCTTTGCCTTCGAAGTGCTGCGACGTCGTTTTCAGCGCTTAGGATTTTTTTTTGTTGCAGCTCCTCTCCCAAAACGACGTCGTAGTTCTCCATGGCAACGAATAGACTGCGGTTCATGCATCTACTACATCAATTGCCTCGATATCAGCTGTCTTGGTGCCTTCAATTAATTGCCTGACAGTCAGTTGGGTTTACATCACATATTCCCTCCTTCCTTCTTTCCATTACTCTTTCTTCATCCATCTTGGCTGTGGTTTAAATCCATTTTCGTTTGGTCCGTTTCATCTGTGCGAGGTATTGTTGCTAGGTATTGATTTTTATTATTTTCCTTACAGTTGTTCTTCATCGATTCTTATTATTTTACCGATTCTTCTTTGTTCCTCTAGCTATTGCAGTTCGAAGCTCCATCTTATCTGATATTTCTTCTTGGGTGAGTTTTTCGGCCTTTCTTCCTCATCTTTATTTTAAAATTCCTTGTATTCCCTATTTCCCTCGCTACTCTGGCTCCAAAATAAACTGAGTCTAACATTTATTCCCGGGTAAGATTTCTTGCCTTCTTCTTCATTTTATTATTATAGAATCTTTGATTTTTTTTCTTGGTTAATTTGTCGTCTTGTATTCCCTCTTTTCGTCTCTTATGCAGCTGCATTTTTAACTAAAATATATTTTGTTTCGAGAACGTGTTTATTCTTTCATTCTCATATCCATTTGGAAACTACCAGCAGCGGATAATGGATCATACACCATTAAACAAGCTGGAAATGGGTCAGCGAGGGTACACTGTGGTCGCTCGCGTTGCAAGGATGTGGGATTCTACAAATCCATCTCAACAAGACCAGCTGATGAGTGTCGACCTCCTTTTTGTTGATGAACAGGTATGAACAAAATTTCTACGCATGTATGCATTTATGAATAAATCATTAGTGTCTTTACGTTTATGATGCTTTTAGGGAACAACTATACAAGGATCCATCAGGAAAGAAGATGCAAACAGGATGAAGGAGTTGTTTGTGGAGGGGAAAATCTATCAGATATCAAATTTCTTTGTTGGGGCTGCGAGAAAGAGTTTTAGAATTTCAAAGCACGACCAAATTATCCGAATTGGTACATGGACCATCGTATTGGAAATGTCTGATACCAAAAAGAACATTCCGATGAATTGTTTTAATTTTGTCGACGACCAAATATTGGAGTCAAGATTGTACAATGATGCTGACCTCACTGGTATGTGAATGTTAGTATGTTAAATATATAATATTTATCAAAAAATGCTGTGAAAATGTTTGAACTAGCTTTACGTGCTTGCAGATATCATGGGTCACTTAACTTCTGTTTCTAAGCTCACAACTACTTTTGCTAATGGAAGGATGGTTGGGAAAAAAAACCTTCTTATCAATACTATCAGGTAAGATTTTTAATATTCCCAAATGTTTACACTATGTAACAATTTAGCACAAACTACTTCAGTTGATGATAGAGTACACATTGCAGCAACAAGACTATTCCAGTCACCTTATGGGGTAAAATAGCTGATGAATTTGAAGAGGACAATGTTCTAAAGATCCCCAAAAAAGATCGTATTATCATTGTCCTTTTAGGAATGACTGTGAAATCTTTTCGGGGTATTTATTTTTTCCCTTCATATTTTCAGTGTTTAGTCTATTAAACAAAATAAGTACATGTGAATTTTAATGACTATTCTTATTTAATGCAGGTGAAACAACACTGTCAAGCACATCGGCCACCAAAATCTACCTTAATCTAGATATACCAGAAGTTCACAAATTCCACAGCAAGTAAGTTCTATACATTATTCATAGAAAATGTGTTAGAACATAAACATGTTTCCTCCAATACAATCTAATAGGTCTTGGTATGAATTAACCACAACTGTGAGAATCTGGGTAATTATGAGATTATGTACACGGCTTCCTCCATTGTTTATCAGATTGCAATTTACTAATTTTCTTTGCAATTTCTATCCTATTGCTATGATCATTAATGTCTTTTTCCGAAAAATGATATTTTTCTCATGTTTTATGGGTTAGGGTCCTAATCCTGGAAGGTTTAGGACCTTTTTAACTTCATCCTATGTCCATGTTCCACTACAACTAACAACAACTTCTTCAATCAGCATGTCCTATCCAAGTGAGGTAACAATCCTTGATGATTTGCGGGACTCAGAGATGCCAATAGCACTGATCCCACAAAATAATCAAAAGACAATTTCAGAACTCATCTCTCTCGATAAAAAAACAAATATGGTGAGTTTTCATACTTCGACATCAATTACTACAAATGTTAGCACCAATGCCAGAGTAACTGTGTGTTCTATTTTAAATTGCTGACAGGGGAAAAAATTCACTACTGTGGGTTCAATAACAGAGATAGACGCATCAAGGGGATGGTGGTATAATGCATGTCCAAAATGCAAGGTCGGTATCAACAGCTATGAAGGAAAATTGTCCTGCAACAAGTGTGGACCAACGGCAAAATTGCCAATCCCATGGTAAATAATTAATTGTTAAGAAAAAAATCCAAAATTGCATTGTTTTTTGGACGTTGCATACTTCATTAATTTCTCTTTGAAACTAGGTACAAAGTAAGCATGTATGTCACGGATGGGACACATGATGCTAAATTTCTCTTGTTCGGCAAACATGTCGAGAGGATGATAAAAATACCAGCAAGCACTTTGTCTGATCTTCCAAGTTCTGTTCGAACCGAAGTTCCAACAATCATGCTGAATCTCTATGGCAAAACCTACAACTTCACTGTATCAATCAATGAGAGGGAAAACAACTCTGAAACTTTGACCTTCAATGTCTCTCAAGTTTATGAAAATGATCACGATCCAAATAAGGCAGCTGTGGAACAATCACACTTCCAAATCTCAGGAACTGATGGGAAGAATGATCTGGCCGGTAGCTTTACAGACAATTCAGAGAACAAGCGAAATAGGTCAGTCGCATATTCTCATACTCAAGAAATTAAAATAAACTTCTATTCTATCAAGCGATTACATATTTCCTTATTTAACTGCACACCTGCGTAAACAATTTCTTCATTCTCCTAAACATGAGCTTTGAACCTGAACTCTAACATTTATATGGTAATGCGGATTATCATTAGAATTACTTCCATGTTTATTGATAGATCTTCCTAACTTTCTATATTTACAAATTTCTTTGTCCAGCTATAACTTAAATCGACTTCGTAGATGAAATGTTATCATTCAAGATAGATCTTCCTAACCTTGATCTATGATAATTTTTATTAATACTTTGTGCAACGCAGGGCTATCATAACAGAGGAAAAGAACTACTCGCACGGAAAAAATAAGCGTCATGCAGACGTTTGAAGTACATTACTGAAAAAAGAAGTCGTTAACATTCAGCATATTTAGTAACGCAAAGCGTCACTTTTGTCTTGTTGTATATACAGTTCCATGGATGACCAAATATCCAAAAAACTTGCAACGTTATGTCCTGCCTACAATTGTCCACAAATCATTTGTGTGAGAGGTAGTTGTTTTTGGTTATGTTAAGCTTTTACTTCATTAATGTACTTCTCCATGTATGTACTAACGATGAAACACTAAAAAACTATGTATACTTTTGTTTGTTAGTTATTTTCCACAAACACTAAGATGATGTGTAGCGTTAAAACATTATGATCACCAATAACAGAAACATGAAGCCAACTCTTGACATCTAAAAGTGCACCTGTAAAAGTATAACCATAAAATTATATAAAACATGACAAAAAGAAAACCATGAGAACAAAAATTATATAACACAAAATAAATGTCTTTATAATTAAAACAAGCATTTGATTTCCTAATCCCATTACTGGCCAACTAGATTGTTTAGCTATTCATGACGACGAAGCTAAAATCTCTCTAAAAGTCGTCATAAAAAGATTTGTGAATATACACAACCACACATAACACAACAAATGTAACCCATCTGACACTCCTTAACCAATTTGTATTAATAGCCTGGACAACTAAATCACGAAATTCGAAGCTACACTACCAACCACGGTTAAATAGACCAAACCGTATGTAAATAAGATGGTCAACACTTGAAACCCTAGCCACACAACTCCTTGAAAAATTTCTTATCTTCTTCGAACCGAAGAAAGAAAAACAAAACTACAGAGTTGAACGCAGTTCATCAGTGCAACAGGTCAGAATGATTCATCTTCTCCTTCTTTGCCATGTCATACAATCTGAACTGATTACCTTTTTATTGTTATATAAAGTCAATGTCGATGATGTACTGGAAAACTCTGTACATGTTGTTCATATAATACAATTCTAAGATGTCCTTCAAACCTTTTTTGTAAATGGATATAACTGTTACTTTGGTCAGAAATAGGTGATGCTGTACCGTTTCTTTCCATGATCCCGTGTCTATTCTAAAACTATGCATGACAAATTTGTATGACTTCATAGTTACTGGTTTTCTTCTTGGTGGGTTAATATGCGTTTTCAAATAAATTAAGATCAGAAAATTGTTTATTCATTACTGTCCCAGAGATACAAAGGCATGGATGGCAGCATTATGAACCCAAACCGTCTGCATTTCATAAAGCCCATAAACGACGACTTCGGCCAAGAATTTGTACAATCCTCTGACTCGTGAAACTGATTTTTCTCATTCCAATACAATAAAATAGTTGTAAAGGATTACACTTTTCTCACAGCTTATACCTTTGAAGTTCATGCGGCACTTGGAACCAACGAATAATGTCAGGGCACTGATAAGAAGTCCAACATCAAAGAACTATTATGTCAGAATTGATGGAAGAAGGATTGAAAACAATTGGACACAATTTGCAGTGGACCATGATCTTCATTTACATGACATTCTCATGTTCAAATACGCAGACAATATGGTATTTGAATTAATAGTTTTTGATTCAGATGGTCTTGTAAAGGAATTTCAGCCGCCAGGTAAGAAATCTCTATCACATTACAATATTTGCTTCTTTAGGTCTCTATAACAAATTATATTCGCATTTTGACATCGAACTCCTCTTAATCTAACACAACACTTCCAAAAATTTACTATGCAGATCCAGACGTCCCAAAAGAAGCTGGCAAAGCGCCGATGACCGCCGTCTCATACATCAACCCAACTCCCCGCCGCAAAGCGCGGGCACGACGCTAGTATATATATATTATCTATAGTGATAGGCTGATATCTCTTCCAAATCCAAGCCAATTGAGAAACATTTCAACACTCCAAAATAATATTGGGAATGTTACATAAGAGCTTGCTTTTTATTTAATTAGAATTAATTATCAAAAACAATATTGATAATAAAACATTTGCTCTGACAGTTTCTAATATGGCATTATAAAATATTGTAATGTAATAATATGCTTAAATATATATATTAAAGACATGTAAAATAAATTTATAGAAACTCACATATTAAAGCAAGATTGAATAATAAAGAGAACTAAAAGCTATAAATCAAACTGAAGAGATTTAAATGAAGACGTTAGAAAATTGTAAATGTACACACTCCTTCTCCTTTATCATCCTCCTATAAATAGTTGCCCTTGTTCATTATCTCAATAACCAAAATAAAAAACCAAGTATTTATATTTTTTAAAACAAGATGGCAAGGATGAATCTAATTCCAGTCTTGTTGGTTTTAATGTCGATGGTCTGTGGATTTATCGTTGATGCTCATGCTACGGCATTTGAAAAGTGCCAAAAGAAGTTTGATGTACCCGACGAGAAAGTAATATATGACTATATATTCCTCAATAAAGGGAGTATTAGTGATACTCTTTGCACAAATCTTGTGAATTTTGGTCTACCTTGTCATTTGTTTTTCACAAGTATTGCACTCAAAAAATTCAAAGGTGAAGGAGAAGACCGAGAGTATAAAATTTGGAGCAGAACTGCGAAAATGTGGGACAAATGTCAAGCTGCATAAAAGATCCAATTATATTATACGAGGAACTACGTATAATTTATTTGAAGTAATAAATAAAAAGTTGAATAATATTTATATTGGTTTATTTTAAACTTATTATTTTTCTTTCACTTTAGTTATTTTTTTTTGAAAAGAGTTTAAACCCAGCACTTCGTCATTCTACAATAATAAACATTACACCTAATATCATTACATCATGTTAGCAGCTTAGGAATTTACAAACCCTAGCAATGGAATTACAAAGTCGAAAAATAAACACCGGGCAATACCGAAACGTACCCGAATAACTCTATCCCGGGATAAACTTGGACAAACTAAACAAAAACAGAAAACAAAAGCAACACACATGAATTGGATCAAATTCTTGGATTCCCCTTAATGGTTGGGCTTGATTGTTGAAACCCAGCACAATTCCTGCTGCAGATCCTTATTATGCTTCCGTCCTCTGTCGGTCCTCTTTTCCTCGTCTCTCTCTGTCGCCTTCCACCTCTGTTAAAATTCCAGGTTTTTTTTTTAGTTCTATAATTTTTTTTTTTACTTCATTGGTTTTTATTAAATTTTTATCATTTATTTTTTTGTAATTAATTGGTTGTGAAGACTGAACAGGGATTTTATTTTTTTTAATTCCAATATGTTTTTCATGATATATATTATTAACCGAGCCATCTCTCATTAGTAGGAGGGATTGTATGATGATCTTTTTTTTTTCTTCTGATATATATTGTTTGTATGTCACCTGACATGTATTGGGTATATATGATTGACAGACCAAAATTTTCCCATGATATTTTCCAAAGTTAATAATGTTAAGTTGGTTGGCCATATATACATATTGTTCTGGTCTAGAAAACAACTGTTCATGCATATATGCATCAGACATCAGTACATGGAACTGTTCATGCATGCATCAGTACATGGTATTGTTTGATCAACCCTTTAGGATGTTGAAATCTTTTTTCGCCATGACACCATTTGAATCTTTGGTCGACTAATGACTTTGTGAATAACTCTAATATGTTGTTGATTGTTTAATTTAACTTGAATTTATTTGTGTACGGAGTTTATTGAACAATTTATGAATTTTAACCCTGGCTTCTTTTTAGCGAAGCGATACCTTTGAGCTTCAAGTGCGCTTTGCAAACTTAACAACTTTGAGGCTAGGTAGTGTAGCTTATTAGCTCCATGTATTGTGTTGTTTACTCTTGTTCGACTTGTAAATGATCATTGTGGGTCACAAGCAAGTGCTAAAATATGGTGTAATTTGCAAGCATGGCAGGTGTTCGACAAAATGCCTCAATGCTTTGATCATGCATGTACCTATAGTCTTTTGAATTTACTGATTTTTTTTTTCTGTGCTGATTAAATATTTGGTTTACTTTCTATTGGGTGTTTGTGATCGTATCGTTTGCTGCATAATGGGTTTTGTATTGATAACTGATTTTTAGTTGCTTTAAGTTTTCCTCTACTTTCCATGTTAACACTGTTTTTGATCTGCTGATAGTTGCTCATGTTCTACTGCAGTGAAAAAAATTTGAAGAGGTCTTTTTTGAAAAATGTAGATCTATTTTTTTTTATTAGAAGGCACCCAAGATAGGTCAAAACCCTTCTTGTGAAGTTACAACTTCACATGGCAGTTGTAGGGAAGTCCCAAGGGGAGTTACAACCCCATGAGTATGCACTTTGTTTGCATATCAATACTAAGAAGGAAAATAGATAAAGAAACTCTCCAAAAAAGCGCTCTCTCTCAAGAAGGATTAGCATGCATTTGATCTTGGAAAGTTGTTAACTTTAGATTTTATTCATATTTGATGCTTAGATCATCTTACAAAAAGAAAATTCCAAGAAGAAATCGAAAGTGGTGGAAGTACCAATAATCCTCAAGAATGCTGTCATATAAATAATCAAACAAAAATCTCCTGGGACAGTGGTCCCCCGTTACTTAACTATGCCCCAAGTGAGTTTGAATTCTAAATTCGCCACTATTACCATGTTCTTAACTAACCCGACGCGTACGAAAATAAAGTATTTCTTGTCTGCATCAATAAAATTATAAGTATCTACTTATCCATTAATATATGATATTGTTTTGGGATTTTGACGATTCTAATGAATTAAAAGGAGATGAAAAATATAAAAAATTCTACACTAGGGAAAAAAAAATTCTATACTTGATACTTGAGAAACTTCATGCGCTGAATTTACTATAGAGAAAGTATTTGTTAGGTGATTAACATTTGCTTCCTTCCTCAACAATGAACTAATAGTGACCTAAAATTCGTAATTGGGGAAGGCAGTCAGTTGTTGGGAATTAGACAAGCAAAAACTGAGCTCATAAAGGCTGCCGACTTATGGTTTGGATGTAGTTGTAAGGAATACAAAGAGTGTGTTGGAGTAAACAAACTAATTGCAAAGAATCTCGTTCTTTAATCTTTGTGGCATTCAAATTAAACCACCCTATATAATGCAATTTGGTTAAGTGTTCAAGGCACCATTATGGAGACAAAAGTTCAGATGCAGGGGTTATCAACCAAGAAGTTAACAGGCAAGGTTGCTGTAATAACTGGTGGTGCAAGAGGAATTGGAGCAGCCACAGCAAAACTTTTTGCGCAAAATGGGGCTCATGTTGTCATTGCTGACATACTCGACGATCTAGGGGTGAACCTCGCTGAGTCTATAGGAGGCCGATACATACAATGCGATGTTATGAATGAAGCAGATGTTGAATCAGCGGTGCAGCTAGCATTAGAATGGAAAGGCAGACTAGACATCATGGTCAACAATGCAGGAATTCCTGGCTATGGAGGGAGCATCACCAATATAGACATGGAGAAATTCAAGCATCTCTTCTCAGTCAATGTGAATGGGATTGTACATGGAATCAAGCACGCAGCGAGGGCTATGATTCGAGGCCAAAAGGGAGGGAGTATCATTTGTACATCAAGCTCTGCAGCTTTAATGGGAGGCCTCGGATCGCACGCCTACACATCATCGAAAGAGGCTATAATTGGATTGGCAAGAAGCACTGCTTGTGAGTTGGGGGTTCATGGAATTCGAGTGAATTGCATTTCTCCGCACGGTGTCCCCTCAGAGATGCTTGTCGATGCCTACAGAAAATTACTTGGGAAGACAGACATTGGGCCGGAAGACGTGAGCAAAATCGTCGGGGAGAGAGGAAGTCTGCTGAAGGGGAGAGGTGGAACACTAGAAGATGTGGCACAAGCTGCATTGTTTCTTGCCAGTGAAGATTCTGATTTCATAACTGCACACAATCTTGTAATGGATGGGGGATATACTTCTGCAAACAGTAACATGACTTCCATTTACCAAAAAGAAGAAAACTGAAACAATCAAGTATTGAAAAATTCAAAATCCAAGACTCAGTTTTAATCCTTTTGTAGCCTCCTTATCCTTTGCAACCCTAGTGGCTTCTCGAAACCTTGATTCCTGACTTTCTATCTAAACTGTTGAGCTATAAAACTCGATCATATGAGCAATCAGAATCAATCTGGTATCGATGATTTATTTAATTAATCAGAATAAATATCGATGATAACCAAAAGAACCTCCAATGAGAGCATGACATGTGTCCATACATGTAGCGTCAACCGAGCACCTATGCTCAGTACGAAGAGCACTCCCACGTTTGTGGGCACAAAAAGAGCTCAGTTACGAGTAGACTAAATGTCGGGTCCACCAACCCTCATTCTCACCCACCATCTCAACACTACTAGAAGAGGGGACCCTTAACATTTTTTTATGAACATTTTTTATTAATTTTACGTAAAAAATATATATTATTATTTTACTTAACAATTTTTCAACTTAACATTCCTTTATTAATTTTACTTAAAAAAATTTATATTAGTATTCTACTTAACATTTTTATCTCATATTACATAATAAATTATAATTTTAAAATATTATATTTATAATTCAAATTATTTTCAATAACAAAATCATTAAATAATGATTGTAATAATTTAAAAGTTTAAATTGAAAAATGAGCATTTTTATTTATTAATGTTCAGAAAATATTATAACTTATTAATACGAATTATTTTAAAAAAAGTCAATTATTTGATAATTTACCAAACACTACATAATTTATTCAACAGTTTTTCCACTAATGTAAGCTTTTAGTTCGTCAAATATCTCATAGCATATTACAGAACTTTAAACTCAGCTTTTCCGATAGCGTTGAAAATCAATCCAATTGTTCTACCAAACAAACCTATATATTTTTCTCTCAAGAATATATGACTGATTTGATCGTCGAAACTTCCTTGACTAAAACCCCTTCAGTCAGGGAACTTCTAACGTCTCTTGTGGGTTTTGCAAAATTATCGGTGGCCCACTATCCTAAATTCTTGATTGTGGGAATTTTCCCCCACAGGGGCATAATTACATAATCAATGATGTGTAATCCCACTGACAATCCTACAAAACTCACAAAAGATGTTTTGTTGGCTAGAGTGGTTTCGACTATAAGCAAGCTCTGACGATCAAGTCAGTTATGTGTGTCTCTCTAGTAATCTTGTGAATGTTTAGGCAGTAAGTTTTTCTTCCTCACTTTACCTAGTTTGGGGGGTCGCCGTATACAGTGGGGATGATTCATCTCTTTCCTGAGATACGGATCTCAGAATTGATTGGGTTTAGAGAATTTTAGGGATGTATCAGAGATAATCCCTGAGACGTTGTCTTTTCCCAAAGAGAGGTTCAATGTTTCAAATTTGTTGTCATAAATGGGTATGTGTCTCGAGGAGATTACGAAATGATTGATGGGATGCATGCTACAAAGAATATCGACCAAGGATTCCTATGACAATGGATTGCATTAGATACAAATAAAGTTGAGGTCGGAGTTCAGATATAAGTACTTAGACGGCTATATCCTGAATAGGAGTGGGTCCGACATTTTAGATCATGGGTTCAATGTCGTCGACATGATGGGTTGATGTCGTCAATATGAGGTAATTGTGTTGACAAAATGGGCTCGTCTTTACTTATGGTTGGTTGAATTGATATTTGGATGACTTAGAATTATGGATCGATGTCAAAGGAGGTGTATTTTATGACAATATTTAGTCATTACACTATATTTTATTAAAATAGATACATTCATGGACCATGATGGTTTGGTTATCTTGGAGAGTAATTTATGTTAGAAAAAAGTTAGTCAATCAGAAAAGACCCGTCGTAGGAGTCTGGAAATTGGAGTTGACATCTACTTAAAGAAAACTTTGATAGCATATGGAAGCTAAATTTGACATTAACTTTAAGATAGTGAGTCACAAAGGCACATGGAAGCTAGAATTGACATCAGCTTAAAGGAGCCCTGAAGGGGTATGAAAGCCAAAATTGATATCAGCTTTAAGAGAGAAGGCCGTAAAGACGTATGGAAATTGGAATTAACATCAGCTTTAAAGAGAGCCCTGAAGACATATGCAAGTAGGAATTGACATCAACTTAAAGGATCCTTGAAGGCGTATAGAAGCTCGAATTGACATCAGCTTTAAGAGAGATGATCGTAAAGGCGTATGGAAGCTGGAATTTACATCAGCTTTAAGAGTCCTAAAGACGTGTGGAAGCTAGAATTGACATTAGCTTTGAGAGAGCTTTGAAGATGTATGGAAGCTGAAATTGAAATCAACTTTTTTAAAAGAGCCCCGAAGGTGTGTGGAAACTGGAATTGACATCAACTTTTAGAGAGCTTTGTAGGTGTGTGGAAAAATAGGGACTGCAATGCTTTCAATTAATTGTAATCGTAGAGATATTCCTATTTGCAAAAGATATATGCCAGGAAACTATTATTCAATGCAAAAATGAGAAGGATATATTTTTGAATATCAAGGTACTTTGGTGAGTTTTAAGGGTGACCGAAGAAAAAATATTTTTTTACATACCACCTGCTTGGCAAGGCAGGTGGCACAGTGTTTCCGCTGTACGGATGCTCAGTGTCCACAACCTCGCCAAACAGCAAGGCATTTGCAACGGAACTGCTATGCAAATGACAACGATTCAATGGCTTTTGGAAGCTTGGAGCTTCTCAAAAGCGGAAATGCTTTTTTTAAAATATAAATGATGTGGGTCCCACTTTGGCTTAAAGATTTTTGTTTAAAAGCAGATGGGGCCCACGTTGTAACAATTTCTCAATTAACATTTTTTAATTACTTTTATTTAAAATTATTCAGTTTACATTTTTTTAATTAATTTTAACGACATTCCTTTTTCTTTTTCTTTTTTAAAAAATTAATGTGGGGCCACAAAACTAATTGATGAAATGAAAATTTGTAATTTTCTTTTTAAAATCAGTGGAGCCACGTTTTGACTTTATATTTTTTAACTTAACACATTATTATAATTTCATTTTAAATATTTAAAATTTATACTTAAAATTAAATTTAGTAATAAATTAAATTAATTAAATGAAATCTAAAGACTAAATAAATAAAAAATTATTATAAAATCATAAAATATAATATTTAATAAAATAAATTATTTTATTAATAAAATATAATATTATAATACTTTAATTCAACCATTTTTCCGCTATTGTAAGTTTTAAGTTTGTCAAACACCTCATAGGATATTTCATACCTTTAAGCTCAACTTTTTTTTTCATTGTACTTTCGTTAGCATTGAAAATCAATCCAACCGCTCTACCAAACAAACCCATAATGTTGATCTTTAGCATCTAGAGTCGTGATATCTGGCAAGTGTATTAGATACCTTAAGCATACACGTGTCTAATTTTGGCCTTGCTTTAAGTGTGTATTAAATGATAGGTTTCCTAGAAAGTCACTCTTTTTCAAAGTTTACGGGCTAGTTTGGTAGAACATTTGTAAAGTAGTAGATATGTCAGCAGAAATGATGGTAGCAGAAATATTGGACAATTTTAATAGTAGATATGCTGCTTAAATGTTCGGTAGGTGTTTGGTTGAACTTTTACTGTTAACATTTGTGTTGTGTAGCATGTTGTGATAAATTACGTGTAGAGGTATTATACATTTTAGTTGTATACGCTGTATCCAAACATACAAATTTTATAAAATCAATAAATGAATTTAAATTAATTGAAGATAATAATAAATTATAAATTAATTAATCAATTATTAATCTAATTAAATTTAATTAATTAATTTATTTATTTATTAAATGGGAAGGATTTTATTAATAACACTACTCATTCATATTCATACGTGAAGGATAACTTCAATAGAAGAAAGGTATAAGGTAATTAAGTGAAAATCATAGGGACAAATGAGTCATAAATGGTGAAATGCTGGTAAAATGGTCCAAAATAAAAGCATTTCAAAAGTAGCCTTTTATGCTGCCAAAAAGCTCCTCAATTTTTGAGCTCAAAATTGTTGTTTGGATGTTTGCCAGCACTAGGTGATTGCCCCACGTAAAGCTCGGGATTTGTTTAATTGCGAGGTTTCATTATATAATTTGTTTATATTTCCAGGTCCTTGATGGCTTACTACTCCGAATATATAGTGTCTAATGTCAAATGTTTGTCTATAATGGTAAACAATTCTCCTGTACAAAACTCTGGCGGTGGATGAGGTTGAACACAAATAGGATGTACAGATATTTTATCTCCACATAACATGTGAATAAAATTATTATGTGGCCACATGTTTGCTTAAAGATAAATAACTCTTGTACCCAAAGCACGACCGTTGACCCCGTCAAGGACATGGAGGATGTATGTTGACATTATTTTAGGAATTGAACGTGTGACATTTAGTCACATATTTCCCTTGTGTTCACCTCCTGGAAAGAAAAGTAAGATATATTTAAGGTAATTGTAGGTCTTTTTGAGTGACATAGGAATGGAAAACATAATTTCAAATTAAAGTCGTGATTTCGAATTATTGCTACTTGGTTTTCATGACTTTTATTACTTGTTTGCTTATAATGTAATTTGTGTATTGGATGAGAACATACTTTGAATAAAAATATTAGGTTTTTCTTTAGGGGTATAAGCCCAACTATTAATTCCATGATAATAAAGTTACACCTAACGTCACGATAACAGTTTAAGAAATTACAAATCAAAACCAAGAAGAGGAGGTATCCAAACTCAAGAAACAACAAAAAAAACCAAATAATCACGAGAAAACAACGGAATGACAACATTGTCAAACCCAATCATAGCCCAATATCCAATTAGTCAATAGAAGCTGAAGCAGCTTGATCAAAATCGGGCCCAAGAAATTAAATCAGCCCACAAGCTTACGGTCTTAGCAAAAGCAAACCCTAGAATTCCTGCGGCCCCGACAGCCTTCGCTCAAGGATAAATAAATAAGACATTCAGCGTACTCGAACTAGGGTTCTCTCAGTCTCGATCGAAAAAAGGAAGAGTAATTGTGCCTTCTCTGATTAGATCCCAGGATCTCTTCGTTTTTTTTTCCTTTCAGTTTTGCGGGGATTGGTTTTTCCCTCCAAAACAACCAACCAACGAGGGGAGATGACTTCGCGTTTCCAAGCTGCTGCATTGGTGGCTGCACCTTCGTTTCCTAATGCCATCGCATGGTCTGAAGAGAATTTAATCGCAATAGCCTCGGGTCCGCTAGTTACAATACTGGTAATCTAGTCGTTTTTCCATTCCTCCAGTTGAGATTTTCTGTCGAGTGTCGTGCAATCTCCTCTTGAGGTGAAAACTGTTTAAACTGTAAGTTTTGAATTTTAATAATCTGCGACTGGACTGTTTTTCTTTTTGTAATTTCGAAGCAGAATCCAGCATCGCCTGTATGTCCTCGAGGTGTGGTCACGGTGCCAAGTTGTGACCCTCATCCCATTGGTTTGGTAAACAAGGAAGGTCAGTTTCTACTTCTACTTCATATATGTTAGTCATCCAACATACATATGTACCCATATTTGATCCAATTATGAGTCTTTCTGTCAACACAGAGAGTAACTAAATAGCGAATCAAAGTTTTTGAATTTGAGTAGGTCAGTTTGTACTTTAAGTTTGAAGGCTTTGCACTTCAGACTCTCTGTAAATTTAAGAATAACGAGCAGCCATGTCACATGTATGCGAGTTCCTTCTATATTCATGTATGATTTTGGCATAAAACAAGGAAGGTCAGTTTGTACTTTGTACTTTAAGTTTGAAGGCTTTGCACTTCAGACTCTTTCTAATTTTAAGAACAACGAGCAGCCATGTCACATGTATGCAAGTGCCTTCTATATTCATTTATGGTTTTGGCATACGTTTATCATATAGTCTGAAAGAATGGAGTCCTCCATCTAGTATTTTGCTCAGAATTCATAATAAGTTTTACTCATAAATTTGGTAGTTCTTAAGATAATTATAAGAATGTTTCTTAAACATATATTCAATTGGAAGTTTTTCAGAATTGCTCTCTGATTGCTTGTTGCCCACCGCTTTATCTCGGGACCGTCATCCATGTGTTCGATCGATTTCATGGTCTCCAGTCGGAATGGCCCCTAACTCAGGGTATAAACTTCTTTTGTTTTTTGAATGCAAAACTTCAAAGACCCTAAACCTGTTAGTATGGTCTTGTTCACCTGGTCCAATAATTTAGTTTACTTGATTATATCTTAGAGTATCTTACTGAATTAATTGCTTTGCTGATGCTGTACAGTTGCTTGTTGGCTATTTGCACCATAGAAGGGCGAGTGAAGCTTTATCACCAACCGTTTTGTGATTTCCGTGCTGAGTGGATAGAGGTATGCATTGGGAAACCCCGTGATGCTAATCCATACCACCAATACAAGCATGCATGTATATTCTGTTGTTTCAAGTTCTTTCGGAAATTTAACCTAGAAATATACATCCTCAACACCTTTCCCAATAACAACCTGGAAAGGAGGGAGTAAAAACTAATCTGCAAATGCTAACAATGGTACTTTACTGTCATCTATATGTAGCTTGATATGAAAATGCTATTTTATCTTGGAATTTTGTTCAACTTATTCAGTGTTCATTTGTTTCATGTTCCTTTATCAAATATTGTTCATAACAGTTCTCTGATCCCACTCTTATTTAGGTCATAGATATGTCAGATAAACTGTATGATTATCTTGCAAGTGACAATTTTGGGGAGTTGGAGATTTGTTCCTTGGAAACTGATGCTGTAAGTTAGTTTGCCACTTATTTACCTGGGTTGCGTTGTCTAGCGGAGCTATGGTTTTCTAGTTGTTGTTTTACTAGGATTAGCCTTATTATCTTAGTTGCAATCTCATCTTCTCTTGCCAGGAACAAGCAACAGAGTGTGGTTTCCCTGATGATCTTCCAAAATCCCTGGTGGGAAAGGAGCATAAACGAAAAAGAAGAAATTGTTCTCGAGCAATGTAAATGGCTCTTTCCCATCTCTTGTTTTCTTGCTTTTCCAGTCATCTGACAAATCACGTGGTCAAATTACATTAATGTTTTTTTTAACATGCCCAGAATATTTGGATTGCATCGTTTTCCTAGATATTTTTCAGTTATAGGTGTTGCCTTATTATGTATTTTCTTTTCAATGACCATGCTACAGTACGAAGGGCTTAAAAAGTTTCAAGGACGACCAGATATTAGATCTTGGAAGTAGTGAGAATAATAGTGACGACTCTAGCCATTCTACTGAAATGGAGGGAGAGTGGATACCTAAGGTATATGGATTTGGACAGCAAGAGGGGTTCCATAACTTTCACTCATTTCCCGCTCCCCCCCCCCCCCCCCCCCCCCCTTTCTTTCAAGTTGCTTTTCAAGGTTGGAATATTGATCAGTTTTTACAGGGTTATGGTTATCGTCTCAAACATATGTTCTATTTAATTGTTGCTTACTTTTAGGTCTCAGACAAGGTGAAAAAGAAGGATCTACATCAGACAATTCGTAAACATAATTCTAAAGTGAAATCAAGCAAACAGACAGCAGACAAACGTGCACTTCCGCTCATTACTCCTCTCCAATATGCTTCTCGCAATGCAAAACTATCATCACTAGTTGTTGCCTGGTCACCGATTCTGTGGATATCATCTAAAATCTCACCGTTCGGTCAAGGTGATTCATCAAACCGTTGCTCTATACTTGCAGTTGGTGGAAAGGCCGGCGAAGTTTCATTCTGGAAAATCCATGCACCGCAATGCTATTCTGTTGAGCACAGCAAGAACCCTTGTACGGTGATGTTTTCAGGAATTCTCCGAGCACACCATTCATGGATCACTACAATCAGTTGGGCATTGCATGATTCAAGATCTCAAATTTTACTAGCAACTGGCAGTTCTGATGGGAGGTGAGTTAGGTATGTCTGTGGATCTAATCTTCCTCTTTCCCACTGTTCTGTTACTGCATTGAATTAGATGAGGGTCACGATGTGCTTCAATTCTTCTCCCTATAGAAACATAGTGAACTGTGTTAAGAAAAACATTTCCTGATGCTATTTAGAGGCTTTGTTTCCTTTTTAATTGGGGTTACATACTGCTTTCTTTTAGGAACTCAGGAAAAAAACAATGCTTCTAGAAGTAGTTTTTCAATTTATGTCTAAACAGTATCAGTTATCAATTCTATGCTATCCGTTGGGGGGGTGGCAGGACAAGGGCAGATGACTGGGTAGGATTGGCGGTCTGGTTGGTGAGAAACGTTAAAATCTTCTAGGACGAGGATGAACTTACTTGCATCACGTGAATTGAGTAGATGCATTATGGTTGTGAAAGATATTTAATTTTCTTCCAGTATTACCACCAGTCGATCATGAGTGATATACAATTAAATCTTTCCAAGCCAATTAATGTTTAAATTTGTGTGCATTTTTATTTCAGTGTAAAGATATGGTTGGGTAGTTGTGAGGAATTGCTGAAGTTATCGGATGTTAAAAGTCCTCCTTTTTCCTTGTTGAAGGAGGTAACTCATTTGTTTAATTATAGTCATTTATTGTTAGTACTTCTATTTGTTCTGAATTAACACTATTCTGACTTCCAAAGTTCTATGTAGGTTACAACTGTTAATGTTGCACCAGTTTCGGTACTATCACTTATGGTGCCGGTTCAGTCCCCACAAGATGCATTCTTAGCTGTTGGCAAGGGATGTGGCTCTTTTGAAGTGTGGGTTGGTGATATGTCTTGCCAAAAATTTGAAAAAAGGGGCTCATACGACGCACACAATCATGTTGTAAGTTTCCTGTTGTGGACCAGCCCTTTGCATAAAAAAATTATAATCACTTACTTGCGTTACAATTCATTAGATTACAGGTTTAGCTTGGGCTTTTGATGGACGTTGTCTGTATAGCTGCAGCCAGGTAAATAAATTTGTGAAGTTCAGCAGCATGTAAAAAGTTTACTGATTATTTATTGCATTTTATATACTTTGCACTTCTGATGTGTTAGTGTTGAGATAGCTTTTTTTAAAAACTTTTTGCTTCCACCGTTTAATGGTGCCAGGATAATTTTGTTCGGAGCTGGGTTTTACATGGCAGTTCCCTCTTTGAAGTACCGATTCCTTCCAATACCCCTGGTTTGAGGAGTTCTACTGATGTATGGTGTTTCTCTTTTTTATCTGCTTTTCTTAACTAATTTATCTTCTAGTGTAAAATATTATGATATTCATTTGCAGCTACCTGATGCATTCTTTTCATGCCATGGCGTGGCAGTGTCCCCTGGAAATCTTGTGCTTGCTATGGTACGTTCTTTGTTTTCTTATCGCGTTACCCATTTGCTCTCTCCTCAAAAATTTCCTTCTTCTTTTGAAGTTTATTGGAATATTGTTCTTAAGATACTGGATAAATGCTTTCAGTGTATGAAATACTTGATGGTTAAATTATATGCTCTATGACAACCTAGTCTCAATAATTTTGGCTGAGTGCAGGCTTGAATTTGAAGTGTTAATTATTATACATACAACTCTGCTTGAGACTTTAGGCATCTCTGACCTTTCCTTTAGAAAATTTAATGACTTTGGGTGGTAAAAGTTAACAATGAACCTGTCTGGTTTATCTAGAACTTTTATGTACTTAGCAAGTAAGGAGATTGATTCTTGAATACCTATATGAGACTGCTCAGAGCCCTTTGGAAAACTAATTAATATTATCGTATCCTTTCAACAAAAATAATATTATCGTATTCTTCAACAAGCTCCCTTTTCTTTGATTAATCTATTTGAAAAGTTAATATTGATAAACGTGTACTTTGAGGCCATCAATCAATTAACTGAGATTATTCTTGTTTTCTGCAGGTTCGCGGTTTTGATGTTGATTTGTTGGATAAGATGTATCAAGTAAGGTGATATGCTATGCTAACGCTTGAATTCTTCATTAGAGCTATATTTTGCATATGGTAATACTGGAACTGTTACATATTTCCTACAGGATTGGGAAAATCAACACCAATAACGGTGGAAATCTAAGGAGCTGTACTTAATTCCATTAAAAAAAGAAGTTTACTTAATTCAACTTTTAAAAAAAAAAAAACCTGTCAAGTATCACAAAAATTCTGAATGAAAAACTGAAATGATCTCCTTAAGAAAATGAAGGACAAAAGCTGTTCCTTAAGGATTTTTTTTTTATCTGTATTGAAAAAATTGGAACCCCGAAAACAGCACATGTACATCTTGCTTGTTCTCGACCTTGCCCTTTGCGGGAGCTTTGTGCACGGTGTTGTTTCCTTTTTTTGACTGAAGAATTGAAAATGAAATTTTCGGATCTTTGGCAGGGCCATGAAGGCTGCTGTCGAGTTCTTATGGATTGGTGGGCAGCAAGTGGATATGTTACCCAACACGTCCCCAGACTTCGAGTATGAAGCTTTTCCTGGTTTCCCTGAGAAAGAGCTGATGTATTGGGAGTCAAATTTTTTATGGTCTATAAAACAATTTGAAGATCAGGATAGGCCACTGGTTATTTGGGATATCATAGCAGCATTACTGGCTTTTAAGCAGTCTGAACCGAAGTATGTGCAGCATTTAGTTGTTAGGTGGCTCTTAAAAACATTCTTGAAGTCCCAGGCAGGCCTTTCTGTTGAAAAGATTTTGTCCCGTGTCTCCAAATGTTTCTTCAAGATTAGTTCTCGACGATTACACCTCTTGAATATCATCTGTAGACGAGTAATGCTATCTGAGCTCCCGGCTGATCAAATTAACTTCGATGGGCCAAGATTTAGAGAATCAACCGATGAAGAGGGGCAAATGACTTTGTGGATGAAGCTACTCTTGAGAAACGAAAGAGAACTCCGAGAAAGGCTTGTGGGTTTCAGTTTTTCTGTGTACTTAAGTCTCATATCCCATTCAGCCACAAATTTTTCCCAAACTGCAAATTGGTGTCCTTCTGGGTTGGCACAAATGGAGCAGTGGGTGGGTCTTACTCGTGATCATGTGAGGGATCAACTCAAGGGCCTTGCATCAAAAGTTGGAAAGCATGGAAGGAGGTAATCTTTACAGTTTGCTCTCCGGTATTTGAGGTGCAAGAGTCTCAATCAGTTTGATGTCTTTACTTTTATCGGTTGATTACTGAATTAGGTCTGTACCTTGTGAGACCTTGGAATCATACCATATAATGATGATAAACAAAAAATATTAGTTTTCCCCCTCACCACTTAGGAGAAGGAAAGTGATGCAGAATCCCACATCGAAAGATGGTGGGTTTCAAGAGTAGTTTATAAGTGAGGGTAATCCTAACATTGATAAGTTGATTTTCCAGTGATTAGTTAGGCCCAACCTTGTGGTGTTCCAGCCCAACTGGGTGCCCCTTTGTATCAATTGGTATCGGAGCCAACGTCAGCGTGCGCTGCCTCGTTGGACGGTGGACCTCCAGGTCCATTGGTAAGGGGTGGATTCCCTGTGTGCCATGTGGTATCACGTGGCCTGTGGCGAGGCTTGTTCATATGCACGAGGACATGCATTTTCAAGTTGGGGGGAATGATGCAGAATCCTAACATTGGTAAGCCGGTTTTCCAATGATTAGTTAGGCCCAACCTTGTGGTACTCTTGGGTCTGCTGAATTCCAGCCCAACTGGGTGCCCCTTTGCATCAGAAAATGTCTGCATGTTATGAAAGAAAGAGATATTAATTCATTGCCCAGTTAATCGATGAATTACACCAACTGTCATGTGATGTACTTTTTCTTGACAAACAGACGCCGCTCCAGTGAATATGTAGCAGAAGAGGCGTGCAGCTATTGTTCTGGGTCAGTTCTTTTCGATTCTCCAGAAGTTGCATTTTGCCAGGGTCTGGAGATAGTCGATGGAGTTTCTCATAGCCACAAATTGCCAAGGTGTTCGGTCTCTATGCAGGTTTGCCCAGCCACTCCGTTATGGTTCTGTAAGTGTTGTCATCGATGGACTTCCAAACTTGCACCGGAGACTCTCTTCACAATGATTGATTATTCCATAGAAGTCAAATCCTTGACAGATTCTTCTGATGTTGAAGTTTTGTCAAGACCCTTGTGTCCCTTCTGTGGGATTCTGCTTCAGAAATTACAGGCAGAATTTCTACTCTCTCCGACGCCGGTATGAGCTAGTTGATTTGTGTATTTATTGTGTTATTGTACATATGATGTTGGATTGTTGTGCATCAGGATAGAAGAAGTTATTTAATAAGATTTTCACATTCAGCTTAAACTTGTTCAATGTGTTGATGGGGAAATTTAGAGCTCTGGCTGCATTTTAATCTTCCTTTTTTTTTTCTTTTTTTTTTCCCATGAGAGGCTGCATTTTAATCATACCACCACATATATAGCTATTTACGTGATCAGGAAATCTTGTAACTATACATAAATATATCTATTAAAAGACATAATAAATACATAAAATCACTAAACAAAGATGATAAGAAAATCAAATGTTATAAAATCAAACTGAAAGAAACGGGTTAAGAGCCGTTGCGGTAGAAGTCATTGCAAATGGAAATAACTGGAGACTTTTACTGCAAAGGCCCTCGTTCGAAAAGAAACCCTAAATGCACATATTCATTCTTTTATATCCTCCTATAAATAGCTGCACTTGTTTTGTATCTGAATAACCAAAACCAAAGATCAAGTATTCGCATATTGAATACAATGGCAATGTTGAACTTAATCTCAGTATTTTGGTTTTAATCTCAGCGATCATCGGTGGATCAATCGTGACTATGAACAACTCACATGATAAACAGTCTAAGATAATTACAGGATGTGAAAACATGATTAACTTGCAGTAAGCAACACTAATTTACGACTATATACTCCTCAGCAAAGGGAATCTTAATGAGAACTTCTGGGATTTGGTCTAATTTATCATATATTTTATACACATCAGGCACTTAGAAATTTCCAAGCCTAAAGGAGACAATCAAGAGTAGAAAATCTTGAACAGGGATGCCACAATGTGGAAGAATTGTAAAGATCTGTGAAAGGTTCTTGATGCGAGTTATTTGCAGTAATGAATAGAAAACTGAATAAAATTCATGTATGAGTTTTACTTTTTTAAAATAGTCATCGCAAAACTATGTTTGAAATTGTTAAAATAGCAGCAAAGTTCTAAGCAACCTTACGAAAACCGGATGCTCGTACATTAGCTGAGGAAAGCAAAGAGCTAACCGCGACTTCAAAGTAGCACATACTGATACTAAACCTCAAATCATCGAGTTAATGACCAGTCTGTTACTTGTTGAAAAAGGCACCAAATGATGTCCAACTCGAATCAAAGGATGCAGGCCAACTTTGGCGGTGACTGTTCTCTGCAAATCGCTTGACCTGAAAATGATGAAAGAGAGATCAAGACCAATATAGGAAGCAATCTGTTGGTGTAAATGCTACCAAACCGTTTTGGTCACTGCTACATAAATTCTTAGCACTAGTCACTAAATTTACTGAATGATTCTTATTCAAACAAAAGACCCAGAGCACAAAATCCAATAAGCTAACAAAATTGATTATATCAGAGCGGTAATATTTTTTGCAAAGGACCTAGCGATACGTAAATAACTCCCATCCACAAGACTCTCGCTCGCAGGGTGGGGAAGGAAGATTTAAGTACCCTTACTCTCACATAGGTTGAAATGAAGCAACTCTACAAGGAAGACGAGGTTTGCCCTTAGCGTCTGTCAATAGTGGGTGACGATCAAGGTTTTTATACCACCAACCCATACTCATAGGAGCCTGTCACCTAATGGGAAATTTTAAAAATTGAGAACAAAGAAAGGCTGAAAAAATTAAAAGAATAAGAAAGAAAATATCAAAATACTCTCTTTCTTTGATACACCTGGAAATTTTTCTTCCCACTAAACCTAGAAAAATGTACAGCGGGAAGGAAAATTTTGAACTATGATGAGTTTTGCATCCCTGAATAGAAGGCATGCCAAATTGTACTTCAGATTAACTAGTGGCAAGTCTTACTAACTTTTGATCCTGTCACTGATAGTTTATGATGTTTTAGATGCAAAGCAGAAAACTTATGGCTTCAGAGAGAAAATAGGAGGTCTCGCATTTCTATGGTAAGTTTAGGATTATTCCCATTTCTCCTTTCATGAATTGAAGATGCTAAAACTCATTCTTTGAATTATAATAATCGATTTCAGGAAATAAGATTAATTTTGGCTCTATATAAATGTCAAAAAAAGGGATCTATATGCAGATATGTTCACATACGAAAGTTATTAATGATGTAAGATGCTAGGTTCTGCAATGATCTTACCCAGCCCAAAATAGTGACATAAACTTCTGCTTGTTCCATTGCCACATAATGCAGTAAGTTTCATAGGTTGGAAGAGTCCCAGCTAGCATAAACAGCCCCAATTAGCTTCTCAAGTAGTATGGGGCCAGAGCAAGCAACTATTCCTCGATCAAGACCTTCCAAGTAAACACCCCTCGAAAAGTCTAGGGAACGTCCTCCTGCATCAGTTACCACACCACCTGCCTCTTCCACAATTACAACACCAGCAGCATGATCCCATATCTTCTCTTTGTAGCCTGATCTAGCAAACTTCATAAAAATCTCAGCATCGCCTCGAGCAATGGCTGCATATTTTACCATGCTATATACACGCAAGGGTTTTTTCCTGCCATTAAATTGTAAAAGAAGATTTCGTGTGAGGCTAGAATATCAGTAAAGTAAAAAAGTTAACAATTTCTACACAACACATTGGCCAAAGGCATCTAATTGCAACTGAAAGGAGAGCATGTGCAAAATGAACATTTATTAACGAAATACATCATTCGTTGGAAATTCTTAATCCTATAACCATAAGAAAGTTTAATCATTCATTAATTTTTGCTAAAAAGATTAACACAACTAGATAGGTGGAAGAAATATTTTACAATTCAAATATGTAACAGGAAATAGAAACACGGCACACCTGAGCCCCATGCTGTGAGCAACTCCTGCAGTTAAAGAGTGGTTTGTATTGTTCCTTTCCACTGATTCACAAAAGGTTGCAAGTGCTGGATCATCAATGCAAGAAACATGGATTTGCCTTGCAGAATTTGGCCATTCAAGTTTCATATCTCCATAAATCAATGGCTGCATCCAAGCTTTACCGCTGCTTCTTATTGCATAAATTACACATCCTTTTTCCCATATATCAGGATCAGGTTTAGACAATTTTGACAAAGCTTGATGGTGTCGATAAGGGTAATTTAGCAATTCCTTATTCATCGGGTAATTAGGGCATCCAAGAACTCCAATCATAACTTTTCCATCCTCAATCAATGCTAGAGCTACAGCATATTGATCACCACGTACAAATCCCAATGTTCCATCAATAGGGTCAAGTACCCAATGTCTTCCAGTTGGACCCCCAGAAGAGTTGCATCTACCGATAGCCTCAAGAATTTGGAAAGTATCAAGGGCAGTGGCTGGAGTCGGGAGACCATACCTTGGTGCCTCAGCCAAGCACTCATTCACAGTGTTCACCACGGCTGCCAGCAAATCTGTTGATTCAGGCTTGGAGAGGGTTTGCACATCTTCTTCAGCAACAATTGATACATTGTTATCCCCAAAAATATCTGACAGTATCCTGCTGACAGTTGCTTGAACACTCCAATCTTTTTAAGCAATATAGAATATATCCAGAAGTGTGAGTACAGTATTTTTCAATGCACATAGTAAAACTGATGCAATGAAGGTTATAAAGTAAAATTTAAACAAATGAAACATTATTCTGGAAAATCAACATGAATGTTGCATCTGCAGGCAATTTGATCACTTACTTGCAGGTTAATCTATTCTATTTTTCTCTCACAAGTATCTAAAATTTCACCCGCGGAGAAAACCAATATGAAATCAAATATTCCTACACTGACTCTCAATGGTTATGTATGGCACCATAAGAGATGCAAGTGCAAGAGAACAGCCTTGCTCATCCATACTCTGGTACCCAATTCTGTTTAGAATTTTGTACTTTTCACTTTTAAGTATTAGGCACCATATTTTAACGTAATTTCATAACGTTTCATCTTTCCTTTAATTTTCAACTAGAGTTCGCAATTTTCTGTTCCTCTTGTACACTTCTGCTGCATTAGGGAAGTGTTAGTTTCATGCTTACCAAAAAAACCCACATAAAATTCAATTTTAGTAGCGAGTTTACTGTCCCAAGCAATTAGAGTTCAATCACAGTTTTATTTTCCACCCAATACCATGGAGAGAGAGGGAGTTGTAAATCATCAAATATACATATATAATTGGTCAATAGGAGCACCACTAGTTTAGTGATTGCTCCTCACCACCCTGCCTAAGGGCAGAGGATCCCGTTGAACATTAACTAAAAGAAAAAGGGAAACAATCACATGCACAAGGCTCACGTGGTGGGGTCGAGGAAGGGCAAGATAAACTAAATTACTCTCTTCATTGACCCCCTTCTCACTGAACCTCAACCCAGAACCTGATTAGGCATCATTAGATATATACCAGGAAGAGAATATAGTATGGACCAACTTCCATTGTACAGTTAAATTTTCTCAATGTTGCTTTTGCAGGTAACAGTATTTTCTTCAGTCCAAGTTCATTATCAATTTGATTATGGTACGACTGGTGCAGGATCCCCAAATGGATAAATTATAGGAAAGTCTTATCCTTCATAAATTTTTGAATGTAAGTGGCCATCTCTAAAGTCAAGACCTGAATGTGCAACATTAAGAGACACATGCTCCCCAAACTCACTACTTTTAAAAAAAATGGCCTTATTTGTTGAATACCTTCTCCTTGTCAACATCGATAAGCAAGCAAATATAAAATGCTTTTATCCAGTCGCTCTATATATCATGTAGACAAACTCCCAAGTCTTTTCATTATCATCACCGCTTCAACTCTATGCAATATGCATCAAACAATCAAATGGCACTTATGTTCAGGTTTCTATCTCCAAGAAAGGCCATACACAAAATCTCCAGACAACAGAATGCTCACCAGAACTGGGAAAATCAAAATCAATCATTAACTCAACAAACTTCCAGGATTTTGTGTCATATAGGTTATCTAAACTCACCATATTAGACTTTTTTTATTGAACATAATGCTTTTATATTACTATATGAATTGATATATACGGAAGCTGATTATCAGCATCAGCAACAACTGCCATTCCTAAAGCTCTTCTTTCGTTGAATCTTTAGTCGATGATCCTTCTGAGTTCTAATACATTACCAAAACACATTATTGAAATTAAAAGCAAGTTCCCTAAATCTTAAAATTACAATCCCAAACTGTAATTTTCAATGTAATCTCACTTTCCTTTACAATCCTACCGTTTCTTGTCAAGCAAACAAACAATGCAAGGGAACAAGAAAAACTCTAATTAAACACAAAATGCAAATCCCTAAACTCAGTTTCTTATTAAATACCAAAAAGCACAATGTGTCAATTTTAGAAACTGAAACAAAATGAAATGCCCTAAAAAATGGTCACAAACTTCAAGTACCTGCAATAGTAACAGGAGAATCATCATCCTTAGACGTAACCTGGCCACTGCTTGAAGACACCAACCCCTCCTGCACTCTCTGGCACAGAGCACACGCCATATGCACAACTCTTACCGCCACGTCCAACTCTCTGGCGTACTTGCCTTCCCCATCCATGATTCGGGCTCAACCCAAAAAAAAATTAAATACCCAGATGGAGGAACAACGTTTCCTCAAATACCCACCTCGGTATTCGCTGAAACAATGGAAAAAAATTCGAAGCTTTCGTCCCTACATTCTGCAATCACACAGTGCTATGGTTCTAACATTGAAAGTATTGTTTTTTCTTGTTTGCCTCAGATGAAAAACCCAGACCGGACTTTGGGAGAGAAGAAAAAGCGAGTAATTTTTCGAATTGAATATGAGAAACAGAGAGGACAATTCAATCAGAGCCACCAAAAACGACCTTGTCGCATTATTGACGTCAATCAGGTGGAATTGCGGACTCGACTTTGAAGTTTCAACATCGACGACTCGTACTACAATAGTATAATCGCGTCCACCTTAACATGGAGCCAAGCGGCCCAAGCCTATGATGTGAATTTCCCTCGTGTAGTTTCATTTATTTTATTTCTCTACAATTGCAAAAGAAATTGTGTGGTATAAGCACTAGACTAGATTTTCAGTTCGATCCCTCGTTGAATTGAATATTGTAACATACCTCACACAAGACAAGTGATGTAGATTCAAATTATGCACTCAATTCACTTGGGTGATGGTTTAGTATTGAATCTCGTTGGGGTCCAATTGTATGGATTCGGGAGGTTCTGAGTTTGATTTTCACTAAAAACAATACTATTGTGACCATGCGCTCAGCTTTAACCTAACTTACACTATCATCAGATGAGACACTTCTGTGCATGTGAGCCTGACGTCTCAAATTTAGACTCATATTGAATGTTCGAATGATAAGCCGGTATGATCTATTCCCGATTACCAAAAAAGGGAGTCAAATTATGCACTTAAAGTTACCAAGCAGAATTTGACCAAACACACTAATTCCTCTCTTCTTTTGTGAGATTGGAGCCATGTAAGCTTATAGATAAAACCAATCTCATAATAAAAAAAAATTGATTTTATACATAAGCTTATAGATTTACATAGATATTCCTACACACACACACAAATACATTTATCAGAGAAGTTTAGCATATGGTTAGCCCTTACTGAAAAGTTGACGATTTGTCATATGAAAACATTGGTCTTACCGGCTTGAGCTTTTTCTTGAATACAACTTTGAAGCCATAAAAAAAGAAGAAAAAAGAATACAACTTTGAAGCATTAAAATAGACATTGACCATAGTGTGTCTAACTACCTATATTCCATTTTCATCAAGAAAAAAGAGTACAAGGTTGGTCTGAACCCGATGTATGACATTAGAAACAATACAAGAGTAGCATTTGGAGGAGAAACTTGAGTTCTGAGCATTATCAGGTGATGCGAATTAAGAGTACGACCATAATGAATATACATGTCATTAGAAACATCAAAAGCCAAGTGAAGCATGTTGTCTTCGAACTCTTTGAATATATATCCATGGCCCGCACATTGGCACGACCAGTGCCTGCCAGGCTATGCTCGATAGCCTTCTCCGTAGAATCAAGTATCTGCATCCAAATAATTGTTCGATGACAAGGGACATCAGAGCAGTGCGCAACTTATAGATGGCGTTATTGCCAAAATATAACATGAACGTTATTATATTCTGGGAATAGCAACACTTCCATTGTATGCATCTCATAAAGTTCTCAAGGAGAATTTAAGAACTATGCAGGATTTAGTAGTATGGTAGAAATCATACCTTTTCGGTGTTCTGCACAGACTGGCTCATCATGAGACTACCCTCTTTAAGTTGTCGAGCCAAAACCACCATTTCATCAGTCAAATCCTCTTGAAGCTTTCTGTTACAAGTGGAAGAAAAGATCAGAGTAATGATACCATACAAAAATCATTTTGATTTAAATTGAACATTCATTGAATATATTCAAACACTTGCGGTACAAATTTTCGATATAGCTATTAAAAGAAGGCCGGATATGTGAACACCCAAAGGAGAACTCAAAGTTACGCTTATATTTGGGATAAAATCTAACTAAACTAGAGAAAGTAAATGAAATGGTCAAGAGGCATCCAAATCCCAAGGTCCTTATACAACATCATCAGTGGGCAGCAACCACCATGGTGTAGGCTGAGTGGCTTCTTCAAGAATCTCATGAAGCTTGGCCAGAAATTGAATTTTGAGCAAACTTCTTAAACAAGGCTCAGGAATTTTGCCTGGTACTCCTCATGGGTTTTTGCTCACTCCAGTCCTGAATATAAATTAGATTTCTCAGAGCCTTTAAAACTCCAATTGCTGAGAGAGTGTTTACATCCTTATTATCTTCATTATGATCTTATTACATAAAAAACTACTTCAGTAAACTTTTAACTGAAGTCTCTCTTTTGCAGTTTTAACTTAAACCTAATCCCTATACCAAAAAGACTTAATTCAAAGGGCAATTGCAAAAGTACACCTGCAAGAGGACATCATAATTGACAAAATATTTGATCAAAAAAGCCAGAGAAAAAAGAAAGGTTAAAAGAGTAAACAACTCTCACGCACAAGGCTCTTGCCATGGGGCCATGTGCTTGCCCTCATCAGAAAGCAAGAAAAAGGAACAAATTAAATTTTACTACATTTATTTTTAAGCACAGACATCCATCATTATGTAAGTTTTGAGCAAATATGTAATGGAGAATATATTGCTTGGCTAAATTTTATTATAGCTAAATACCTTCATTATAAACTTTTTTCCAGGTAGTCCTTGTTAGAACATACTAATTCCAAGGTGAAATTTAATCCCGATTAAAGGAAAAGGCGAAACTGGCACTCCACTTGATATTGGCTTTAACCAAGATTCAATCTCTACCATACATTGAAACAAGAAACTTAAGAGCACAGTCCATAATGCTGCCACTAACTGAACTTTGTCTAAGTAGTTTAAGCGTGAGCTTTCTAAAACTGCTGCAAGCTGATACATGTACGCAGCTCACTGCCCTCCTTGAACCCAAGTTTAGGAAACAATTTTCAGTAACATAAAAAAATAACATTATATTCAAATATAAATCATACGTAAATTTTACACCAAATTGTAAAATCCTTTTTAAATCACTTAATATTCAATGAGTTCAAGTCATAAAAGCAAGTAAGCTTTATGAAATACCTGTGCTTTTCAATGTGTGACTGTGCTGAAGCATCCAGTTTGACAGCCACTGATGTATCTGCCTTACTGGTGTCATGACTTCTATCTTCCGCATTCACAGCAGGCCTGAATGATGGACTAAGTAACTCAACGTAAAGAAAATCACAATAATAACTGCCAACAGGATCAAGCATCATTTCCACAAATCATTAACTACCGCTTTACTTACACATATCTCCTTCTCAGCCCTGGAGAAGAGGGGATGGGAATCTCTTCCTCACTTGTTGGAGAAATTTCTTTGGCGGAATCCCCTGAAAAGTCTTCAGGTGAAGCCTGCATGCCAGACAGGAATGAATGAAATAAAAAATAATTAGTAATGACAAAATCCATAATCAATCATGACCAATGTTTGGAACACAAATATAAAACAAGGAAAATAAAGAAAAAAGAAGAGGAATAGAGGCTTGAATGACTATAAGCATAACATACCAATAAAGTACCAGACCTCAGAAAATTTTCTTTTATTTTTAGAAAAAAGTAGCATGGAAAGCCAAGAATTCAAACAAACATACTGATGTAGTTTTTGAACTACCGCTGTAGAATTTGTTTAGGATTGAGCAACCAAAACCCTAACCCAAAATTAAACCCAAAATTTAAGAACCCTAGGACAGGAATTCACAATTCCCAGGTCTGAAACTGGAACAAAATTCTTGAATTTTTTTGAATCAAACAAAAAGTACCCTGAATCTCTCAGGTAGAGTTGGATAAACTCGCCTTCCCCTCTCAGCCTCTCACCGAGTGTGTTTAAGGAATCTCTCCTATAACAAATTTGTATAAAACTCTCATTATTATTTATTCTTGACTTGCATCCATATATATAGACTCCTAGTAATCCTAATTACATAAGAAACTTCCTTCAAATAAAACTAGGATCCCTAAAAGTAAACTAATATGACTCCATTTATAACTAGGACTTGACTTAACAAAATAACCTAATAAAAGACTCTCAAAACAAATAACTATTACTAAATTCGAAATTCCAACATATCTGGAAATTTCGACAATACCCTTGGTATGAAAACTTAAAGAAACTTACTTAAAATTAACCCAATAATAGACTAACTTATAAAAGCCTATATTAATGGTCCTCCTGCATCACATACTCAATGGGGCAGCATCCACTTGCTAGGAAACGCACTCACTGCTGTCTGCTAGTCAATATTTCTTATCTTAAAATGTATCCACAACAAAATCCTTATTCAACCATCAGCATCATGTGAAACTGGTGTCTATACTTCCCAGAACTCTAATACATTAAGCAGAACTGGTCTTATAGGCTCATAGCAATTCTGTAAAATCCCCATTCCAGTTTGCTTAGTTTTTTCCATCTTCTTTTTGAATGGATAGTCTGTTTTTTCAAACAAAACATTTACATTGCACTTCTCCATTTGACCAACCTGCTCAAAGTCCATGGATGATATTCTCCTCATTCTCACCTTCTTTTCTGTATAATAGATTCAAGATAATGAAACGGATCACTCCTAAGTATTTCTTAACAACAAAGTGTTTTTCCAAAGCCTTCATATCTAGTGCACTTGTCTTTTTGACTCTAGAGCATTCCTCCAAAATTCTGACTTATGTTAAAGCAGTAACCTGCCAAATTCCATGCTATTCCTTACCAACAATAACAAAATTAGTATGGGATGGAATTTGCGCCTTCTGGCTTTCGAACAAAACAAAGATTACATGGAGTCCAAGATATTTGTGCCATTACAACAACCTTTATTAGAATGCCGTGATTAACAAACTAATAAATCAGTATAATTACCTTTTACGACCCAAAAATGCTAATATACATATATGCATCTCATTAAAATCATAAAATTCTATAGAAACAAATTCATAAAATTTCAATTTATACACGCACCACGTGAGCAACTAATTTAGAAGCAATGGCCTCGATCTTCTCTGAATATTCATTCACTTTCACCTTTGAAACTCTGTGAGAACATATCAAAAATAGAACTTAAGTTATTACAATTTTGTAAGAAGTTGTGAATCTACAACTTTTTTCCTTTCTAATGGTTAAAAATTATTGGGAGTTGCGTGGCCCGGGGGGGGAGGGGATACTTCACATCTAAAGCAACTTTATCCAACATTTGTTTCTTTCTTGGATCACTTGAGAACAACCAATCATCCTGCAACTAGAATAGTAAACAAAGACCAATGAACAAAAGAAGATTTGTCTAGCAATTAATGTTCTATGTTTTAGGAGCATTTTGCGATTTGGGCATGTCATCCTTGCCAGGGGACAAGGCTAACATTCTGTAGCATTCCAATTTTATCGGACGTCACACTGATGGGATCAGTCAATGTTCCATATGCTAGCATGCTTGGGTTTTTAACTCCATGCAATTTTCTACTCTGAAAAGCTTATAAAAACTCAATATAAATTCATTCATAAGTCCCAATAAACGTTGGGACTTTCCACTATAACTCCATGTTGTCAAGAGAGAGAGAATGAATCAATCAATCATCAAAGCTTTACAACATTCAAGATCATCTAGAGGACACGATGGATGAGACGTGAGAAACAAGTTCCATAATTCATTGGAAACTAGGGATCAGCAACAAGGCTCCAAAAAAGTGCCATCTTCGATCACAAAGCTGTTCTGTATACAGAGTAATACAAGTACTAACTTATTCAACTCGCCTAGAACATAAGAAATATCCAATTTAGATGATTTATGCCCTGGGTGGACGCAATCAGATACCTTCCACATTAATAACTCTTTTTCAACCATAAAAAATGAATTTCATTTCAAGCGTCTAATCCAAGTCAAAACATTCATGAACACTATCAGTTATAGCCAATAGGCTCCTTCAACTACCACAGAGACAACTTGGAACAGAAGGCAGTCTACTATTCACATAAAAGGATACTATACAGTTAATAGTCGCAATAGCAATAGTAAGAAAACGAACAAAGAAAAATCTAAGAGTCTCACAAACAGCCCAATCAGTTGATTGAAGAACAAGATCCAATTACTTCAGCACAGTATGACACTCAATTTTCTGCATGTGAAGCTGTTTTTTGTACGCATTAATGATACTAAATTGAAAAGACAACAAAGAATATGGTGTGCTCATTTTACAAGGTAGATGCACCAAATGGAAATAAGAGTCCTACAGCCTCAGTTCAGATATCAACAAAAAATCCATAAAGCAACCACATGGACCTCATGGAAGAAAACTGATTGATTTATCTAGATATCTTCCCCATTCTTCTCAAGTTAGTAAAAGTTTTAAGGCACTCGCCCACAGTCACAGCCATTAAGGACCAATAAGCAAAATGCTAGTATTTCTTTTACACGTCCAGTGGAAAAAGATTCCCACTCTACATTTCTGAGTAACCAAAAGAGCCCATTTCTACTCACACAGGCAGACGGGTAACTTGAAAAAGGCTTCAACAAATAGCATAACCAGAAATTATATAGACAAATACACTGTAGTTTGTGCAATATATTTCAGTGCTCATAGCATAAATGCATACCTTGGCAACCCTTCCGGGGTTCTCTCTTCTGCCAACTCTTCTAATTGTCCTCGCAAAGTAGAAACATACTGCAGAGTCAATGAAAATTCCTTATCTCATGACACAGTAAGACTAGAAAACACATTTTAAAACAATGCATTCTCACGAGAGTAACAACTCACATGCATAAGCTTGGCTTGGTTTTGCTGTTGAGGAGCAGCTGCAAGCAACCTCCTCAAGTTCACCTCCGTTTTACTGATTCCCATTGCAAGACACTTTCCAATCGAACACGAAACCTGATTTTAAATACAGAGAGTAAAGACAACCCACCGTTACCATCTATTGCCATGGCATCATAAATCAATCACCATGGTTGCAAAAATCGCTAGTCGGCCGCTAGGCGGTTCATGGGACTTAGGGATTAATTGGATTAATCGGGGACTAGTCGGGGATTAATCGGATTAATCGTTTTGAGTTTTTTTAATTTAAAAAATAGATAAATAGATATATGCAATACATATCATATATGTGTGTGTGTAAAATACACAATATAAATGAAAAAATCATTCAATCAATATACATACATACATATATATATATGAGTGTATTTGATTGAACTAATTAGATAATGCAAGTGCAGAATACAGAACACAACAGAGAGAGCACAAGAGCAGAGACTCTTCAAAGGATTGAATCGAAGAACACAACAGCAGAGACTAGCAGACAGAGTACAGAACACGAGATGGTACAAGAATAGCAGATTGAAGACAGAACCTGAGTCGACCAGCAGACTAGAACAACCGACGAACAGGAACACCTCTAGAACCAATGAAAGAGAATACAGAATAGATCCAGCAGAGACTATAACAAGCGACAGCAAAGAATAGAACAAGTGAATAGCACAGAACCGAGTCGAATCCCCAGCGCAACAAGCGAAGAACATACGTATGCGAATTTTAGGGTTCAAGCATCTGCAATTGGAGGGTGAAGTCGCGCAGCAGAAGACTAGAAGAGGGAGTTTTTGGGCAGTTGTGATTGGACTTCAATGAGAAAGTGGGCCAAAAGAAGAAAATTGGGGCAAAAAAAAGTCCAGTTAAAAAAAGGCCCATGCCCAAAAAAAAGCCTAGGTCAATTAGGTCCGACTAGATCCGATTAACGATTAAGTGGTCCGATTAACCTCTAATAGAAATGGCAAGCACCGCCTAGCGACTAGCCCATTTTTGCAACAGTGTCAATCACTATTTTTTATGCGTGATTCATTCAAAAGCAGCGAAATTGAAGAAATTGATCATGCTCTGATTTGACCCAGTTAAGATTTATTTTTGATACCAAAGAATTTTAATCAGAAAATAAAACACTCAAAATCACTTCTTGAAGGAAAAAAAACACCAAGAATCTGACCATTTGAAGGGATTAGGAGTTGAGAATTCCCCAATTTCAATAGAACCTAATCTTATTTGGTGGCAAAACTCCTCTTCACAAACCCTAATTTTGCCCCCAAATCTTATTTCACTCTATCAAAAACTCCTACTTCTTCTTCCTTTAATTACGAATTCAGAGATCATATCATTCTTCTAGAATCACCTCTTCCCTTGATCAGTAATTGATTAATCAGTTCGATTAACCGAATCAACGATGGACCAGAAATGATAACGATTCAAACTAACATGTACATGAGTATGGAGTACGGGTTAATATAACTTTTAACCACTGAAAGATGACCCGTGTCTTAAATTGGTCATTAACTCTCAAATTGTGTCAATTTAACCATCGATAGTTGAATTTGTTTCAATTAAATCACTCCAGCATAATTGGATAATTTTGTTCAGTCAAACTATCGAGTTGACAAATTGACTGTTAATTGACCGTCCAAACTTGATTATGTGGCAAACGGAGCTGAGATAGCAAATCTCTACTCGAACCCTAATTTTTTCCCCAAATTTTATTCAAAATTCTCCATCCAACCAATTGGTTGCAACTCTCAATTCCGTCTGCATCACCTTGTCTACAGAAAACTCCCGCTCCCTATCTCCTCTCCTCTCTCTTCATGGCTTCTCTTTCTTAGTAAAACCCTAAACCCTAATCCACTAAAAAAAATCAACAATCCAGAAAGATAAATTAAAACCACAAGTAATTGTAGATCAAGATGGATCAGAGGGATGAAGATTTGGTATCCCCTTTGGGCAAAAAGACACGTCTGGATGCCGATTGTTACCTGGTGGAGAAGAGTGTTACCGTAGAGGGGAAATGTTTCCTGGTGGAGAAGAGTGTAAGTATAATGGTCCTCTCCGGCCACTCTGACTCTGAATCACCGCTTTTAGAAGCCACAAACGTTGATGGGCATTTACAGGGGGAGTACACACCCCGTGTTCGCAGCAACAGTTCACGGTGGAGCAGTGGTTGGCCCTTGATACGGCGCCGTGGGAGCTCACTGCTATTAGGAATTACTGTCCGTCTGAATTTGATGGTCAAAACCGTGACCGGAGGATCAAGGAGTCTTCTCTGATCAGATCGGTGGTGTGATTTTCATTATTTGCAAGAAGAGCAATAATCTGGTGTGTCTACTATGAGTGATTTATCGTTTGCTTGTGATGTGATCTGATACTTTGATCAGATCAGATCAGATCAGATCAGATCACTTCTTTGGTCAATTCTGCGATAATCGAGGCATTTGAAATACATTATTTTAGTCGTGGTTAGGTTTATGTCGTTCTTTAATGGGCTTTTGTCGGTAAGGCCTAAATGTGACCGTCACCTTAGGGTGGAAAAAAAATCGACTTCAAGTCGATTTCATATCGGATAACAATACTTGTTTATGAAATATTTACATGTTCGGACTTTAATCTTGATTGGATTTCGAACGTATTTAATTGATTAAACCCAGATTGATTTAAATACTGATAAGTAAATTGAACAATAACTTAATTATGGTTTTACTTGAGTGGACTCTGATTCTAATTGGATTTCGAATGCATTTAATTGACTAAACGCAGATTGGTTTTAATACGGATAAGTAAATTGAACAATAACCTAATTTGAATTATGGTTCGGATAAATAAATCAAAAAATATTTTTGTGTTTGGACTAAGACTCGGTCTCTTTGTGAAAGTTCAAGGGTTCCTTGATACTTTTCTCTAAAAATAAAGGAAAAGGGCAAAAAAATCTTTAAGAAAAGAAAAAGCCGCAAAAGGGAAAACTTTCAATGCCCTCACGCAGGATCGAACTACGGACCTCCAGTTTACAAGACTGGCGCTCTACCACTGAGCTATAAGGGCTTTCATTGATTACCAAGCCAGCATTAATTCCATATCTTTTTTAAAGTAACCCTATCTTCCCACACAAAACGAAACTTCAGTAGTACCATTGAGTTCGAGCTTAATTAACCTTAGTTTTATGTTCAACTTTTACCCAGCTCAAGAGTCCTCTTCGGAATGTGTTTTGTTTTGACTTCCCGTGATGAGGTGATGTGAGTTCCAAAATTATGGTAAACTCTACCACTGAGCTATAAATAACGAGCTTTGTTAATTGTCCAACACACATTCATTTTTTATTTTTAGTTTATTTGATTCCACCCATTTTAACTCACCTTAGCTTGGTTGCATTAGAGCTCAAATTATTGATGTGATCAACAAACATACAAGCTCGAGCCTGGACATGCCAATGCTTGGCTCGAGTACAACCCCCCAATCAAGTGTCATGTCCAGGCTCGGGTAGAATTGGACATACAAGAGAAGCATAGGTAAATACTTCTTCACAAGTATATTAGCAATGTTCACCTATTTCCAGACCTAACAATGTTCGATCTTAATGTTAAGGTTATTGATATATCATACCATCAGAAAATCACACCAGAAAAACATCTTTAAAATGCTAAAATTCCCAACACAAAACCAATTTCATAGGTATGGTTTGTGCAATTTAACACAGAAGCAAGCCATATAAACAAGGTTTAGGATGATCATGAATCATGTAGCGCAAGTTACTCACGACAATATGAGTCATTTCTGCAATAAACACCCTTCACCAGGCATCTATGCACCAGTAAGAAGAACCCTCAAACCTCAGGTTCATCCTCGACACCCAAAGCAAAGCAGGCTACTCTGATCATAAACAGTTTCCAACTAAACAAATATCAATCTGTAAACAAGCAACAAATATCCGAAACTTGATAGATTTAAAAACTAAATTGAGGGGCATGAATGTTTAATGTTTTGACGAGCATTATTAAGGGTTTAATTTGCCAGAAGCTGAATGTCTCATCATTTTCCAAGACAGATTCCTAGAAAAAGCATAATTATATTGCATTCAATCAATGATCATTTGACAAGCAGCTTCGTCGTCACCAGAGTCACATTCATCCTCACTCAGCTCCATGTCGCTAGATTTCTCCTCTTCTTTGGCAACAACGGCTTCCGACTTCTTTGCATATGTCTGACAATGCTCTGAAAAACACAATGATGTGCAAGTCATGGATGAAAACTAGTCGAATTTCCAAATTGGCAGAAATAGAACATGAACATAAAGAAATAGTTACACACGAAGCCGCAGATTAAAAGTGAAGCACTTGAGCATTTGTAGAGAAGTAGATACCTATAGATATAACATTAGATGGATGTATTGGTGATGTAGTAGGCCATTTGGTTTTGTTGAAAGAACAAAGAAACCAATGCTTTTAGTCTTTAAACATTGAACATGTCAAATTAAGTAGCCTGAAACAATATAATTATATCGAACATGACATTCAACAATCACAAAACAGGCATGAAACAAATACAATAATGACATTCAACACCATAAAACAGGTCTACCAATTACAGATACTAGATATTACATCGAAAAGCTGATATATCAATACATGATCATAAAAATGATACCTGTATTAATTTTATTTATTTAAGTCCAACATTGGCGAAACTGCATAATTTATTTAACAAAGCAATATGAAATAAGAACATAGAAGTTTGAGTATGATTGCTACTACCTTTCACTTTTTGTTCATAAGCAGTAAGATCGCGCATCATTAGTTTAGCAGCTTCTCTATTCAGTGGATCATATGGGTTCGCATACGTAAGAAGTTGTGGTAGAAAGACATCAAACACATTTTGCAGTTCTGTTTGGAATTAAAGCAAATTAGAATATGATTTTATGATTCAAACTCTATAATCACAAGATGATAACAGAATCTAAAGGTGACTGAAATAAATGATGAAATACTGCTACGTATTGGAAGATCATAGAGCAGATGCTTACGGTACATTGGGCTCCATGTCTGATTGAGGACATTTAAGCAGATTGAACCTGACCTGAAACTCGAATACAAACAAGAACTTGAGACTTCAACGCCAACTATTAGAAAAACTACAGCAAAACAAGAGTTTTGACTAAAAAAGCTGGCTCACGTTTCATCAACATTCGGATGGTAGATCCTGTTGATAAAGCCAATAGATGGAGATGTATAAGGATAATCATTTGAAAACGTCACCCTTACCTTCCATACACCTCCCTCATAAAAAGCTGCCAAGTTACAACCAAAGTTAATTCAGATTTTCAATCTGCTAAGCGAGTAACCAATAAACATAATCAGTTTATATATCTTCATTGAAGAAAATCATTGAACAGCGAAGCTGCAGCGATTATTGATTATCGCATTCCATATAGAAAGAACCTAATTAATCTAAATCAAAGAAAAGCCCAAAAGGGGTCAGGAAAAAAGACAGTTAATTCAAGTCAAGCATATTTATACAACTCCAAGTATTTACATAAAGAACAATCTCAATGCAGTGAAACAAAGCCAAAAGTGGGGGAGGATCAAATATGGTTAAGGAGATGTGGATTTAGATTATTGTTTACTATTTTTGGTCCTTGAAATTCAACATGGAACTCATTCAATCCATCATCAATCGTCTCCACTTTGTAGTTGTTCATCATCCTGTGTCACAATCAATCACACTTAGAAAATTAACCACAAAACAAATCCATATCAAATCAAATCAAATCAAAAAACTAAAGAATCACAACATTATAGATAGTTAGATAGATAAAAAACAATTACAGTTCCGTCAAATCCACGTCTCGACGTTTCAATGAAAAAGACATTTTTTTTTTGCATAAACAAACAGAGACCCAATAGTTGTTGTTCAAGTTGAGGCAGATAGACTCAATAGTTGTTGTTCAAGGGAGACTATAAATACATGCAATGCATTCAAAGCGTGCACGTGCAGCAACATTTTGTGAGTAAATGAAGGTGAACTATACCATAATGGACAATTTCACCAACAAATTTTTCTTTTCTTACTTGCATGAGCATTGGTGAATTAAATTTTCATTAAAGGTTGACATGAAATTGGATAGCTAATAATTAGGATTTTTAATTTCTTGCTGAAATTAGCTTTGTTTTTGCATGGAAATTTCTTTAATTGCTATTTCTATATTATTTTCTTTAAGTTGTAAATTACAATTAATGAGGTAATATGTTTGCGGATTTTAAAGGGTACGGTATTGCAAAGGAAAAATAGCGGTATAGAGCACTTGACATTCATTAACTAGTGGCTAAATATAACTTTTCGTCTCTCAACTATACACGTAGTTTCATTTTCGTTCTTAAACTATTGTTGCTCTCAATTTCGTCCCTCAACTATGGAAAAATACCTATTTCATCCTTCAAGTGAGAAAGTAGCCAGAAAAATCCAAGGTAGCATATCAGAAAATTCCTACGTGGCAAACTTTGAAAATCTTGAACATTATGTCCCTAAACTATAAAAGTATTTCACATTTTGTCCCTCAACTATCCAACAGTAAACCCTGTCTTTCAATTGGCTGTATAACAATGCTCAGCAAATAGGTGAAGTAAAGTAAACAAGGAAAAGATTGAAAAAAAGACCCCAAATAAAAATCTGCATGTTATTTTTTAGTTTCCTGTGTGTTCATCCCTGTAACAGGCATGTGTGGCCAAGGCATTACAGAATAAGTCAAAGCAATAGGTACACAATCCAGAACAGTGATGTTAGACATGCATAATGGACTATAAGTCTTTTTTCCTTTAATATATAAGAAATTTGTTAACAGTTTAGGAGGCAACTAGATATTACATTTTACTCGGAAAGAAATTAATCAAATGAATGCATACCTCAAGTTCTTGTGATATTTGAAATTGGTCCCAGATGAAATAATCTCAAAAGTTCCACCAACAATACTGAGAGTTCTATTAACTTGCATGGTTCTTGTCGTAAGAAGAAAATGCCACGCGTACAGCTACCAGTTTTGCCTTCTCAAACTGCCCGATACTTGCATATGCATTAATAAGGACCAGTAAAACATGCTTCGTAACTTGAACTCCAGTACACTGCAACTCTTCACAGTACTGCAAGCAAAGATGACAAAACCCAACACGCTATACTTTCATGTATTACGGAAAACACATCCATCCACTATACAAAGAACTATGTTGTTCAATAATAAAAAACTGCATGAAGGTACTCTTCACAAGCAGTAAGCAAAACGTAAAGCAACAAAATTATAGCTACATTATTTATTCTCTTCACTATCACAGTTGCTTATTAAATAGGTGAAATTTTGGGAATCTGGATCTGGTTTCACATCTGCATTCTCCATTTGCTTGCAAACCATTAAGCCTCCACCGATGTTTTTCTGCATAGTTTTGAGAATGCAAATAAGTCAAACAAAAAATACAATGAAAACATGAGAAGAGAAAATACTTAAGCATGGACAACGCAATGCACATGACATCATCTGCACCCATAATCAACCAGGAAAAGCACATCCAAAAAAATGGTTTATCCTCAATCTTTAAAGAACGACTATTGTACAGGGAAAAAAAGTTTACTTTATCATTCAAATTGTTCCTTAACATTAAAAGGGCATTCCATCTTCAATCATACCTCGAGTGAATCGCAACAATATGATATGAGATTCTCATATGACATTTAAGAGGGTGCAATTTCAAGCTTCTGAATTTTGAAAACAACTTCTTCCACCTTCAACAGACAATAATCATGAGTAAAGAGGCATACAAAGAATCAACAGCAAGTTCACCATTTTGAAGGCATCAAATTACCCGTGCAGTTTGTTTCTGCACTAAACAGATGGAGATTGACTAGATACAGATAGAGGTTAGTATAGGCTAAAGACAGGCTTAAAAATATAAATCATAATATTCCTAAGCACACATTCCCTGTTGGCAAGAGACCTCAACATCATCATTTGTTCCCAACCAGAAGATTAGGACAGTGACACTGACTTACAAATAAAAAGCATAACAATAATGATGATGATGATTTCAACAAAGAGAATAACATACAAACGAAATTGCCGATGTGTGCTAGGAAATCAAATGGTGAAGAAGTTCCTGCCGTTACTGCTCAATCTTCCGTCACCGATTACAACTACTGTAGAAGCTCTCGTAGCTCAACTAGCCATCCAAGAGGCTACGGAATATGGGTGTAGAAAATTGCTTCTTGACTGCAATTTCCGGCGTGTCTAAAGCTGTGGGTGGTAGGGGAATTATTAACTCTGCCCACTGTTAATACCTAATTATTAACTCTGCCCACTGTTAATAAATAAGACTAGTAAGTGATAAGTCATAAGAGTAGAACCATGTGTTAATGTGTACATTCAACGTGTACGTTGAATGAAAACTATATTTAACCATTAACTTAACCAACAGGCCTTTGACTGACAGTTTATATTTTAAAAAATCATCAAAACTGGAATTCATCATCGTAACCAATTCGATTGGTCGGTATTCTTTAAAAAAAACCTACACATTTTTCAATGAAATCGAAAAAATTGACCAAACATTAAAAAATCAACAAAACTAATCGTTTGATCGGTTAAATTTATGTAAAAAAAAAAAACCCGACTACAAATACCTTGTTGATACTAATTATTTGATCGATTAAATTTATGTAAAAAAAACCTGATTGCAAACAATTCTAATTGATATGCATTATCATCTGATAATTGGCTGAAGAAGACATTAGTGGCATCCATTGATTAGTTGACCTAGTATGACCGTTTGATAATTTCAAAGTTTCGTCGGAGTATCAATTACGCATCATCATGTAATAGTTTATGGAAGAAGACACCTGCCAAACAAAGTCTCTAAACAGGCATCGATTCTTCATCCAAATTTATCCATGCAATCTCGTGTGGCTCATGGGAATCAAATCCTAATTATGCGTTAAACAACAATATCTCATCGCTACTTGCAGGCAGCATAAAGAGCACCATAAAAATTCCAGGCGGCTTCGTCCCACATTCTTTTTATGTGCCTTAGTTGGCTACATCGCTTTCAGTTACCACTTCCAATACAAATTTCCTTTGTGTTCTTGATTCACATGATCCCTTTGATTGCATTTGCACCTTTTCCAAACACAAAAGTCTATGCAACTTTTGAGTTTATGCAGATAATTTATTTCGAATTGACAAAAAACCAAAACGTGAATAACAAGGATAAGCACGTGTATTGCAAGTTCGAAGACAATCAACACAAAACAAGCCATCTGTTTATTATACATATTTTCACCATTCTCATATCTAATGTCCTCGTCTGAACTGTACACTAGTTCTAATTCTAGACATGCCAATGATGGAAATGTAAAAACACAAAGGAATATCATATACAAAGCTGAACCTTTGAAGATGCCTATGAACATCCATTTGACTAAAAACTCGAAATCAAATGAATTTGCACAAATCATCTAATAAAAGGCGGCCTGTGCAGTTAACTTTCGCCATCTTTCCTCACACCAAGCAGCAATAAAAAAAAAACCGACCCCAGAGCGAATAGAAGTAGAGCCATTTGTAAAGCTATTAGCAAAGTATATCGAAAAGAACAGAAATCAAATTATCGGAGATTAGCTTAATAAAGCCAAAAGCTGAGAGGGGGATCAAAGAGGGAAGGACCTTTCCCCATTCCTTTGTTGTAGAAGTAATCTGGCTCTGTGGGCAAACCACGTGACCGTCTTGGATAATTGGATTTCTAGCGATGCAACTTTTTTTATGAACTTCTAAGGATGCAACTTACAATTAATATGGTGATACAAGTACCAGTGAGAATGTATAAATGTATAGAGACATTGGAGACTGAGGGATGTGTATGGCTTCATTGACATTTTCCTCCACAAACTTTTTCCCCTGTATTTTTACTACCAGGTAACGTTCAAAGTAATTTTTCCCAGCTCAAGGGAATTTATCATAGAGGCAACAGGTACCTCAAAAGGCATCAACTCCTATAGAGTGAAAGGGGGAGGGAGACCGGGAGAGGGAGATGGGACAAAGAAAAAGAGAGAGAATCCAAATCTGCAGACACTGAACAGCAAACTCAAAAACTGAGAACTTCATGCACCTGTAACCTTGGCTAAGAAGTTGAACTGTAATGAACTTCCAGGATGTTTGTTACTAATCGATTGGAGGGTCGAATATCAGTTCCTGCACAAGAACAGAATGCAGGTGTTGTCATTCACGGTAATTGATGATAACATCCAATCACTGAAAAACAAATATATTTTCGTGGCAAACCTTATCACATACGGGACAGGAATCACTTCTTTCCATCCATTCAAGAATGCAGGCAAGGTGAAAATGATGCTCACATGTCGTGGTGAGTTTGGGATTCTCGACATCATAGTCTGCTGGGAAGACGTTATCACGTTAAAAAAGTCTCAACACAAGGTCTCTGTTCCAAACATAATGCACTGAACGTTCCACTATCACCCACATAAGGAAAAAGGCTCAAGGAGAGAAATAAAGTGCAGCCGGAATAGCAAAAGTTTCAAAAAATGATTTCAAGTACAGTAAGGCAACCCGCAATTGCATGCATGAAAGAATAAGAAAAAGGGTTTTACCATCCAGACAGATAGGACAAGCATCCTCCTCTTCCACAGCAGAAACAGGTATAGCTGACTTTGAAAGCTCAATTTCTTCCTCATTCAATGATTCAATATCATAATTGATCTCGCCTTTGTTTGATTGCTTCAGATCCTCACACTTCTGAGAAGTATCTAGGTCATTACCATCAGCTGACTCCTGAAGACAATCGGAAATTGTTGTTTGCACCGATGCATCTCTCTTATCACCTGAAATTTCTTGAGCTGTAGTTCGAGCTTGAGGAGGCCCAGGAGTCGCATCAAATGGCATAGGTACCGGTGGTGGTCTGTAAGCATCAGGAATTGATGTGTCCAGATTTGTATCAACCAATAACCCTGAAGAGACTGCAGAAGGTGCAACATGGGGAGATGACAAGGGAACACGTTCCTCCAATGCCCTAGGGTACTGTAGAAATAATGAAAATTAAAAAGAAATGAATATTTTTTCGTTAATTCATTTTCCCACGAGAAGACAGCTAAAGAAATGATTACATGTCCAAGTCAAGCATTAGAGAAAAGGTGCAACATGGGGAGATGACAAGGGAACACGTTCCTCCAATGTCCTAGGGTACTGCAGAGAGATTGAAAATTAAACAAGCAACGAATATTTTTTAGTTACTTCATTTTTCCACAAGCAAACAGCTAAAGAAATGACTCCAACTCCAAGTCAAGCATTAAAGAAAAATTGTTTGAAATCCTGTTAAAAGTAAATCAATCTCTACCATTAAGTTTACTTACACTAATGCTCTGACAAATATTGCAAGCCATAAACCTAGTACCATGAGCAATTAGATGGAGAAGTAAACCACTAATACTCAGCATGAAATCTACTTCTCTACAAGGAATGGATGAATCTATCAATCTATGGAACCAGTAAAATGATTCAAATTGGTGGAGAAGTAAACTGCTAATGTGGCACGCCTTTGCTTACTTGTCAGTCAGTGCTGCAATGCTACACTTTCATGTGTATGCTTTTACTTCTCAATTCTCCTGAAGCAAAAATAAAAGAATTGATTGCCAACTATTTTTTTTCTCATGCACGAATATAGCTACAACATCTGGATTGTTTGTACGTGCATACCTTGAAAAAATCATACAAGGGCTAGAATGTGGCAAATTACAGCCACCAATTGCGCCACAGGGAGCTTATCTCATGCAAAAGGTAATCTATGCCATGTGAATAAGGAGAAAGGTATGTCGAAATTTCGAGGATACAAACAAGAAAACTATATTACAGCTCAAAAAGACGTCCCATGAAAACCTAGACAGGCTAAGCTAAGACCAAAAAAAGCAGATTTTACATAATCACCAACAAATTGATCTAATAAATAAGAGAAGATGTGAATTTTCCATGAGGTTATGTTCTACCATATTATGATGGAAAATTTTTATATAATGATTGGCTATAAGTCACAATAATAACTCGATTGTGATGCCCTAACTTAATAATCTAACAATGAAGTAAAACATTATACTCACATAATAGTATCCAGTTGGGCTGTTCAATTCAGCTCTCTTGGAAGAACAACAGCAGCAGCAGCCTCCCATTCCCTTCTACTTAAATCCAACGCCCTCAAAAATTAAAGACAGTTGATGCATCATATCCTGCAGTTCAGCAAAAGAAAGATTCACAAAACAAAAGACAGTCCCATGGTGTGAGAGCATATGTATACAGTCAACAGCTCAATAATAAGGGATATACAGGAAACTGATCGTCCACTGGCAACACAGCTCTTTGGTTGACCTAACTGTTACAGTCAACATAACCATACAATAAGCTCCTAGTTCAAACAGCAATCAGCGAAACCCTAACAAAAATCACAGCTCCCAATCCATAACCAGCAGCCAAACTCAACAGAACAGTACCATCAATACCAGCGGAAGATCAATAAAAGTACCAAAAGAACAATTAAAAAAAAATAAAATTCAAATCAATCAAAGCCAAAGATATTCAACCAAACAAACAATCGAGTCAATAGAATCAAAACATTGAAGAAACCAGAAAAGCCAGTGATCAAAAGTACAGTACCTTCAGGACTCTTGAATCTGTTTGGCGACGTCGCGATCGTTGTGGATTCGATTTGGGATTACTGGAGAGGGAATTTAGGGAAAGATAAAAAAGAAGAAGAAGAGAATTTTGCAGTGAAAGAGACGGAGTAGTGTTGTGTTTCGTGTGACAGTGGGAGGAGAACCTATTTCACCGCCTAGAATTATCAATTATTGTAATATTTTTTATTAAATTTATATTGTGGAAATTAATTTTGCTTCCACGCGCCCTGAGATCATGTGTGATGAGTTTGCTGATGTGGACTAATGGATGATACTCTTGTGCCACGTGGCTTTTGGGCTTCTCATCATGATTGGGCCCTTCACCTAAAGCTGTTAGTTTCTTTGCTGCAAGGATCTTCCTAGGCCCAAGCTGAACCTTGGAAGCCCGCATCTGATCAATCTTTGGGCATAGATCCTGCTTAAGACACTATCCACTTTGGGTCTAACCCTCACATATTTATTTCTTAGCAAAGTCCTGCCTCCCTCACTACTAGAGCCCATGACTTCTTAGTGGTAAGTTGGTACTAAGAGTTCATGAATTCTAACAGTGAGGGAGGCCAGATCCAGACCTAAAGCATACAATACCTTTAAGCAGGATCCATGCCCAAAGATTGGTCAGGGGCGGACTTTCAAGATTCAGTGCTTGGGTTTAGGAAAATCCTTGCACCACAATATCTAAGCAATGACTCATGCGCGGGGGAATAGTAAGAATTGTATCAATATCGATTAGGTGTAAGTTATTGATGATTTATAGTAAGTAAAATCACTCTCTCTCAATCAAAATGACTCTTTTAATGACATGCGAGTGACTATCATAATTTTTTTATGGCAACTACATATGGGGCCTTCTGGGATTTGGGGGCCTTGGCCGCGGCCTAGGTCATCCCATCCAAGCCGCCACGATCAATTGAATTGAAAAAAAAAAAAAAAAAACACCTATGAAATTTTGAAGTGTAATTCAACTACACTTGCAAAACCTATATGAGGTATCCAACAACTGAAAAGTTCATAATTTTCCTTTCACTTTCTTGCAACTTATTAGGTCCCAAACATACCAAGTTGAAATCAAGCAACAGCATAGAATCAAAATCAAAGACGCATGCACATCAAAACATAAATTTTACTATCTTTATTCACGGACTTGCATAAAGACCCTCATTTACATACAGAAACTGAAGCCCGTTAGAGATGATTGAAATCTTAGAAAATTGGCAAGGGCTAAGGGGAGGCACCCGCCAAGGACGTGAAAGGTAATGGGCCTCACATTGATTGGGCCAAGTTTGGCTTAAGCCCAAAATTTCAAAGCTTTAAGCTCATATTTCCACCATTTGGTGAGAACACTATTTTTTATTTTTTTTTTGAGAAGTTAGAGAACACTAATTTTTGTTTCAATGACATTAATTTTTATCAATTTCAACGATTTATATACTATAATTTTGTATTTCTGGTGCACTTTTATTAAAGAAGGGCTTTTAATTGGATCCACTACTATATATATATATATATAGTACTAATTTTAACACATGTTTTATACTTCTATTGTTTTGGGAAAAAAAAGGAATATATAGTATAATAGTAGAAAATTGTTATGTGACAATGATTTCTCTTAAAAAATGGTGGTTCATGATTCAACTTGCTTTGTATGATCAATCTATTATGATTTTATTGGTTGATATTGGGCTTTTTTTTGTCAAACCCTATGAACTCGAAAGGTTTTTAGTTCGATTTTCATTTGTAGTAATATTCTCTTGGTCAGGTATTGGGGTTTGGCCCCGCTTACCATGTCGTCGGGTGATAAATTTTCTGTGCATGCAAATTTATACCCATATCGGATGTCCAAATTAAGGGTGCATGAAAACGATCAGTTTTTGACATAAATTTAACTAATTAGTCGATCGATCATTATCGATTTTTTCGTTTTTTTATCGGTTATTTAAAGAAATATGTTTTTTTTGACCGAAAATCTATCGTTCAATTCGGTTTTCTGGATAAATTTTTATAATCCCAATCCAAATGGTATAAATTGTAGAGTATTGTTGTCGGTTTTTTTTTTTAAAAAAAAATCCATAAAGGAGATGTCAACACATATTAGGTTGTCAAGTAACTTAACATTTAATTTGATAACACAACCCAAAAATCGTAGACCAAACACGAGGATCATATTTTTGATGTTGACTATATGATCTTTCTTTCTTCTTTGTTCATTTTCTTTAATGGGTTGTCTAATCTACTATCAAAAGTCATTAAATTCATTTATAATAATGTCAAATTTAGTGCATGGAAAGGTTTGGTTCGACGGATGTTATTAGTTATATATCTACATATATATAATGATCTAAAATCATTAATATATAGCAATATACATATATGATTATGATTGAAGTTCTAACTAAAAATCATTAATAGCAATATACATATATACAAACTTTAAACTTTTGCAAATACATATAAAAAAGAAAATTCCATGAATCCTTTCTTTGATTTTTTTCTTCAATTTCTTTTAAACCTTTTTAGTTCAGTATTTAATGGTGGGTGATTTTAATCAGTACAAACTAGGAATGTTAAAAAATACCATAGAAATCGAATTGATCGTCAAACCGATTGATGGGTCAGTTATTTAAAAAAATTACGTATAACTGATCAAAATAACCGAACGCCGATCGATTGGTCAGTTAAATCAATGTCAAAAAACCGAAAAAGAAAATCGATCGTAACAGACCATTTACACTCCTAATACACACAATTAATTAATTTAACCACCAATAATATTATTTATTAAAAGGTTCTCGAAAACATTAATTCTTTTTTTTTTTTTTTATAAGAAGAAGAAGGAGAAAAAAAATAAAAAACACACAGCGACGTCTGAGATGTTTTAGTTTAATTGTCATTAATTAACACAGCGACGTCTTATCAAAACATTTACAACCTCCAACTGCATTGTACACGTGTCACACACCCACAGGGTTGTATGATAACCTAAGCAGGTTTGCCGCCACAAACGCATGAACAAATACTATTCCAACAAAATCTTAACCTCCACAACCGTACACGTGTCAACCATCAACCGCTCAATCAGCAGGACAATAACACCTAAAATATCTTTACCTTCAATACGTACCCCAATTCTCACATGCGGGATCCGGTGAATTTCTTGAAGTGCGGGATACAATTTTTCACCTTTGATTACTGACATTGCACAGGTGTACCTTAATGTGGGTCAGAGCCACTTGATATGATGAACGGCTGAAAACCTATCCCGCACTTTTAAAACACTATGGGATTCTGCATGTGAGAAACACACAATATATGTATGCCTAGCTGGTAGCCACTATAAATACGATATGTATTACCATCAAGCTTCTGAAAACACAAAATCTCTTCTTCTACTTCAATAGATTCTGAGTTTTTGTGTCAAAATGGTTTGTTTTTGTTTCTTGGTGGATCAGAAGAGGAAGATAAGGAGCAGCAAACCGGTGGCCGGGACGTGTTCGAGGTGTGGCCGGAGCGCAAGAGTGGCGGATATGAAGACGGCGACTAGGTTTTGTTATGTTCCATTTTATTGGAGGTCTTGGAGGGCGATTATTTGTAGCTTCTGTGGTGCTGTTCTTAAGTCTTATGCATAGATTCTGGAGTTCCTCCATGTACCAATAACTCTGGGTTTGTTCTGTTAGGTAAGTTTGATTGTTTGTTTATACATGCAAAGAAAAGTCTTTAACAGAGTTACAGTATTTTTTGTACATTTATATGTTGTGTGCATGGAGAGTCAAACATGAACCACTCAAAAGTGCTGGGGATTGTCAAGATTTATATATTATCTAACGTTAGATTGACATAACTCATTCGAATGACATTTAAGTAAAGGTTAAGCACATCTCACATAATAAATACATTCTTTGCACCTAAGTACTACAGAGATGGTCCATCAGAACAAATTCGAGGGGGTCGTAACCCATAACAGACATTATTTGTTGATGTGTTTGGGCTTGGATGTCTAACAAATGAAACAAGCTAGTTTACAAAAATAATATTAGTATACATCAAATATAAATAATAGGCATATTTTGATATTCAACTTTAACTAGCTATGGTAAAGATCACATGTTCCAATTCCCTCAAGCTAATAATAAATTTAAAAAAAAAAAAACCTAACTTATAAAAAAATAATTGATCATGGATCCATACGACGTACAAAGTTGTCCACAAGATTGATTATGGTACTTCTCGAAGGATACTCAAAATCTTCCAATATTGAATTCCACCTAACCCTAATAAATATGTACCACTTGACCATGAAAATAATAGCCCAGAGTTCCAGTCAAATGTGGGAGGCATCGAAATTTTCCTGACACACCTAATTAATGTATATTGTAAGAGGACAAGGTCATGATGAAACAAATTCATGGAAACCCAACCAGAATTCGATGTACCAAATTAGCCTAACTAGGTTCTCTTAGCCAACTTAATACAAACCTATTTAGTAACTAATGTTGTCAATAGCTAGCTTGCCTGATCAATTTGCGTAAAAAAATTAAGGCTTCTAAGCCATGCATGCACCAAGAAAATTTGAAGCAAACCCATTAGTTATAGGCACTAATATAATTAGTTGAGCAACCTAGTTGTGGTAACTAATTAATTAATTAAGAATGGTTTGTAACTCATCATCATCCGATCTTTTATCCCAAAAATTTGTGGTAAGCTACGTACAAGAGTCTATGAGAAAATCAATAAGAATCCACTACTTGTATTTGTTTTCGTCATTCATTTCTATTTAGGATCTTACTTTCATTAATTAGTTATTATTCAATTCATATATTTTTCTTACTACTTCAAACCATGTATTTTTATATGTTCTTATTCGTTTCTTACTCTCTCATATAAAAATTCTTTCGATTCTCCTCATTTTCGTATTGTTATTTCTATGTTGTACATGCTCATACCATTTTAACGGGTTTCTCGTATCTTATCTCCAATTGTTGCTACTCCTACATTAAATCTAATTTATTAACTTATCTTCTCTCGTGTGCCCATGCACCCAATGAAACATTCACATTTATGCTTCATGCATTTTTTGAATCTGTGATCTCTTAATAACCTAATACTCAGAACCATACATCATCACGGGTTGTATAGTCAACCTAAAGGATTTTTCCTTCAACCTTAAAATAATTCTTTGGTTGCATAAAACCTCATGTGCACTCCTCCACTTCATCCATAAGTTTTTAATCTTAGTATTTTCACTAATGTCTCCATCTTGGAGAATCGAGTTGATATATTTAAAAACCTTACTTTTTGTTACTTATCTCCTATGTGATTCAATCGGTTGTTCGTTCCATTGTCTATTTTTACCAAACTTACATTTCACATATTACGTTTTAGTTATACTTAATTAAATCGTTTAGACTCTAATGCATGCCTCCACGTACATTTCGAGTTTTGAGTTAACTCGCAATATTGTCTCATCCACTAATATTATATCATCTGTAAACAACATACACCAAAGTACCTCACTTTGGATATTTTGTGTGTTCATCAATCACTATAACAAATATGAATGAGTTTAGTGTCAACCCTTGGTGCAAACCTATTGTGACGGGGAACTCACATGTAATTCCTCCATTAGTCCTAACACTAACTACGACTTCTCCTTGATCATAATAATATAACTAATCGAAACTATCTCTTCTCTAAAATCTACCACATGACTTCGCAAAGCACTCTATCATATGTTTTCTCCAAATTTATCAACAATAAATGATTCTGTTTTTTCTTCTGTCTATTAACTGTGGACCATCCTGACATAAAATTAAATTGATTTTTGAAACTATAAATGTAGATATCAATCTCAATCTCCATTCCACCTTTCTCAAAATATGTGGTTCATGAACTTGATGCACCTATAATTATTACAAAATTTATATGGACTTGTCCAAATTTGAGACCAGATGCAGACAAGGCAGAATTTAAGAAGGGTTTGTACCTAGTTAACTAAAATATGTGAACCAATAATAATGTACATAAGTATAGTCAGAAAATGTGGGCATATATATGGTTGGGATAAAGGGACTTACATTAAATATCATTGACATTAATTTAAAGGCTAAACCATATTTTATGCCCTTAAAGTTTCACGTTTTTCTTATTTCTGTCCTTCAAGTTTAAAATTTATCTTAAATGTCCTTAATATTTCAAATAGTCATTCATTTCTATCCCAAGTCAGACTCTCCGGCAATATCCTCGCCGGATTATGCAGAGGTGGCAAACTGTAGTGCACCTATGCAATACACATCACACATTTTATAGTTAAAAAAGTCAACTCAAAAAGAAATAAAACATTTTAGAATCAATAATTTTACAGCTGTAAAATTAAAAAAAAACAAAAACAAAAACAAAAACCATAACGAAGAACACAGCTTGGTCCAAGATCTGCAATCTCCCAATCTCGGTAAAACCCCAACTTCTCATCTTCTTTTGCTCACAAACACATAAATCTCTCTCCCTCAATTAGCAACCTGTCACATGGCATAGCTGCTACTACCTGGAGATCCAGACCGGACTCTTTTGTTAGGCCGACAATCTCATAGATCTCAGGAGACATGGAACTTCAGAACTTTTTGATTGGTAAAAGTCCATTAATTATAGGAGGAATCTTTTTCGGGAGGGAAAGAGGCTAATGAATCAAATGGAGTCTCTATAGAAGCAGATGATGACGAACCTGATTTTGTAGAAAAAGAAGATATGAGTATGTCCTTACCAGAGAAGATGTGCTGGTCTTGGAGGAAGAGGATGTGGCGATTTCAGGAGAGAGAGTACCGGATAGGTCGAGCCCAGTGAGATCCAGAGATGCCACGTGCCTCCTTTCTTCAACCCCTTCATCGGCAAACAAGCTTGCCTCCGTTCTTCTCTGTTCTACAACCACTCCATTCTTTTCTGTTTTTCATTTAGTGTATTTTTTAATAAAAAAATGACATGTAAATTATTTTAATAAAAATAATGACGTGGATAAGTCAACATGCACTTTCGGTTGCCAAATAAGTAATTTCCGGCTATCACTCATCGGTACAGTGATTTCGGGACATAAACAACTTACTTTTTGAAACATAGAGGGTATTTGGGGTAAATTTTAAACTTTAAGGATAGAAACGAGAAAAACATGTAACTTCAAAGGTACAAAATATGATTTAGCCTTAATTTTAAATATGACAAATGTATGGATAATAAGTATATAAGGAGACATTTTTCGTCACAATATTGGTAGATAGCTAAGTCAATTGACGTAACGAAATTCGATCCGTCCTCTTCAAAAGAGATATCCATCCACATATATATGTGTGTGTGTATATATATATATATATATATATTTATATTTATATATATATATAAATTCTTTTATGTGAACCAAAAGTGTGGATAAACTTTGTGAATTTATTTTTCAATCATAGATGCGGTGGGTCCCATAATAAATTTATGATCCCCACTTATGTTATGCTTTATTATAACCATTGGATTTTGATCCACAATGTTGATCCACACTTTTTGATCCACTTAGGAGAATTTCTATATATATATATATATATATATATAGTTTAACATCGGGTCTCTGATATATCACTTAGGATGATTCAATTTCAACCAAGAAAATACATAATAATGAATAAATAAAAGTATAAAAATATGACATTCACAAGTGAAAAGAAGCATCAGTTATGTTCAGAAAAGTTCCTTGCGATTTACCAAGGTATTTAAGAAAAGTGGAACGTTCCAACTTCCAAATAGCCCAATATTTATATGGCCTACACCTCTCTCTCAACTTCGAAAGCTATTTTTTCAAGGTAAGGGGAGGAGGACGGCGATAAGCCTCCTGTCTTTCATCCTCCTCCCCTAGCATAGACATACACTTCTCTTGTATGGATTTTTTGTTTTCTTTCTTCTTTTTTTTTTGTTGAATAAAGAATGTTTTAGGGGTTTTCACCACATCGTCTCTCATGAAGGTGAAATCTGAATCTTCTCATTCATCTATCGTGAATTCTTCACCACACCAGTTCTTCTGGTGTGTTTCAATGACACATATCTAATGCACAGTGATCGGGCTCCTAGATATGGTGGAGATCAATATTTTTTTGATGAAATTGAAGTCAATAACCTAGATCCATCCAATCCATGTATGTTGCGTCTGTTTTATGTTTATTGTTTAGTCTGTCCGTGTTCATCTCGAAATAATGTTAGTCATCGCAGTGTTTGTTTTTTTTTTTCTTTAGTCATGGTGCCTACTTTTCACTTCGATTTATAATTTTATAGACTGCTATCGCGATGTGAGGGGTAACTTTGTTATATTGGAATGAATTGTTTGGGCTTATACCCTTAAAACCGGGTTTGGTTTGGAGAATTCTTTCGACCCAAGCAAGCATTTCGTTGGGCTTGGCCCATGTTTGTAACTCATAAGCCTCAGTAGCTGGTCAATGGTCATGCATGAGTGTGTCACACTCCGAGGAGGGGTTTTAAGAAAATGACGTCACCCACGTTGCAATTTGCATGACAGATTGACAGGTCATGCAGTCAATTAGCCCATAATTACAAAACAAGACAGACATCAAATTGGGCAATCACATCCACATCACTACATAAACATTTTTATTTTATTTTTTTTCTATAGTCCAATATTTATTCAATAACATCACAATTAACCTTCTAATTTTATATTTGTTTATACAATTTGATGCATTGATGATAATGCCCCCACGATATGTTGTAAAATAGGTTCTCGCAAACAATCAAATAATAGAGTAATAATAAACACGGAACAATCAAAGCAGAGAAAGAAGAAGAAGAAACACATGATTTGCATGGTTCGGCCAGAGTGTTTATGTTCATAGAGTTTATAATTGTTTTCACTATGAGAATTCGAGTAGTACAATTCGACTAGGTTTTTCCTTTTGTATCAATTATCTAGGTATCCAAAAAATATAATTATATCTCATACTAAAACTAATCAACACTCACCAATAATACCGTACGATACCACGGGGGCTCCACCCCCGATCTCTCGCACTTCTTCCCCTTTCTTGCGGGTTCGAGGCCCGTCAGTCCCGACGGATCAAAATGTAATACTAATATTAAAAAAAACATAAATTTCTCTCTTTTTCTGTTTTCTATAAAAAGAGGACAAATAACATGATGTCATTCCCAAAGATCCTTCTTCATTTTTATTTTTTTTTGCTTTTATTTGGAGTGTTTTGGAGTTGATTTCATAGAAACAACAGAAAATTACAAGTAATTACAACTTTTACTAACTAGTAAAAATCATTTTTGAGGGTGTGACTGCTCAACTGGGAAATTTACTAACGTTGTCGGTTTTCGATGAAATTTGACCGGCTGAAACGAAACGGCATTTTGAACCGAATCAAGCCCCACCATAGTTTTGCGAAATTCCATCGTTTAGGGCCTCAAATCGATTGTTTTATGTTTTAAGACTTTAGGTATTAAGTAATTATATAATATGAGTGATTATTTAACACGATCGACATGCCACACTTTTGTCAAATACAGTACTATGTTATACACACACACCCACCCTCTTGTAATTTATTTCAAATCGCAACAACACATCTAAATAAGCAACTAATATATAGTAGAAAAGCTTGAATTGTGTTTTTCTTAAGACATTATGAAACGACAACCCATCTGGCCTGGAAGGCAAAAAAAAGCTTTGACAAAACGACAATCAAAGCGTGCGAGAGAAGACATGCAGGGAGAGATCACGTATCTCGCACTAAACAACACGTAAAGTTTGACTAATATCAATTAGTGGGAGGGATTAGTTTCTGCTAAATGAATATATCATCAAAACGCGGCGCTCACCTTTATTCACGGGGCCGAACGTAACTGGCGGTGTCTTATCCAGTATCCACTACACAAAGACAACAGTATAACTACATTATTATGGCTCGATTTGATGGAGGATTTGAAGAGTATCATATATGCTGTCTAAAATGATATGGTGACCTAAATGACCACGTGTTATGTTTTGTCTAACTTATTTTGTCATGAGGTTAGAAAATTTATGTGCACAGGCTTGATGACCCGAGTTAGGCCATGTGAGATGATATAAAGAAAAGTTTGTATGTTATCATTTTTAGGTAAAAAAAAATACATATAATGAGCACTTAAAGTCTTAAACTGACTCTTTGTTGTTTTTTTTTTATTTTTAAATAATATTAATTTAATTATTAGTTGATTTGAACATGCTTTGATGTCCCTTTCAAACATTAATTCAAAGTGTCCCGTCCATTTAAATCCCTAAAATAAAAACTCAAGAAGATTAAAAGTCTTCATAAAATCCGATCTCGTTTGTCTTCTCTAAACCGCTTCCATTGCCTTTCTTGACTCAGTGATAGTGTTTGTCAGTGTGTTTACACTGCGTTTAGTGCACTTTACACCACAACAATTTTTTACGACACATCAAATGTTTTTACAATAGAACTCACCTCACAGCACTTCCAAACAACTTAAAATATGTTGAATTGTGCAACGTAAATGTACATCACAGCACCGCACTACAGTTTTAAAAGTGATGTGCCAAACAACCTTTTACGTTCCAACTCAACTCAGAGCACTTCATAACAGTTGACAGCACTCCCAAACAACACCAATGTCACTCCACTAGAAAATTCTCCAGCTACTACTCACACATTTCACACTCAATTATCAACTGAAAAAGAAAAAGATTATTAATGTAGGAGATCTTTTCCTCCCCTGTGGATCCACACCACATCCAAAGAATTGTTCACGCCGACAACTTGTGTACCGGTTAGTCCAATCACCTATGAGGTAAGTCGGTTAACAAGCACCTCAATCTTACGAATATAATTCAGAATATCAAACGATAGACAGACAGACAGAGACGTTGAAAGTGGGTGTGCATGTGCTCCGACTTCCGAGTGCGGTGCTTCTGTGTGGAAAACATATGAGGAGGAACATGTCGACGTCAACGATAACGGTCCTGTGCTGTAGATTCTATCACTCTAACGCCGTCAGAGCCGGTGATGCTACCACTTGCTAGTTTTACTCTCCTTTTTTTTTTAATTATTGTAAAATATAGATTGCTTCACTCTCTCCAAGTATTTTGGTGAGTGCAAGGGTATTAGTGTGGTTAATCAAATTTGATTCGTTATTCACTCTACATAAAATGTTCTCAAAAAAATTTCCAATCTTGGGGAGTCCTCCATGTTGCTTTCTAATTTATTTCAAAACTATTTACTTGTGTTTCTCTACCTTATTTTCCGACACTTTTGCGGTCGATTGACAACTAAAGTCTCTTATTTTCATCCAGATCATATTTGTGCTGGTGTGTAAACGATCTGTTACGGTCGGGTTTTTTTCCTTTCGTTTTTACATGAATTGATCGACCAATCGGTTGATTATCAACAAATTTTTTTGGTTATTTCGGTATATTATCGATCGGTTCTAACTATTTTTCAAAAAATAACCACCCAATTGATCAATTTGACAGTCTGCTCGATTTTTACGATTTTTTTAACACTGATCGATTTGTGGATCACTTAAAATGACATATCCGTTGGCCTTCGTGCTCTTCTAACCTTGTTTTGGCTATGGAGATTGGAGATGGAGTTGCAACCTTGCTCTTTCAATTTCTCCATTGCAAGATGTATTTAGTTTGTAGTATTCTCATCACTTGTCGATTAAAGTTACTTCGATTACCATGTTCAAACCCATTTATGGGTGACCCAAAGGGTCAAAAGGGCCGTAAACTTGAGTTGCATTCCTTATATTTGCATTACTCTTTCTTCTATTTTGGGTAGATATATTTTTCTTTACTTATAAAAATATCTTGTATGGATTGTTCTACCGATTGTAAAAATGTGCTCTATCAATATAAATAATGAGTTCCCAAAAAAAAAAAATGATTCTCTCAACTAATAATATTCATCCTCAACTCCACCAATCGTAAATAGTTTATGTAATACATTAAGTTATAGTATATTTACAATAATTAATCAAAAATAATAATAAAATTGTTTCATTGATCCTAACATGAAACATCATATAAAGTTGTTTTTCGGACGATCTGATTTTATATTAATATCGAATGTCCAAAGAGTAAACTTGTTTATCGGCTAAAAAATAAATGTAAATACGGATTTTTTTGCCAAGAATTTCAATCCAATTCCACACAATTTGATTGGAGTTTGTTGTCTCTATATTATGTTAATTTTAAGATTTTTTTTTAAACGGGGAGGGAGATTCAAACCTTGATCATCAGGGTATTACACATCAATTTGTGTTTGTAGTGCTACACTTCAATCACTATATTGCAATAACTTGGGATTGAGGATTAATATACGACGATTCTATTTTTTGGCATGTAAATCTCCACCATATAATTATTGACAAAACCATGCAAAGAGTAACGAATTCAATGCAAACATCACAATCAAATCCACAAAATCTTACCCCATGTAATGTTACACCTAATTAATAAATCAAGTAGTAACATGACACATGCATGATAATCTCACATTTGTCAATTTCAATTCGTTACCCTAAAACTTGGAACAACTTTATAGGTATATATATTTCGAAATGTATTGTTCTAATTAGCTAATATTTGCATTACTCTTTCTTCTATTTTGGGTAGATATATTTTTGTTTACTTATAAAAATATCTTGTATGGATTGTTCTACCGATTGTAAAAATGTGCTCTATCAATATAAATAATGAGTTCGCCCAAAAAATTTTTTGATTCTCTCAACTAATAATATTCATTCTCAACTCCACCAATCGTAAATAGTTTATGTAATACATAAAGTTACAGTATATTTACAATAATTTATCAAAAATAATGATAAAATTGTTTCATTGATCCTAACATGAAACATCATATAAAGTTGTTTTTCTGACGATCCAATTTTAGATTCATATCGGATGTCCAAAGGATAAACTTGTATGGTGTCATTATCGGCTAAAAAAATAATGTAAATTTGTGAAGCGATCACTATTTACTCACGGATTTTTCTGTCAAGAATTTCAATCCAACTCCACACAATTTGATTGGAGTGTGTTGTCTCTATATTATGTTAATTTTAAGATTTTTTTTTGAAACGGGAAGGGGGATTCGAATCTTGATCATCAGGGTATTACACATCGATTTGTGTTTGTAGTGCTACACTTCAATCACTATATTGCAATAACTTGTGATTGAGGATTAGTATAGGACGATTCTATTTTTTGGCATGTAAATCTCCACCATATAATTATTGACAAAACCATGCAAAGAGTAATGAATTCCATACAAACATCAAAATCAACCTAATCCACAAAATCTTATCCCATGTGATGTTACACCTAATTAATAAATCAAGTAGTAACATGACACATGCATGATAATCTCACATTTGTCAATTTCAATTCGTTACCCTAAAACTTGGAACAACTTTATATATATATATATATATTTCGAAATGTATTGTTCTAATTAGCTAATATTTTCACATAAAGTTAGCCAAAATTACCGATTTTTTTTTATCCAGCAACAAATCAACATGCATGTTCTTTGGACAAACCACTAAGTCTAAATTCGGACTGGGCTAAACACACACAAACCCACTCGACAGACTAATTGAGCTGTGGTATAGCGTAAACCACTTAAAAGTAGCTGCGCTAACTTATAATCGAATTTGACCTTGGACGATATTCTTTATATCTTAAGTTATGAGAAATATCTAATTACGCGAAGTGTTGTCAAAATTAATAACACACTAATTTGCAATAGGATAATGCTTGAGACCTCCCAAAAAGTGATCCCTAAAAATCCCCCATTTATTGTGGAGTGTTGGATGTGAAGTGGGCCCTACATGTGTGTTTTTAATCAATGGTTATTTTAATGTCACATAGATTTAGAAAACTTTTGGAGGTTAAATTTTAGGGGTCTCTAACATTGTCCTTTGCAATAACGAAGTCCTTACCAAGGTTCCTATAGATTCTCACGTTTTATATTATTGTAATCTAATAAAAAAACAGTCGTTTCTACTTTCTTGTAACCCAAAACTTGAGAAAATTTATCTGTAATTATTAAATATTAAATATACAAAAATAAATAATAATGAAGTTTCCTACAAAAACAAACACATGGACCTTTTTGTTGCTGACCTTACACCGTCATTCACGCAGTTAACTTGTCTCCTTCCTAACTCGAAGCCGCGTTAAAGTGGGCCCCATTGATCGTTGGTCCCAGCAAAGCAGCCATTCTCTTCAAGGATTTTCTTTTAAAAAAAAAAAACATATATATAAACAAACGAGAAAAAAAATAAAAAAAAATCATGCTTCTACGGGAGTCAAAGTATCTTAAACGAAAATTTAAAACGTTTTAACTCTTAAAATAAATGTTAGATTTTTTAAAAAATTACATATTCAAAATCAACACAAAAACTCTTTCAAACAATATCCATTGTCGATGCGTTTTATTGGGTAAATATTAATTCCATTATTTTTTTAATTGAAATTTATTAATTCCATTATTTTTTTAAATGGAATTTCAAAAACAAATGAATTCAGAACTAAAACAATGAATTTTAAATTGTGTTTTAAAAAATAATAGAATCTATATTAAAACAATAAATTTTGGATAATGAATTTTGAGATAAAAGAATGGAAATAAAACTATTTCATTGATTAAATTAATAGAATAAACCTGTTGGATTCCCATGAGCTACGAAACTGATGGGCTGCATGTCATTTTCAGACAAATAATCGATTACAGGTTGAACAATATCATGTGTTTACAAAATAGTTACATATCCATACCCTAATTCTGATTGGATTTTAGACGTACTTAATTGACTACATCCGGATTAGTTTAAATTCAAACAAGTAAATCGAACAATAAATTTATATGGGTTAGGGTCCGAACATGATTTATGTGTTTGAATTTTGACTCGATTTTAAATCGGATAAAAATTTTATGTTTGGATCCACATTTCAGACATATAACTTATGTTCGAACTTGATTTAATCTGGATCGAACAAATTCAGTAATTCGGACCACACAGAGTTTTGACACCCTAACAAACATGTCACTATACATAATATTGAAACAGAAAATAAAAAATAAAAAATAAAAAAACAAAAGTAGAGAACGAGAGTCAGAGACAGAGGAGGGTCTCTCATGGCGTTTCATGTTATTATATATTTATATTCCACACATAGTACCGTCAAAATCATACCCCAGCATCTTTCCTTCTGTTAACAGCCTGGGGTCTGGGGGTTCAAGAGTTAAAGCTATATTGAAGAGATCTTGAAGGGAAGTTTCATTGTATAATTTTTCTTATTCTTTGTGGGGTCCTCTTTCTCTTCCACTGGTAAATGACAGCCTAATCAACAGCCTGGAAAGGGTTGTTGTGTTGTAGCTGCACTAAAAAGCAGTGCTTGATGGGTTTTCATGGCTGCATTCACTATTTCTCAACTGGGTTTTGATCTTTGAGCATTCAATCAATACCCATCTTGCTATCTACCCGGATTTTGTACCCGTCTTCCGCTTCTCTTCTTGAGGTAAAGTAACTGAAAAATTTGTGTAGATTGAGAAATTTTTTGTCTTTCTAGGTGTTGCCTTACACATTCTTTGATTATAGTGATTAGTTTGTTGGTTTGAATGGAGTTTAGTTCGATTGGCATTGTTTAGACAGATCTGGTAGTTCTGGGATATCGGGTTCTGTGGAGTTGTGATTTGGGAACTCTTTCTTTTTATAGCAGTTGGGTCTTTTGAGGGCTTGTTAATAGTGAATTTGGGGTATTTTGTGGATCTTGGTGCATTGGGGATTGGTTACTGCAGCAGTGTGGTTGTTTTAGTTGGCTAAGTTAGGAATTGGACATCCTTTTGATTTGTGGGGCTCTTCAGCATTTTCATCTCTGCAAATGGTGAAGATGAAGATTGAGAAGTGGGTACCTTTTGTTCTTGGTTGTCTGTTGCTTGAGTTTCTTTGTCACAAATCATCTGCTTCATTTACTCCTATTGATAATTACTTGATCGCATGTGGTTCTTCCAAAAATGTCACCTTGGAAGGCAGAACCTTCGTTCCCGATTCGGGGCTCTTGAAGAGTGGGAACTCCATTGCTGCAAGTTCCAATTCTAGTGCCCCATCTCCAATATACCAATCTGCTCGAATTTTCTCTAGCATAGCCTCTTACAAATTTAAAATTGAACAAGAAGGCCGGCATTGGGTCCGCCTTTATTTCTATCCTCTTCCCAGTTCAAGCCAAAAGTTGGCATCAGCCTCAATAACTGTAGTCACAGATGATGTAGTGCTCTTGAACAACTTCACTTTCAAGAATTACAATGGTTCTTATATGTTCAAGGAGTATGCAATCAATGTGACTTCTGATTCTTTGACGCTTACTTTCATTCCTTTGAACAATTCAGTAACATTTGTTAATGCCATAGAAGTTGTCTCCATTCCGAACGAGGTCTTCCCTGATCAGGCATTGGCTCTACATCCTTCTATCCCATTTAGTGGTCTTTCCGAAATTGCCTTTGAAACTATTTACCGGCTAAACGTGGGGGGTCCATTGATTACAGCCCAAAATGATACTCTGGGAAGAATATGGGAAAATGATGTGAAATACCTCCATGTCAACAGCTCTGCTTTGATTGTTTCAGTTAATCCTTCATCCATAAATTATCCCCCATCAGTCACACCTGAAACGGCACCCAATATGGTTTATGCCACCGCTGAAACAATGGGAGCAGAAGCTAATGTAGCCAATCCGAACTTCAACATAACATGGGTGTTTTCTGTCAATCCAAACTTCAGGTATTTTGTTCGGGTACATCTATGTGATATTTTGAGCAGGTCAATGAACACTCTGGTCTTCAATCTCTACATTAATGATGATATTGCTCTTGAGAGTCTTGACCTCTCATCCTTGACGGGCAACCTGAATGTACCCTATTACAGGGATTTCATTTCCAATTCCTCAGAAGATTCAGGTACTCTGACAGTTAGTGTTGGTCCAGATACCATGGCAGATATTACGAATGCAACTATGAATGGCCTGGAGGTCATGAAGATGAGCAATGAAGCTAGAAGCTTGGATGGGGTTTCTTCTGTTGAGAGTTTCCTTCCTAAATCACACTCAAAGAAGAAAAACATTGGAATAATAGTTGGTGCCGTCATCGGAGCTGCAGCTGCTGTCGCCTTAGTTGGTTTATACTGCTGTTATTTGATGGCGCGTAGGTCAAAGACTCCTCAGCAAGGGCATTCATGGCTGCCTCTGCCCTTATATGGAAACTCTCAGACCATGACAACGACAAAAATGTCCACAACTTCTCAAAAGAGTGGAACAGCAAGTTGCATTTCATTAGGTTCATCTAATCTTGGCCGCATCTTCACATTCCAAGAAATTATTGATGCAACCAACAAATTTGATGAAAGTTTGCTTCTTGGAGTTGGTGGTTTTGGAAGGGTCTACAAGGGAACACTAGAAGATGGCACTAAGGTGGCAGTCAAGAGAGGAAACCCAAGATCTGAACAAGGCCTTGCAGAATTCAGAACGGAGATTGAGATGTTATCCAAGCTCCGCCATCGGCACCTTGTCTCTCTTATTGGCTACTGTGATGAACGGTCAGAAATGGTCCTTGTTTATGAATACATGGCTAACGGACCCCTCAGAAGCCATCTGTATGGAATGGATCTACCACCTCTGTCATGGAAGCAAAGACTTGAAATATGCATTGGTGCAGCAAGGGGGCTCCATTATCTGCACACTGGTGCTGCTCAAAGTATCATCCACCGAGATGTCAAGACAACAAACATTCTGTTGGATGACAATTTTGTTGCTAAGGTCGCTGATTTTGGCCTCTCCAAGACAGGTCCAGCTCTTGATCAGACCCATGTGAGTACTGCTGTCAAGGGTAGCTTCGGTTACCTCGATCCTGAGTACTTCAGAAGGCAACAGCTCACGGAGAAATCAGACATGTATTCATTTGGCGTTGTTCTAATGGAAGTTCTATGCACAAGACCAGCTTTAAACCCTGTTCTTCCAAGGGAGCAAGTTAACATAGCCGAGTGGGCAATGATCTGGCAGAAGAAGGGCATGTTGGATCAAATTATGGACTCCAATCTGGTGGGGAAGGTGAATCCAGCTTCCCTCAAAAAGTTTGGAGAGACAGCTGAGAAGTGCCTTGCTGAGTATGGAGTTGACAGGCCATCAATGGGTGATGTCTTGTGGAATCTTGAATATGCTCTCCAGCTTGAAGAGACTTCATCTGCACTTACGGACCCTGAAGATAATAGCACAAACCATATACCTGATATTCCGTTGGCACCACTTGAGCCATTTGATAACAGTGTAAGTATAATTGACGTGAGAAACTCTGGCACAGATGATGATGCTGCCACTAGCGCTGTATTTTCTCAGCTAGTCAATCCTCGAGGAAGATGAGAAGCAATCATATATCCCTGCTATTCATTGTCTCTACCAATGGATATCCTGAACAGTTTGGCATCCTGGACTGGCGAGTGGGTGGAATTATCCAGAATGATTGAGGTTATGTCTTACTTTTCTGGATCTTTTGCCTCAAATCTCATTCATAGTATATTTATTTTGTAATATAGTCAACTGATGGGTGCCAATGTATCCATCAGATATGTGTGTAAGATTTCATAAGGATTTCATTAACTTCATCTGGGTTTTCGTAGCCCTTGTTAAGTTTTATACCTTCATGAGCTACGGAATTATTTATATAAATGAATTTTTTGTTCAATGGAATGAGTATAGGATGTGGGAAAGTTGGTAAACTTGCTTGCCCTTTTTCTTATTTGTGCTGTCTTATATATTCAAATGAGGCTGAAGCTTGAAGATACATACTGAAAGCTTTTCTTTTGGTTTAAAGATTAAGATTACTTTTTATTGTACCATGAACATTAGAGATTTGGAGATGACAATTAGCAAGCAGAAAAAGAAAAAAGTATCTACAGTAATCCATTATTAGCATATTGTGCAAGTATTGGAGCAGATCACAAACCATCAGACTGGCTGAGTAAAGTGATGCATTTATCTCCTGCAAACTATTCCGTTCCCGCTTGTCGAGCTGCTGGTGCAATCAAGCATGTCATATTCCATCGCCAATGGGTCCTTTTGTTCCAAAACTCCGGTTGGGGAGAACACACATCGTCCGCAATCGGTAGAGAGGAGCGATGAGGTTCTGTACAGGTCCTCACCTCCCACCACTGGCATTGCAACGCCTAGCTTCGCAGGGTTCTGGTAATCAGGCTGGTAAGTCCTTCCCAACACTCCTTCAACTTTGGATGATAAGCCATAGAATTTGAACTGTACCTCCAAGTGAGCAAAGCAGTCATCAGTAGGTATCTGATATTTATGAATTCTATCATCTTCTTTCGTCACAGGCACAACATTGACTGAAATCTCTGCAAACTCCGGGAGAGTGACTAGGACACTGTTCTTGTTTGATGTTCTCTCTACCCTAATGTCATTATCAGAGGACTGCCATACAGATAGATTGCCTTCAGGTATGATTAACTCCTTCCCATTGTGTGTGAACTTAATAAGGTCAACTTCATCATTCCATGCTGCTGCCTTGGTGGCCTCAAGAGAGAAGGTCTGTGAATCAAAGAGGATACCAAGTGCTTGAATCCAAGTAAAGTCCCTGGTCCTTCCAGCTGGTCGGTGCCCGATGAAATGGGCATTGATTTGGAGGTTGAGATCAGACACTAAGCTGAAATGCTCATTGCTTTTGCCATGGAAGTAGAAAACAACACCATCTGCTCCAACAAAACGGGGGTCATAGCATGCTGCTCCAGGGCGATTGCAATTTGGTTTCCACCCTGTTGTTAAAAGAAAAAAGAACTTTTGTGAGTCATGGTCCAAAACTATTTAAGGACAAGTGATTTTGATTTAACAGAACTAGTTTTTTTACTTCTGCATTCTGCCTTGCAAATGGGGGATTCACAGTCGATGAAACAAACTTTGCCTTTCGCGTTTGGAGTTGTTGTTGGGCACTCCGCCGGACATATCAGCTTCTTGAGAAAGCACGGGCTTTTCCGGATGGTGCAGGTCTTGGTTAATGCATGGATTTGTGCGCTGGATACAAGGAGTATCAGAAGAATCAATATGCCATTGCTGTTGGAGACTTCCATGCTTGCTCTTCTCAGTTTCAACTGCCTAAACTCAACTGCACAAGTATTATGCCTCTCTTGTTAGCTGTTATCTCCTTATATAGTCTCACTTGGGTGTCTTAATACTTCTCAAGGAATCTAAGCTACTGACTTTGTGCATTCTTGTTGTTCATCTCAAGTAGAAGAACATGGCTTTGTTGGCTAAAGCTTGAACGCTAATCTTGGTCAAATGCTTTGGAGCCAGTAATTTTGGATTTAATATTGATAATAGGCTGCATGTCAACCATGGAAGTGAGGCCAATAAAGGACCCTTTTATGGACGTGCTTTGTAAGACAGTGTGGAGCTTTACATGCACGCATACAGACTTGCGAAATCTGTATGAACCCTAAAAGCATTCAACAAGGCCCGTGACTTGTACACTGGAGCTTAACAGGCACACAATTTGGGCATCAGTCAACATAGAAAGACCCATGGCATACACAGTCGAGCCCAACATGTCCACGTCCTGCGCAACAACCGACATAGCAAGGCCCATGGCCTATACAGTTGAGCCCAATAGGCCCACAACCTGGGCAATAGTCAACTCTACAAGGCCCATGACGTATACATTCGAGTCTAATTGGCCCACGACGAGGCAGCAGTTTACCTGGAAAGACCAATGGGCCATACTGTCGATCTAAAGCCCAATAGACCCACGACATGGGCAATAACCAACTCAGCAAAGGCCCATGGCATTCAGAGTCAGTCTACGAGCCTTTGATCCAAAAAGCTCTTCTACAAGCTCACAACCTAATCATCAGTTGACTCAGCATGAGTCCATAGTCCAATAAGCTCATTCACAGGCTCACATATACCAAAGTAGAAACCCAAAGCCCATCAAACTCAATGCCCATATGCCGATAGTGGATCACGTGAGCGAGAGACCTATAAATACATGAGGTCCCATCACATTAAAGAGACTTTGAGGTTTTTGACTCTCTCTAAATATTGTCTATTCTCTCACTACAATCCCTCAACCATATTATTGACTTGATCATCGGAGTGTCTTGGACCAACACCACACTAGCGTCAAGCTTCTTCATGATTTGCTCCTTGTGTGATATTTGCTTGGTGGCCTCGTACAACGATGATTGTAAATTCTCGCATCTACATAACTCAATTTCATTTTATTGAATCTTCACATATTTACAAAAAAAAAAAATAAAAAAAATTAAAGAGAATAACAAATTATATTAACGGTTGAATTTAAACAAAAAAAATCATATTAATTTAAATAAACGTGATAATCAAAATATTTATATGATTTCCTTTATTATTTGCTGACGACACCAACAGCCAAAACTCCCATTGTGTTCCCTCCACTACAAATTTTCTAATTCACGCTTTACCTACCTTTTACCTCTCCAACTTCACTTTTCAAAGAAAAACCCTAAAACCATACCAAATAATTCTCTCAAATTCGTATTCTGCGAGTCGACTTGGGCACAGAAGGTCAGTCGCCTTTCTTCTTTACTCCTTCGACTTTCTCTGGCACGATCCTTTGACTCCATTTCATTTGAAATCTTGAACGAAATCATTAATGTCAGTTACAGCATAAAAACCCTTCAGTTTGGTGTTAAAATTTTGTAATTGTCTTTGTTCGATTCAGTAATTTGAGTAAATGGATGAATTCGGGTGGGTTCTTGAAGTTTTGGGAGTTTGACCGTTTAATTTCTGTAGTTTGTGCCGGAAATGGTGATGAATTCGTATTGCAATTTTTTGATGGGATTTCTAATGCGAGTGTGACGACAGAAGCCTTT